>NC_069386.1:121320000-121972500 GCF_027475565.1 Acinonyx jubatus | reverse complement strand
TCTCTATTGAGAAAGATGGAAAAGAGAGAGGGAGAGGAGGAAGGTGAGGGGCAAGGAGAAGGGAGAGTGTTTGAGTAGGTGGTGTGTGTGTGTGTGTGTGTGTGTGTGTGCGCGTATGTGCGTGGAAGGAGTTTTTAGAAATGGCCTCGGCCTCTACTGGAAGAGATCCCGAGAGTTATAGTCAATACTATATCCCTATGAGAATATTAATGTCCAACCAAGGACTGGGAAACCCAGGTCGGCAAACCACAAAGGTGAGACACTTGAGAGCACCTGGTTCTGACACAATCTTAGTCACTCCTGAGAACTTTGCTGGGTGACTTTCACGAAAAGGAATAAATTGTGAGGATGAGTTAGACTTTTGCCCCCTATGAGACGCCCCTTTTATTATTTTATTTTAAAATAAGTATAATAACGTGTCCCCATGGGTCAGTCCGTACCAAGATTTTTAGTCTCTGGTTTAATAATGTTAATCATTATAGTAGGAACTTCACAAAGGACGGCTGGGAGGTTGCAGAAGGAGGGAAAAAACATCCCAATAATATAGGAAGAGAAAAACCCTTGGTGCACTGATTTTTTTGAATACTTATACTTTTAACAATGAATTGTATTGTATGAGAAGACTCTATAAATGCTCATATGGCCTCACAAGGTATCAAGTGACTTCTTTACAACAAAGTTGGTTTTGATAATATTCAGATAGGCTGTTTTTTGTTTCATAGGCAATTTTTTTTAAAGTAGGCCCCACACCCAGAGTGGAGCCCAATGTGGGGCTTGAACTCACAACCCTGAGAACAAGACCTGAGCTGAGATCAAGAGTCAGATGTTCAACCAACTAAGGAACCCAGGTGCCCGTAGGCAACTTTTTAAAGTGTGAAACATACTGGACTAAGTACGAGACTTAAAGAATAAGATACTTCCAGTATATACATACTCCTGGATAACAAGAGGTGTCAAGAGGTGTTTTGAGAAGATCTATCATAATTTGGGTAATTTACCTATTTCAAAATAGCTTTTTTTAAAACTCATACAAGTAGGACACCATTAACATTCTGGAAATCACCGGCTTAAACAGTTGAACATAGTAAAATTTGGGGTTGTCACTTTGCAAATAAAATATGTATTTTTTAAACCCATGGAAGCCATAGTTTCAAATGAAGCCAACACAGCCTGAATATAGGGCACATACATGCTTATAAGTCAGCCATCAGTTACATACACAAAGCTTGTTTGATTTTTAATGTAAGATACAAAGTAATATTGCTAGTAGCTCATAATTGTGTCCCAGGTTTATTTTAATCTTTCATTAGCTATGTGTGTTAGGTTTTATTATCAATAACTACATGGTTCTCCACCTATGCCTCTACATGGTAAGTGTTAAGAATGCTTTAGAATGATGCTTGCCATTGAGAACAAATAATACAATAATTTGACCTGAAACAGAATATTTTGATGCAACCGTTTGTATCCCACCATGCCCAAATAACCTGTCTAAATGTAAAGTCAAACTTTTAAAAACATCAAATGCAATAAGACAGAATTACATTGGTCAGGATTCACCTTGGGGAATGCACTTGTTAAAAAAAAATTGTTTTCTAAACTGTCTCGAGTTGGGCTTGACATATTCAAAAGACATGATCAGGTAACTCAAGCTACAGACCCACCTTTTTGGGAGAGTGGATCCTGCTGTCTAAGGGACATTGTCTTCAGTGTGTACAAGTGAGGTCCAAGAGGAGGCCCAAATGAACTACTTTGTATAACTGTAAATATTTTAAGTTTCTGAGGGAAAACAGTGGAGAAAGGAAGGAAAAGGAAACCTTCTTGGGAATCTGAGTGCAATTCCAGGGAAAGACTTGAAACATTACAAGTAGGGTGGGCTAAGAGAGAAGTTTGGAGAACAAATACTTCCTGAGGATTTCAAGGTTTTTTTTGCATTAGGCATATCAGGTAAATATCCTCATCTGTCCCTCCTTTGAAAGATACAAAAACATTTCACTGATTGCTATTTTATATGTCCACAAGAAGAAGGGAGGGATTCTTCTGGGAGAACCAATGGCTCAGTTCTGAATCATGGTTTGGACTAGAATAAAAATGGAGACTCTGGGAATAGATATGGAATCCAGGAAGGTGAGGATGGCTGTCACCTGTGTCATCAAATGAGTCCTGCATATACTCGGACTTCTCACAACCTCTTCCTCAAGACATGAGTGATGCTCAAGGAAGGGGTGAAGAAGCCTGCTTCGTACATGGTATTTATTTCTAGATAAAAAGTTTAGTATTTTCTTTTTAATGGTGAACAAAAATGCCCCCAGTAAAAAGTTTACATACTATTTGTTCCCAAACTCAGTTTCCACACATTATTATAGTAGAAAGGGAGAGACAGAAAAATTAAGCCTCCATAATGGAAAAGGGAGTCCAGGACACCATCAAGCTCAATACTCAGAACTGTATTTCTATATTAATGATCTGCTTGCCTGATTTAGAGTAATTTTTCATACTTAAGTAGATGAGAATGGATAAAACATCACAAAGACTAGTATTACGTTTTAAAAACTGCTAAGATAGAACATTTAGATGTGGAAGGACATTAACTTAATGACTTCTTTCCCTACATTCACATAACCCTTAACTTGCACCTTAATTCAGTCCTATCACCTCCATTCTTCTTTGTGAACCTACTGTGTGCTGCACAGATTTCTACTGACTCCAACACTCCATCATATTCAACTTGTTTTCCTCTTAATCTCAACAAGACTATAAGAACTTTAGCACAAGTGTAGACTGTTTTTATCTTTATTTGCCTACCAACCAGGATACTAATCACCAATCATTTATTGAATGAACTAATGAAGGAGTAAATTAGTTAATATATTCAATTGCTCATTTTTTTTACCCTGACACTAGGCTACAGCTTCTATAAAGGCATTAAAATCATGCTTCACCACCATGGCTTGCCTTGTGCCTGGAATGTAATATATGGGATAGAGATGTTAGGGTCAGGAGGCCTAAGTCCCAGTCTTGGATGTACTGACCACTGTATTAGTTTGTTGAGACATTGAACAAATCAGTTAACTTCCCTGAGTAAGTTTCCTCAGATGTAATAGGGAGATTGTGATGTCTGGTCAATTAACCCACCTCACAGGGTAAGTTTGTATGACTAATGAGAATTTGAATGTGAAAGTGCTTATAAATTCTAAAGGGCTTTTCAAATGTTTGCTACTGTTGTTTTCAAAGCTGGCACCATAGCATCAGCTGTAAAATTCGGGTTTCATATTCAACAGAGGAGGCTGAGTCCCTGAAAGTTGAAATCAGATGCTGGAACATCTACTTCAGCATCAAACAAATAACCTCAATCCAAACCTTAACCCAAACAGCCATTGTTACTACTTCTATTGAACCCATGTCTCTACCCCTCCGATAATGCTAAGTTCCTAAAGCATGATTAGTTCATCTTTAATGGTGAAGTTTTATTATTTCTGCATGTAATTTTATAATTATTTTACCCTTCGTGTGGGTTAGAATTACCTGCTGAAGTGCTCTTATTTAGATACATGTTCATAAGAACATATTTATTTAGTGGCAGGATCACAGACCTGGAAGTGAGCTCTTGTCCCCTAGCAAACCAGGTGACTTGAGTCAAGTCACTTGCTCTTCACTCCCTTAAATCTCTTGGAGACACATATCTTAATAGACATCAGAACTGGAGGGTAAGATGAGGATGTGAGGGAACAGAGGGTCAAGGTAGTATTTTAGTTCCTTCCTCCCAAAAGTGTTAATACAGTAAGACACACAAAAGGAAAACTCAATTAAGAAACTTTGAGGAATCACTATTTTCATTTTGTTTTAATGTCAATCAGGTATTAGTCTAAGTAAGCCTTTCTTCACTCAGGATATTAAAAGTTCCCTGATTCACAAGCTGAATCTGTAGGCTTATTTTGTGTTTCTTAATCTGTCTAGCATCGAGCAGGACACACCATAGGTATTCAGTGCACATGTGTTGAATTAAACTATAAAAATAGAACAGCTTGCAACACTTGGATCTCTGCTTTGTGAAGTGGGTGGAATTCAAAAAAGCTATCCTTGCTGGCACTAGTTTCTTTAATTAAGAGCCAATATATTTATGAAGTGCACCAATGAGAAAGAGCGTGTAAATAGGGCTCAAAGCCATGAACTCAGCAACTGCTCTCCTGCTCTTAGCCTTGCCTCCATGTAGATTTGTAGGGCTAATATATGCATATAGCTCATTATTTGCAAATGATTATGTCCTTGGAATACTATTAAAGTTCAAGACAGTTGGTAATATAAATACTTATTTTATCAACATAGTCACCTGTGTGCCAGTCAGAAAAATGAAAGCCCTGTCTGAAATATTTTGTTCTAATAGCTTGACTAGCCCAAGATTCCTCCTCATTTCCTCCTCTATTTCTCAGCCTTTTGGCTGGCCCCAGGCTTGGCCCTGGGCTGCTTTAATTTTGGGGGTGATCCCATCTAGCCCCTTGGCTATACATGCCTACCATCTATATAACTATGATTTCCTGTTCACCTCCCCTACCCCGCCTCCAGTCAGAATTCCAGTTTCCCATCTCCAACCGCCTACTCAACATTTCTACTTTGATATCTAAGAGGCTCCTCAAATTCAAAAAGGCTAAAACAGAACCTTAGCTTTTATTTGCCTACTAAACTTGTACCTCCCCTAGGATTCCCCATCTCTTTGGTCTGACTCAGATTACAGACCCTAAATTTATCATCTACTTGAGCCCCTTCCCCAACTCATCTCCACATATCCAATGTACCAGGAAATTCTATTGACTCTACTCTGGCAACAATTCCTCACATGTCTACTTTTTCCAATGTCATAAACCACCATAATTCCTTGCTTGTAGCCTCCCAAATGATCTCTCCACCTCCACTATTCACTTCCGAAAATCCATTCTCCCTAACAAGCTAAAGTGCTCTTTAAAAGGTATATACTATAAATCAGATCAAGTCAGTTTCTTAAGATCTTCAAAGGTTTCCCCAAACCAAAACTCTGTATGCTGACCCTCTGTGAAAGTGCCCTGTGACCTGCCAGCTGCCTACTATTACTCCCATGTCATCTCCTACAGATCCCTTATAGCACGTCTGGCCCAGGATGTCTCAGACTCTGGCCATACAATCTAACTTCCCTTCCAGAAACACTCCTTTCCTTGCTCTCTGCCTGGCTAGTTTCTTCCAGGGGGTTGGGTCTCTCTTCTAATTTTATTCTTTCAAGAGGCCTTCTGTGACTTCCACAATAAAGTAGCAATATGTTCACTAACTGATTTTGATTCTCTACATAGCTGACTCTTACCCATTTATTTTTGTTCAGTCCTCCCTCGTTGGAAGATAAGCTCCATGAGAACAAAGACTGTGTCCTGTTCTCCACTATACTTAGAGCAGAGCTGGACATAGTAAGAACTTAGGAAATCACTGCTGAATGATTTTACTCAGTGACATCATTCCTGAGTGCAGGCACTGAGTAAATGTTTTGTAAACTAACTATTGAGACATTACATTCCCTATTCTGTTTTGTTTTCTTCTACTCCTCTCTAAACCATATGGGATTTCCTTGAGTTCTAGTTAGCAATTCCAATGCAAATTGGATCTTCTCATCCACAGCTGGCCTAAAAAGCCTTCTGAAAAAAATACAGCACTAACTAACTCATTCTCCCTTTCATAAACTGGTGCTGGGATGTTTATTAAAAACTCAGGCCTTCCTTTGCAGTTGTGAAAGCTAAAGATAAAATAAACAGAATATTCATCCCTAGAGCTGCCAAACTTTGATGCTTGTCTTTAGGCAATAGGAAGGAATGGGCCAAACAAATTATCAGTGGGAGGAATGGTGACCAGGGTAGTAATAATGTACTCGGTTATCTTTGCCTCCTGTGGCCCTGCAGCCCCTGACAACAGAATCTGGCAGCTGTAGGACCTGTCTCCTGAACTGGTACCATGACACTTTATGACTATGTTTATAGAGTAATAAATTATTCAAGAAGGTTTATTTTGCTTCTGTTGTCCACAAAAGCTCATTTACTCTGTCATTATGACCAGAAATCTGACTGTTTTCTTTGTCCCAGAGTTTCTTTGGGTGGTAGCAGCTGGGCATCCTAACCTATTACCTCCTCTCCACAGACCCCTTACATTCTCTAAGTTGTCCATGAGACATAGCTGAACCTGAAAACACATTATGCTAAAACTCACTGTATCCTGAAATCACCCTTTTTTCCTTTAAAATGTATTTTCATTGTAAGGAATGTACAGTGTTTGTAAATCAACACCACCGAGGCATTTTTGTATTCGGTGGAAACCAGTACTATGCAAACAAGATGAAGAGCTTGCCCAAAACTCATACACATCATCAAGATGCTGTACTATGACTACATGGCTTTGACTGTGTCTGACCTGAGCCTCCAAGGGAAGACTGCAGAGATGCTTGCATGGGCAAGACACATATCATGAGATTATTCTTAGTTTTTGTGAACTAAATTCCTGTAGATTAGGGAAGGAGCTATACGAAATTCCGTAGTCATTCTAAAAATTCAATGCATACGAGCCTGTAGATTAGTAAAGATAGATGCTTAGGGACAAATGCATATGATCAAATGATGAAGATAGTGATTTCCTTGCAAATATGAGGAAAGAGAAGGAAAATATGAATTGAAATTATATAGTTTAAACACTAATCAGAAGCCTACTTCTGGAAGGAGTTGTTCTTAAGAGGTATTGAAAACTTATTCTCTGCCAGACATTATTTTGAATGCTTTAGATATTTTATTTCAGTTAATCTTTATAATTATATCTTACACATCAGTAAATTTGGGCTGAAAGAAGTTAATTTGCCTAAAATTATATAACTAGAAAGGTGAATAGGCATGAATGGACCAAATCCTATCTGTTTTTACATTAAACTACAATGCAATCCTTAAACAGAATGTTTTTTAGTATTTGGTTCTCAGTGAGTATGGGAAATTACAAACAAGCTACTCTTTAGACACAAAAACAACTTCTGCAGGAGATCCCAGGAACTCTACAGATTTATTTCAAACTCTTATGCCTTTGAAACTACTATTGCACACTGAGATATTCAGAGGGGCTCTGAGGGGTTTTTGTTGGTGTTGTCCTTTTTTTTTTCTTTGTTGTTGTTCAGTTTGTTTGTTGTTGTTGTTGTTGTTGTTGTTTGTGCAACGTTAGGTCACCTAAAACTCTCTGGTCTTAAACACGGAACTAGTTGCTCCACGAAAGCAAACTGGGAAGGTAAAGTGAAGAATGCATGGACTATTAAAGCGATAGCTATGGATTATATTTGGCCTCTTTGCCATTTACCACTGGGTTTCTTTCAGTGCACTAATCTACTAAATCACTCTAGTAGGGGTGGTGGGGTCAGGATAGCAGGCATGTCTGGATATCTGCATTTGTTCCCCCAAGGGGCTCTTAGGCAAAACTAGGTTGAATTTATAGTCAAAACACCTGAACTAAATCCCAGCTCTGATCCACCCTCTGTGACCTTGAGTAAACATAAACTCTTATTTGTAAAATGGAGATAAACTTCACTGGATGTTCAATCAATCAAAGGAGACATTAGATATAGAAACATCTTAAAAAATACAAACATATATGTGTACTTTCAGATATGTTAAAAGAGTAATAACTATCTTACACATAAAAAGCTACCTAACAGTTTCTAATACATGGATTTTAAGACCATACAATAAAAGCTTTGGATGTTCTACCTACTGTAAATGTTACATGGTAGATACTTCAGTTATCTAATAATTACCTATCAAAATAGTCTATTCCTTTGCTATTTTCCTGATTTGTTAAATTACAAGCGTTCTCTATCTCTGTCCCATGTCATTTTCTTTCATATAATATCCTAATCCATCACTGACTCTATACAAAAAAATTTTTAAAAGCCCAATAAATCATTGGAGGAGATCATCACATTGTTCCTGTTTCATACCCTATTATTTTATTCTACATTTTAACCCCAAACTGGAAAGCTCCACTAATCATTCTAAAGTGTGACTAAAAAATGGCTTTCTCTGTACTCACTGAATAGGCCCAGATGCTACTAGCACAGTCTTAGGCCAGAAGACACAAGAATTAGCTTCCTCCTGTGTCCTTTCAGAACCATGGAGTCTACCATGTCCTTTACAGCAACATGGGGTTAGGATGAGGGTAACACACTAACAGACTATAGATGAACATTACAAAGAGAAGGAGTTACATGCAGCTTTGAAAACAGAAGTCCCAGCAACCACCTGATCGCTTTTAATATCTCCTCGGCTAGACTATGTCATACTTTATCATTGTGGGCTCCCATACTATTTCTTCACAGTATTAATAAATAGATCATGATATATTTTGCTTGTGCTGTTTTAGATGGATAGGTTACCTGATTTTTTAGTTTTCACACTACAGATGATGACCATATGAGGTATCTTAAAAGAAAAGATCTGAGAAACATTAAAGGTTTTACTTTTAGCAGTTATACCACATTTAATTAAGAAAGTCAGCATGATGAAACCATGAAACCCACTTAACAATCTCTGTCTTTATGCACAAGTTTAATGTGCTCACATCCAGTGACTCCGTTAGAACATTAGCTCATTAATTTTATTATTTCACAGTATTAATCTATAGCAATGTTTCCTTTAATGCTATTTGCTAAAAGGTCATATTTATTGTTTCAGATGGGTGGATAGTACTGAAAGCTGAAACTTAAACCTCAGTAAGAGCCAAGTATTGTCTTTGCAAAATCACATGGCCTAGGGCCAGGCTCGCAAGGGTACTTCTTGTTGAAAAAAAGGAAAAAAAAAGCTGATTTTAAATTTTTATTTTATATTATTCACTACAAACTATATTAGCCCTTATAAACAACTCACTAGGAAAATCCTTGTTATCTTGGATCATTAGGCAGTTTTTTGATAGTGGTAGGTCTCCTAATAATTTAAAGGGCAAATAGGCAAGGAAGGCAGTAGGCAATTGAAATATACATTGGATTAAGGCCTAGGGCCAAAGCAGTATCATAAAAACTTAGAGAAATCATTTCGTCCTTATCATACCAGTTCTGTTTTTATCTTTGTTTTGGCTCAACCCAAATTCTCTTTGCAGATGAGGATGTGTCTTGTTTCCTGGCAAATAGTATTCAACATGGGGCGCCTGGGTCGCTCAGTTGGTTGAGTGCCTGATTCTTGATTTCTGCTCAGGTCATGATCTCACGGTTCATGAGTTCGAGTCCGGCATCAGGCTCTGCACCGACAGCACAGAGCCTGCTTGGAATTCTCTCTCTTGCCCTGTCTCTCTGCCCTTCCCCAATTCGTTTGCACATGCTCACTCTCTCAGAATAAATAAATAAATGAGTTAAAAAAAGAGAATGTTATTCAACAAAAAAACAGGGGAACATTCTGTTTTGATGTGTGCATCTATCTGCTTGAAAGTTAGGGCTGCTTCATGGTACAACTGTAGAGGCTGCTGTCCCTGTTGCAGTCTATGTAAATAGTGTTCCCCAGAGTTAAACAATGCAAGGCCTGCAAAGCCTTATGTAACAACCCTGGTCAAGTTACCTGTCTACTTATGAATAGCATTTGTAACTACTCTGAATAAGGCCTATTTACTCTGGGTTTTCCTCCTTTCAGTTTTGTTGAGGGCAGCCAAGATTTGGACATGACAGGAACATACAGTGGATAATTATCCTTGGTCACTGCTACATACGTTTGTGGTAGTGTTGACCAGAGGGATAAAACCAGTGAAAGAGGAATATGGCCATAGCACTTGATAAGTACCCAATAAATAATTATTCCCAAATAAAAAGACATTTCCCAATGTACCCTGTGGATCTGGCTAAAGGGTATAAATCAAGACACAAAGATACATACAAATATACAGTTATGCATAGCTAACAGTGTTGGAAAATGTCTGTGCATTTTAGCTTCTAAACAGCCTTCATATTTGAAGTTCTTTGATTAGCCTACAGTCCCTGAGACACTTCTTTAGAAGAGAAGAATTTAAAAGCAAGGACTTAACTGTGTGGAAGTCTCTAGAGAATAACTCTTTGTGATACTTTTACAGAAAGTGACATCAAAGAACTATTAGTGGTAAAAAGAATAACTTTGTAAAGCAATGGTGTTCACTACTTGTGGCCCAAAGAATAAAACCACGAGGGATAAGGAGATTGGAATAGCTATTCAGAGAATTTGCTTCCAGAGAAACCAGGGAGATGGGTAAAATCAGATGCTGCTGGGTCTTTTCCCCCAGGTTATACGTCCTACTAACAAGCAAAACTTCAGAAAGTAAGCTCTCTTGCCCTTCCTAGAAGAGATTCAAATTAGGCAGGAAGGGGAGACAATTTTACTTACTAATAATGTAACTTCAAGTAAATGACTTAAATTCTGTGTCCTGTTTCACTGCCTATAAAATGTAAAGATTGGTTAAGATGATCTTTTGAGAGAAGCAATGACTTAAGAAAGGTAAACACTATCACTAATAGAGGTCAAACTGTTCCAAAGTGAATACTAAAATTTTTTTTAATTTTTTTTACATTTATTTATTTTTGATAGAGAGAGACACAGCATAAGTGGGGGAGGGGCAGAGAGAGAGGAAGACAGAATCCAAAGCAGGCTGCAGGCTCCGAGCTGTCAGCACAGAGCCTGTCACTGGGCTTGAACCCACAAACCACAAGATTATGACCTGAGCCGAAGTCAGATGCTCAACCGACTGAGCCACCCAGGCGCCCCTCACAAACATTTTTAATTGGGGTAATAATTTCTGTGTTCCTTGTAGTGAGATGACATCCTGGGATAGGATGCTAAGAAAATTATCTTGGCTACATGGGACATTGAGCAGAGAAAGAAGGGAATCCAGTAATCTAAGGATTAAGGTTTGAAAGTTGATGCTCAGTGCAGAATGAAAGAGTCCACCATGGAAATTAGACAGCAAAAGACCAAAAGACCAAAAGAGACAACATAGGAGCTAATGGGTCTGGGATTCTTTTTTTTTTTTTTTTTTAGCTGCTACATAAACACTGACAAATTTTCAATCTAGCAACCCCAGCTTTTAGAAGTAAGTGTTGGGCACAACTGATTTTTATTGCTTTGGAAAACTCTACATCTCTCGTTTGTACTATGCTAATGTTCAGATACATGAGGTTCTCTGGAGCCCTCAACCTAAGGTGTTTTGAGAGTGCCTGGCAATAATTACCCATATGTATTCTAGAGCTACAAGCAGCTCTTTCTCTGTTGGATAGCTCATATTATAATGGTGGCCAAATAAAAAAAGCTACATAGATTTTGAAAAGCATAGTTAGGAAGCACCATAGGTAGCTTTCTGTCATTTGGACTGGTTTTATCTGTTGTCCAGAATAGTGGATGGAATTTTCTCATGAGCCAGGCTTGATGATAAAAGTGTAACCCTTCCACTGAAGGGTTCTTGGTTTGGTTTTATTTTATTTTATTTTATTTTAATTTTTGAGAGACTGAGCATGAGCAGGGAAGGGACAGAGAGAGAGAGGGACAGAGGATCAGAAGCGAGATCTGTGTGCTGACAGCAGTGAGCCTGATGCAGGGCTCGAACCCATGAACTGTGAGATCACGCCTTGAGTTGAATTTGGAGCCTTATCTTACTGAGCCACTCACATGCCCAGGGCTCTTTTTAATAACCAAAAAGTGTATCTGATGTCAATTGGCAAGAGTTTCAATGAGAAACACTCAGGTATGACTTTCTGGTCTTAAACATGGAACTGGTTGCTCCAAGAAAGCAAACTGGGAAGGCAAAGTGGAGAGTGCATGGGCTATTAAAGTGATAGCTATGCTTTCACTTTAAGGATCACACTTAACCTCTTTGCCTTTTACCACTGGGTTTCATTCAGTGTCCAGAACCATTTCAGCCCAAATTCTCTGAACTGTTAGTAGCACCCAGTTGAACTTTGTTGAGAAGAATAACTGAATTTGTTCTGCTCTTCTCTCTATAACATTAGAAAGAAACCTCACTAGAAAGCATTCTACCCTAAAAAATGCAGAGTTGTGAAAACTTAGAAGTCAGTTGCAGAGGACTGAGTTCTGATTGAAATTTACTATGTAGTTTTTAATAACCATCCACAGATAAGCTAGGCTATTCCATGCATGGCAGAATTTAAATTGCATCCTCCTAACAGTGGCCAAGTCTGATAGGGTTATGTTCCCCTGCCATCATTGTCAAATTTCTTGTGTAACTGTTATGATCATCAACAACAAAACCCACATGCCCCATACAGGGATGTGATTTAGTGCTGAAATTCTAACTACATATGCTTATACTGAATCTCAATCCACTTTGCGTATAAAGCAAATTATGAACCCCAGGGCAGTGGCCACATTCCAATTTGAATAATTAGTTGCCACAAATTCTTCCATGCAATCCCTCAATTGTGTCATCTGGTATGTAGCTTCAATTCATTCTGCACACTACATTTTACCCCCTAGAAGCAAAGGCTTTTCCAAAAAGGGATTCCCCATGAACAATGGTAGCCATAAATCCTGAAATAGAGGCCTAAAGGTTGTACAAGGAAAAAATCAAAATACAAATATTCAGATGTTGATTTTTTTCCAAAGTTAAAAAAAATAACTATTCTGAGAGTAATATTAATATTTATTCTTAGATATCACTAAAATGAAAAGTATTATGGTACAGAGGAAAAGAATTTAAAATCAAACAGTCCTGCAGCCTCACTTTCAAAGTCCTTAGAGTGGTAATTGTATATGGCAGGTTTTGAAGAGGGAACTGGTTTTTTATTTTGTCACTGTGGGCATGGAACCAAGAAGAACATTCTTGCTTTTACTTTACAAGTTTTTCTCAGTGTTTGGGGAAAGATACCATGATTCTGCTCGTCCCCGGAAGAAGACAGGGTATGAATAGGAAAATGTGGCAAAGGAAGATAAAGGGTATCTGAATCTGGCTACCCAAGTCCTGGTAAAGTATGGTTGGGAAAGAATACAAAGTCTTCTGATTTTGATTTTGACCTTGTCATTTTCAATTATTTGGTATTCATTAGCATACTCTCTTCCCAAAGTATTTAGCTTCTTTTATGTCATGTTGCATGTTATAGTCTCTACTAGAACATAAACAAGTACAGACACGTGGCTATATTTTGAGCAACATACATAACATCTTCAATAGACCTTCCATGGAAAATTTTTGTGTCTGTAGCTGGGAAGTTGAGCAGCAAATAATATCTAGTTAAATTGTTGGTTCCACAAATGGAAAGGTTAAGAGAACTGGACCCTCCAGGAGAATCGGAAGAGGCATCTTACTGCAAGTAACTCATTTAGCAGTTATAAGAGCAGTACTTGGAAATCTCTTATTAGATGAGAGAAAGGTGGGAGAGATAGAAATAAGAAAATGAAGAGAATGGGCTCTAGGTAGAATGTCAGCATTTGTAACAGAGTTTGCTTTTAATATTTGTTACTATTATTGGTGGGTGTGGGACAATCCTGTTTATTTAACTACCAACTCCCTGGATTTCTTGTCTATATAGTTGTTCTTATACAGTGTGAATTCCATAACAAGCAACCTGAGAATTTGCAGTACCATAATGTGCATGCTCTCATATATATTTTCTTGGTGGGGGGGGGGGGGCAGCCAGAGATGTTTTCTTCTGCCTGTTTACATACAAGATGTTGTTATTTGGCAGATATATATTAGAATGGTTGTTCCAGATTGCAAAGAGTTTTGCACACCTGGGTTATTTTCATTCCAAAAGGTCCAATTAAATAATATTGTGACACATTTGCATAATTATTCAATTTAGCTATATGGCAGAGCTTCCGATCTGCATCTTTAAATTAAAAAAAATCTGTGTCTATGTCAATTAAGAATTTTAAAAGTATTGATCACTTAGTGACTCTAGAGATGATCTGCTAATATAGATATTGAATAAATACAATATCATTTAAGGAGGACTTTGGTGAAAATGTACATTTAGGAAAAGATTAGCCTTTATTTTAAGGGTGATCTCCCGATTTTTTTGATAACAAACCTTATTGAAAACTTGATAAGGATTTCATGCTCTTTTCCAATAAAAATGCTCATGTAAATAAAATTTTGTGAAGAAATTCAGATGTTGTCCATGGATCTTAAGCTAAAATTTTAAGAGGACTGCATTACAAAAATAAGTCATTTCTGTAGAAATGACTTGTAAACTCTAGAGTTATATATACATATGAGGCCACTGCACGATAAAATCCACAAAAAGGATTAATTCTCATTACTATTATAGCTGATGTTGTAGTTTGGATCACTGAAATTTAATTCATTTTTTACTATCTCTAGTTATCTGAGTCAATATAAAAGACCATTATTAAGAGTCTAGTCTAAAATTTGCCTTTGAAGTAAAACATATTTTATTCTAATATAATGTGGCTAGATATTGTTAAGTTTGATATTCATCAGTACTGGTAAAATGAACCCAACCTCAGGTACAAATCTAATAGAGCTGAATGTTAATTAATGTGATCCAAACAACTTATTATTTCAAGTTTGCTTCTATTAGGAAAAATGTGTTACAACTGTATGCTAATAGAAAAGTCTATTAGTTGCATGGATTCCAATTTCCTTTATCTGTATTAGTCACTGGATGGTAAGTTTCTTCTAAGATTAATATTTTTTCATTGTTTCTTCTATGTTTAGAGAATTGGTTTAAAGCCATAATTATGGATCGAGATTTAGGGGATGTATTGAATATATTGTAATCTGATAGTTTCATTTATGACTTTTAATCTAGGAGAACAAATCCATTTTCTTCTTTAGATTTGATTGCAATGTCTATATGTAATGCCAAATAATATTAATATCCGACATGGGAGCCACTTTATGTTTTCATATATATATGTGAGCCCCCTAATATTCTTGTGATGAATCTGGTAGATATTATTTACATAATAAAGCCAGGTTTCTCAGCCTCATTATTATTGACACTTTGGGTCAGATAATTCTGTCTTATGGGAACTGTCCTATGTACTGTGGAAGGCTTAGCAACATCCCTGGCCTCTACCCACTAGGTGCCAATAGCATCTCTCCAGTTGTGACAATCAAAAATGTCTTCAGACATTGGCAAATATCTCCTAGGGGCAAAATTACCCTCAGTTTAGAACCTCTGATTTAGGGGCTCCTGGGTGGCTTAGTCAGTTAAGTGTCTGACTTCGGCTCAGGTGGTAATCTCACGGTTCATGAGTTCAAGCCCTATGTTGGACTCTGCACTGACAGCTCAGAGTCTGGAGCCTGCTTTGGATTATGTGTCGCCCTCTCTCTCTGCCCCTCCCCTGCTCGTGCTCTGTCTGTACCTCTCTCAAAAATAAACATTAAAAAATAAAAAAAATTAAAAAAAAACGCTGGTTTAAAGGTAAAGAAACTAAACTACAGAAAATTTAAGGCATTGGCTCACGGTCAGAAAGACACTGAGTAATAGAGCGAGGGCTACAGCCCATGCCCATGATACCTAGTTCTCCCCTCCTGCCATGATCTACAGTGCGACTTAGGACATACTCCATACCATGAGTCCTTTAGATTTCTCTTCAACTATGAATATCATTAATATAGGTAATATCATATCATTAATGTTTTGTACAAGGCAAGAGGTAACACATATGAAAGTGCTTGTTAAATTCTAAAGTACTGTGGAATTTCCATAGAAGCACATCAGTATGAAGAGAGACAGGCACACACAGAGAATCTACTTTGAGATAACATTTGGAGGAAATAACAGAAGACATGAAAAACCCAGAGCAAAGTAGGCTAGAAGCTAGAAGGTGGATCTGTGGCTGATTTCAAGTACCCAACTGCAGAACTGATCTTAAATAGTAGTTTAAGTACTTAATGCAAGCTGGCTGCTCTTGGCATCTTTCCAAAACTCTCTATTAGCTGTTGTAGTGGAATTTTGCCAGCAGCCAAATTCTCAGCTTTTAGTCTTTAGTGAGTTTAAGGTACCAACAAGGAAACCCATCCTCAATGTTTCTAAGACTGGCAGAGCTATGCCTAACTAAAATAGCTTTATTCTCTGGACACATTAAGTGAAGCTGGAAAAACCCCCCACGTTAAGATAAAAATAAAACCAGACACATTGCCTACGCCCCCAGCAGCCTGGTATCTAAGGAAGCTGTAGATATACCCTCAGTTCTCAGGATTACATGAGCTTCCCAGAAGCATGGATGGAACACATGACACAATCCACACACTTTAATGTGACCAAAGGAGGAACTTCCCTACTTTGCATGTGTGAAACACCATTACCTGACCCACTTGTGCATTAACATCCTGTACACGACCAGTTCTCATGTGAAAACAGTCACTCACTCGCTCTTGAGGAAAGAAACAATTATGTAAAAGGGAAAAAAGTTGTGAATTTAGGTCTGCAGTTCTATTACATTTCAGAGAATGTATGAAGTTTCTAGTCCCTTTGAACAAAACAACACAGCTGGTGAAAAAGCAAGTGTTTTTCTTAAAATGCTCTCAGCACCTCTAATTTCCTATTGAATCTAGATGTTTCCTTCATTTTTCTTTTCCTCATGATTCCCTGGTGGTCTCCCTCTCTCTAATAGGACTGTTGACCCTTAAAGACCTCATATCAACACTTTCCTGAAATGGACTGGAACTTCCTAGGGGTGTATCTGTCAATTTAATATTTGTGTCATCTAAAGAAAAAAGTGAGCTTATTCAACCTCTTTCCCATTTCATCAATCAGTGTGAAGGAAATGAAGAGAGGAGTAAAAATAGGTGGCTTACAGCTATCAACAATGCCTTGTGCCAAACAACACAGAAGGTTCACAAAGTTGCCTGAATAGTTAACTGAGCAAGTTGCCTTTTACAGAGCAAATAAGTTAGGAGGTAGGCAATGGACCAGTGTGGTTTAGTCCATTAAGACAAAATGGAGAGGTTACTTTGCTTCTGTCTATATTTACCCAAACTCTGGTAAATAAGAGTTTTTATAGAAAGGGGACAAGTAGACTAGCTCTCTTCCATTATAAGATGAGTGGATCTGTGCCACTGAACAGTAAACTAAGTATTCCTTTCCCTAGTTCTGGCAAGTGGCATCAGGCAAGGGTCTGGAAGGACCCCTCAGGCCTGTGGGCTGTCTCTAACTTCCAGGCTTTGTAACAGGCAACACCTCCTTTTGAGTGCCACAGACTTCCTTTTCTGGTTGAGTACTTGCAGAAGGAAAACAGTCACATGCCAAGTTGTTCTTTCTTGCTCTCTGCTATCATACATTTTGAGGTTTACTGAGTATAATTCAAAAAATAAAGGTGCTCTCATTCTAAAATTGAAAGAGAAAAGCATTTTGTTCATTATCTAGAGCCAAAGGAAAACGACTCTCAAGCCTACTCTTAAGCCTGAATCCAAACTCCATGGCTAGATAAAGGATCATACAGAAGTATAAAGCAACTTCCTTCCTAGTTGAAATAGAACAAAGTATTTCTAGATTCCAAACTTACCCTTTGCAAGTTTACTAAGGAGTCTCACAAAATTACAACTAAAATACTATAGTCATAAATGTTCCCTAGAACTTTAAAATGATGCCACTTCCCTGGGCAAGTCATAGAAGAGGCAAATTGACAGTCATTTGTGTAGTAACAATGGCCTTCTCCATCCTTCCATGCCAGGCCATTGTGAAGGAAGCGGCCATGATGCTCAACACATTTTACAGCATGAATGAACATCATCACTAGTCTTTCAAATGCACCAAGTGTGTTGCAGACAGATAAACAAGCCCAGCTTGGAGGAAGTGGCTGAATTTGAAGCTGCAGGTATATTTTCTTCTTTCAGAGTGTGTTGAGTGAAGCACTGCATTGTAATGAAATACAGTGAGCAGTGCTGTGGATATGCAGACACCTTCATTTAAAAAAAAAGAATCATTGGGTTCTGTGGCCACGGTAGGCTGGATGGGTAAATGATGTTTTTACCATAACTCAGCTCTATTCCACTGAAAAAGATGCTTACTAGCAACCTCTCTCTGGGAAGAAAACTTCAGAGAATTCTGTTATCCCATAGAACTAAATACACACACACACACACACACACACATTTAAATAAATAAATATGTATATTTTTTTCTTTCAGGGGCTAGAACCAAGCTTTTGTAGCAGCACATATACTGCTCATTGTGGAGGCAATAAAACAATTCATTTATAACGGATTCAGGCCACTACTATTGATCTTGATGGCTACTGGTTTCTGATTCCATGAAATGTACTATGTCACACTTAATAAATCTAAAAAATCTAAATGGTAATCAGCAGTAATCTTCTAAAGTGCAATAGGCAGCGGAAGGAATGGCTTTTTATCAGCAGAAGATAAGCCACACATGGGCAATGACAGACACAAAGAAAAACTGCTATTTTCCCAATGAGCAGAAAGAAGACTTGGTTCCTACCCAGTACTGAGATGCTGTTAGCAATCCAAAATGTAACTTAGAAAACTCCTGCTGTGGGCATTCTGGAATAGATTTCCTATTATCTCCCTTTTGGAAAATGAGTATTTCTGTATAATAGTAATAATAACTATTATTACTTAAAATTTATTTTCATGGTTATTTATTTTGAGAGAGAGGGGAGGAGGGAGTGCATTGCATGTGAGAGTGGGGAAGGGGAAGAGAGAGAGGGAGAGAGAGAATCCCAAGCAAGCTCTGTGCAGTCAGCAGAGAGCCCAATGTGGCATTTGAACCCACGAACCGTAAGATCGTGACCCAAGCTGAAACCGAGAGTTTGGATGCTTGACTGACTGAGCCACGCAGGCACCCCAACGATTATTAATTATAATAAAAATGTGATAAATAGAACATATTATTATAAGTCCTAGTACAAAGAATTTTTCTTTTATTCCAAGTGTAGAAGCACAGGCAAATTTTTATTGTGGGCAAGTATTAAAAAAATCAAAGCATATACAAACCATTTCCTTCAAAATCATTAATCACACTGGGAAGTGATCAGTAACTTTAAAGTAACATATTCAATGACTTAACTGATAATGACTTGTCATGGTGAGGATGGTAGTGGGGAAATGCAGAACTGTGTAAATTATAAGGAGATTGATACTTGGCTCTACTTCCTCGCTACCATCGCCAATATGCAATTCTCATCTCCAACACAACACTTGGAGGCAATGTCTATTTTCCTTAAAAACAAAAGGAAAAACAAAAACAAACAAAAAAAAACAGAACAAAACTCTTGTGTGGCTGATTCACTCACAGGCTCTGCAAGATGTAAGAATACCTAGAATTTGCATGTTGTCTTAAGTCTCTCACGTCCAAGTTGCATTTGTTTGAAGAAATAATGCACAATTATACACTGAAATGTAAAGCATCATCTAAGATGCTTCACATTTAAGACCCTGGGAATGGCTTTGGTGACATTTCCCATCTAAGGCATATATTCTTGTCACCTTCTCTTTTATTGGTAGGATTTGGTGTACCAGACATTACAGACTGGTTTTTTTGTTTTTGTTTCTTTTTTTTAAGTCTACATTCCTCCAGGGACCACATCATTTTACTCACCATATGCCCATTCTTCACAGAGCCCGCTCACGCCTCACCAAGAGGCACGCTGCAGGGTCACTAAATTTGCTCTCATCTCCACTTACCCAAAGATGCAAAGGACACCAAAGTCTATTTATGTGAAGGTTCTTTCTCTTATACCTTAGACAGAATCCTGTGAGATAGTTGCTGTTCCCAAATGATCCCCTCTCAGAGATGACTGATTTTTCCCAATGTCTAAAATTTCCTGCTCCAATGCCTTTTCTTTCTTCTTTCTCCAGTTAACTTTCACTTATCCCACATAATTCACCTCAAATGTCATTTCTTCAGTGAAGGTTTCCCTACCTTCACCTGCATCCTAACCGTCCTCCCCATCCTCCCCTGTCACAGCTTTGAAATTATTTCAATATCAAAAGTTGAAAAAAAATCTCCAAGGAAGGAAGTAAAGTATGTCTATGTAATTTTGTGTATGTATGATGTGTGATCACAATGGTATTAATACACAAATATACAGACATCATGGTCAGATTTCCAATGTGATAAGTGCTGGAGGATCTATAACTCCAGTATGGAGTTATTTTTACATCAAAAGAACCATCCATGAAAGTTACTGATTGAGACTTTACTGCAAGCATATAAAGATAAGGATACATATATTTTTAAAAATCTGGGTTGTATTTATGACGTTTTCCAGGACCAGCATGACAGAAAAAAATAAAAAAAATCAGTCCCAAACTATCTTACATAACATCAAAACTATGCATCAAGTAGGTCAGTTTGGGGTTAAATAGCAAAGAGACATGCTTGTGGATGTGTTGAGTTATAGGAAATATAGTTTGGTTGTAAGTATTTAGTGGAAAAAATAAGTGAAGCACTTTTCAAATTTCTCTGTTCCATCTATGGAGTAAGGATCATGCCCCATGGGACAGGTGGGGGGTGAGGAGAGGGAGGACTGAAGATTATTCTCTGTGCATAATTTTTAATTTTTTAAATTTTTTAAAAGTTTATTTTGAGGCAGAGAGAGAGAGAGAGAGTGAGCAAGCGAGCACGTAGAGGAGAGGAAAAGAGAAAGAAAGAGGGGGGGAGAGAGAGAGAGGACCCCAACTAGGCTCCACACTGTCAGCACAGAGCCCAATGTGGGGCTCAATCTCATGAACCATGGGATCATGACCTGAGCCCAAATCAAGAGTTGAACAGTTTCACCAACTGAGCCAGCCAGGCACCTCTCTGTGCATGATTTTATTTACTTTTTTAAATGTTTATATATTTATTTTGAGACAGAGAGAGAGAGAGGGATGGGGGAGGGAGAGAGAGAGAGGGAGAGAGAATTTCAATCAGGCTCCATGCTGTCAGTGCAGAGCCCAATGCAGGGCTCAACCTCACAAACCATGATATCATGACTTGAGCTGAAACCAAGAGTCAGGTGCTTAAACTGAGCCACCCAGGTGCCCTGTGCAATATTTTAAAATGGAACCTCTCTCGAATGGGTAAGAGCCCACTAGATCAAATGTGATGACTAACTACCTCTCCTTGAGGCACTACTTCTGCAATTTTCTTAAATGAAAATAAAACCATCATGAACAAAGTATAGGAAAAAGTCAACATGAATGGCAACTGGTAAGGTGCACATTCATTTATCAAGTTCGATCATAACAAATCAGCATTCATGTAATGCTTGACCCAGAGAGAATCCATAAGTAATTTGAAAACTGGAACTACTGTAAAAAATATAATAAAGAATTATTTCGCCAATCAGTGTGATAAAGGAAGCTGTGTAATAGTATTTGGCAGTGGCTCCAGAACAAAACAATTCAGCAAACAAATGAAGTCATGACAAGGGAAGGTCATAAAGCCGACTCTGAATGTGGCCAATGAAAGTGAAATTAGATTTTTTAATGGCTACAAGTACAAATGTTTGTCCTTTAGTAGCACTGCCTTTTTCCAAAACATGGGTTATAAGATCAATGATAATCTCAGCACATTATCAATTTCCCATTTTATTCTTTTGTACCACACATAGATGCTATCAAAAAGGAATGTTCTCAGAAGCATAAAATGAAATTTCAAAAATGTATCATATGTAAGTTTAAAAATATTTTATCTGTGATGATAGTCACAATTTAAACAATTTGACAGGAAGCTTTTAATAAATTCACATACTAACAAAACCAAAAGAATGAAAAAAGTTGTCCCAGAAAGCAAAATAGAAATCAAAAAGTCTTAGCAAGTTCTCCCATTTCTTAAACATAAGTGTGGGAATTGCTACTAATGTTGATATTTAAAAGTGGTTGCTTTTATCTTTAAACAACCCTGTTGTTTGAATAGATATGCTCCAGGCATCACATTTGGACCGTTTGCTTTACCAGGTGTTTCTAAAAATATGTTCATAAAGGAGACCTTTTCTGTCTATCTCCAAAACTGCTTTTGTTGAGGCTTTCGCCCCCTTCTCACAAGAGAAAGGGTAGAGATATGGAAAACAACATCTGCTGAAATATCTCACGACTTCAGGGAAGGACTACAGTCATAAGCTTCATGTGAAAAAAAAGAGCCACCAAAAAACTCCAATAAACGAAATGACTGAAGAGGCTGCTGAATTCTTTTGGATTAAAGGTAATCAAATGTTTCAATTTGTTAATACAATCTTTGTAGCAGCAGTGACAGATGTTCCCTACATGGAAGAGAGTCTCAATTAATCTACAGCTGGTTTAATTTTCTGGACATCCTATCAAGAGAGAGAGGGAAGAAGAGGGAGGTAGAGAGAGAGGAATACCAAGTTTTTAATTACTCCTTTGCAACTGCATTCTTTCATCGATGTATTACATCTAACAAGCAGGTGTACCACTGAGGGTGGTTAGGCGGTGGGGATGTACACAGCACCTAAAGCCTGAGTTACAAAATCAATCATATTCCCAAGCGTCTGTTGAAGGCCACTTCATGTCCCATCTGTGTTTCTGGTTTCCAAACACAGATTTTAAACTTTCTGGTAATGGGTCATTTACAGGCTATCTCATGCCTACTGCTGCTATATGACCACCTGGTGCATCCATGGACCATTTGTCACCTGATGAACAGGATGGATCCCAGAGGACTGGTGTATGCTCAGCTACACAGAGTCCTACCTATCATCATCACCATCGTCATCATCATCATCTTGAATTCCTTCATCAACTTTCTTTACAGAGCTTTACACCATGAACATAATTCAAACTCACTGGAAAAATAGGATTCACTATTTTTTCAAACTAATGGTCTGGCAGAATTCTTATATCTAAGTCTCCCCACCCAAGATTTCCCTGCCGGACTTCTTTTATACATACATATGTATAAAATATATGTATTTATATATGTACATATACACACACATATTCCTTGCTTTCTGATAACAAATGTAATACATACTCTATGTACAAATTTTGAAGTATGAATAACAAAATAAAACTCACCCATGGGCCACCACCTAAACATAAGCACTGTCGATTCTATTACTGATAATAGAATCCTTATATCTGATTCAGGACATCAAATCTCTGATTTCCAATAGACACTCAGTAAACTTGGCATGGCTTTTTATTAGGCTAAATTAATATTAAATATTAAATAATATTTTCAATATTTAGATAATAAATTTTGTTAAGCAAGAGGATATTGGTGTAGATTACCCAAGAGACAGAAAAGGTAGGAGGAGATGAGAACTACAGATACGAATCCAGTAATTGTATTTAGTATAGAACATATCTTTTATTTTGGCTGGGGACTAAGGTTTTTGACCTTCTATTGACATTAAAGATGGATCATGTGAACTCAAATGTAGGCTAATTCAACTCGGCATCATTCTCTCTACTCGGCTAGAAAGGTTCGTATGAAAAAAAATTTCTCAATCTAGATTCCAGTGCTTAAAAATTTCCATTTTCCTTTAAGTCTGTTCATGCTTATAAACCGATTTTGGTTGTCTCATAACAAGTATTCTGGAATATTTTAGGATCTCCCATTCTACCTCGTGCCTTTCATTTATTTCTTTGGTTGGGAATCAAAACTCTCTTAATACTTCACATCTAAGTGACCGATGCATAGAATAACTTCCTGGGGCCTCAGTGAAATAAATGGCTTGATCTTCAGATCATCTAGCTCATAATAAAATTTTAGACTTGGGTCTTTAGTCTCCAAAATCTATTAAATCTAGTGTGCCAGTATAGATAATACTTTAAACCTCATTTTTCGGTTTCTGGATGTTGGTTTATTTGTTTTTAAAGAGACCAGTAAAATGACAAAGAAAAGTCTGTGGGGAAGGACTAACATCAGTTGCCAACTTTCATTTGCTAATTAAAGATGTTACAAACAGGGACAAAACATTATTTTTGTAAAAGACTGATTTAGCCATCAAAGCCTAGAAGATATAATCTCAGAAGATAGGGCAGTTCTGTAAGTTTAACTTTGTGGAAATTCTGTATATACTGTCCTTACTTTTCTCATTTCACCATGGATGAGCAAAAGTTTTGGCATGGCTTGACACTGGTTTTTACGTTTGAGTTTTGGAAACATAGCTCCAATTTGCCTAACCGTCTGTCCTCAGTGGAGGAAGGTGACAGAAGGAACAACTTCTCACTAGTGCATGCACTGGTTTAGTCTATACCACAAGTCACTTCTGGTCCCCACTAATTACTTCACCATTTGTCTAAAATCTTTTAGCTGGTTCCTCTAGTGACCAACAGAATAGAGAGGTGTAGAGCTGACCCCTGCATGGCCAGTAAGAAGAAAAAAAAAAAAACAAGTTTTCACACATCCTCTGAATTTTCTGTTGGATACTATCTCAGTTTAAAATAAAATTTTGAGCTTTTTGCTTTTTTAACCTTAATACACAGCACGGCATCAGTAAAATAGAATGGATTATGGATTTTGGACACCCGGGATTTAATTCTAACCAACAAAAAACCAGCTCAGTAACCTTGAGCAAATCAATTTACCTATGTAGGCTTTAGTTTTGTCACCTAAAACAAAATAATTATGATGAACTCTTAATTCTTCAAGTGTATACTCTTAGAGGTATGTAGACTTTATTTATTTTTTAACTTTATTTATTTTGAGAGAAAGGGAGCACAAGGAGGGGAGAAAGAGAGGGAGAGGGAGAGGGAGAGGGAGAGGGAGAGAATCCCAAGCAGGCTCCGCACAGTCAACACAGAGCCTGATGCACGGCTCAAATTCATGAACTATGAAATCGTGACCTGAGCCGAGATGAAGAGTTGGATGCTTAACTGACTGAGCCACCAAGGCACCCCCTAGACTTTAAGATTATAATAAAAGGAAAAAAAGATAAGGAAAAGACCTTTAGCTTATGGGAGTTTGGAAGAGGAATTGCTGTGTTTAACTTGATACTCAATGTTACCAAGTGATACCTTCACCAGAAATCTTACTGAGAGCATGTTCCTCAAACTTTATGAGGGAATTTTTAAAAATAGGATTAAAAACACTATGTATGTCATTGTTGTACTTTGACTTTCATAGGGTCTGTTTTTATTTTCACATTTTTAATATATTCAATTTCAATGCTGTTAAATGAGGCCATGCTCTCTGCAGTTTATCAGAGTTCTTGCTATTGCTGATTCTGTGAAACTTGGTCTACTTCACCTATTCATATTACCCAAATGGCTCCTGGCGACTTTGTTTGCCCCTTCGCTTTATGGGGCAAGCTTGTAATGCGTAAGCATAAGTAAAGAAAGAAAGAAACAAGCGAGCTAACAAAAACACTAAACCCACCAATCAGCCACATAGTAAAGTATCAGGCTACTGCAAACATAATGGGAGAGGAAGAAGTTGACTTCATTTTGTTACATTCCTATCAAGTCATCCATCAATGCCCTTAATTTACCCTTGTTTTACTTCTGTTTTCTACAATCCTTTTTATCTCAGGGTCTTATTAAAACACTAATGCCAGATGATGTTGCTTTAGAAGCCCATCCCTACACCTCCTGTCCCCAAAGCCTCTCCTAATGGCTTGATCTTTCTTGTCTCCTTGCATTGTCTCTTCATTTAGTTTTCTGTTTTCTTTCTGAGCCATTTTGGGACCTTACAACTCCAGGCACAATATCACATCAGGGGGCCTTGCTAATAATGGAGAAAGCTCTTAATGTTGTTAATAAGCATCCTGGTTCCCAAAAGTTAATCTTACGTTCCCCCTGGGGGTTTGGGATACAGTAGATTCTGGCTTCACAATTTACCTAATATTCATCCAGGAGTTTTTCGTACTTGTTTTTCACAGATTTCTAATGTTAAAGATGCCAAAACACTGATGCATAAAATGCTTCAGTCACAAATGTCACTTTCACAGTCATACTAAATATGGCTTTGAACCTGTATTTTCATAGTGTGTTCCTACCTAATCTGCTGCCAGGTGGATAGAACACATTATTCTCCTCAGGACATAGGACGCTCCTTTCTGCACCCCACTGTATAATCTGTTACCTCCGACACGCAGAGGGCTAAGACATAAATAAATGCTTTTCTTCTCGATGCAGGAAGGAATCCTATATATTGCATCCCTTCAATTTTGTCTGCCCCATTCAGTGCTGGTATCACCAAAAACATTTTTCTCACTTTTCTCCGTAAAACTTATGAAGCTACAAATCAAAAAGTACAGGGAAAGAAGAGGTTCTCAGCAGGTTGCAAATATCATATCTCAGTCATTTAGACATTTGTCAGCTCAATAACCCACAGCCAAGGTTTGGAGAAGAATTGCTGGGATGTGACACAGTATGTGGGCTGGAGTTCAAGGAATCTCTGCCAAAGAGTGCTGGAAGCAGAGGAGAAGGCAGCCCACGCCCAGCCCAAAAGATAGATTTGCAAAAGGGAGGGCAAAGCATAAAGCTCTTACCAGAAATGCAGTGCACATGAACCTGATGGAAGATGACTCTGGTAGTGTATGTGTGTTTGTTGTCCTGTTTCATATCTAATTACATGTTTAATTTTTTTCATTTATTCATTTTTGAGAAACAGAGCGAGACAAAGCGTGAGCAGGGGAGGGACAGAGAGAGAAAGAGACACAGAATCGGAAGCAGGCTCCAGGCTCTGAGCAAGCAGTCAGCACAGAGCCTGATGCGGGGCTCGAACCCACAAACTGTGAGATCATGACCTGAGCCGAAGTCAGATGCTCAACTGACTGAGCCACCCAGGTGCCCCTGAGATAATTACATGCTTAAACAATGAGTCTTAACGTCCTATTGTATTCTACATGTTCTCATGACTTAGTGGAGAGCTCAACAAATACTTGTTAGGATTGACTGTAAAAAGAGCAAGGATTCATATATGCATAGACATTAGGAAATTGTGTGTGTGTGTGTGTGTGTGTGTGAGAGAGAGAGAGAGAGAGAGAGAGAGAGAGAGAGAGAGAGAGAGAGAGAGAGAAACACACTATGAGAAGCCTATCAGATTTCTTTACATCAGGGGTTTAGCAAACTACCATATCTGGTCTGATGACTGCTTTTTAAAATGAAGTTTAAATGAAACATAGCCACACTCGTTCATTTATGTATTATTGTCAGTGGCTGCCTCTATGTCACAACAAGGACGAATAGTTATGATGGGTAAGGGAAGCCTCTTAAAATCGAAGATATTTACTCCCTGGCCCTTCACAGAAAAAAAAGTTCGCCTGACCTTTGCCCTGGGTGATTGATCAGACCAGTTGGAACACTCAGCAATACAATGTTGCCAACTCTCATTATCTTTTTGTATAAAGGGTGTCTCTTGGCTTCCAAGCTAAGACGGCCATGGCACTCGACAATAGAGGATTACTCGAGCAATCTCAACTGCACACATTTTCTGGTTTCGAATCTGGCTTTGGAACTGGCCAGGAAGGCTGTCGCTTGTAATGAGACTCTCAGATGCTTGGGCAAGCTCTAGTTTCCTTGAAAGGACTCTAATAAAAGCAAGCACAGCTTGAAAAAGATGCTTTCTTTTTAATAACCCCTTTTAAGATTCTTTTCTTCAGAAAATGTAAGGGCCCCAAAAAGGTTTGGTTCTGGTTTTTTGGTTGTTGTTGTTGGTTTTGATTGTTTTTTATAGTTTGAGATACATACTGTGAGAACATGAGAAAAAAATGAAAGAGATGATAAACAGGTGGATTTAAAACAGAAAAGGTGCTAAGAAAGATGTCCTCTGATCTGAGGTCCATGTTCGTGGATTTTGTTGCTTTCTATTAGCTGTAACATCGAAAGCACTGTGCTCCAAGGAACATAATTATTTCTGAAATAAAGAAAATACAGCATCTTACCAGAACTCTCACTGAGAGCCTGTGTTCTTGGAGGGGCTGTTGTCTGATCACATGTGCTAAGCAGGGCTGCTGGTGAGTAATGAGCAAGAAGTGCACTGCACAAATTGTTACATAGGCAAATCAAGATGGAATAACCTCACAGAAGTGATGGTATTTATCCTGAATATTGGAACCATTCCACCTCACAGGAAACCAGGTAAGTTGTTTCAACCACAGCTGTGTGGATAAATCATAACTGAGCAATTTCCTAACCCCAATCAAGCAATGTTTTTGAAGCCTTTGAGATACACAGTAACTAATCTGTTTAACCAGTATTACCCAACCACTTAATATACTTACTACACAAACTTTCTTTCATTGTTATGCAGGAAGCAGGTAGCACTTTCATATATTGGGGTTAAGGGAGAGTAAGTGCTACATAATAAGAGTATAGCATAGTGAGCAGTGTGTGAACTTGAGGCCAGCTGGCTTGGGTTCAAATCCCATTTCTTGTACTTCTTTGCTGGGTGACCTTAGACAATTTGGTTAGCTCCTCTGTGCCCAGTTTATTCATCTTTAAAATAAAAACAACAACAATAGCCCCACACAGGCTTATTATGAGGATTAAAGAGTTTAAAAATATAAAATACTTAGGACTATGCCTGACCATTACTTAAGTGTTCAAGGAACAAAGATGTAGCAGTGGCAAACCTAGAGGAAAAGACCTAGAAATCACTTAAGGGGACTTTATTCAATATTGTGTATACTGTCACTGAAAGTCAGACCACAGGGCAACTAAACTTGACATCAAATCAGAGTAAAATACTGCACTATCGGAAACCCAAACAGAGAATTTTTTTCATCAAATTAGAAGGGCTAATAAGATCCAACTCTTTTCCTTTTTAATTCCCAGGTCTCTCAAACTCTTTTACAAAGCAATGATTAAGTATGTAACAGGAAAATGACTTTTTTAAGCTTCAATATTTTCTGCAATACAATGGTTCTCATGCTGTTTTAAGTGTCAGTATACTACTTTACTCTAGGAGAAAATGTGGAAGTAAAGGGCAATGATATATTTTACTGTGCATTTGGTTAATTAACATGCCTCAAATACTATAACTAAATTAAGTTCATTATGTTCTAAAAGTTACAAAATCATAACAACTGACTCATGGAATCATGCTGGAGATTATAATTATGCACTAAGAAATGCATCTGTTATAGTCTTTTTAAAATGTTTATTTATTTGTGTGTGTGTGTGACAGAGAGAGAAGAGAGAGAGAGAGAGAGAGAGAGAGAGAGAGAGAGAGAGAGAAGGAGAAGGGCAGAGAGAAAGGGAGACAGAATTCCAAGCAGGCTCTGTGCTGTCAGCACAAGCCAAATGTGGGGCTCTAACTCACAGAACCACAAGATCATGACCTGAGCTGAAACCAAGAGTGGGGCGCTTAACTGACTGAGCCAGGCACGCCTGTTGTATTTTTTCTAAAGCTCAGGAAGCAAGATTAGCAAACCTAAGAAATATCTTGCTCATCTTCAGTTACTAAGGGAGGATATTTGGCAACTCTATTTTCAGGAAACAATACTAGTGAATGCTCCACAAATGAGCACATGATAGTTCCAAAATTTAGTGTTTTAATAAGCGTTTAATCCTGATCCTCTGTGCACACTGTGGTAGAAATAAAATGCATCCATTTTCAAACACATTTGGATTTGAATCTTACCTCTGCCACTATGTGCAGATAATGCAATCTTGGAAAAACAAAGTTTCTGAGTGCTGATTTTCTCAATTGTAAGATGGCCCTAATAGTCTCCCACTCATAATAACTTAAAAACATTTTAAATAAATATGGTGTTTGAATGCCCCCAGCATGGCACCTGGGCCAGTGGGATGCAAACCAGCTCATGACAGCTGATTACTAGCACATTTTCAGGTATTTTGCAAGTTGGTTGTTTAACAGCCATCATCAAAAATCAAAGTATATAAAATTGCAGACAAGTACATTATGTTAAAAACAAAGGTAATAAAAACTTTAAACTCATTACTTCCTAGGTATGTTACCACATTTTACTGTTATCTATGCCCCTGAGATGGTTGATATCTGTAGTATCTATTTAGTGAAAATACTATATATTCATGTAGTAGTTCTCTGTTTAGAGGTGTCATATTTTTGGCTTGATGTTAGCCATGGTGGGAATATTGTACACTACAGACACAACAAATTAGGGCTGTGTGTGTCTGTGTGTGTGCTGTTTCTTAACATGTACAAGGTGCTTTACCTCGTTCATCATGAATGCCCCTCCCTTCCTCCTCCTCTCTCTCTCTCTCTCTCTCTCTCCCTCTCTCTTTTCCTTCTTCCCTCTCTCCCTTCCTGTCTTTATTAAGAAGTTCTTACTTTATGGTGCTCAGTCCTCTTCCCCTAAAGAACAGCACAGAGCTACCCTCAGATGACTGAAACATCTCATAAAGCCATCTGCCTTGAAATGCTTTCTCTTGTCCAGATTAGAAATAGGGATTTTTAGAAATCTTAGAACTATTTTTAAAGTCTTTAATCTATGAATCTATGATACCTATTTTGTATTCTCTTGCTCAACCTTTATAAATAAGGAGGTGAGCCTATTACAAAGATTCATTTTCCTCATGCTAGTGTCAAGAAAACCAAATCATTCCAAGTCATCCTGCAAATTTCCTGGATCATCAGAAGTATAATCCAGCACCTGAATAAGTCACTGGGCACTTTCTTCCACTTCTGTCTCAAGAAATTCACACTCTATTCTCAGAAACAAAACTATTATGTATGTTGTGTTCTTTGGGAAAAGAAAGGATTTGGGTCTAAGTTGAAGTGTTGGCTCTATAATGCTTCCATGAATTAAAAAATAATATAAAATACATATCATATCTGACTTTGAAAGATCAAAAGGTAATCTTACTTCAAAATATGCATGAGGTAGAACCAGTGAGTTAAGAAGCTTTTTTTTTTCTCCCTCCAATCAGTTGCCAAACACATTTACATTTTAGGTTAAAATATATAAAAATAAATGAATTTCATTATAAAACACATTCAGATTTCCAAAACTTCCTTACCAATTCAGGAACAAGCATTGCTCTATGTAGAAGAAATGATGATGATGCTCCCTTACTAGCACTTTTTGAGAAACTTTTCTGTTGATCTCTTCCTGAAGACAAGGTTTAACTAGCAGATTGATAATCAATAGAAAAACTCTTTGGAAATCAGCTCTTACACGGAATCTCTTTAACAGTAAGCCCATTTAATTATGTCAAAAAAATCAACAAGGGTTTCTTATTGTTGTTGATTGGATGGTTGGTTGACTATTATCATTAGCAGTTTCCCACTATAAGTTTTGCCCCCTTCGCCAGGTAAAAAGTGCAACTTATGACTTCCAGATGCAAACCACAGTTATCAGCCTTACATTTCGACTGAAAATTTGTTTTGCTCCTTTGTGAAGTTCCCTAGGGGTAAGGTTCAAAGTAGAAACAATAGAGGAGTGAGAAATAAAGGGAGGGCATTTCAAACCACATGTTACAAACAGAGAACAGAATCACAGAACGACAGCATAACAGTGGACTCCAAGACAAGATGGCAAGACAGATGTGCCAGACAAGAGACACATGCCTGACTGCTGTGCTGAGGAAAGCAAACACAAGAACAAAAGCATACAGATGTGTTGTGAGAGCAGCTCATGGGCCGCCGTGACCCAATGGAAATAATAAAAACGAGAACCCGTGAAATTATAACTACAAAAGTTACCCCCACAATTCATACAACTGGACTTGCTGGGTTAGCCTGGATGTGTCACTTGGATCAAACACAAGATGGCATCGTTACAGCCATGCATTGGTGATGAAGGCCATGGTTAGTTGATTAGCTACAAAACTGTCACTGCATGCCACACAATGATCCTGGGCTTGTCCAGAAATAAAAGATACAACAAATATTCTACATCTGCAATAAAATTCTTTTTATGCCATCTGAAATTTGTGGACAGGGATGTGTTTCTCTGTTGTATCTGGATGTCTGTCTGTCTTTCCTTTTCTTTCTTTCTTTTTTTATTTTATGTTTTTTTCTGGCTCATCTGTCCTCCTTTCAATTAATTACATGGTCTTAAGGGGGGTGGGGAGTAAAGGCAAGTGGCCTGTGCAGATATGGGGAAAAATGAAAAGGGAAAAGGAAGGAAATTAAAGCAAAAAATATGTATAGGAGGGAGAAGAAGAAAACACAGTGTTTCATTCTTTTGTACACAACTTTCTTGGATTTGCTGGGGTTTGTTTTGAACATAAATATAAATACTGGAGGGATATGCTGAAGGGGGAGAAATTAGAGATTAGGATGGCAAGAAAAGATTTTGTTGCCTTGTTTGTTTTGTATATGTATATATCTCTCAGTATTTAAAAAAGTGATTATAATTACTAATAAATATAGCAATGAGTTTAACATAGCCATAATGACCAAATACTAAATATGAATCAAAACAAAATAAAGTAAATTGAACACCAAAAATTCATGCGGCACAAGATGAGGTGAAAACAGCAGAAAATGCTTTTCAAATATATACAAGGTATATATCTATTTATATATATACACAGGAATGTGCATATATGGATAGATATATCTGTATAATTTTTTCTCTCCACCCCTCCCAAGGATAACTGAATTATGTAGTCATCACTGTAATTATGATACAGAAGGAAATAAAACCCAAAGAAAAGTTCACATGCTTTGTTTGCCAAGTTAAAACAGTATCATGCATGTCTATGTTGGCTGATGTAAAGATGATGGTGTGAATTTCTGTGTAAACACATGACTGATGGCAGGGACTGTTGTTAATCTCTGTTTACATTAGTCTAATATCACTTATACTGTGTCTACATATATATGGAGGGATAGGTACTATATATTTAGTGTGCACACATATTATATATAAATATATATATATATATATATATATATATATATATATATATACACACACACACACAGTATATATACTAGGACTTATGGGAGAAAAAATACAGAACAAAAACAAAGAAAAACTCATAAAAAACTTTCTTTAGAAACCCAATCCCTCTTTATTAATTTGGAGGATACTTGGTGGGGGCAGGGGGAACGCTTGCTTAATGATTTCATTAAGCTCACATGTTATCAACTACTTGCATTGGCGTTTGAAATCAGGAAGTTCTCATGAGTTTGTCTTGGAATGCTCCCTTAGCCATGCCCATCCTTACCCTACTACCTAAGAAGCCCTGGACCTACACCATACTGTACATGTGTTCAAAGAGAAGTTTATTACTGAACTGTACTAATTTCTCAATCATAGTGAATATGAAATTCTGTGCCCCCAAACTAAGATACAAAAGAATGATCTTTGGGGTTAAATGATTCTGTCACTGGTATCATCTTCTATGATTTTTCTTGGCCATCCTTAGATGGGGTATGCTATCGCTGAATTAGCAACATCTCCTCTGAGTTCGGATAACATTCTAGGAATTTCCATTCATCGTCCACACTGTTTCTTCCCTTTCTTTCCCTTCTTTCCTTTTTATTCCCTTTATTTTTGTATCTGTCTTCCCTAAAAGACTATGAACTCTTAGAGGTGTTATGTCTTATTTTTTTTTATTTTAAAAAAAATTTTTAACGTTTATGTATTTTTGAGACAGAGAGAGACAGAGCATGAACGGGGGAGGGTCAGAGAGAGGGAGACACAGATTCTGAAACAGGCTCCAGGCTCTGAGCTGAGCTGTCAGCACAGAGCCCGATGCGGGACCCGAACTCACGGACTGCGAGATCACGCCCTGAGCCGAAGTCGGCCGCTTAATCGACTGAGCCACCCAGGTGCCCCTTATTTTTGTTTTCCTATCACCTATTCTAGTGGCTACACATAGCAGTCACTAAAAGTAATTGTACAAATAATTTCCAAAACTTTCAAATGGAAATGTGTACACTTACACATTGATCTCATTGATTCCCCTCCCTTGTCAACATACCACAAAATGTTGAGTAATGGACATAAATGGAATTTTTTTTTATTTTTATCATTCTGGTTATTAGATTTACTGTATTTGTTATGAAAACCATGGTAATGGTCAATCCATGAGTCACATATTTTCTGTATATCATGCCTGAGCTATCAATTGCCCACCAGCCAATTAGTAGGCTTTCCTATATATTTCTATTCTTACCCTAATTTATCCTGGATCTAAAGATGTCAATAACTCTTGCCCTTTGTGTACACCAGACATGTATTATAACTCACATGTAAAAGGGACTAAAGTCTATACCCAAGAATGATTAATTGAACTAATGAAACTTACATCTGTGTACATTCTTCTTAACAAAAGTAAAACCATTTTGAGATTACTTCTCATTATCCTTTTATTCGAAGTGTTTTAAAGTGGACTTGGGCTCCACAGTGGATTCTGGACACGTGACACTCAAACATTCCTATGGCATTTTATTTATGCGTTGACTATATTACTATACACTTGATTTTCATTTAATTTTAGAAAAATTTTTCCATGTGGCGATTCAAGATTTGTAAATAGAATTATCATGTCATTAGCCAATTTTTCCATGTGGAACAATATTTCTAAAATTGAATAAAAACCCAAATAAAATGTACAAGTTGCTAATTCTTCAAGCTTGCTGAAAACACTAATAGTAAAATGTATTTCTATACACACATAAGATTAAAAATATCATATTTGGGGCGCCTGGGTGGCGCAGTTGGTTAAGCGTCCGACTTCAGCCAGGTCACGATCTCGCGGTCCATGAGTTCGAGCCCCGTGCCAGGCTCTGGACTGATGGCTCAGAGCCTGGAGCCTGTTTCCGATTCTGTGTCTCCCTCTCTCTCTGCCCCTTCCCCGTTCATGCTCTCTCTCTGTCCCAAAAATAAATAAACGTTGAAAAAAAAATTAAAAAAAAGAATAAATAAAAATATCATATTTAATGTCAATGACCAGCACATTCAGTTTTTTTTAAACTATGGATTCTGAAAAATAAGACTCTATTTCTTCTTATCCTTCTGATCTAAAATTATTATTGTCTTAACATTTCAGCTGCATTTTCCATGGTGTTCCAGCAAATAAAAACCTAAGGATTTGGTGAACTTTTAACAATTCAGCGCCAGATTTTCCTATTATAAATGCTGAGGCGTCTCAAACGGATAAAGATTAAGAACCCAGTTCCACCTGGAGAACATAAATAAGGCTATGCTCTTGGTGTTTTGCCAAATTTAAATTTCACCCACACTGGGTTGAATATTATAGTGCGACTAACAAAGAGGAACAAAGTAGCAATAACACCAAATGCAAATGCTAGGGCTGTAGATTTGAGGAGTAAAAACACATCTGAGAACCACTCTGGGAAAAGTAATTATTTTGTGATCTCAAATTACTGCCAATAGTTTAAACATCTCCCTCAATCCAACCATTAAGAAAATTGTTTAGCACAGGTCTATTGATGGATGGATCTGCTTCATCTTTACTTCCTTTTACTGTCTGCCCTCTGGTGGACGTACTGTCCCTTGAGATTTGATCAAAGGACATTTAACAAAAGTGGAGGCAAAACCCCTGGCTAATTGACAACTAGAAAAATGTATCCCTGTGTAATGGCCGGGTAAATCAATACTGTTGCTAATTGTTGCCATGCCCACTTCTCAGGTGTAAAAGGCATTTCTTTGTATTTTTCTATCTGCTCTGTGACCCCTGCCCCAGGACTTTAGAATACTGAGATCATAAATATATAAAATTCAGAAAGTTGGTAATTTTTAATTATATAAACGCTCACCTAAGACTACAGTGTTTTCTATTTCTAAAGATGGAGACAGTGGGGATAGGAGCAGGAAGGGACAGAAGTTATTTTTTCCATTTAGGAAGTGACTTTCATCAATTTCTCTACGTTTCAGAATTGATTCCCACATTTTAAATCACAGATGTGAAATGACTACAGATCTTAAGTGTAATTTGACTTCCATAATTTCATTTATCAAAAATCCCATTTTCTAGTGGTCATATAAATCCTCTCCAGCTTCTCTACTTTGTTGTTGTTGTTGGATCCAAAGAGGTGAGAACAATGAAATAGGAATTTACAGCATGATTTAATATCAACAGAAGTGTGCTTGGGAAAAAAAGGGTTTGTACGCAAAGACAGAGTCTGAGATATTAAATAGATACAGACTTCCTTTGTGGGGAATGCAATTCATGTGCACAAATTAGGAAAGTTAAAACCCTGACCCCCAATTTTAAGTCCTGAAATAGCTATTCAAATATTCTTCTGCATATTTTCATTTGATGCAAATACCTTCATTATGATTTTATAAACTTTTGTACCAGGATTCTCCCACAGAGGGTCATGACACTGAGGCTTTTCTTTCTGGGAAGCAACTGTACTCATGCCAGCGGATCTCAGTTGGGTTCATATGGAAGAACTGAGCCCCAATCACCATGTGGTGTAGTTTTTTATACATTTTCTATTTCTTTGTCTCCCATATATGGGAACACACAAACATGCAGTCTGATTAGGTGGTCTCAGGTTACAAGGTCGTGAGGGAGGTCACATGCTCACTCTTACAGCCTGGTTGCTTTGAGGTTGTGTGTGTGTGTGTGTGTGTGTGTGTGTGTGTGTGTGTGTGTGTTTCCTCCTCACATTCCTTAGGGAGGGGAACCTACCACAGTTTCAATGCTGGTTTCTCAAAGTAAATGTTCAGAAAATGTAATTTTACCTGTGACTCATTATAAAAAGTAGAGGATTTTTTTTTAAGAAATGTGGATTTTGTTAGGGTGATATTTATTTTCATGGAATCATATATTTTAAATAATTCAACAGGTTTTATTTGGCTCTTTAAAGGCAGATGAAGTTAGAGGTAAAAAACATCTCCAACTTTAAGATTATGAGGTATTTTGAGGGTCATATAAATTCAGTCAAATACTAACTGAGCTTTCACACTCTGTGTGGCTCTAAAGGTGCAGGGGTTTTTTGTTTGTTCGTTTTTTACTCATTCCATCCAGAGAAAATTTGAGACCCATTAGATCTAAAGGTTTCTAGACTATCATCAGCCAAAGTCCAAAAAAATTTAAGTGGTCCCTCAAGATGATATAACTAAGCTACACAAATGAGCGTGATCTCTAAGTGCCAAAGTGAGTTGTGGGCACAAAAGGCAGTTGCTTACATCTGACTCAAAACCAGAAGCTTTAAAATCCATTTTGATTTGAAGATTAAAAATAAAAATAATTTCATTTAAAATTTGATGCCCAAATGAAAACACAAGTTGTTGAATAGAGCAAATTCTAAATTATGCAAATTTATGAAAAAATAAGAGCTTCTAGTGAACCTAAATAATCAGGAAAGAATCAGTAGAAGTTAAATGCTTTATAACTGAGACAGCTAGAAAATCCTCAACTTGCCGACAAAATGAGAGAAGACAAGGTAATTGTTAAATAAGATAAAACGAGGCCTGGGTAATTAACCAAACTGAGTGTATTTCCATCAAACATCAGGCCTGGAAAGAATAAAATTTGAGAAACCGAAGCAGTGAATTAGAATGTTCAAACCCAAAATTTTAATCTCAATATTCACACAGAATCTCAGAGTAATCACATATGCTGAAGAGATCCAAATATTGCCATTATTATCTGTTGTTGCATGGGCAATGAAAGATTTCTCTTTAGGCAGGGCAAACCTAGCCCCAGAAACAACTGGCTTATGTTTTTCTGATTTTTAACCCACACTGTTTTGGGAAGATGTGAAGGCTATGGAGATATTTCTCATGGGATGCAGAAGAGGGCTTTGTATCTCTATGTGTGTAACCTTCCTCAGTGTTAATCAGGCCTCCAGGGTAAAACCTCTACATCAGTAGGAATATCTACCTCCTTTCTGTATTAAATATGCTTCTGACCTATTTCCCTGTATATCTGAATCACTTATCAGGAATACTTTATGGAGTAAATAAGTTTAGAAAGAAGAAATGCTCCTTCTTCAAATGTGATGAGTTGAATAATCCCAGGCAGAAGGGATCAATATTAGTCTCTTAGAGCTACATGTTAGCTCCTTCAGGGTAAACACTCTGTCACCTACTTTATTTATATGTCCCCTCCTACATCCCCTCAGAGATCACAACAGATTGTTTTAAAAACAGCTTTTATCTCCCACCTGCCCCATGTAATTATATTACTCAAGAAATGCTGGCATTGAATTTCTGTCCTCTGCTTTTGAATCAGATGAAACACCTGTGCAGCCACTAAAAAAGCAAATGGACTTAGTTTGGGGCCATTCAAGTGTGGGCCTGTTCAAGTTCAATACCAAATGGCAATATACACCCACAAGCTGGGAAGCTGCTCATGAATCAGATCTGGAAACCCCCTCTGTTTTGTTACGGAGGTTGCTATGGAAATGACTTAGCATAAGAGGCAGGGAAGTAGTAGGGGAAGACAGGGGTAATATTTTGGAATGGTGAAGTCTTAATTTTTATGAGAAGACTTAAAATCTAAAGGTTTGATCAACATTGTTGCATATATACAGATATCTCTGCTATGAAAGCAAGAAAACCAGAGAAAGGATAAATAGAAAAATCCAAATTAAAGTCTAGATATCTGAAACTATTGGCCATGAAATCAGTTAACTTAACATATGTATTGAGGAACATGTCATATTTATATCTGAATTCCTAAGACGGGGCACATGCCTAACACACAGTTAACTCAAAAAATACTTGCTGAACTGAATTATTTTGGAGAGGTAATTTAGGTAGCAAAGCTCCTAATTCTACTTTCCAACAGCTCATTTATGAAAATTATTAGAACAGGAGGGCCTCAATTCTAGAGATACACTGTACCCTGCCCTAGCACTCAGAAATATTGAATGAATGAATGCATGAATTAATGAGTGAATAAAAACTTGGTGTCCAAGTTCTGGTATAGACTGGATGTATCTAACCTCCAGTATTATTAAAGCCTCATGTAGTACATTATTGTCTAATAATCTGGAAAAAAAAATCTGACCACAAGGCCACAGTTACTTTCCTTCTACACAACTGAGCTCCCAAAGAAACAGGTCACACTCCAAAATGGAAAGGTCCTACCTATTATTATATCCCTATGTAATGCTAAAAATAGGAACCCACAGAACTTCCTGGATTCAAAGCCACTTGCAAGACACCAGTCAGTCCTTCAACAAAATTTGAGAAAATGTAAATCATCTTGGGGTAAGAATTGGAAGGTTTTTTCTTTGGTTATATTATTTTTTTCACAAACCTTGAATTTCTCCAGAATTAGCAAAAGAAAATGTTTAATGGCTCACCTCTTTTTTTAAAGAAAAGAAAAAAAATCAAGCAAACCAAAGAATCAACTAGAATATTCTATTTATTTCTCTTAGCCTTTGCAGGAATAAGATCTTGACCCAACTCCAGCTTTTAATTCTATTAAACATACACAGAAATTCGATGATATCTGTTCTCTATTATATATATATAAATGTTTAACTTATAGCAAGTCTCAAAACAGACGACTTGGAAAAATTGATAGGAAATAATCAGGGACTGCAGTTGCCTGCTGGACATTATATCATATATAGCTCACTATAAAGAAAGACCATAAAAAGATCAAAATGTATCTGGGTGCAAATGGGGAACACACTGAAGCATCAAGTTGCCAACTCTCAACTTCAGCACAATAGATACATTTTGAAGCATCTCAGCTATTGACATGGCATGGTTCAGTACTAATTTTGTTTTCACTAAGCTATAATACTGCACAATTTCTCTAAACGCACAATGAACAAAATTAGTATAAATATAATACCATGTTAACTGCTGTTGAAATCCCATGGAAAATGTGTGTATGTATGTATGTGTGTATGCATGTATGTATTTATTATTTATTTATTTGTTTGTTTGTTTGTTTGATTTTGGTGTCCGGTTTTGTTTGCCATGCAGACTCAGAACAATTCATGAGGCTTAAATTACCTCTATAGTTCCACTTTGGGTTCATGGTGTTTTGATGTTATTTCTGTATAGACATCTTCATGATCCCACACCCTGTCAATTTCATAACTGCCAGAGGCTGCTGTACTTTTCTTGTTCCCATAGTTAAGCTGGGTGTCTGATTGCTCAAAGTTAGGCGGCACACCATGGCTTTTTCTTTAGTTTTCAGGAAATAACTTTAAATTTCCCTGGGATCTTATCTGCTCCTTCCATGGGATTTGATGCTTTTTATTATATATTAATATTTATATATGTATGCTTATACATATATAGATATAAGAAATACACACATTAACACACTATAATATATATATAAAACACATGTATATTCACATATATGTATGTATTGTTTTTTGCAAATGTAAAAAGAAAGCAAGCAAAACAAGACTGACCTAACCTACCTGTACTCGGTTCACACTCAACGAAGTCCTCATCATCGCTTGAACATTCAGCAGATGAAACAAGGTCATCTGATGTTGGCTGTGCGTGTCAAAGGAAAAATAATGGGGTGGGGGAAGAGAGAGGAGAGAGATAAGGAAACCCATGAACAAAAGCATCAAAGACTTATCACTATGTCTTGCCTTCCATCATTATTACTCTTTCTCTTCTCTAAAGAGGGCATGCTGTAGGATAAAGAATTTTAAACTCTTGTGTGGCTGTGAATGGTTATGGGGTCAGACAACCTGTATGGGTTTTATGAGAAGGTGAAAGACTCAGAGTGGTTCCAGGAGGCTCAAGATCATCCCATCCCCATAAGTCACATTGTACAGCCTAACTCTATTTCTGACTGTAATTTCAATTTTGAGAATCCAAAGGGCAGCAGAAGGGCTATGCAAATTTTGGACAATACACGAGTGCAAGCCAGCACGGAAAGGCACTGCAAGCTTTGAGAGGGTTTCAATGCATATGGTGTGTGGTCTCAAGTGTATGATTTGGTGGTTGTGAATCTATAGGCTGGCATAATTAATGAATGCTGAGGAATGCAGTCTGTTCAGGAACAGTATAATGGCTTTTCTCGCTAGCAGCGATCTCTTCGTGTAATTGCTGCAATTAGCTGAATTAGTAATGTAGGCCAGCAGAGAAATACCACATGACAGCCTCTGGACACAGGTAGGACTGTTTCTGAGGACAGCAGAAAAAAATGTAGTTGCAACAATAGTAACTCAATTTGAAACATTTTCTTTTTTCTATTGGATCCTGCAGAAACTCCCCAGTGCCAGGGAATCTGCTGCAAGAAATACAGAAAACTGTATGTATGGGTAGTAAGAAGGGCCTTTGCGATACAGGAGATGAGAAGACTATTTTCTGTACCTGATACATATTGCAGGCACAATAAATACTACCGAATAATTAATCTACAGATCTTATGTCCTACTATGTGCATGAGAGTACTCAATATACAGTTATTCAATAAATTCTCATTTATTTCCCACCTTGATATTAATAATGTTAACTGACTTGCTGATTTTATTATTCTCAGTGCACTGAAGTCTGATTCCATATTCAAGAGGAAAAGCAATTACAAGCCAGATGCTGAGCTAGACATGTATATATATTTATTATAGTTATTATTAATTGATTAGATATAATTCTCACAACAATCCTTTGGGATGGATATAATTATTATACTTTTAAGGAGAACTGAAGTTCAGAAAGGACACACGGCTAGTAAGAAATAGGATTTGAACAGATACAGCTTAGTCAAAGTCTGTACTTGTGGCTCACATAGACTTCTTTTACACCTCTTCTTACATGATGTTAATTATGGACTGAACTCTGTCTTCCAAAATTAAAACACTGCAGTTTTAAGCCCCCCAGTACCTCAGAATATGACAAATATTTGGAGATAGGGTCTGTGTTAAAATGAGATCATTAGGGTAAGCCAAATCAAATATGACCGGGGTCCTTAATAAAAAGATGAAATTAGGACACAGACATGCACAGAGGGACGACTGTGTGAAGCCACAGGGAGAAGACAGCCATCTATAAGCCAGGAAAAGAGTTCTCAGAAAAAAACAACAACCCTGCTGACACCTTGACCTTGAACTTCCAGCTCCCACAACTGTGAGAAAATAAATTTCTGTTGTTTAAGCTGCTCAGTCTGTGCTACTTTGTTATGGCAGTCCTAGCAAAGAAATGAACACGACAGCCCATATGCTTAGTATTTCCAGAGAACATCCTTTTTGAAGTACACATGCTAAGCATAGGATTACTGGGCACAACAAAGATTAGTAGAAAAACCACACTAGGTAATTGATTTCGCTTAACTGACAGTGGTAGAGAGGTGCCTTAAACCATGTCATTGATCTTGATTCTACATTGGACAGGGAGATACTTCAACCCCTGCTCCTCCTCCAAGTAAATAGAAAAAAGGATTTTCAAACATACTTTTTTTTTTTTCAATTAGACAGTACTGAAGTGTGCATTTCACTTCCAGCAAATCAAAACTGGCAGTTGTGTCCTAGAGCCACCATGTTTTTGCAGTAGAGACAGAGATGGTGAGCACACCTCCTTGGGAGTTTCCTGGTGTGTGTGGGCCTGTACAGGGCCCACTTTCAGTTACTGAGGGAAGGGAAGTGGTAAGGGAACACACGTTAACTGTGCAAATGCAGAGGCAATCATAAGAGGCAAACAGCATTTTTGGGAGGGTCGCAATCATTCTTTGATAGTTCTAAAGCATGAGTTGTGCATGGAGGGAAGACCTCCCTCAAGGAAGCAAAACTTGTTTTGGGTGTGTAGGGGGGATGGATCTTAGGTATTAAAATGGTTTCTGACCTGCCAAAAAGCCCACAGTGCTTAAACAAATAGACAGTATGTCTGTGGTATTAAAATTTTATGGGACGAGGGCAATTAGGGAAAAAAAAGATTGTTTAAAAAATTCTTCAGAGGATGGTAATAAAAAAGAGGCCTAGAATACACTTCAAAAGTGTAATCAATTATACTTGTTGGTGACTTCATTATAAGGACCTTGCAGAATGGCCTGTATGTGTCATAACTAGCATAGGTGCCTAGTACTGAGTGAACGCTAGTGGGTTAAATGAAAATCTAGTGAACTCATCCCAAGAACTGAAAGCCAGGCAATAAAATTTAAGGTCATTCAGAATGTGAGAAAGCAATGCATAACTCCAACAGAAACCAAAAAAGGCATTAGTGAAACATTAATGGAAACTTTTAACAATTATAAGAAAGTTGTAGCCATTTTGATTAGCCAAAGATATGACATAGAGTTTCTTTTCAGGAAGAGTACCAGACTCTGAGGTTGAAAGATATTTACTATTTTCCTCTCAGCTTTCCCCTGCCTCCTCTAGTACTGCACAAGTTCTCCCCGCTACCGTGTTTTGGGTGACACTGTCCCCAGCACTCTCTTTCCCTATCTTCACCTCCACTTGTGTCCCCCAGATGGGGCTCAACCACCAATGTAGACCCCACACATACACTCTTCCACATTTTTACTCCCTTTATCCCCAGTAAACTGACCCTGTGTCTTACTTCCCAGAGATTTTATTTCTGCTGATCTTCTATGTGAATATGGATGAATACAATGTTCCTCCAGAAACAGAAGTACATTTTACCAGTAGTTCCTATTAATAGTGGCTAGACTTCAAGGAGGGTCCATGACAGGCAGTCTAGCAGACCACAGAGTGAGCAGGACTGACTCTTCACTGAGCATAGCTGTGACTCTCAGCTCTTACACTTATAGTCAGTGACCAGGGGTTGAGTTACTTCCCTTCTCCAAGCCTCAATGTTTCCATCTATAAATTGGGATAAACATAGTGTCTTGTCATCAATTTATGTGAAAAGTTAAAAGTGAAGCTCTGTTCCTGGCATATGGTATACACTCAGTAAGTAGAAGCAGGGTGCCTGGGTGGCTCAGGTGGTTAAGTGTCTGACTCTTGATTTTGGCTCAGGTTATGATCTCATTGTTAGTGAGAATGAGCCCCACGTCAGACTCTGCACTGACAGCACAGAGCCTGCTTGGGATTCTCTCTCTCCCTCTCTCTCTGCCCCTCCTCTGCACGTGTGTGCACACCCTCTCTCAAAATAAATAAATTTTAAATAAAATAAGTAAATATTAGCTAAGACTAAGTCAATCAATCAATCAATCAATAACAGCAATGCCAAGCCTAGTTGCCATTCCTAGTTTAAATAAAGTTTCCATCCACCTATGCATTCTATCTCCAAATATTCATCCCCTTTAGAACTATTCTTTCTTACTGATAATTCATTAACTCCACTTTCATTCATCACCTCGGGTTGCATCTGTCATGAAGAGTGATAAAGAAAAATACACTCATAGAGATGCCAAGAGAGCTTAAAAATCACTGGAAGATAATCTGTTTCCCATGGCTCTGGGTCCAGACAATTTGTGTGGGTTTTATGTGAAGTCAGCCCCTTCCTTTCGGTCCCTCAGACCCCATCATCACCAATTACAGCCACTGCCAATGAAATTCCCAAAGCCATTACAAACATCTCAATCTCCTCATTGCCCAACGCAGTAACCAATGTTTGCCTGGAGAACCTGGCATCCAATGCTACCACGCCTGCCACAGAACACTGTGGTTTCAGAAATCCTGGCTCTGCCAGGGGCAGTAAGCTTTGATTTGCAAAGGACTCAGGATTTAGAACACTATATTTAGGGATTAAAAAAATTTTTTTACTACTCCTATCCCTGACATTAAAAAAAATCCCCAAATTACAAACCAGAGTTTTGGGATCATATGTACTTAGAATCACCTCCTAAAGTAATGACAATATGATCCAAAATTACTCTTGGAAAACCCAAGGCTTTCTTTTAGTAGCTCTTTAATTTTCTTGTCTCTTTCCCTACATAGAAGTAAATGCAGGGTCTAACTCTGAACTTTGGGGAAAAAGGCACACTTTTTGACTATTGGTTCCCATGGCTGGTGAATTATGTTTCACTATTGCAGACACATACAGAATCAGGATGTAATTATTATGAATAGAATGGAACTATGGAATTTTATCTTTAAATAAAATACAGTAGTAGTACTAGTTTGTGTGTGTTTCCTACAATGATAACCATTTTTCATAATTACTCATAATCCTTAGAGAAAAGGAGAAGTTAGTACTCTTGAGAAGATATTTGAACGTTCTAGAATCACGCTTACTAATAACATTTACCACTTATTAAATACTTGCTATACTCAGATGTCAGCTAAGCAGTTAACACATATTAAAACTTTTAGTACTCATAATAACCAAGGGTGTGGAAATTTGTAGTGACATCTGCTATTTTTAACTGCCCACCATCCATGCTCCTTCAGGGAAGAGTACTGCTTTAGAAGTTCTTCCATTTGTATAGTTATGCTGGGAATGCTTATCAAGGGCCTTCTATGTCATCCTCATATCTTTCCCTCACAACGATTGCCTAAAGCTCTCATAATTCCCAATGGCTGAACTTAAGATATTTACACATTAGGTTCCCATATGTCAAATATCCACATTATTCGTAAGTCCCTCAAGAAAGAATACAAGATCAGTGACCGCCTCCAAACCAAATAGTTTGATAGTGGATGGACTCCCAAATCCACCATCTATGCTATATGACTATATCATCGAAGTGCTTTATTCATCTTTCATCCATTCACTTATTACTGTAATAAATATTTACTGAACACCTATGTGTTAAGCACTGTAACTGTTATGAGGGATAAAGTGATAGATAAACCATAGTTCCTCTGCTCTGGGGATTCACAGTCTCTGAAGAGAGGACCGAGTAGACAGGCAAACTTGACAGGGTAAACTGAATGCCTTGACAAGAGTAAGCATAAGGTGCTAAGAGAGCAAATGGCAGGGGGAGGTGGTAATGAGCCCTGAGGGACAGGAAGCCCTGAAGCAGGGACAATGGAGAGCTGCTGGTGGAGGAGAAGGGCATTCTAGATGAAATCAACAGTCTTTGCAAAGGCTCAGAGGCATGAAGAAGCACAGTCTACTTGTCTACCCAGGAGTAGTGCAGGGGTGAAAGGATGTACCAGCATGACAGAACAACAGCTACCTGAGTTATCCTGTTGTTTCTGAAAACTCAGATAATGAGCACGAATTTCATATCCTGTCCGGTCAGACATCTCTCCTTCCCCTCCCCACATCTCATCAGCATCACCTGTCACCTTTCCTTTGGAAGCTCATATACATGGTTCCAGAACATTATGCATGGGTCTCGCTGTGCCATCCCTCCACAGTGCGGATTAAAGACCTTACTTTGCCTTCTCAAGAGCAGGAAAATGTTCTTCTGTCCCTGTGCATTAGCCAAGTTCCATATTAAAAATAATAATTCATATTACTCCATTTAAAAATACATATTGCATATTTTTAATCCATATGTTGAAATTACTTGGTTCTGTATTAGGATTCATAAAACTAAAGATAGGTATTATAATAACTTTCAATAAAATATCTGTCTGGAAGGAGTCCTCTTTATTCTTTTCTTGAAAGATTTTTTTATTGCATTTGTATTCTTTTTTTTTCTACCAATGTTTATTGAAATTACCTTAGAATAAACTGGGACAGAAGAAAGCTCAAAACTCTACCCACCAGGTAAATTTATAGGTATATTTACCTTCCAATTCCCTCAGCTTCACAGAACTGGCTTCTCATTTTCCTCCAGTGAGTTATTGTTTCTGTAATCACCTGCTTCTAATTATTTAGTCTGAAGGGGTCTACCCATCTCAGCATAGGGGTGGCTCTACTTCATTCTTCATTGCTATCTGTTATTTGGCATGGAGAAAAATGTCTGCTACCATGGTCAGAACAGCTCGATCGAGGTAGATTCGCCATGTACCCTCCTTCCTGCCCAGATGCCTATTTGTGACTTCAAATTCCAACCTTTAGCCCTTTATCTTATACTGAGAAGAGGCTAATCATTTGGGGGGATAATCATTTTTCTCCGCCCAGCTCCTTGGAAGCACAGTTATTTGACCGAGATTAAGCGCAAGATAAAATAAGTCTTGCCACAGAACAGCTTTATGAAATTATAAATAACACACTCAAGAATGATGATCGCCTTTCTTCCAGTGAAAAAGGAAAAGAGAAAGGCCCATAAATATTCTGAAGTCCCACAGAAAACAGCCATACATCTCTGCAGCTGCTTCATGCTGAAAAGAATTCAATTCCTTAAAATACTTGGTGTTTTAGTTTTTCCCCTCTATATTTCTATTCTGTGATAAAGTTGAGGTTTAAAGTATCTCATATGAGAGAGGGAATCATACAGCTTCTTTATGAACATTTATTCTCTATTTAAATCATGTCTGAGATACTTTTAATTAAATAAGAACCCAAAGACTCTAGGTAAATCTATAAACTTTAATGAGATTTGGAAACCTTGACCATCACAATTAAAATTTATCTACTAGGGCTTTATCAAATTGTTGCCATTGCATAGCCCCTTTTTGGATTGATGCTTATAGATCCTCCACTCTGAAGGGGTTTACTCTGAAGTACATACACACACACACTACTGGATGGTTTTTAGACTCAACCAAAGATAGAAAAAGGCCTGGAGCTTGGGCAAGCTTGTTAGAAGCAATAATCTCACCCTTCCTCCTCTCTCCCACCACCCTATCAATTCTTCCAACTCAAGCCCAATACAGAAACAAGACCTAGGAGTGGGACTATCAATACCCTCCTTTTATTCTGAACATCCTCTTCATAGTCATTTTCAAGACATTTTCAAGACAAACAACTGACACTAATATGAGAAAATGAAACAATGAGTTGAACTCAACAAATGAATTGAACTTGTCATGCTCGAGTGTGAAAGCTCAGGGAATCCCATGAGGCGGGCTCTGAACAATGGAGACAAAGAGACCAAGTTCCATCTAGTTAAGATGCTTTTTGAGTTCCCCTCAGGCCTTACATCTATGTGCCCACATAACTTTATTGGAACACCCTGTGAATTTTAAAACTGTCTTCTGAAGTTCAAGCTATTGTGGTTTTTCAAAATACTCCTTTCCTCTTTTCTCCCTGCCCACTCCTGGAGATAATCACTTGCCAAGTTAGATATGAATGTGTACATATTTTACTTGACTCATATTTCCATGAAATGAGGCGGCTTTCAAGAGAATTGCCCTGGGCTACAGATATGGCATTCGGTATCACCAAATTTAGTTAACTGGACTGGAGCTAAGAAAATAAATATGAAAATAAAAACAGAAAATTGTTCTTGATATAGGATATTAAGTATGCATACATTTACTTATTCAATCAGTCTTCACCCAACAAATGTTTATTAGCTGCCTACGATGTGCCAATCGCTGTGCTAAGGGGCTGGACAGACCAAGTCCTTGTCCTCATGCAGCTTACAGATTACTTGGATTTGAGCCAGGCCAAACTAGAAAAACTGATAGGCTGCTACACCATCAGCTGCAAAAATGTAAAGTTAACGTGAGTCCATAAGTGGTACCCACTGTAACAAAAACTGATTATTCACAGTCATTCACAAGAGCAGATCATATAGGAATCCAACCAAATAGTACCACCAGATTCCCTTTAAACTCTGCTCATCCTCAACAGCCTCCATATTCTTATTCTTCTTTTCCACATTGCATATACTGGAGGAGAATAAAAAACAACATGATGCATAGTAACTTTTACTAATGAATTAACCTTTAAGGAAATCCCTTTGCAGACTGAAGATTTAATTAACAGCGGAAGAACCAAGCTAAGCTTAGCCAAATTTTGTGCCAAGGATTGGGGGTCTTTCTTTCTATCCTGGAGGCCTTCTAGGATTACATAAATAAATGTGGTGTGGCATCTTTTTTTTTTCTTTTCTTTCCAGTTTTAAGATTTCTTCCATCTGCTCAAAAAAGGAAGGGTGGATCAAGAGAAAAGGGAGGGAGGAGGAAGAAGAGAGTGGGTAGAAGGGGGATTAATCTATCTGTTGTTCAAGGCATCCTGACAGAGGGAAGAGGAGTATTGAACCACAGAAGATTAACCAAACTTCAATGTACCTTCCCCAAAGCAGGAGAAATGTAATGCTACGTGGTGTTCCACTGATAAGCAAATCCCTCTAAATCCTTTCAATTTATTTCTTGGCCTGGAGAAATTACATATTATTTAGGAGGCAAGGAAGAAGAAAATACAAACCACCCACTCAACCACACACCATCTCTAGGAATCTAGACCAGGAGCCTATTGATTACATACACCTAAGGTCTGGGTTGGGTAGCTTTTTCCGATTGGTGCAGTCCTCTCTAAGACAGCTAATCAGGAAGGCTTGGCTGTGTTCCTACTGTTAAGTCTTTTGGTTTTTCCCACAAACTTTGTTGAGTATTTAGGGTCTACCCATTACAAGGGAATGCCAAAATTATAACCAAAGCTCCAAAGACCCAATCTAGTTTTGTTGTTTATATTTTTGTCTTCCTGCCACTGCCTTCTTCTTCTTCTTCTTTTTTTTTTTGTGGTATTTCCATGCTAAGTGAGGTTTTTGTGCCAATACTATCACCAAAATCAAGCCTCTGTTTTTAACAGGCTAGTGACCAGATCAAATATTAATATAATCCATAAAAAGTGATGTAGGTCTCCGTTAATGGATGGTAAAATTCAAAACTCATGGAGAAGACCAATGTGTGTTTTTAAACTGAAATTTTACCATTATTCATTTCTCCATGTCCTCTCTTGCTCTGTAGTTCAGGGAGAAGAAATGGGTTTTTGGAAGAAAATAGGAAAAATAGAATCATTTACTTTGTGGGATGGTTTTTCTCTTGGCCCTCTATTTTGTGGCCTGACCTTACCACTCAACACAGGAGAAACAGCCCTTCTTGGCAGTTTGAGATCACAGCTTTAAAAGGCTTAATAAAAGACCAGAATGTTGGTGGAGAGCAATGAGTTACAGGATAAAGCCAGTCCTGGATATTGGTCAGCAATTCTGAAAAAAGATGTAAGGTAGCCATTTGGTACAGAGCAAATAGCCATGGTTCTCAATCTTTGGTCACTGATGAATTAAGGTATGCTAGATGAGCATGAAAGAAAGGAGTAGAAAAAACAGCAAGATGTTAGGAGTCAAACATAACCTAATATATATATATATATATATATATATATATATATATATTTTTTTTTTTGTCTAAGGAAAGCCACTTTTACTGAAAAGAGCGTGCAATGCATGTGAACATCTGTTGTGTCTGTCAATGTAGAAAACAGTTGAGAATGGCTATCTTGAAGAACTAAAAGTATGACAGATTCATGCCAATACATAAGAAACTATGAAAAAAAAGCAAGCTCAAGACAATATAAACACAAGAAGGAAGAGCACATTAGCACAACCGGGAGCTTGGCATGTGGCACAGCAAATTTACCAAGAGCAATCGAATGCAATGAATTGAATGTAAAATACAACTGATAAAAAGACAAGATGTTTTTTCCTTATTACACTGAAGAGAATATCTCCCACTCAGCCAAGGGACATAATATTAGAAAAGTCAGATACAAATGTCAGAGCAACAGCAGCAGTTAAAGCCAGTTTTGTGCATTTGACATATGATTTAATAAAATACTGATGGAGTTACAGGTAATCTGCAGTAAATTTGAGTCAGAACTATAAGGAAAAAGTGAAAGCCAACTGAATAACATGATATCCAACCCCAAGAGAGGGAAAAGTCAAAGGGTTCTGACTTTGGATTGAGAATTTATCCCCAGTTACTCATGTCTCAAAGACAATTCCAACCTCCCACAAAGAAGATTGGGGGATGGATTCAAATAAAGTTCTTCAATTTGTATGATAAATCCCAAGTTAGAGAAAGTCTTTTAGGTCCTGCTGAATGAGAAATTCAGGAATCCAGATGGACTCACACCACAGAAGTCACTTTCTCATTCCTAGGCTACAGCATACCATAGTAGATTATCTCATCTTAGATACAGATTCAAAAGCAAACACAACAGAACTTTTGTGTGGGAAAAGAAGACTATTCATTTCTCATTTCTTATGGATAGCAAGGCTATTCATTTTCCCAAATTTATAGGCAACAGAATTCATTCACTGTAAAAATGGGTGATATCTTGCAGGTGTAATCCCAGGCTGGAGATCTTTGTAGTCACACGGGATTCTGTGCTCACAAGGGCCTTGGGCTTGGTTTAATGCTCTGCTCTCACCATCTTGAAGTCCTTAACCATTTAATTTTGAACTTGCCTTTTATAAGTGAAGTTCAATGAGACAATGGAGCATGTGCATAAGGAAAGGAGATACATGCAATGTGTGTGTCCAGCCCTGTTCCTTGCCACCCCATCTACATATAAAGTTTTTGGTGCCCTGTGAGCATAGGATTCTGTGGACCCATAATGTAAAGAAATAAGATGAATCAAACAGATTTATCTGAATGAATCCCCCAGTCTTTCTTCATGGGAGGTTGGTATTATCTTCGAAATAAGAGTGACTATGGATAAAGTCTTGTCCAAAGGTGACCACTTTTGCATTTCTGTCTTTTAGGGTTTCATACCATGTCCTCTGATATGAGTGTTGAGTGTGTTATATCTGCTGAGTAAGTGGGTCTCCAACAGGCTATTGCTTTTCCTTTGAATCAGAAGTTGCTTAGAAAGCAGAGAGAAGGCAATGGTGTTCTAAGAACATAATAACTGAGGAAATCTATCACATCGTTTCTTACTTCTATTAGCTAACCACTTACACTAAAAATAACAAATAGAAAGGGAAAACACAACCCAGAGATTTTTTCCTTTCTTTATAGCTTATTCATCAGTAAGGTGAAGGTAGAATGTCAGTAGAAGAGACACGCATCAAAAAAGTGAAATAAAGGGGCACCTGGGTGGCTCAGTTGGTTAAGCATCTGACTTTGGCTCAGGTCATGACCTTATGATTCATGGTGTGCTGTAAGCGTAGAGCTTGCTTAGGATCCTCTGTCTCCCTCTCTCTCTGCCCTTCCCACACATGTGTGCGCGCACGCGCGCGCTCTCTCTCTCTCTCTCTCTCTCAAAAATAAACAAACATTTAAAAGAATTTTTTTAAGTGAAATAAGGACAGATGGAGAGTCTCTACTCTTCTGGTAAGAATAATACACATATGCATATATGAGCCATGAAATATGAATCGTGTTATTTCGGGATCTTGGGAAAGTGGGATGTGCTTCCAAACTGACCCTCTAGGAAGAGAAAGTCAGTAAGTGCCACCACTGCTGAGTCGGTGCATCTTTAAAAACTGTGTCAGAAGAATATTTTTAATTTACACTCTGACTCTTTGAAAGAAATCAATATGTCATTTGCTGGGACTTTTTTTATCCAAGCATCTTTATTTAGCTTTCCTGTATTTTTTTCCCCTAGTCTTCTAGAGAGCAAAGGAAAAGGTGTTTTGTTTGTATTTGTATTGATTCGATCACTTTGAGCAAAAAATAAACAACTAAATAGAGCCGAGTAGCTTTAAACAATCTTTTGGGGATCAAGATCTCTAAACAACATAGTTTCTCATTCTAGGTGATTGGAAATAAACAGAAATCAATAAAACAGGATTACTGAGCAATAAACAAGAGAAGCCACATTCATAATTTAAGAAGCTTCTTTTCATGCATTCATTACTGAAAAATGCACTTGAGCCCTATTCTATTTTTACAACAGCATAGATTTCCTCCCAGCATGTAGTCTTTTCTTTTAAATTTTGCTTTTCCTTAATTCTTTCTTTTTTTTTAATTTTTATTTTTTTAAGAGGTGCTGAAAAAAGTCTCTCTAAAATATATCCAGAAGCTCCCACATTCCTAAGGCTGCTCAGAGGAACTAACAAAGAAGGTGCTTAGCATAAAAGGCAAGGATTAGTTTCTCAAGCTCTTTCCCTCCCAGACATTCCTGTGTCCAGCAAAGTTCCAGGGAAGGAAGAGGGCACGGCATAATATGGGCACAGGGCCTGACAGAACATGGTCCCTGCCTTCAAAGTGTTCACACTATAGCAGGAAACACAAGTGTTGGAGACACTGTCAATATCCACTCTACTCTTCCTCCTTTCTAGGGCTGGTGATATGACCAGCCTAACCAAGTCTCCTTTGCAACTAGCCATGTGACATCAGTCTGGACAATGTGGTGAGTAAAGAAATCTGCTAGAGGTTCTGGAAATACTTATCCTATTCCCAATAAAAGAGGAAGAAATGGTGGTCCCACTGTTTTTCCTTCTTCCTTGGGTTATGATGGGGTATGTGAAGCAGCAGCAGCCATCTTGTAACCAGAAGTTGGCAAGTGTGAGGGAAAGAGCAAAAGATCTGAGAAGCTAACTCTGATATTGCCAAATGTGCAATCTGAGCCCAAACAAGCAGTTTTCTACTGTCCAGATGCCAGGATTCTTGTTAAGTGAGAAAATGTATCCCTTCTTCCATCACTTCAGATCAAGTTTTCTCTTACTAGAAGGTGAACACAATCAGAACAGGAAAAGCAATGTGTAGCAAGCAACCAGAGACAGAGATGATGCAAGGTGTCATGTGAGTGATCTCTGCCTTTGGTGGACATTAGGCCCCAGGTAGCATTTTAATAGTATCTAGGAGTGGGACTTGAAAAGCTTCACAGTGATTACCATGCTCTTATATGTCAACTCTATGGCCCAATTGAGAGTTCAAAAGGAGTCTGAGAGGAGAGATCATTTTGGAGTTGGATAAGACGGGATAAACATTTTCACCTTAGTAAGAGAATATATTTTGAATTGAGTATCTTGTAAGTATGTGCAATTCACATATCCCAGGCTGAAGTGATCATCCCCTCCCACTGCTGCCATTCTTGTCTCTGTCTATGGCACCATTACCCACCAGGAACAAGCACAAACCCTCAGGGCCATCCCTGAATCCTCCCTGCTCAGCATCACCCTCCAGGCACCAAATCGCTCAAAGGCCATCTCTAAAATGTCTTTCTGCCTTTCATTTATATGGCTCTGGCTACTTATATGGATGAATCTTGAGAATCTTTAATCAGACTCCCTGCCTCCACTCACCTGTCTATTTTCAATGAACACAATAAAGCATTGCCAGAATAAAAACATGGCTTTATATGTGACACTCTCTTCTTCCAAATGTATTCCACTGCCCATCAAATGAATTCTACACTTACTATTATTATTATTTTTTTTAATTCAAGATCTTCCACCACTGGGTTCCAATGTAACTTTGTAGCACTGTTTTTCACTACTACCTGCCCCTGTAAGCATCTCCTCACTACAACTACTGAATAAAAATTTGCCGGAGCACCTGGGTGGCTCAATCGGTTAAGCATCGGACTCTTGATTTCAGCTCAGTTCGTGATCTCACAGCTCTTGAGATCAAGTCCCATGTTGGGCATTGTGCTGACAGTATGGAGCCTGCTTGGGATTCTCTCCCCCTCTCTCTCTGCTCCTACCCCACCCATTCTCTCTCTCCGTCTCTCTCTGTCTCTCTCCCTCTCAAAATAAACAAATAAACTTTTAAAAAATGTTTTCCATGCTTTGAACAAGTCTGCTAAGTTTCTGACAATGTCCTGACTTATATTGCTCCTTACCCAGCTCTATCTGAATTTTATTCCATTTCTACCTGGTAAGATTATACATTTCTTTAGAACACAACCTAAATACATTTTCATTAGGCTTTTTCCTGGTCCTATGGCTGAAAAATAAAATATTCTAGCAGGCCAACTTAATCTCACGTAATGTAGTTACTGTATTCTGGCTTATAATACACATCTGACTTATGTTTTCCTTCTACTTGATTGCTACTTAAGCAAAGATAGAGCCAACTATACCATCAAAGGAAAAGTGTCGTGTGTGGGGTCAGAAAACAGGAGCTCTGCCCCTGGAAGGAAGCCCAGGGTGATCACAAGCACTCTGAGCTACAGTTTGCTCTCCTGTAAATTTGAGACAATGACATCTACCTCATGCTTTGTTGTGTGGAGTGAAATGGATATCGACAACTAGACATGTTAGCATTCTGTGATGTGTTGTTAATATTTAATACTATTTAAAATTGGTTTGAAATTATTCACAGGGCTATAGCGCTAGACCAGAGCTTGGGTGCAGGATATATATTTAAATGTATAGCAGGTGCTCAGGGAATGTCTGTGGATTTAAATAGAATTGGATAATCCAGGAGTCATGTTTAAAGGGTGGAAATGATATGAATGCAAGAGAGAAGCACTTCCCATTCTTGTCAGATTATTAGGAATTCTTACCTTAGAAGGTGTCCAGGACAGGAATACTTTTATAAGCTATTTGTCAAGAATGGGAGTTGCTCTGGAAAAGCATATATGCTTTCAAGATACAATATGTCTCATTGGTCCAGACAAGCGTATAGGCAATTTGCCCAGCAATTCCACAAGTGTGTACCAGCATGTCAGTTCCCTACCTTCAGGACTATAGGCTTAAGGTAAGTCAACCTCTAATAGATATTGGGACAATTTAAAATTTTTATTTTTTTTTATAATTTTTTTTAATGTTTTCTTTTTTTTGAGAGAGAGACAGAGACAGAGCTTGAGCAGGGGAGGGGCAGAGAGAGAGAGGGAGACACAGAATCCGAAGCAGGCTCCAGGCTCCAAGCTGTCAGCACAGAGCCCGACGCGGGGCTTGAACCCACGGACCATGAGATCATGACCTGAGCCGAAGTCTGACACCCAACTGACTGAGCCACCCAGGAGCCCCAGGACAATTTAAAATTTTAACAGACCAATCTTTGCAAATAGTCCAGCAAGTACCAAAAGCAAGATTTGGAGTTCTGCTTCTCATTATTCCAAATAGCCTTGGCTGAGCAGAGACTAGGGAAAAACGACCCATGGTTTTTTGGTCACACTAGTCCTGTCTCAATTAAACCTTTAAGTAGAATTCTTTATATAAAAGAAAGTAAGAGTAAACGTAATCGCTGTGAATAAATGCCCTGTAAAATGACTTCAGCAATTATGCTGTTTGTAAGTACCTCTGAGTCCATTAAGATAAACATCTATCTTTGAATATTCACATTAATGCACTAGACTGTTCTTTCTTAGATAAATCTTTTTTGAACACTGTGCAGTTTATCATCCCTTGCTCTTCTCTTCAATGCACACATTAATGCACGCAGGGGGAGAGCATTTGAATGGTGTTAGTCACAGAGCACATATTAACACACAAGGCAGTCTCTAAACATCTTTAAGTTCAGAATAAATATACTTTAGGTTTTAAATACCTTCATAGGCTGTATACCCAAGAACACATCAGACTGGACTCTTACTTTCTCACATAAGTAACATCTTAAAGGCAAAGGCAACACATGCTTATATTTAAGATTGTTTTCATATGCTTCCAATCGCTCAGCACACAGAGGTTCAAATGGACTCTAATACCCTACTTACGTGTCTAGAAAAAATATATCTCCGTATTTATGTCAGAGGATATATCTATAGCTATATTTGTATTTTTAAGCTTGGGCCTCAATTTCATTAACTTTTACAATCAAATTGGGAAAACTCTCAAGGATCCCCAATACCTATTCAAACCACTAGTTTCTTCTCTCTGTTCAAGTGAAGGGCAGACATACCCCATAAACAGTGCATGGCTTTAACTGCCTTCCGTGGGTGTCATGCTGGCTATAACAACATCATCAGGAGCAGGATAAAATTTAAGTCAATATTCAACAACCAGTGCAGCAGGAGAATGGATTAATCAGAACGGACAGTGGCCATAGTACTGGAGCTGGGTTCTGGCAGCTTTGGCTGCCCCAGGCCTTAAGGTACGGACGTAGGGAGATGTTGAGTGGGAGGGATGCAGGTGGAAGTAGAAGACGCTTGGGGTCTTGAGGCAGTGGCTGTTTATCAACTAGTATCAAAGTGTTCCCATAATTTTAACAGATCTAAACAGATTGGTTAGGAGAGGACACTAAGGATGCCAAGGTGAGACATTAAATTTGGGAATAAATTCTTCTGCACTGAGAAAAATTCTGCTACGCAGTCTCCAAGGATATTCCCAGCTGTGCCTAGGTGGATGCCTCACCATTTGCTTATTCAAGTCTTTTCTGCTTTGGGGTAAACAGAAAGGCATCTGAAATGGCCCCAGTCTTCAAGCTTATAATTAGGTAGGAAAGTGCCTGCAATGAATGTCTTTAAATAATCGTAGAAAAAAATATTTTTTTAAAGGGCTCTGAGAGAAGAGCAATAACTTGTGACTGGAATGGCAGGAAATAATTCATGGAGGTGATGGTCTTTGGGTTTGGCTTTGAACAAGACACAGGGTATTAATAGGCAGAGGTGGGGACAGATAGTCCAGGGATTGGCACAAGTTACTGCAGAGAAGCAGGAAAGTAAAAAGGAGGGAATGGGAGTAAGAGACTAATGTGGTTTGTCTGGAGCATTGAGTAAATATGGAGAAGTTGGGTTGTGGCATGAAAAAAAATTTATAGAGAGAGAGAGACAGACATGAAGAAAGAGGAGATGTTGATGGCTCCAGGGAAACTTACCCTTGTTACCTGACACACAAACCAAATCAAATATGCACTAATCCTGTACCAGCACGACAATCTTTTTACACACCAGTACACGTTATTTGTTTAATCCCAGGAGGAATGCACATTCCAAGCATTTAAAAGCACTGTTAGGTCAAGCTAATTTTCACTGCTGGGGACACTCCACTGAATGAGGACATTCCTATAGACACTCCAGAGGTGAATGGAACGCCTGTCTGTACCTCTTCGTAAGTAAGGCCTCCACAAAGCCTTACAAATAATTCCTATCTGTGGGTAAGCATTTTTCTCCTGTTTGGAAATTTATCCCGCTGGGTTTTTCTGTCTTCCAACTGAAGAAAATGTTTAGCCTGGGAGACAGTTAATAAAGCCCTGCAGAGTTACTTCCCACCCTGTTGGAGGTGATTAAATGCCATACATTTGGAATGGTCATGTTTATGCCTGTGTGTGTGCATGTGTGCATGTGCGCATGTGCATGTGCGCATGTGCGTGAGAATAACAAAAACATAAAAGGGACAAAGTTTTAACGGCCCCATAGATTCCCAGCTGGAACACACTTTAGGAAAAGAAAGTTACATAAAAGAAACTTGGGTAGCTTTAAACACCATCTGGGCCATGCTGCGCTCATCTGAGCTTTACCTATTTAAAAAAAAAAAAAAGGAGCACAACAAAAAGTACCTACAAATACAACTAGAGAAGAGATTTTCTGATTCTTTGGAGATCAGATGCTCTTGCCTTCAAACATGGGCAGCCTTCAGTCCTATTTGGTTCAAGGATACATTTTCCTTTCTAAAGTAGCTGAAAGAGCCTTCTAAAGTCTAGTCCTAATCTTTGGAAGAAAAATGAAAAGATGTGAAAAATAAACCCAGTACTATTAGGCCCAATTTAGAGAGATTTCCAAACAACTCAATTACTTTCTATAGTTTTCAGAGGTGAAAAGTAAACCCATGAACCTCCACAGGTAAGACACAGGCATTTCCAAACCTTACAGCATCGTGCAACCAAAGAAAGAGAAGACAATAAAGCTAAGGGCATTGAACTAAACCCAGGACTAAAACAACAGAGTAATAAGCACAGAGAACACCATACCTTCCAGTTTCTTATTTTAATTAGTCAGCATCAAGGTTGGGATATTTAATATTCATAAACCAATTTATGGGTAGAAATGTTTTTGGCTTTTGCTTCCATTTTTCAACTAAACAAGAATCCACCTCCATCTTTTACATCAGACATTAACACATCTGAAGGAGAGAGGTTTGAGAGAGGGTTTAATTGTATCCTTTTATTTAAAAGGGAGAGTAATATTTTCTCTCCGGAGACAATTTTGATGTGAAGTTTTAATTGCCAAGACTCACAGTACCCCGTCAAACCATTTTTCTTTTCTTTTTGCATTATAAGGGTAATGAGATCACCAAAGAGGCAAAATCACAAAGGTCATAGATTGAGTCCAGAAGACACGTAGGATTCATACTTCCTGTATACAGTGAGTCCTAAGGCCTAATCAGCAAATTCGGTAAAACACAACTAGTTTATGATAAAGGAACTTCTAAAGACATATATAATAGCATTATGATTTTACATAAAAAGAAGTATGTTAGGGAGTGCCTGGATGGTTTAGTTGGTTAAGTGTCTGACTCTTGATTTCGGCCCAGGTCATGATCTCATGATTCGTGAGTTTGAGCCCAGGTGTTTGAGCCCCGCGAGTTCAAGCCCTCAAAACAAATAAATAAACTTCGAAAACAGATATATGTAATAACATTACTTTTAATCACATCTTTATTTATTTATTTTGAAAAAATTACACAAGGCCTGTTAAAGAAGCTATGTGGCATCTGGACAAAATGACTTGCTTTGAAAATTTTGGGAATTACATTCTCTGGATGGAGTTAAAGAATGCTTTGAAATTTCTCTTTTTTAGTGAATGTCAAAATAGTGAAGTTCTGGAGAATAAAGCAATGAGAATTTGCAAATACAGCCTTCCCCCCATAAACATTACAATTTGATCTTTAAGGGAGAGGAAAAGAGGGCTATGAATACTGACTCTATGTAACACAAGCCTTTTTCTTTTTCTTTTTTCTACCATTCTTTTTTTTTTTCCAATCCTCATCTGATTCATAAAAAAGTAATTTGGAGCATTTTAGTTTCTTTTCCCACTTAATAACAGTAATGACCTTCTGGGTCAAACATTTCCTCCTAGTTAATGATCAGTTAGCTGAAAGGCTGGGTAACAAAGACCTGCAACCTAGTCACTAACAGCCAATTAACATCCACTTTCTCAGTCAGTGCTGTTTAAATATAACAAGACATATGCCAAGCTATCCACAGAGGGCTGGATACCAAAATCATATCATTAAAAACACACTTCCATCAAGGCAAGGCTCTCGGGACATTGACGCTATCACTATTGACGCTATTCAGTGGTTTTTCTGAAAGATAGGCAAATGGCAATGTGTCTCCTTGCTCCAATTCTCAGCAGAGGGACTTTGCCTGGAGAAGACAAATCCCCTCATCTCCACTGGTCTGTGAGAGAGTGAACATTGGACACCCCATGGAGACTTAATGGGGACACTTCAAGGAGGAGCTTCTGGGTCCAAATGCTGTCCTATGCATGTGGCCAAAGTCCTTATCTCTTTGGGTCATAGTAGACCTCCTGCTAGTGTCCTATCACATAAGGGAATAAATCTTAGAAAAAAATCCAAATTTAGATAATTATGTCCTGTGGCTTTTCTACTAGGTTTAATTGGATTCAGTTTTTTCTTCTCCATATGTTGTAATCTCATGTAATTTATGAGATTACATAATAGCTCTTTAGCATTCCTAGGCAATATCTTGGAAGCTGTAATGCTGTTGGCTAAAAGTTTCAGGACAATCATTTGTTGATTAATATTTTAGAGCTATAATGCAAGAGATGATGAAAATCACTACCATGTTACCAAATCTGTCATTCACTCATTTTTTTTAATTTTTTTTTTCAGTGTTTATTTATTTTTTGGACAGAGAGAAACAGAGCATGAACGGGGGAGGGGCAGAGAGAGAGGGAGACACAGAATCGGAAACAGGCTCCAGGCTCTGAGCCATCAGCCCAGAGCCTGACGCGGGGCTCGAACTCCCGGACCGCGAGATCGTGACCTGGCCGAAGTCGGACGCTTAACCGACTGCGCCACCCAGGCGCCCCTCATTCATTTTTTAATGCCCCCAAAGACTTCAGTGCATGATGGAGTAAATAAACTTGAATATCATTTATCATGGATTCCATACACTAGCTCCATCAAATGGATGAAATTGTTCTAAAAATCTTCAAAGCATTATGATGATCATGCTTTTCATTCCTATAGGGACTTTACTCAGAGTACTCTTTAAATATGATGCAGAGTCCTATCAGGACTAGTCAGAGGTCATAGGCTTAGTTGTGACACAGAGGAGACAAAACAAGTCTCCTGGTCTCCATCAACTATTTTTACTCCATGACGATATGAGAAAGAGTAACAAAGGTTAATGGCTTAGGAATCTGGCTCATGGCTACCAGAGAGAAGAGAGAGGGGTACTTCATACCTTCTAAATTTCAGTCAACTTGTTATTAAACCTTCTGTGAGCTTTTTCTTTAAGTGGCAACTTGTTTAAAATACATACTTCAGGGAATAAAAACACACTTATTACTTATAGCACAGCGCATGATGTTTTCAAGAGACAGAAGAGTTTGCAAGCTGTGGAGGGAGTCCAAAAGTTATGTTATCAGTGGTGATGAATAAGGCAGGTCTGTCCTTTTTTTTTGAGGCATAATTGACATATAATGTTATATTAATTTCAGGTATACAAAGAGGCAGGTTTGTTTTTATGCAATGGACACGTTTTCAAGACCCTTCACCTGCAACAAGGCAGGTAAAATAGAGATCATATTACTTCAAAGCATGTGAAGCAGCATAGAACAAAACTATGTAGAACACTCATGGAGACTTTTTGTCACCACCTTCCCACCCGCAGAAGAGACAAGTAATATATTTTAATGAGTAGCCCCAGTAAAACAACATGAATGATCTTGGACTTTTGCTATCAGCAATATGAGCATTTGAACATTAGCTCCCGTGTGGGGGTAAGGGCATGGGGATTGGATTTGTGTGGAAAGCTGCTTCCATAGCAGTGGATTCAATCTGTATTTTGAGTCACACGAAAGGCCAATAAATATCAGTCCTTGCTGAACTTTACTGTGTCCTTGATCCAGACTAAAAAAGTGAACTGGATCAAGTGAAATGCAGCTTTTTCTAATATCCATAGAATATTGTGAGGGAACCACGGATCAGGGAGCTGGAACCCTGGTATCCAGAGAAGACTGAGAGCGTGAATTATTCTGGCCTATATTTTCATGGAGCATGAGCAAAGGGGTGGGTGCTGGAATCAGATTCTGTTGGATAGTGACGGTTATCAGCCCACTCTCTTCCTTTCCTGGCTCCTTCTGCCCTTCAACATATCATAGGAATTACCATGCATTTTGGTCCCACTCTTTCTCCTGTATCACATCGCCACTAACTTCTCTATTTCATACCCATTCTTCACAAAATGTAGTCTTCCTGGGGTACCTGGGTGGCTTAGTCGGTTAAGGGTCTGACTTTGGCTCAGGTCATGATCTTGCAGTTCACGAGTTTGAGCCCCATGTTGGGCTCTGTGCTGATAGCTCAGAGCCTGAAGCCTGCTTCAGATTCTGTGTCTCCCTCTCTCCCTGCCCCTCCCCAACTCATTCTCTCCCACCACCCTAAAAAAAAAATTAAACAACAACAACAACAACAACACCCCCCCCCCAAATGTATTTTTCTTTCCTTAGTTACAGGCTGGCCATTTGAATTAGATCAACAAACCTATGGTATACAGTTTGGCTACCATTCAGCAATTAAATAAATAAATGGGTAGGCAGAAAAACTGAACATCGAGAATCAAGAGAAAGAACTTTTTAGCATCTAACAAAATTATACTAACCCCTAAAGCCATGGGGTTAATTTGCAAAACAGAATCAGAACTTCATTCAGTTTTAAGAGTTTCATCAATTATTTTTTGAAAAAAGAAATTTATCTTTTGAACCAGAAGTTTCAATGTACTTTATTTATTTATTATTTATTTATATTTATTTATTTTGAGAGAGAGCACGAGTGGGGGAAGGGCAGAGAAAGACGGAGAGAGAATCCCAAGCAAGCTCCACTTTGTCAGCACAGAGCCCGACGAAGGGCTCAAACCCACGAACCGTGAGATCACAACCTGAGCCGAAATCAAGAGTTGGACACTCAACCAACTGAGCCACTCAGGAACCCTAAAAATGTGCTTGAATTTAAAGAGAGAGAGAGAGATGCACTTTACGCAAAAGTCAAGGTATTGTTAGAGAGACTGTCTAAAAGAAATACTCTCCACAGGGTTTTTGAGTTGGTAGAGGATACCAACTCTCCACAGGGTTTTTGAGTTGGTAGATGCAGCTCAATTTACTACATCTCCACATTTTGGGGCACTGAAAAGACCCCTAGTCAGGCAAGAACTTGAAATGAAGTCCAGGGACCCTAATGAAAGCTTTCTAAGATAGAAAAGATGAATCATGTGCACTTGAAACATTTGCATCCCCTACATTTAAATAAAGACTTTTTTGTTGGTCAGGATATTAATTTGATGGAACTTTCTATCTCTTGAGTGTTCCAAATTGAGCTTGTATTGGACCCAGTTCAACACACATAGTAGAGATTTTGTGATTATTAAACAATGAATCCATATAGATTTGAAGATGGTATACAGACTAAGAGCTGCTTTCTTAAAATGAATAGCAAGGAAACAACAAAGAAATAATTACCCTCAAAAAGTGTTCATGAATTGTTTGGTTTTTCCCCAAAGGCCAGAGGTATGTATTTGGCCTTCAGCATGCATTCTTTTCTAGAAGAGAGTAGGAGTATAAAATTGTAGACTCCCTTAGGGGGATGGTATAAGGAGAGATAACATTTAAAATTATGGAGGCCCAAGGAATGTGTGTTGTCCACGGTGTTGCCTCACTGAGAAATGAGTTGAAAAATAGATATTCTAGTCTACTCTAGACCAACAGCTCAGGATAGACAGCTTTAGGAATGATAGGTGAATATCAATCAGGAAGCTAGTGAGATAGGCCAAAAAAGGACTCAGAATCCATAGGGAGAGACTTTTCAGTCATCTGCTGCCATTGTGGAGGATGTAGTCAGAGGTTATATGATTAAAACAAAAAGAAGCCCCAAAGCCCAAACAGAAGAGAATCTGACATTTTCAAAGACTTAGAGACAAGCTATAGTCTCTCTACAGAAGAAAGGGTAGAAAGGTAAATTTAAAGCAACCACAGTAACGAAGCAGTAACAATTGCACACTATTTATTAAGTACTGTGTGTTAAGCACTGTGCCAAGTTAGCATTCTGTTCCATTTAATCCTCCCCTTGTGGAGCCCATTTTACTCTTTCTATTTTGCAGAGGAGGAAACTGAGGTTCTGAGAGACTGAAGAATGTAGATAATAAGTTGCAAAGCTATAATTCTGATCCAATTCTGTCTGATTCCAAGCTCTTTCTCTTAACCAGTAAGCTGTGGTCATAGACAGGAGAGGAAGCTCAAGAAGAGTATAAAAGGGTTTTAAACCCTCAGCAAATCTACGATACTGATGTGGACCTTATGAGGCTCAGGAGTAATGTTAATATCACCAGATAAAAATGTATAAACAACTGAATTTGTAGTTTGAACTAGACACCTGAGAATGGGTATCAACTCTATATAGACCTGAGAGTCTACACATCTATATTTTGGGTCTCTTCCCACACTCCTTTTTAATTTTTTTTTTAAATAGATGGTCTACCAATAACAATGTAGAAGCCTCTCTGTTATTTAATGTAACATAAACTGCAGTTGAGATATTTGGGGGATATATCTAGTTTGTTCCCTAACATTTTCCTGCAGGTTAGTAGAGCCACAGGCCAACGTTATGTTCTACACCACCAGTCTTAACATCAGTTCTGTCAACCTTAGCTGACACATTTGCTATGTACAGAATGCTTACTCATTAAAAGGTTATTTGTGCCAAATTGCAGTGCAACAGACAGTAGAAGCAAGGCTTACAAATAAGCTAAGAGAGTGTATATAGTAAAACCTGGATCTGGGATAGGGTAGTTTTTGAGGGAAGTTCTCATTTTTTTTTAAGCCTTAAGGTAGTCATAGTGAATTATTAAGCCACAATTTCCCTTGGAAGAGAAATATGATTCCGAATACCATCAACCTTGGTATAAAATCTTTTAAAGCCTTTTGTAAAAAATCCTTTAAAGTATTTTTCTATATTGCCAAGAGAAAAACATTTTCAAATAATTTAGATATCCCAATGTTTTCTGGAAAGAGTAGACTCTCTATCCTCAAATTCTGATTTTACTAGCTCTGGATAAAAAAATCCCACTCCGCTAGGTCAAAAACATTGAATTTTTCACTGTTTGCAAATAAAAAAATATCCTTTAAAATAGAAATAGATCAAGGAATCCATGTCCATCCATCAATCTCTTCATCCGTCTAAAAAGTAATTTTTGCCTTGTGATATACTCTTCAACTCCATCTTCTACACTGTTTTAGGGGTACATTCCAGAGATTGTTTCCAGCAAAAAATCTTCTTTCTTTCTATACCTTGTTCTGTTTTTTTTTTTTGCACCACTATTTCAAGGCCTATTTTCAATCTCCCAGAAAATCTATTCCCCAACACAGCCCTGGATTTCAACCTTGCCTAAATCTCTCTTTTCCCCAAGTTCCTGTTGACATTATGATTTGAGGAAATCTTTTTAGAAAGACAACCTGTATCTGTTGGTAAGGTGAACACAACTCAAGTTCAAGTCAGGAACAGTAACTATTTTGTAGTACATATTTTGTGGTTCACGACTTCATATTTTCAAGAAGGGGTCAAAATAGTCTGTATCTTTTATCTGGTTAAATTTCATAGGAGAGTCACAAAAATTAGATTAAGATAAAGGAGTAGTCCAGACAACATGCTATTTATTATAACCTGTGCTGTAGGACTCCACATACCACTTCTCCAAAGATTACTCTCTTGTCTGGTGCCTACATTGTTTTCCCACAAGAATGCCTTGGAGGTGGAGGGATGGGGAGGAAACAACAGGGAGAAGGAGCTGGGAAGCAAGAGAACACAATGTAATTGCCTGACTATCAGCTCCACTATCATAATTACTTTCAAACTCTGACATGGGTTGAATCAGATGAACAACCAAATCAATTTTTGCAGTTGGCGATCAGTGCATTCTTAGCTTATAAATTAAAATGTCACTACTGGAGTACAAAGTGATGCCACTTCTGGAATCCCTAGTACATTGGGAAGAAGAGCGGAGCTCCCTTCTTCACACCCTTTATGCTTTCCTTGCCCTGTCTCTCTTAGCTTTGGACCACATTCTTCGTTTTCTCAGTGTGGTCCCAGCATCTGTGTCTGTGCGGAGGGTCCTTTAACACAGTGTAATTCTATACACAGATCTCATGTCTCTTCATCAGAGAAGTACATGAACCATGGGGCAATCTAGAATAGCACAGATCGACAACTTCCTCCAATGTATGATTCCCAAGAGGTAAAGGAAAAGATAACCTTGCTCAAAAAGAACCTGGAAGATTGACTGGAAGAAGAAATCCTGATACTGGAGAGGTTACCACTCTGATTTTGCAATGTGACTGTCACATGATTACAAAGCTGTGTGATCTTATTTAGATGAGTAAAGCACGGTTTGCAAATCAAATGGGTACCTTACAAACTGTACAGACTCAATTTGGTTATTATTTACTGAGTGCCTCATCTGTGCCAGATACTATGTGCAGCAGTGTAGGTACAAAATAATAATCCTTATGGTCAAGGATTTCATAGTCTGGGAAAGAGGGAGATTTGTGCAATGTAATTACAATATGACTGATAAATGCTATAAAAGCAGAACAAATAAATCACCATAGGAACAAAGGAGAGAAGTAACGAATTCAGTGAAAGCTGTAGTGAAAATGTGGCATTATGAGTTGGTCCTTGAAGGATGTCAGCCCTTGCCTGCCACAGTCCCACTCTATGTGCCCAAACATTTTGCTATTTATTCATCCATTCACATTTATTTCATCCCTCATCCATTCACTCCTTAATCATTTATGAAGCACCTGCTTTTTGCTAGGCTCTGTACTAGGACCTGGGGTTCCAATGATGACTTAGCATCACCAGTTATGGAGCAAGTGATAGGTGTGCATTGTTTGCTGTCTACTGATGAGCAGTTAGAATCTGGAAATAATCTAATTTGTGGCTGTCATATACACAGAATCATTGTGCCTAGAATCAGACAGAACTTCCAAACTTAGCCTTTTCACTGACTCTTTTACCATGGGATCCCTTTAAAGAGTTGACCAGAATGTGTAATTGGTCCGTTGGTGCCCAACTGCCCCTTCTTTTTTTCACCCCATCCCCCACCCCTCTATTTCCCACCTGGGGTGGTATGTGAACCCCTGAATTCTGCTCTGAAGTCCAGCTGATATGTGAACATGGCTTTCTCATTCAATTCCTACTGGGTTTTCTTCTGGTTTATCTCACTTAGATCCCAGTGCTCTAGTCCATACACTTGTCTAGCTTTTTGTCTCATTCAGAGTAACCTTATTCTCTGGGAAGAACTTTGAATTTAGTCTTATGCTTCTTACTTTGAATAGCTTTCCCTATGAATAATCAATCTTTCTGTCTTTCTTTCTTTTTCTTCCTTCCTTCCCCCCTCCTTTCCTTCCTTCTTCCCTTCCTTCCTTCCTTCCTTCCCTCTTTCTTTCTTTCTTTCTTTCTTTCTTTCTTTCTTTCTTTCTTTCTTTCTTTCTTTCTTTCTTTCTTTCTTTCGAGATAGAAAGAATGAGCAGGGGTGGGGCAGAGAGACAGAGAATCTTAAGCAGGCTCCATGCCGAGCATGGAGTCTGACACAGGGCTCAATATCATAACCACGTGATCATGACCTGAGCTAAAATCAAGAGCCAGACACTTAGGTGACTGAGCCACCCGGGCACCTCTGAATAATCCAATCTTTATCTGGCATGAAAAATCATCCCCAAATCTATATCCTACTCACCTAACTTGAAATTGATGACCGAGAATAATTATGATCAATTATGAACTGATCATGAGTTTGCTATGTTTGTGGAGGTTGTCCAGGATGCCTAGAGTTGTCCTAGATTCAGGATCTCTCTTTTTCCATCTAAGTGGAGTCAGAACATTCAACTCTAGTATGAGTACCTATACATAAACATCAATTTCATTGTTTTATGTATTAAATACCCTCTAGTGATATTTGATATGAAACAGTACTATGCACGATCTTATACAAATGCCAACTAAATGTAAATGTGCACTTGTTGTGACACGAATAGATCACAGAATTATACACTTATTACCACCCAAGACCAATGTCTCCTTACTCTTTATTCTACATTCCTCCTTTATTAGTAAATCCAGGAGCAGAGAAATCAAGTACCTAAGTCACTACTCCTTTCAACAATTTCAATAGTGGGAAAAACAAACTAACTCATTATACACACACACACACACACACACACACACACACACACACTACATACTGAATTCACATACACATACACACACACTACATACTGAATTCACATACACATACACACACACTACATACTGAATTCATCATCCCAGTATCATGAGTCACAAACCACCCTTCTCACACCATCACCAAATGCTTCCTTCACATATTTCCCTCATTTATCCTATAACAAACTCAGAGAGCAAAGGCTATGTAGTAAAATTGAAGAATCAGTCATCCAGTTAGCAATGCTTGAGATACAATTGATAATAGTATAACACTGATAGAGAAACCACATATGCCCTCTTATTCACATAGAAATAATGACAGTTGGGTATATTTTTCAACCTGATCTCCCAGCACAGGGTATGTGAAGGCAAGTGCATGAAGAGACTATGTTTTTATCACAGTCTGGTGATACAAAGGGAGTTCAATACAGATTTCTGATAATGAAATGTCTAAGGTGCTAAAACTAGTTTCAACCAATTTTCCACCTCGTTTTATCTGGATGCCTTCTCATACTCGTGGAGAAATGTCAGTGCATGAAAATACAAAGATGGGAAGTACTTTACTGTATAGAGATGAGAAAGGGGAGAGTGATTTGCTTTTGGGTAAGGCAGTCAGCCTGGCAGAGCCCTGGGTGATACCACCATTGACTAGCTCTCTTTGTTTCAAAGTTTTTAAGGGCTGTCTCATGTATTGGAAACCCTTAGCGAATACCGCATAAGAACCCAAGATTATAAACATCAGCCTATGGGATTATAGACCCTGAAAAACTCAAAAGTCCATATCAGCAAAGGTCACAATAAAGGGCACATAGACCACTAAACTAATCTCTTTGGTTGACATCTTGCAAGATTTTAATGACAAATCACACAAAATGCTCCAGGGTTTTTTCCCCCAATTCTTCTCTAGAATGTACTCCTGTCTATGAAGGGTTGGTTTATCATGGTCCTTTTGTGCCATACCCAGTTGCTTCCAGTTAAGAGTTAAGTATATATTGAGTTTTCATTTTTTTACTTATCCATTTTATTAATATATCCATTCATACTTTCAACAAATATTTATTGAGCAAAAACTGTGTGTTAGGACTTGAACTTATGGCTCAGCAGAAATACAGTGTTTAAAGAGCATAGATTCTGCACCCAGCCTGCCTGCATTCACATTCTAACTTCATCAAACACAAGCTGTGTAACCTCAGGTGAATTACTTTTCTATCCCTCAGTTTCATCATCTGTATAATGGGGAATGTCACGGGAATCAAATTAGTTAATACATATAAAATACTTAGAATAGAGTAAGGCACATGGTAAGCACCCCAAATGATGCTGGCTGATTTAATGATTATGGCATTTGTGATGATGTTACTAGAAGGAAACCAACACTATTCAAATAATTATACAATATATCAATGATTATAGCACTCCTCCTGTACTGCTGTGAAAGAGAAGTACATGGTGTTACAGAGAATATAAGCAGGAAATTAGATCCAGTCAGGGGACTTGGGGAAGCATTTCTTGAGTAAAAAGGAACTGAGACTTGAAGAATAAGAGGAAATAAATAGGCAAGAATGGCAGGGAGGAAAGAGGATTCCAGAGGGGTAAAGAGGGGGGCAGGGGGAAAGAGGATCCCACGTGGGGTAAAGAGAATGTGCAAAGAGGCCCTTTATTAGGGGGTGGTAACATGGCCTATTAGCAAAACTCAAAGAAAGTCAGTATGGTCTGAGCCCAGATAGCGGGTCTGGAAGAAGAAGGCAGGCCTGGTGAGGAAAGAGACTAAGGAGACAGGATACAGATTATACCAGGTTGTATGGGCTGTATTAAAGACTTTGTCTTCTCTAAGAGCAATGGTAAACCACTGATGTGACTTTTACAGATGAGAACAAGAATTCATACTGAGGTCCTGGTTCAGTGTTCATCAAAACACCAAGTGAGCAAGTAGTGTGATAAATGCCACAGAGATACAAGGGCTTCTATCATCTGTCACTTCCTACTATGGTCTCCAGCTGCATTTCCCATTACTCTTCAGCTCACAACCACCTTCAGCACAGACTATTTACAATTCCAATTGTGCCAGGTAGGTTCACCTCTGCACTCTGTGCATGTGGCTTCCACTGCCACCAATGCCCTTCTTCCTCTCACCTGCCCGGTAACTCCCACTGGCCCTTCATGGTACACTTCAATAGCTGCAAATAATATGGCACTGGCTACGGCAGACACTTGGGAAATGGGTGCTGTCTGCACGAATGAATCTGCACTCCTTTTAACAGGAGGGCCCTATCCAGGAGAGGCTTGTCCCAGGGCTGAGAAGGTTTTTGTGAAGACACACACTCAATGTAACCAGCAAGACAACCAGGAAGAAGCTTCTACTTTTTTAAGTTCCTCATTTCAGAAATACTTGTAAATTTAGTTATGACAATTGGTTCTCTGTGCTCTATCTAAGGCACTTCTGTTTTCTAATTCAACCCAATCCTACAGAATGTACAAGGTGACAGGGCATTCAGCCCAATGGTTGTGTGCACTAGATTAGATGTGGATACTCTTTATAGGAGAAGACGTGGCCTTTGCTGCCATCTGAGCTCAGGAATTCAGCTCAGGAACAGGCTTTTCAAAAAGATAAGTGTCTCACAGGAGTGTCAGATAACTCATTGATAAATAAGATGCAGACGACCTTTGTCATGCTTTGCTAATCATGTCACATGAAGTCATATTACTCTAGTCACTAGATAATGTGGCAGCCACTACTCCCAGAGGAAAAGCCCATTCCTGGAGGCACAGAAGCAACTCACACCAAAATGCTGTGTTGAAGTAGATACATATGGGTCTCGTTTTCCTGACAAAACAATTACACAAGCACACAGACTGTGCTAGGATATTTGGTGCAGGACTTTTTTTTCCCCAATTGTAATAATAACGGAACATTAGAAATTGTCCAAGTATCCAACAATAGCAGATTGATTAAATAAGGTTGAATGAAGAATAAAAATGTGCCTGGATATGGGTATACAAATATACATCTTTATGTTCAAAATTGGTTTCTTCTATGTACACTATTATGAAACCTGGGTCCCCCCACCCTACTTATAGTCATCTTGGGAACATTTTACATGCTAAGCTATGTGTGTGCAGTTATTGCTGAAATCAAAGATTAAGATCATATAAACACTAATGTTTTCCAATATTTGAAGTTTTTAAGAACTTTTTGAAATAAAAATGAGGAATGTAAAAAGTAAGAGAAGCTTCCTTCTTTCTTCCTAACTGGTCATGTTGAACCTGTGGTCTCATATTGCCAGAGGCGGTGAATCCTGGATCAGAGTGACTATGCATAGGCTTCCCACGTTTTATAAGCAGGGTTTCACTCATGTGGGAAATACTGAATTACTTGGCATTTTACTATTTGCTAAAGATGCAATAATGAATGAGATTTAATTTGATGGGGGAAGTAGCAAATAAATGGAGCAATCTACTATAACAGAACATGATGAAGGCATTGCCAGGCACACTTCCATTGTATCTCTCCCCATATGGTATCACAGAAGCCACCATCAATGAGATATTACACAAAGGGTTACTGCAAGAGTAAATAAATCAAATAAATGCAAAGTACTCACTCTAGCACTTGGAATATAGTAAATGTTTACTAAAGAGTAGAAAATGAAAAGAAAACAAGCTGTTCTGTTGAAAAGGAATTGGGATTATGTCTGAAGGCATTGAGAACCAAATTTTGGTATAAAGGTAGAGCCTGCAAGAGTTGAATAGGCAGCAAGTTAAATGATTAGGATTATTTTTTCCTTCCATTCATCATGCTCACCCATAGTTCTTTCCTCTTGCTTTCTACTGTATAAATCAGCAACATATCTGATAGGTTGGAGCTTAACTTCCTATCCAGTTAGAAATAATCTAGTATTTTATGCAAGTCTGCCTAAATGTCAGCAGGTTCAAGCATGGATATTCCATTCAACCTGAAAAATAATAGATTGGAAATGCTACCTTGAATTAGACAACATTGGTCGTAACTGACTTACAGTTGTGTGGTATGTGTGTAGTGTGTGTGTGTGTGTGTGTGTGTGTGTGTGTGTGTGTGTATGTTGAAAGAAGACATACAAAGACACAGGTAATAAAAATCAGAATACTAGTAACATATTAGGAAACAAAATAGTATAAAGATATTCCCAAAGTGTCAAGAAAAACAGTTTTCCAGTCATTAAAGGAATTAGCAGATAAACTAGGATAAATGTTGCTTTAAAACTTTTTTTTTAGGGATACTTCGGTGGCTCAGTCTGACTCTTGGTTTTGGCTCAGGTTATGATCTCAAGGTTCATGGGACTGAGCACTGCTTTGGGCTCTGTGCTGACAGTGCTGAGCCTGCTTGGGATTCTCTCTCTCTCTTTCTCTGCCCCTCTCCACTCGCACTCTGTCTCCCAAAATAAACAAGCCAACTTGGGAAAAAATATTTTTTATACAGATGAATGCTTTAATCGCATATCTTGGGGGCCTAAATCAAGTCACACAGCTAACTGTTCTCTTTCGGAGCAGACTGTCCATCAACATGCCATTCAGAATCCTTTCTACAATGGTAACATAGAATTGCATACGGAAATGCTGTATACTGGCAGTTCCCTTGCTTAGAGCTCAGAAGAAGAGGAAGGAATGGCGTCTGGAAGAAAAGAAAGAAGCATCATTTTTAGGTGACTCTAAAAGTAGCTGTGATGGGTTTCCTCTGCAGACAGGGCACTGACGCTAGAGCACGGAATGCAGGCATCAAGGAAGATAGACAAGGAAGCAGCACCTTCATCTTTTAGTTTCTGCTCCTTATCAGCTAATATTTAGCATGTAATTATTGTTCTCAGTGATTAAACATTTTTCCCCTTTCACATTGCTGATTTTCTTTTTGAAAGCTGAGTTGGCCTCCAGGGAAAGTCTTTTTCTCAGTGGATTCCACTTGTCCTCCCTCAGCTTGACTAGGATGAAAACAAAGATTACAAACATGGCTGCCATTGGTGCCGAAGAAATAAGGTTGAAAATGAAGGCAGATATTTCATGTGCAAGTGTTTTGAGGACTAAGGATAAAACTCCTTACCAAAAATTAAAAAAAAAAAGACAACCTAATAACTTTTTTCCCAGAAGTAAAAAAGCTGAGTATTATTGGACAAGGAAAACCATTATTTAATAATATGCCATTTACAAGAGTTGTTTTTACTATAGAAATAACTTATTTTACCACTGCTATGTGTAGTTCAATATTATTTCTTCATTTTGAAAACAGACAAGGCAGAATAAAGGTTAGATAAGTTGTTCAGGGCAAATGAAGGATTCAAATTCACTTCCTCCTAGGTTCCATCTTCCCTTCAAACCCACTGTCATGCATGGCATGATATCTTTAATGCAACCTGGGTGCTTAACCCTGTTGTTTTTAAAAACATTTGAGGGGGAAAAACAGCATATGCCCACTTAACTTCTCCATCACAGTGTGTCATCTGCAATGTAATGATGGCAAGATGTCAGATGGCCACTATTGCTTCTTGGGTCTATCTTCATGTCGGGTGCTGCAGTAAATAAAAAACATGGATTCCCCCAATGGAACCTCACAACAATCCTCCTTTTTGCAAATGAAGAAACGGAGACTAAGAGAAGTTAAATAAAGTGATAAAGATAATCAAGCTAATAATTGATGCATATAGGAACTCAGTACTGGATGTCAGAGCATGAGCACTTAGCTCATTGGAAATGTTGTCTTTAGAAAAGAAAATTATTAAATTGGGAATGGTATGAGACCAGGAGAATTCTGAAAGCTCTAAGTCATCCCCATGGGTAAGCCATTTTATACCACCTTTACACTGCAGGCAGTCTTCTTTCTTTAGGACAACATTTGGTTCAGCACACTTTTCTCTTTCTAACTCCTCACATATGCAAGTGTAGCATTTCACAAACCAGATTAAGCACAGCTATAATTCAATCAGTAATAGGAAAGAGTTAATGCTCTAATTTTCCTGCAAGAAGTAAACTGCTAGTACCTGGTTGATTTTATAGTGCTAGCAATTTTTCCCCCAAAATTTAGTCTCTTGAAGTCACCAGGCCGATTCCTCCAGAGCATGGTAGAAGTGAGAATTACTACGTGCTGAGTTACAGAACTCCATAAAGGCAGTCCCAAGGCTTCCACATAACCTTGGTTCCAATATGAAATCAGCATTCCCCCAGACACCTTATACAAATTAATTCAGGATGCAAACTATTGACACAGTGAATTTATATAGTCACACAAGAGTGACTGCCACAAACATATGGCTCATGCCAAATGCAGGACTGGGGTCAGGAATAAGCTAGAGTTTCTCTCAAGTTTATGGCTTCAAATAGCCTCCTAAGGTACAAGGAGAGCCTTAAAATGGTCTTCTTCCTTTAAAACTCTGGCTTTATAGCCCTCAAGAAAATTTAAAGATTTCCTTTTTGTATATGAGTTGATTCAGTCACTAAAATAATATATATCATCAAAATACAAATTATTTGATAGAAGACTGGATATTATTATTCAATTGGGAAGAATTCTAGTGAATGTTTTTGTATAGAAATTTTGAGATTTAACATTTACATAAAATCCATCATGTCATTGCTCAAATTTCCATGGTGCAACCAGAAAGGCATTTGGAAGACAACAGAATACATTTCTTTTATCTACAGGCCACACAATCTGTGTCACATCTGAGAGAAGTACATTCTTCCCACCCTGCTATGATGAAGGTCAATTGTGTTGAACTGAGCACTAGGTTCACTGCCTCTTTATCAGATATTGTAACAGGGAAAGCCAGTGAAGGAAGGTCTACTGGGTGGCAAAATATTTCCTAGCTTGTTACTAGTGTATCAAAAGCTGAGTTCAACAACAATAATAAAATATTAAATATTTAAAATAAATTTAATGTGTCTTCCTTATTTGCATTCTCTCTCACTATTCCATTAAATCACCAGAGGGTTCTCTTTTGCTGTATCTCTCCTCCTTCCCCCTCTCTTGCTCTCTCTTTCTCTTTCAGCCATCTCACACTCTTCTTCATTCATCCCCTCAGGAAGTAATAATTGTGTTTTTTTTTTTATTGGCTATAGCCCATTTGCTGTTCACATCATTATGGCAAATAATTTTGAAGCGTGTCCGTTGTGGGACTACCTTCAATGACCATGGTGGGGCATGGATAAGCCAGGGGCCAGTGAGGTTGAGGTTGGGCCTGGCTGCCAGTTGAGATTTTGCTGGCATGCCCACATGTCTCTGTGCTGCTCTCATTTATGAAGGCACCCCTTGTTGATGTGAGGAAAGACCAGTCCCCATAACCCCGAAAAGAATGTGTGCCATTGGTGTCTTTGAAGCTCTTTTGTTGACAGCAACAATCAAAGTCAGCAGAAGTAGAAGGAAGCAGACTAGAGTCCAACAAAAGGGAAGAACTAAAAGATTTATCCTGGGGTAGTGCTCTTTCTTTGCATTTTTGCAAAGCAAAAATTTATCCTTGCGAGCTTATTGTTTGCTTTAAGTTTCCTCCCCACCCCCAATTCTTTATGAAAGAATGTTTTCACTTATTTCCTCTGCTTCAAGTGTCTCCTTACTTCTTCCCACACTGTTTCTGTCCTCCTCAGTTCTTTCCTCCAAAGAAAAACTTCCTGAAAAACCTCAGAGAGGTTTAAAAAAAAGGTTAAGTTATTCAAATTTAAGCTCAAGGGTTTAAAATTTAAAGTAATAATGATTTTTTTTTAATTTCTGGAAATAGAACTGATATTTGCACCAGTCAGTTTGGGGTCCTTCTTTTATTTATTCAGTTACTAGCCCTATCTCTAGACTTAAATATTCTTCAGACTATTTCAGAACAACTATAACTAGGGCTTACCTCACTTCACTTCTTTCTGAAGAGAAGTATTATTCTTGCCAGCCCACAGTTGGTTATAATCCCATTTGACTTTTGCCCTTTTAAAAATGGCCTTTTTTGTATCGGGCAATTCTATTTTATGTGTTGATGTACCCAGGTCAGGAGATTAAAAAAAAATATCTATATATCTATATATAGATATATAGATATGTATAGATAGATATAGAAACATATCTGAAAGCTGTGTGAAAGGTAATTTCCCAGTAGACCAACTTCAGAAATCATCCTGCCTAAGTTCCAATATGCATCTCAGTCATATAACACACAGGATTCATTTTCCAACCCCATTCTCACGTCAGGGGCTGAAAATATTTGTAAAGACAGATCCTTTCCTCCCACATGACCCTATTCAAATGTCACACAAATATACTTTGGTCTGGTTTCCTATTGCCAAATAAACAGCACACATTTCCTTTCTTTCATGAAATAAACCTTGTATTTGTGCTTCTTTCTAATCAAGACACCATATTCCATCCTAAGAATAATCCTTATTAGTTATGTGATAACTTTATTACCAAGCTTGAGTTAAAACTTTATTTCAGGAATATCAAATTTTTAGTTTGAAGTATAGTCTAAATTATTTATCAAATTAAATACTTTACTAGAAATATGACTTCAAATCTTTCCTTTGAATGTCACATAATAAAGCAACTGTGACATTAGAAGTAGAAATATGACTTCTAGGAGGAATTTGCTTTCCTTGACAAGACTGAAATAAAATAGCTCCTTTTAATTGCTCAGAACAAGAGGTTTTACCAAAATATATGTGGGCTGTTTTTCTATTTAATCTGAATACCTCAGGAGCAATAATTTGGGAAAATGAGGTTGACATTCTATCGGGCTTTTTGTTGTAAAAAACAGCATAAAAGTAATACTCTCAGTAGTAACAGATAGAGTTTGTGGAAGTATGCAATGCCAGTAATAAAGACGTGTTACTTGTCTGCCTGTGGGTATTAGCAGTTGGTCTTTAAGTTTAGCCACTTCTTATTAAGTAAGAAGTATGTTTATTACCCAGTTATAACAGGAAGTTCTGGCTTGAGAGGGTAAATGGAACTCCTTAACTTCTGGCTCTCAGGGAGTAACTAAACTGTTGGATCATTACGCCAACCCTCCAAGCATTAATTTTACTACTACTTTAAAAATCTCATTAACACCTATTTTGCTTTCTCCTCAATGTCTTTTTCTCCAACAGCAGATTTCTGAAATGCTTACAATGCCTAGTAGAATAAGAAAATATTAAGGCAAAAAAGATTTAAAGATAATTGGGTCCAGTGTCTCTTTCCTATAGGTGAGAAATCTGAGTCTCTTGGAGCTTAAATGGTTTCCTTGGGAAGTTATAATTGGGAAACCTGTGATAGACAAATTTTGGGGTGCCTGGGTGGCTCAGTCAGTTAAATGTCCTACTCTTGATTTCAGCTCAGTTCATGATCTCGAGGTTCATGAGATCAAGCCCCACATTGGGCTCTGCATGGAACCTGCTTGGGATTCTTTCTCTCTCTTCCTTTCTCTCTGTACGTCCCCTTGCTCTCTCTTTCTCTCTCTCTCTTTCAAAAATAGGTAGATAAACTTTAAAAGAAAAAAGGGAAAGACAAATTTGGGGAGGTATAAAGTGTTTTGAACAATGATTTTGGGGTTGGAATGAAGTATCTTTCGGGTGTCTTTTCTAATACCGGGTGTGTAAAAAGTTCACGTCACTTCCTATTTGGCTACTCTATCTCTGGTCCTTTCTGGATTTCTGACACAGTGCTTGATGTTTCCTAAGTGTACCCAGGCATTTGTTTAGAGATGTAGCAACCGTATGCAACTCATACTTTTTGTCCTTTAGGAAGTCATGGAGGAAAAAGGAGAACAAGAGTGATCTGGAAATCACCCAAATGAAGGGAATTTGAGCTTGCTATGAAGGTAATCTTATCCTGCCCCATAAAGGATTACCTTCCTGGAAAAAAAAAATAATACTGTACTTAGAAAATTCCCATCAGTTCATACACATTCTTCTTTAAAGGAGAATGTATATTTAAAAAAAAAGGAGAATGTATATTAAAAAAAAAAGGAGACTGTATATGTAATGGAGACAAAAAGTATATTTCTTATTGCCCAAGACTTGAAGTAGATTTGTAAGCTGGCAACAGCAAAAAATTAACATGGCTGCAAGATTGTGTCCAAGGGCACACTACAGGTTAATGACAGACCTGGACAGGAACTTAGGAGTTCTGACTTGTCCAATGTTCTTCCTACCAATCATGCTGTACCTACTTTGAAAGTAGATGGATGATACCAAATACATTACAGACTTTTTAAATGAATGGTACAAAAATACACATATGCTTGAGATTAAAATGGGAGGAGAAAAAGAGCAGAGCTAATTAAAAGTGCAGGGAGAATTTATGATAAATCATCCAGACAATATCACCATTAATTTGGCCTGTCCTTCTCAATAATGTCAGGAAATCCATCAATGATCAGACATGGCCATGGCCTCAGTTTAAGTCTTTCAGCAATTGGGACCACCAACAAACCAGTGATGAAAAGTACCGGGGTGGTCTTATTTCACCCCCACATTGCTCTGACATCAATGCACAACAAAGGCCAGACATATTGCATCTCTTTTGTGTCCTCATTTTACAACTGCCTTTGTTTTTCCTTCCATCTGAATATGCTGCCAATTTGAGAGCAATAAATAACTCCTGAGGAAAGCTAATTTGCACACAGCTGCAGTTCATCAGTCTGCTTGAAAAGGTGCATCCAACCTAAACACTCTCCTGAAATGGAAGGCTTGAGCACCCGTGGGGCTTGGTGGGCACTACACCTGACTGGTTTTGAACATAAAGCTGGCTCCTGAAGCACTGGGAATCATGATTTGGTACGGTATCCCCACTAGGCCACAACCCTCAGCGGGCATATTTCATGTTAACCCTTAGCCAAGGAATAGGACAGGGGCATGGGACGCACAAAAGCAGAATCACTGAAACACGTCTTATTTCTTTTTCTCCCACGAGCTAAACTTACAGGTTTTAAGTAGCACAGCCAGTTGCTACACCTGGCTTCATTTTCAGACCTTCTGTGTGAGCAGACTTGAGGACGGGGGCAGAAGGAAGAAAGATTCCAGCCTAGTTTCATCAGGCAAATATGCACTTACTAGGAGTACCCTGACCACTGACATTTTTGGAAATGGCCAAGTCCATTAAGTGTAACCAAGTTGAGTTGGAAGCTCCACAGTGGCATCTTCTGCTTTGCACATGACAGAAAAGCAGCACGTTATTGGGTACCATATTAAGATTTAGTTCTCTGGTTTGAATCAAGTACTGATGTGACAAAGAAAGGACATTGGTAAACGAAGATTACATTTTTCAAATATGTATTTAACGGTAAAAAGACAATAGAAGTTAAGCTTTATCTTCACGTTCTATTCTGATACTTAATTCATTCACATGTTTCCTCTGGCCCCAAAGAAGAGATCCTCTCTAAAAGCAAGAGTCACTCCTGTCAGAACTAGAAAAGCAAAGCATTCTTCACGAATGACTCAAAGGCAAGATGACCTTTTTCTGATTAATATGATGGTGTAAACCCAGAGCAGAAGAGGTAGAAGAAAAACATATCTTCGTATGTTAGAGAATTAAATGCCAAAATCAGACATTTCTATATTCCATAAGGAAATCATGATTTACTGCAATTTTCTAAAAAGTCATCAACAGTTTCTTCAACTTGATCCTGGCTACTGAATTCCCTAGTGTATGCTCCGCCTGTTTTGTTTTCAGACTAAAACAGACGTATGATCATTTTGCAGAAACTGTTATAGTTCTTCCAAGAAAATTACCAAAATAAAGATAGAGATAAGAGATTTTCAAGCATAAAAGTCAAAGAGTAAATGAAAATTACCTAATTTTCAATTACAGGATTGGAGAATGACCATTATGTAAAGATAACTATACAAATAGCCACTGCATTAAGTAAAGCTTAAATGCGGAAATCAGGATTTGCATACAAGATAAGATAAAGAGTGATTATTTGCTTAAAAAAAAAAGATCCATTATAGGGTTCATTCAAATAGCAAGATCTTCCATATCCTTAAAGAAGGACTTGATTTCCAAGAATTCAATTCTTGCTTACCTCTTTGAAGACTGCTCAGCATATAAAGCAAGCTGCTCCAAAGCCAGAGGTATGAAACTAAATGAAAGAAACCTCATTTAAAATGGAGTTGGGAGGTCAGAAGGTGGCGCTCTTGGGCCCTACCCCTCTAGTTAATTGCAGACCCCAACAGAGAGTGACTATACCTTGCATTCCCAACCGCAAGAGGCCTATATTTGATACCCCAGAAGGAAGAAGAAAGATTTTCTCCTCCACACACAACAGTCCAGCCAATGAGATACTCACAATTCAGCCCATAAAAAGTCACTCACTTTGAACTCCCAGTTTATTCCAAGGCACTTTTTATTTATAAGAGCCCCTCCCAACACCCCCTTTCTGCTTATAAAAGAACATTCCTCTCCTTTGTTCTCTGGAATTGCCTATGGTTTTGCCTTAGTTTTCATGTCCTATATTGCAATTTTCTGCTATTTACAAATAAACACATTTCTGCTAGCAAAATAATTGACAAGTTTTTTTGTTTGATGGTTTAAAATAAACACAGGTAAATGTAAAAGATGTGGATAAATGTGCTTGCAGGTTTCTCTACACAATTACAGAGAAATTGCTGGAATATATCAGGAATGGTAGAGAGATTTAAGAAAAAATAATTATAAATTAGTGGTAGAAAAAAACAGTAAACTCATTCTGGCAAAAAATATACGTACACATATATATGATATATGCATGTATATATTGTGATTAATATGATGGTATTATATACATATAATATCATATATATATATATATATATATATATATATATATACACATACATACACACACACACACACACACATAGGATCCCTTTTTTTTCATGAAATATTTTAACGAGGTATTTCTAGACCAAGACAGAAATAAATTCCTTTTATCAATCACTGAAGACCAAAAGAAAGTATATAGTTTAGGTATATAAGAATGGCAGACTTAGGAAGCTGAATAAGAATTTCCAAGGAAAGAAGTTAAGGTTCTGTTCAGAGGAATAACATCAGCCTCATACGAGGATAGCATTCTTATACCTTTCTCCAAGAGAGAGATTTTGTGTTCCATCTATGATCCTTCCTTGTCACCCTGACATCTCACTTTTTGAAAAGAAAAAAAAAATTATCAGATGTAGTAAATTATATCAATGACAAAGTTAAAGATAGCTGAGGAAGAGTCCTTGTGGCTCCACAGAAATACTTAAGACCCTGACTTTGCAGAATGAGAGATGGATGACTCAATCAATAAGACAAAATGGCAGGAAATTCTATAACCTGCCCCGACAGGGGTGGAAGTAGGTGGGGGAGGCAGGGGGAGAAGGGGTGGTGGCTGCTCCACAGCAAACAGAAAAATCAAGACCACTGGATTCCACTCCCAGGTCTCATGTTGACTTAGACTTAGTTTCTGTGACCTTCATTAAACAGATTTGGTTACAGGTGAATTTGCAAGGTATGCCAGAGGTAGAAGAGAGAATCATATAGACAATTTGCTGAAAGTCTCAACTCAAACAAACAAGGACAAAAAGAATTTCAAGTCTGAAGTCAGCATGGAAAGGGCTATATCCATAGCATAGTCTATTAGTGAAAGTACAAATACATGGACACAGTCAAGTTTATCAATTAAAAAATATAATCATTAAGAGTTTAATGTGTAAGATAAAAAAATCTGAAATTAGTTGCCATGGCTCTCCTCCCTGGTTCCTCATCCAGACTCAACCTACACAAGCCTAATACAGTCCTTCTCCACCTGGGTGGAGTCCTCAGCCCCTCCCAACCCTGAGTACTAATCAGAAAAGGGGAGTTTGAACTTGTCCTAATCTAGGTACTCTGTGCACCCACCCTCAGCTACCAGGTGCTGGTCAACTGCAAATGCTGGAAATTTCACAGTCTATTAAGGACATGATTATGCATAAAGTGAAAAGCATGAAGTAAGAGTCATCAAAATTACTGGAGAGTGAGTGACTCTTGACAATCCACAAATCATGAGCTAGTATTCTGGCCCCTCAGACAACCTCTCTCCCTCCAAACCACAGTTATTCAATTATTTGAGTAATTTATTGTCAACCTGCTACATATGGGGGAATGGTTTTAATTCTGGAATAAACATGATATAACCTCACAGAATGTATGCATTACTAAAAAGAATGTAGTCAGATACAGAAGTAAGATGTCAGTTTTGTGCATCAAGTGCTTTGAATGATGGCAAGTCAAGGTCCTAGGAGAGCATAGAGGATGCTCCTAATATCATTGTCATGAGGGGTAAAGAAAGGCTTTCCAGACTGACTTGAGACCACAGGCAAACAGACTGACAGCTGACTTGAGACCACAGGCAAAGGGGGATGGGAGCTGAAGCCAGTGGTATTGGTGCAAGATAGTTTCAGAAGAGGAATAACATGTTCAAAGGCTTGTACAGTAAATAGATAATCACAGTTGTCTTGGATTTATCAGCCTGCTGGACATTAATTATGTAGCATTGACATTATTAGCAGGCACCATTTAGATGAAGGTGTGGGTGTGCTTGGTTCTGAAGGGTACCAGAACATGCCATCCCCAAATACGTCTCTTCAGCCTATGGATTATTTTGAGCTAAAGGCCACTGAGAACCAGCAGATATAGGAAAAGCTCTGACAAATGGGGCTATGTTTTTCTTCTATAAAGGTAGTTTACATTTATAAAGGAATTTTACATTTGTAAAGGCATTCCTGGAAGTAGAAGACTCTAGTTTAAATCCCCTTAACAAACCTACTAAACAACTCTTGCTTACCATACCTTGCCTCCCTCCCTCAGAAGCCCAAATCCAGTTTTCCTTTGTTTAGCCTAAGATAGTATACAACCCCAAATTCTAACCACCATCCCTGGGTGTTCCCATGTGTATGTGCATAACAAACTTCTGGTTTTCTCTTGTTAATCTGTCTCTAGCTGGTCTAATTAACAGCACCCAGCCAGAGAGCCTAAGATGGGTAGAGGGAAGATTTTTTTTTCCTCCCCTACAGTTCTCATGCAAGGTCAAGCAGCCCCGTGCCCCAAAGACAAATGTGGACACACCTTCCATACCCGACCTATAGTTGAGAATGGCCAGCCATCAGACACCTGACCATCTCTCCTAAGGATGCCAGAGACGATTAACTTCTCACAACTCCTAGCAGGCAGCATGCTGACACGGGCTGGATGAGACCTTTCAAGCACACTTCAGATAGCTCAATTAGATCAAGAGAAAGGCTTCCTGAAGCTGCTCAATAGATTTATTGTACAACATTTTCCCTCTCTGCACAGTATTAAAAAAAAATAAAAAAAATCAAATCAAAACAAAACAAAAAACAAAACAAAACAAAATCCTTGACTTCTTTGTGACCTGGAGTTGAAAGGTTGCTTCAGCCTTCTGCAATTTGCCTCCCTTTCAGTTTAGCCTGCTTTCTATTTTAATCAGCTGCATCACAATCTCTGCAAACTCCTCAGTCAACAGCATATTTATGGGGAGAACAGACTCCTGCGTGCTCAGTCGGCCCTGAAGCCATTCCAATTCACTGTGTATTTATACATCTGACAACAGCTCTCAGGCAAGAAAGGGGGTGAAAGGGCAGGAGCACCACTTCCAGGCATGGAGATCACAGCAGAGAGAACAACAAGGAAATAAAAAGATGAGTAAACCTGCCAGTGCCCTCTTCTTGATCGAGCTCTGGTGTGGTTCTCAGGTTCGTGTGGGGAAGACAGAGTGAATATATAGCTCCTAACACATTGTCCATAACTCAGCACTGCACAGAAGGCAAGCAGTTCTTCATGGGGCTGTCAGAAGCGGATAATAAATACACTGGTTTACTGGGAGAAAATGACCAAAAGGACGGAGAGTAAACATTTGGGTGGCTTGGCAAGGACCTCTGTGGAACATATCTAACTCTTTGTTTTTCTGTTGGCAACATTTATAAGCCACACACTTCTTCTAGTCCAATCTTTTATTTAATAATTTGGATAAAATTATCAAGGTTTATTAATAAGACTGCCACCATAATACTTACTAAGCACCTCTTGTGTGCTCTATCTACCTTTTCATTTATTACCTCACTTAGAGTTCACAAAAATCTTACTAGGTATATATGATTATTCCCATTTTATAGATGAGGAACCTGAGACAGAGTTTTAATAACCCATGCAAAGCCACACAGCAAGAACATGGCAGAGTTACCTAAGTCTGACGCCAGGGCCCAAGTTCTTCCCCACTGTGTGCTAAACTGATGATAAACATCAGTGATTCAACACTAAACACCCAGTTACTCCTGTGAGAGAGCTTTAATTTTGTTTTTGTTTTGAAGAAACCAGTTCTTAACAACTGGAAGTCAGTAGCAACATCTGGTAGTTGGTTGGATCTTGATACATTACATTGGCCGAGTTATACAAATTTCTAAAGGTACTCCATTATTTACTCCATGACTTTAGTAGATCAGTCCTTGTACATTGCTGAACTAAAGGGCTGACTAATACAATCTACAATCTACAATCATGTAGAATTCCACAACAGAACTAAAGGGCTGACTAAGACAATCTACAATGTATAATCATGTAGAATTCCACAACAGAATATTTTGGATTGGGAAAATATTGCAGGAAATGGGTCTCATTTTCAGTGTCTGTGGCTCTCCTGCTGCATTATTTTCCTGGAGAAGTTGTGAAATACACCTACTAGCTTTTTCTTGCCTCTTCCAATCCACTTTTTCCAATAGCCATCATAATTTTTAGAAATCAAATTTTATCAAGTCACCACTTGGTTTAAAGGCTTTTATTGTACTGAGAATAAAATACTAGTGGCAAAGTTCTTAGGAAAACAATGGCTTGGTTCCTCTATGTTATAGTTTCTAAAAACTATCTGCCCTTTGATCAGTTTTACATTAATTAATTAATTAATTTAAAGTTTATTTATTTTGAGAGCGAGTGAGCAAGAAAGTGGGGGGGGGGGGGCGCAGAGAGAAAGGGAGGCAGAGGATCCCAAGCAGGCTCTGTGTTGTGCAGTGCAGACCCTGATCCAGGGCTCGAACTCATGAACCATGAGATCATGACCTGAGCTGAAATCAAGTCAGACGCTTAACTGCCTGAGCCACCTAGGTGCCCCTAAACAATTTTATATTTTTATTTATTTAAAAAAGATATATATATATATATATATATATATATATATATATATATATCTATCTTTTACAAGTTTATTTATTTTCAGAGAGAGAGAGAGAGAGCAGGGGAGGGGCAGAGAGAGAATGAGAGAGAGAGAAATCCCAAGCAGGCTCCACACTGTCACAGCAAAGCCCAACGTGAGGCCTGAACCCACGAACTGTGAGATCATGACCTGAGCCAAAGTCAGAGTCGGACGCTTAAATGTCTGAGCCACCCAGGAGCTCCTATATATATAATTTTATATCTATATATGTATATTTGTGTCTGTATACTCAAGTTCAACTTGTAGAAAGTTTTGAAGTCTCATTTCTTCCCTGGCAGAACTTAACCTAAATTGCTGAGTCACATGATCTATTTTGTACCTGACATAGTGGCAGGTAGCTTTTGTTTCAGCCCTGCTAAAGGTAGGATAGCAGGGAAGTCGGCTTCAACAAGGTTGTATCTTCTCTACAGGAACATAGAGTAGTTTTAGAGGTTCCTAAGGAACTAAAACAAACCAATGATCCCAAAGTAAAGGCTTAAGGGAGTGGGGAAGAGGATGTTCTTCAGTACATGTAAAACCAAATGGAGGAGGACAGCTACCAGCTGTCTTGTTGCTTACATGCACAAGAACAAAAGAAAGCAGGTTTAACCCTGGAATAAGAGGAGAGTAAACTGCAGTGCATTGGATGATCTCAGATTCTTTACCTTACTGCTAGCATGATGGGAAGAGTGTTCTTGAGATCAGACCTAGCTCCAATTCTAGCTCCATTCTTCTCCAACACAGTTTCTCCATGTATGCAATGAGAATAAGACAAGCCTCCTAAAACTGATGTGATGGTCAAATTAGATGGTATCTACAAAATGTCTCACAGCCAGGAACAACATGGCAGAAGCTCAGTAAGTGCTAGACTCGCTAACTCCATGTTTTCTACATTTGCTTGATCATAAAACTGAACTGGGGGTACTTGTCAAAAAACAGAATTCTAGGCATCCTCCTAAGAGATCTTGATTCAGTAAGTCTGCAGTGAGGTCTGGGAACCTATGTGTTCACTAAAGGTCTTAAGTGATTATTGTGGTATAGCAAGTTTTTGGAACAGTGCTTCTATTCATTGGCCAAACCCCATGGATTTGGATCTAGACCGAATCAAACTGGAAAGATCTGGAAAAGCCTACTGTTATGGGTTGAATTTCTTCTACCCTATAATGATATGTTGAAGTCCTAACCCCCCTCCCTGCCCCATGCCCGTACCTTAGCTTGTGGACTTGTTTGGAAATAGGTAGGTTGCAGATGTAATTAGTTAAGTTAGATGAAACCATACTGGAGTAAGGTGGACTTATATGACTGGTGTCCCAATCCAGTACGACTGGTGTCCTTATAAGAAGATAGCCTTGTGAAGACAAGGACACACAGGGAGAGAGCCATGTGACAAGGAAGTCAGATATTGGAGTTACACAACTGTAGGTCAAGTGTTATGGACTAAATGTTTGTGTCTCCCAACATCGTATTAAAATCCTAATCCCTGATGTGATGCTATTTGGAGCTGAGGCTAAGAGTTAGTTAAAATTTTATTTAAGTCCCTTACTCAATAATGTGTTTTCAAAATACGTAAAATATAAAATACATTTATAGGACATTACAGCTATTTCTGAGCTCAGGAAAGCTTTGACGAGACAAAGCACAGCGGGTAAAGTCACCTGGTGCAAACTTCTTCATTATCACTGGCAAATGTTACACTCCACAGAGGTGTTAATTTTTCTATATATTCAGCCCTCACTGTAATGACATACTGACATTTCATTATTCTACCCCTTATCAATACCATATGGAATCAACTGGAGGCACAGTATGATGTTTCATAAAGTCATTTCTTCGATGGGAGGAAACTTGTGAGTGGATGAAAGGTAAAGTAGGTAATACCTCAAGGCTTTGACTGCTTTTCAGTTTTATTTATATTGTCCTCTCTACAAAAATGTAGTTTGGTGCCACTGACAACTATAACTTCTAGATTTGGGGGTAGAGATTACAAGACAAGTTAGTGGTTTAAAGTAATAGAGGCTATTAGAACATTTTTGACCAATGTTTATGGTTCCTAATTGGAGGCAGAGATTTATCACAATGTTCTTTCTGTCATTCACATCTAACCCTTGCACACTGTGCAAAAATGCTTGGTGATCAACAATAAGCAGTCACCCAATTCCCTGCTCATGTAGCATATAGGTGTTTGGTTAAAAACAGGTGGAAGAAAAGAAAGAATCTCATTAATCTCAATTTATTAATCTATCTAGTAGGAGCAGCATAAAGAATATAACTCCATGCAATGTAAGCATTAGGAAGCAAGGCTGGAAAAAAAGGCACCGAAATAATTTATCTGTTTCAAACAGCGTAAAATTGATAGGCTGATTTTAATTTGGAAAATCTTTTCCCCAAGAAGAAGTCTGGATATATTTATATATATTTGCTTAATAGATGTTGATTATTTTTCTTAGTAATAGCCCAGAGGTGTCAAACATGAATCCTAATTAAATCAGAGTCTGCTTTTACCTTGCCTCATGACTCAAAGCAAGAAACTTAGCATCATTTTCCTGACCATTATATATGTATAATTAAATGGCCAGTAGTTCATGAAATAGTACAAAATATAAAGCAGAAAGAATATAATGCTCATGTAACATTAGGGGGTGATGAGTTAGAAGGAACCATGGAGATAATTTAGAAAAATGTTTCTACAAGTATGGTACACTGACCCCTATTAGAATCACCTGGAGAGTTTTTAAAAAATGCATATTCCCAGAACTCATCTGAGACTTAGTACAGTGTTGTGGGGTAGGGCCTTAGGCCACTCTTTGTTGCCTTCAAATTTCTGTGCATGTTAAGAAACGGTGGTATCATAGTAACTTAGGAAGTTATTTTGAAATACGTATTCCCTTCTATCTCCTAAATCCAAACAAAATTCTGACTTGGCAGTGAAATTTAAAAAAAAAAACTCTCAAGGCAATTCCACCTTGGGAACTGCTGATCTCATCTAATGCCTTCATTTTACTGACAGAAAAATAAAGTATAGGAAGTTGTGATCCACCTAAAGTCAAGCAGCATATGTTACTGGCACAGCTAGGACTCTAACTTGATCCTTTTGACATGTGTCACACTGACTTTATTCTTTTTAAACACCTTTTTATTACAAAAAAAAGTCAAACACAAAAAAGTAACCAAAATAATATGACAAACATTCATGTACTCATTATTCAAGGTCAACAATAATTAATTCATGGCTGACTTTTTTTCATCTACATCCAAACCACCTCTCTATACTAGTCCCTGATTATTATTTTTTCTTCTTTGAGAGAGAGAAAGAGCATGTGTGCTAGAGTGGGGGAAGGGCAGAGAGAGAGAGAGAGAGAGAGAGAGAGAGAGAGAGAGAGAAAGAATCTCAAGAATCTCTGTGCTCATCATGGAACCTGACACGGGACTTGATCTTAAGACCCTGGGATCATGACCTAAGCCAAAATCAAGAGTTGGACAAATGGGGTGCCTGGCTCAGTTGGTTAAGCTACCAACTCTTGATTACAGCTCAGGTCATGATCTCAGGTTTGTAAATTTAAGCCCCATGTTGGGCTCTGCACTGATAGTGTGGTGCCTGCTTGGGATTCTCTCTCTCTCTCTGCCCCTCTCCCACCTACCCACGCATGCAAACTTAGAGTTGGACCTACACCAACTGAGTCACCCAGGCACCCGACCCCTGATTATTCTGAGACAACTCCAGGATCATATCATTTCATCTAAAATATTTGCCTGATTATAGCATTGTAAGGAAGAACCCATTAATATTGCTTATCTTCTTTGTGCTTCTGTATTTTTCATCTAAATAAATTGGAACCATCAAATATCAAGTTTGTGAAGACATTTCTGTTTGTGAGTTATAATATACTTCTTTCTCCCTTATCTGAGAATTAAGAAGGATTGATAAAGCATATGTTACTTTGATCATCTGACCGATTTCAAAATTGTTTAAGTATAGAAGACACTGGTAATATAGTCTCTGAAATACAGAGGCACTATGGGAAATTTAGGTACAAATGGACTTAGAGTAAAAAATATCATAGGGGTATCTGGGTGGCTCAGTGGGTTAAGTGTCTGACTCTTGATTTCAGCTCAGTTCATGATCTAATGGTTCATGAGTTTGAGCCCTGAGCCAGGCTCCGCACTGACAGTGCAGAGACTGCTTGGGATCTTCTCTCTTTCTGCCTTCCCTCTCCCCCTCCACTCATGTGCCTTTGCATATGCACTCATGTGCATTCTCTCTCTCTCTCTCAAAATAAATAAACAAACTTAAAAAAAAAAAATATATATATATATATATTATATAATGGGTGAGGTTATGGCTTTTCTTTCACAAACCAAAGCATGATTAGATCAAATCAGTAAGTGGCAGCCAATTCACCTAAGAATGTTTAAAAAAATTGGCTTTTACTTTTTAGAGATATTTTGAGTGACATAGGAATATGGGGTAAGGTGCCATAACAAATCCTGTCAGATGGCATGTAAAATGCTTGTTTACAGTGCTGTATATAAATAGGAGGAGGGAAGGATTGAGAAAGAGACAAAGGGGAGAAAAAAGGGTGAGAGAGACTAATTTATGCATACATTTTACCCCAATCAAGTACAAGGCGTTAATTATCATTGTGGTAAATTATACAGCATATGAATCAAGGTAATCATAGGGCAATTATCTCCCAATTCAATTAACAAGAGGTACAATATCTTGGAAAACTCCAAAAATTTAGAATGCTTTCTGTTATTGGTACCTAATAGTTGATATGTCCAGAACATTTGACTTTGGTAGGCAGAGTTAATGTAATCCCTGCTCTAATGATGACAGACTATATCTAAACCAAAAGAATTAATCTCATATATTGCTCAATCTCCCACAATATATTGGAATGCAATAAACAAAATGGAATAAAGTATAATGACCACAATAATACACAATAATAATCCCCTCTTGTGGATTTTAAGAAAAATAGTGGCTGACAGAGGTATATGAGGGTCTTGACATGAGGGATAAGCCTATGAACTGCTGTTTTACATAAACATTAGTATAATAACCTTATATTGGTTAGAAAAAAATATATGAATATATGTGCATATATGCATATTTAGTACATATTTTAACTTACAATGACATGGAAAATGTCTGATATATTTCTAAAATTCTGAGAGGAAATTAGAATAATACATAATTTGATTAAATAATGCCTTTCATATTGCTTTCAGAAAGCATGAAGTTGATTCTGAATTTTTGGTTTGTTTTATTGTTTTTAGATTTAGCATGAAACCAAATTCTGTTAAAGAAACACATCAGTGACTATTTATATTGAAAAAAATAAAGGTGTCATCTATTTCACAGTATATTAAACTAAATCCCCTGGCGGAAATGGTTTGCCTTAGGTCACAAAGCTAATTATCTGAAGAGCCTGGTATTTTTATTTTGCTAAGAAGATATGTCAAGTGACTCATCCAGCAAGCATTTGTTGCATAATATAGTGGGGACTATATAAGAGTTCAATATAGTACATGCTCCCTAACCTTGAGAGGGTTACAATCTAATTTGGGAGATAAGATAGCGGAACAAGAACTAGTTTTTAAAGTGGCATCAAATTATGTAACATACATTTATAATATTTTAGAGCTGAGATAAAGAAAAAAAGCACTAATCAGTATAGGCAAGGTGACATTTAAGCTTTGTTTTAAGGGATGAAGACACACATTTTAGCCTGTAGGAATTTATAATCTAGTGTTGGAGAGAAGGAATAGACAGATATGGGGAAATGACCTATGGTAAAAGGCAGAAGTTTTATTATATAACTAAAGGCAGAAGTTTTATTATATAACTAAATGCACAATATGGTAGTTAATAAGTATTGTTAGTGAAGGACAGGAATCAAAAGAGGTTTCATGGGGAAGTCCTAAGTTGGGCCTTGAGAGACAAATAGGTATGTCAAAGAAGGTGTGTGCAGAGGAAGATATGCCAACAATGAGTAAATCCAAGGAGGTGTAAAAAGTGGCAGGCATGTTGGTTGAAACAAATGATGCTAGAAGCAGGAGAGATGGTTGGAACGATGGACTGAGGCAGGGTTGTGGAGAGCCGTGAATGCACACTTAGAAATGGATGCTTCTGTAAGCCCAGGAGTCGCCAAAAGCTTCTGATGAACTGACAGGTAGTGACGGCGTTTTGGAAGATAACTCAGGTGACAAAGGGGATTGGACCATCCAGGAGCTAGAAGCAGAGAGGTCAGTTGGTAGGCTATTATAATTTTTCAGAAAGAGATGAGGGCTCAAAGTAGGCCAGTGGCAAAAGAAATAAATGAGAAAAGAGGAGAAATATTGGTATTATCCATTGGCTGAATATGAAGGGTAAGAGCAGAGTCAAAGATGATTCCATGGTTTCAGCTGAGGGGCTGAAATGTAGCAGACAAGAGGGTGATCTACTAACTCAGACAAGGAAAAGCAAGAGGCAAAGCTGTAGTAGAAGACAATGGGATGAGGCCGTTTTATCCAGTGAGTATGAAGTACATCCTCTGGACATATTCAGGAGGCAGTTGGGAACTAGAACTCAAGAGAGAAGACAGACATTTTTAAAAAATGTTTATTTATTTATTTTGATAGAGACAGAGAGCAAGCAAGGGAGGGGCAGAGAGAGAGAGAGAGAGAGAGAGAGAGAGGGAGGGAGGGAGGGAGAGCATCCTAAGCAGGCTCCGTGCTGTCAGAGCAGAGCCCAATGGGGCTGGAACCCACAAACCCAGAGATCATGACCTGAGCCGAAATCAAGAGTTGGACGCTTAACTAACTGAGCCACCCGGGTACCCTGAGAGAAGACAGAGTTTTAAAAGAGGGTGATATGACAGCATGAGAAAGGATGCAGAATTGAGAGCATGCTTGTGTGAGGAGCATCAAAGTTGGAATTCTTTGAAACAAGTTTTATATGGGGAACGGTGGTAAACAACATACGATATATCAAGTGCGGGTTGCCCCTACCAGAATGCCCTTTCTAGTAGCTAGCACTGCCCTTGTAGCAGAGGCTGACCACAACAGGTAAGACAGCCTGGCACCGGTCTTTCCATTTGAGGGCAGAATTATCAATGACTCTCTCACACTGGCACTATGGACCTTATCCAATTGTTAACTTTCTCAGGTATTGGTTAGCTCCAGGCTATGACTTTGAATTCTTCCATTCTGTTTCACTGTCATACAATAGACCCTTGAAAGACCAGTGTGCCTTCATTTCAACCCAACCCATAGGCAGGCAGTGATGGCTTCAGAATTTCTAAATAAGAACAGCTTAAGATGATCAGGGCACTTGGAATGGGAGATCAGGAGACTTACTTTGAAACCGCAATTTTTATACTAAGACCTGTTTCTATTTACACTGTATGTTAGAGTAATAGAACTTTCTAAAAATACATACGCTCCCACTTTATATGTTTTGTCTTTTCTGGGTAATTACTGCTGTTGTTATCACTTAAAGTGTCTGATGTATTAGTGTCCTATGGTTCCTGTAACAACACCAATTGGATGGCTTAAAACTAAAATTTATTCCCTTATAGTTCTGGAGACCAGAAGTCCCAAATCACTATCATTTAGCTGAAGTAAGGGCATCAGAAGAGCTGCACTCTCTCTGGAGGCCCTGAGGGAGAGCTGGTTTCTTGACTGTCCCAGCTGCTGCTGGATGCCAGCATTCCATGACTTGTGGCTGCATCACTCTACTATCAGCGACATCTTCACACCTCCTCCTCCTCTGTGCGTGCGGAGAGTCTCCTCTGCTTCTCTCTCCTAGGTTTACTTACAATGATATTTAGGTCCAAACACATAATCTAGGGTTATCTCATCTCACAATCCACAACTTAGTCACTCTTGTAAAGGCCCATTTTCCACACGAGGCAAAACTTACAGGTTCCAGGAATTCGGACTTGGTATCTTTGGGGGACGTTTTTCAGCCTACTACACACAGGTGGGCTAATGCACTTTCTCAAGACACCTGGGGTAACATGTCCAGCTATACTTCCTTGTGGGATTCTGAATGTCAAGTTGCTAGCATAGATATGAATTTTTTAATGTTTATGTATTTATTTTGAGAGATGGAGAAAAAGAGAGAGAAAGAGAGAGAGAGTCCCTGCATTTCCAGCACAGAGCTCCATGTGGGGCTCGAACTCACGAACCATGAGATCATGATCTGAGCTAAAATCAAGAGTCAGACACTTAACAGACTGAGCCACGCTGGCGCCCTTAGATACGAATTTCATATGAAAAAGACCTGGCCTTTAATATCAATGTTGGTCTAAACCCATTCATCCCAGGTTTCAAAACACTTTTACTGCATGATGGACTCCATATGAAGTCCACCATTTTCATAAGTAACCTCAACTTGCATTTAAGTATTAGAATATTTTCATAAGAACACTGCACAATGATGTGACATATGGATTTAATTAATATTATGCCAAGCCTAGGATCATCAATTCCCACTGGTGACATTAAGATGAAATCAATGTTGTAGGCCACAAAATACGCAACCTGACAAAACGTGACAGCAATTAGAAAATTGTTAAAATGGAATGCAGGATATAAACTCCATGCTGAGACATAATATATGTGGCAGAAATAAAGATATATACCGTGGCATAATAGTTGCTGATAGCAATAAAATACTACTGCAGTCAATGTTTTTAATCACTTTAGTAAAAAGGAGGTCAGCGGCATAGAAGATCTGACAGTAGATAAGTCAAATTTTAATTTTATTAGGTATGTCAAATTTTCCATTATTTAGTTGAAGCAACTTTAAGAATCTTTTTTTTATTTTAATGTTTATTTATTTTGGAGAGAGAAAGAGACAGAGCGTGAGTGGGGGAGGAGCAGAGAGAGAGGGAAGCACAGAATCAGAAGCAGGCTCCAGGCTCTGAGCTGTCAGCACAGAACCTGACATGGGGCTCAAACTCACGAATTGCGAGATCATGACCTGAGCCGAAGACAGACGCTCAACCGACTGAGCCACCCAGGCCCATTTGAAGCAGCTTTAGAATAACATTAATATTAGGTTGCACTTGTTAAACATAATCTAAGTTATTGGTGGGTAACTGCTAAGTAACTAAAATAACATTACAAAAACTATGTTTCTCAACACCCACACCAAATAAAGAGATCACAGGCCAATGAGAGAGACCTCCATGAATCTGGAAAGATGTTACTACATTTTTAAGGAGTAAATGGAAAAGTATGGTCTCTGAGAAAAGTAATAATATATGCAAGTGTAAAACTTCTAAATTGCAGCTTGGATGTTTTCAACATCTGGATGCTTGATGTATATCAAACAGCTGAGAGGATTAAGTGAAGCTTTTTACTTTTTAATCCACTAGTTTTCGAGCCATGTGGGCACAGCTAATGATTGGTTTTGGAGGGATATGTTAGTCATTTCAAGTGTATTAAGAAGCTACATGTCTCCTCTCACCTGTGGAGTCAGCCCTGTTATTTTATAAGCCCTATTCAAATACATCTACACATTACATCTTCATACACGTTATTGATAGACCTAAGCATTCAGCAGAGGATGCTCTCATTTATTTTGTTGTCTAGCATTGTACCTCTCCTTGTACACTTCTGCAAGTCAAATACAAAATTTGTTAAAGATATTTGACCAAACCAGGAAAATCAAGGAATCTTCTAAACTAATATTTCAAGGTGCATTTGAGTGGCTCAGTGGGTCAAGCATCTGATTCTTGGTTTCGGCTCAGTTCATGGTCTTGCGATTCATAAGACCGAGGCCTGTGTTGGGCTCTGTGCTGACAGCGTGAAGCCTGCTTGGGATTCTCTCTCCCTCTCTCTCTGCCCCTTCCCCACTTACCTGTGTATGCACATGCTCTTTCTCTCTATAAAAAAATAAATACATAAATAAGTAATTCAAAATATACATTCTGACAACTCATCTAGGTTAGGTTGGCATACTCACCCTCCGCAGCATTCATGGAAATTGTATTGGTGGTATTTTAGTTCAGAAGATATAATAAAATCTACCTTATTATATTCTTCAAATTAATTTAGTTTGTTTCTTTTTAATTTTTAAAAGTGGCTACTAGGAAATACAAGATCATGCTAAGCTGGACTCAGCTAGTTGAAGAAGACTATTCATGAAGGTACCAGATCAATGGAGTAAGGTAGGACTCCAGTAACTGGCATCCTGGTATGATAAGAAAAACAGAGATGTTCCCTTCAAGAAAAGTAAGTGACTGAAGTATTGACTTCCAGAAGTCCATGAGGAACCAGCAGCAAGACTGGGCCAAACTCCTTCCTGCCCCAGAACAAGATGGGCCCAAGCCAAGGGCAAGGTGGAATTCATTGATGAGAGTTCATTATGATCAGGCCCTCATAAAAGACTACAGGGTAATAGGACAGGGAACTGAGCAGGACACAGCAGCAGAAACCAGCCATAACTTGAGTAATGGAAAGACTTTCCCCTCAAACACCCTCTTAAATCAGAGTAAAGAATGCAACTTCAGCACTACAGAAGTTCTTCAGAATCCTCACATGAGGTGTTCAGACACTTTATAACCTTGTTCTTTTCTAGTCAATCCTCTCTGACTTATATCCAACTATTCCTCAGAGGACAACAGCTCTGTGCGAAGTTTGAGGTTTGAAATTTTAGCTGCTTTTGAGGTGTATGTACACAAAATACCTCTGGGCAGTATGGAAAACCCATTTTTCCCCCCATTCCATAACTCACAAGACAGGTGAACAGACTTTCCTAAAATTTTCCTTTCCACCGACAATGAGCTTAAGTCAATGTCAAGCCCAGGAATTCTGAGACTTTAAAGTCTGATTTTTCAAGAGATGTTTCTCTTCAACTGGAACATCATTCTGAAATGTTATAAATATAGTTAGCTCTCCTGTAGCTATGAAAAAAGAAAATTATTCTTTAAAAAATTTTTTTTAATGTTTATTTATTTTTGAGAGAGAGACAGAGTGTGAGTGGGGGAAAAGCAGAGAGAGAGGGAGACATAGAATCCAACGCAGGCTCCAGGCTCTGAGCGGTCAGCACAGAGCCCGATGCGGGGCTTGAACTCACGAACTGCGAGATCATGACCTGAGCTGAAGTCGGACGCCCACCACTGAACCACCCATGCACCCCTAATTATTCTTGTGTATTAATTGGCAAGTAATGTATTTGCTTTATAAAATAATGTACTCCTTTTTCCAAATTTGTATATAAAACCATAAACGTGGTTATAGATTTGGCTTTTGCCTTTAAACCACAGGGTCTTGGATGTGAAGCATTAAATATATGGAAAATGCTAGGGACATCCAACAAACCTTACTATTCTAGAATTATAAGACTGTATGTATATCAGGAATAGGGGGTTCAATAGATGGGACTCAAGAACAGCTAGGCAGTGAATCTATTACATTTTCTCCCAAGCACTTTTTAAATTAAATAATGAATCCCACCAACTAGTATTGTTCCACACTTTAGGCTATTGCGTTGGTACCACGTAGGTTTAATCAGGCTTTCCACCAAGGCTTTAAAGCTTTGTACCCAGCTCTCTCAAGGAGCCACTGGGGATATGGTTCAAGCATTTACTCAGAAGGGAATCAAAGAGTGGGCTTCCTTGTACTTATAACTGAATTCAAGAGTTTGGAGGGGGGGCGGGCAGGAGAAATAGGGAAATGATCAAAGAATGCAAATTTCCAGTTATAAGATGAATAAGTTCTGGGGATCTAACGTACAGCCTGGTGATTATAGTTAATAATACTGTATTATATACTTGAAAGTTGTTGCGAGAGTAGATATTAAATGTTGTCACCACAAAAAAGAAATGGTAATTATATGGACTGATGGAGGTGTTATAGCCAGTTCTAGCACTAATCACTTGGTAGTATATATCAAGTCAACACGTTGTATACCTTAAACTTATACAATGTTATATGCCAGTTATATCTCAATAAAGCTGAGGGAAATTTTTTTATTAAAAAAAAGAGAGAATAAGGTATTTCTAGTAAGAATGCTAGCATGAGAATCAGGGATTCTTGTCTCATTTCCACCACCGATTAGAAATTGATCTTAGAAATCACTTAATTCCCCTGGGCCTCAGTTTCCTCATTTGTAGAATGTAAGAGTTTAATTTTTGAAAAAAGTAAAAAATGATGATTATCAATATATTTACTTTCATAGAGATATAACCAAACATAAGAATTTTAAGTGATTTATGTTTTCTTAGGTATGCTATTTCCAATAACTACACTTTTAAAAGGCAATAAAACTATGAGAACTAATTTGGTTTTTTGGGTTTTTTTTTTTGTTTTTTAAATGGTATGGTGATTTCTCATAAATGAGGTGATTTCTCATTTATCGTTCAGGGCTGGGGTCCTGAGTCTCAAATATACAAAAAATAATGTGTATCGTGTGAAACTACTTGGACATCTGCCATCTAATTATCTACCAAGCTGCCTTGTCTCCCAGCTTGCCATGACATCTGGATTGTAAATGTCATGACATTTCAGTCATTCAGCATTCCCAAATTGACACACCCTACATCCTGCCTTGGTCCCTCAATTAAAAGTCAGCACTTTGAAACAGAATTCCAGAGTGTAGAAATTGGATCCCCTTTTTACCAACAGCAGAAAAGAGTTTATAAAATATAAAGGAATATTGGAGTGGTGGCTGGGTTGGCAAAGAAATGAAGAGGAGAAATAAGTCTGCTCAGAAATGCACAAGGTAGGGGAACGTTCAGATCAGGAGCTGGTCCAAATAAATTTTTACCATCCCCAATGAAAGATATTTGATAAAAGATTTGGTGCCTTCAGTGACTGTGAGTCAATGAATATTAAATAAATGATCCAGAAAATGTTGTGGTGATGGGACTATATTAAAGTTAGCTAGCATCATGTTTATAGATTTAATTAATTGTATCACAATAGGGACCAGCTCCTGGCATATTCTCAGAGCAAGCAAGGCAATGGAATACCTAGGTTTCTCTAGTGGCAGGAATAAATCACACAGGGAAATAGGGGCACAAGTATGAAGGTAAACTTAGATACTTTTTTTTCACCCTTCTCACCTACTGTAATTAAAAAAAAAAACCACACACACGTGGTACAAACATCTTCTCTTACGAGTTTTTATGCTCCCAACTATTATTCCGTCAAAAAATGATAGTCATAAACAACGAACAACAAATTTGAGCCTCATATAACATATAGCCAGTTCATTGTGTTGAGATAGAAATCTGTGAATTCAGCAATTTCCTACAGTTAGAACAAACCGCCTGCTTTCACACCTCTGTTCATGTTGAGTGAAAAAGAATTGTGGCAATCCTGTACCAAAATGGACCAACTTCATTATCACATACAGTAAAGGTTTTAGCTGCACATTTTCTCTTCTTTGCCTGAAGGAAACATGATACCCCTGATAACCAAAGAACATTATTAAAACAAGTTTCCTAAAAGGCTTAATGATAACTAAATTATTTCTCCTTAAGAAAACCAAATTGTGAATTCAGTTATGCATATGACACTTGACATGGTAAGGTTTTTATATTGCTGGCTGTTAAATGGCAGGTGGGCTTTATTTTTTATTTGCAATTCTTAGGATTAGTGCAATTAGGATAAAAGTAAAACACACTTTTATTTCAAAATTAGTTATCATGCTTTTTGTAAATGCTGTGAATGTCTATTACTCCTATCTTCCCTTCACCCCCACCTCCAGTTTTTGCTGCTGCTGTTGCTGGAGGAGACATCTAGACTTAATTATTCATCCACCACGTATTTTGAAGTTTGGTCACAGTAGTAGATTCATGAGAAAGATTTAATTTTATCCAAGGGCAAGACCCTTATATATAATACTTATTTAACAGCTGATCCTGTTGGTGTTAATACTAATACCAAAATATGGGTTCGAGCAGTTCCCTTTGAGCCCGAGTCACTGCTGTCTGTATCTTTTTCACCAAACCACATTAATACAGTATAAATAGTGATTAACAGTATACGGGTTCAAATCCCATCTCTAAAGTCTATCAGCTATATGAACCGAGACAACCTTCGTATGCTTTTTTACCCCCTCAGTTTTCTCATACATAAAATGGAGACAAGAGAATCTTATTCATAAGGGTGTTATGGGAATTAAGTGAGTTAATAAATGTAAAAGTATGTTAAACAGTCCCTGGATCATAAGTGCTTAACACATGTAGCTATTATTATGGTGTCATTATGAATGAAACTCACAAAAGACCCAGTTTTATATCTAGGCAAGTTCCAATGTTCCATTACCTTAGATGATTTCAATTCCCACTTGGTACCTTAATTTATCCTTTAATAAAACAGGCTGCAAATTAAATTTCCTCTTGCCTAACAGACAAGGCTGGCCTTACATATAAGCAGATGAGATGCAAACCTGCGTGGCACAATTTAAGCCCGCCAGGTAGGACCTCACAAGAAATATCCCTGTTTTCCCTTTGCTCAGACCCCTCCCTTACCCATACACACAGGACTTACAATTTTCAATTAAAACAACTAAGTTACTAGATTGAATTTAGGATAAACATATAGACCTTATTGATTATAATGACCTCAGCCTGAGTTACCTTATCAGACATAGGGGCATCTCAAGGACGTGGTGCCCAGAAAAGAACCCTAGTGATAAAAATGGAGAATCTAAGAGTAAGTAATGTACAATACATACCATGGGCTCAGAAATAATCCAGTTTGCCATGTGACTATGTGCTAGAGGCAGAAATGGAAACAAAAGGGCAAGAACAGGCACAAAAATGTGACCAGTTCATTTCACTTCTCTTTTTATACCTATAGGTGGAGCTTATTAGGGGACGTGAGGGGAAAAAATAGGGGATTATATTCAATTAAGAATAAAAGGGTAGGTATATATTCAAATTATATTAATTGATAAAGAGCTTATATTCAATTAATTAGAGTCAATCAATTAATTACATTTCAAATACTATAGAAAAGCCACAAAAGCAGATACATTACAATTGGGGCTACAATAAATAGAAGAAGAGTGAGAATAATCTAGGTAATTGTAATTTAACAAAAAGGAAAATCAGAGATTAAAAAAAAGGAAAATTATAATAAAAAAAAAGAAAGGAAAAATGGGTCATTTGGAAAGCCAAGAAACTCATTGTGTAGAAATATTTAATGAGTTCAGGTTCATTTTCACAGTTAAGAGTTTTGTATTTAAACGGTAGCTTTCAATTTATGATAGTTTTTTTTTTAAATGAGTAAGAACACATTATCTGAAAGAAATGGATGTAAAAATCAGAAAATAATAATGATCAGTACTAGGCAAGATGCATGGCTTAAAGAATGCTTTATTATTTATCATTTCTCTGGATGTTTTTGTGAAATATTTTTAAAATAAAAAGTCAGAAGAAATGACTGAAACCCAAGTGAAATCACCACTCAGAAAAAAAAGGCAATTCTTTAAACTTGAGCTCTTTTTAACAATTTATGAGGTGTCTCTGTCATAGCTAATAGCTACTTTGGCCTTGTAATTTGGGAAATTTCTGGAGGAGCAAACTGGCCAGAAGCAGAACAAGTGGCTGAGGTTTGCTCTGTTCATTCGATCTACCCTGTGCAGTTGAGTCAAGAGCTCAGAAAACAACACCGTTTTTCTCTACTCTGACCACAGAAACCACACTCTGTAGCAACCCACACATTGCTTCCTATAGTGGGAGATTTTCATTCAATGTATTCTGAGTTGTGGAACATCAAATCAGAAGAATAGAGTAGACGGTCAGATCACTTTGCTAATGCCCCCTCCCTACTGAGAATCATTTTACAGTGGAGGAAACTGACTTTCCTTTACAGAGAGGGAAGACATCTGCCTAAAGCCAAAGAGTTAATTTACTGACTGTGTCAAAGCCAATATTTAGGTTTTTGGGGTATGTTATTCATTCTGTTTGTTAAAGAAGTTGCAGTAAGTTTCCTTTAAATTTGTTTTTAAAATCTGGCACGTTTAAAAAAAGATTCCACTCATTAAATTCTGACTTCTAAATAACTCATTTAGGAGCACATTTTTTGGAATCAAATAGTTAATATCTAGAACTCATGTTTTGGTCATAAAATACCAGGAATGTAACAGGATACAGGGAAAAGAAAATGTACTCGCTGCATAAATCTTAATCATTCTAATGAACCTCTTTCAACAATTCACCTTACAGAGGAAATCGAAATGGCAGCCCTGATTTGCCAGTGCATCTCCATGAGACAATTTATTTAAATCACCAGAGTGACCAGCTGAGCTACCTCCCAAGCATGGAACGCCCTCAGTGGTAGCCTCTATCAAATGCTTTGCAATCTTTTCCACATCATAGTACATGTAGGAAATGAGGGAGTTCAGGAGGCTTACATGGTTGGAGGGAACTTGCCCGGGACTTGGGTGACCTCAGGCCATGCTCAGCCACCTCAAGAGCTAAAGAGATGGTCTGCAACCTGGTTTGGCTCACCAAAGTTCCAAAGGCACCCTCTAGGAAGCTGTGGCCTACATTTCCTGGCTCTTGTTAGAAAATACTATCTCTTCAAGTAGGAAAAGCCACTCAGCAATAGATTCCACGGTAGTGTAATCTGGCTGCTTGCCTTGGCCATTGAACCATGTATATGCTTCCTTTGGTCCTATGCTTTATTCCTCAGATCAGCATCTCTCTTTCTTCTGAGGAAACATGTCTTTGTTGCTCTCTCTACAACAGAAGGCTTCCCTGGCTACCCACCACTGTCTAAGGAAAATATCTTGCTTCTGTTTCCCATGGATCACACCATTGTTTTGCTTGGCTCAGTTAGTGCATTTACAACCTCAAAGAAAGAGGATTACAGGCTTGATTCTTTCCAGAAGCTGCTTCTTAGAGCCATGACCTGCTCTCATTTGAATCCAGAGTAAGGTCAGCACCTGATATTTCCAAATAAAAGAAACCAGCTCGAAACAAAATTCCCAGCACAAAGTCCGTCACTGTGCCTCCTGCATGGCAGAGCCTGGGGAAGAAACCTTCTGCTGTTATCTTGACTCTGGAACTGAAGTGGATTGCAGAGCTCACCTCCTTCAATACCGTCATTTACGAGGTGAGTTGCTAGAAATTTAGAGAAGTAAAAATGAATTTATCTAATATCTCTGTGGCAGAGACTGTGTATTGTTCCAAATGCCTAGCTTCCCATGGCTGCCGTGGAAGAGAACACCTTAAAGAGTTTTACGCAAGATACACGGCTCTCCAGCTAGTGACTATTTCCTTGCCTTTCTTGCTGTGCAGACAAGTGTAGCCTTATGCAATAGAAGCAGAGTGATGAGTGCTGCTTCAGGGTCTTACCCTTAAACACGTTAAGGCATGTTCTTTCCCTCTTCCTCTCCCCACTGGCTGGAAAATAGGAAAGCTTGCCTCCAGGGATGGGAGTCACATGTTAGGAGTGGCAGAATGGTCTGCTAGTCCCAGACCCCTAACCTGTGGATCGTTACCTTATTAAGCCACTTGGTATTGGTGGTGGTGGTGGTTCTTTGTTACAGAGGTTAAGCCTTTCCAGTAACTGGTGAACTCAGTGAAATTCAGCTCTTCTTTAGGTGATGGTACAAGTATCACCATAGTATCCCTTGGGCATTTTGTAAAAGTGACAGGCATTTAAAAATAATACATGACCTCGTAGAGGCTATGAGTTTTTCTAGCATAGGAATCATCAGTATCCCCGGCACTTAGCACATAGTAGGTGCTCAACCAAAACTTTACAATTTTTCACCGGGAGTTAAAAATACCACACCCCTTCTCCTTTCTCATTGTATCATCTACTTTTCCTGTCAACTCAGTGCTAATTTCTCAGGAGACAAATGAGGAACTTACTTCCCCAGTGCGAGATTAATTATTCCATGCCACTGCTAACTCCCGACCATATCAGTCTTTGACAGTGTGCAAAGATAAATGGGGAGGCAGCCATTTGAAAGGAAATCATTATGGCACCTCTCTGCTCCATGTTATCACATTCCTATCAGCATGGGAGATAACTTTGAAACTGCTTGTACTGCACAGGAACCAGTGTTCCGGCTGGGCCTGCAAAGATGAAAAAGCTACTTCTTGCTTTCAAAGTCTTCCTGTTGCAGTCTGCCTTTCAAAGGCACCCACTGCTCGTGCCAAGGGCTGCCCTGGAAACGGTGGGCACCAATGACCTTCTCCCCCTAAGACAAAGCAATTGGGGAGGAAGGGAAGCTGTTTCCTGGCAGGGGACAGATTTTGGCAGATGTCAACAGGATGGGCTCTAGTTCCAGCCTGGTTCTGCCCTGAAAATGTTGGAGCCACCTAACACTGTGCTCATGGCAGGCTCTCCCGACCCCAGGTTTGAAGAAGGAAGGCTTATAGGCCTTCAGCTAGTTGGTCTAAATTTTAAACATGCAGTTCTATGCAGTCATTTTTTGCTTTAAATTTTCTACTAAATCAAAGGTGCAGTAGAAACACCTATTCAGTTAACATACTGCAGGACTATTCTAGCTCTAACCTGTTTTGCCCTAAAGCAGAAGCTGAGTTGTGTAAAGCTTCAAAGAAACACTCCCACTGCACTTCAGGGAGAAGATTCCTCTCAGTTGACACCAGGGGTCCATTTCTCCTGCGGAGGGGAGCCCCGTGCAATGTCAGTATCTGATATGCCCACATGTGAATTGCCTTGCCTTCCTCACCCAGGGCTCTGTCAGGAAGGATCCTACCTTTCGATAGGGGGCTGACTCAAGGGTGGTTCCTAACCTGGCCTTTCCTTTAAGATCTGGATAAAAGAAAAAAAAAATCCAGGATTTTTCTTGCAGCAGTTTCCCTTTAGGCCAAAAAGAAGAGTATAATATTTGCATAGTGGGAGTTATTTTTATTGCCATAAAGCAGCTATGAGAAAATAGGGGTCATTCATAGCCGATGAAGTAAAGCCAAAGGCAAGAGAAATGAGACATCAGCCAATGCAATTTCTTAGCCTCAAAGGTTAGGCCACCCAAGGTTTTCCTTACATCTAGTCACCTGCGGGTGTACATGAGTCTGCAACCTGAAACAAGTAAGTTTTTGGGGCTGTGCTCCTCTACATTTATGTCATTCTGGGACAGACAACAGGCAAGTTCTCTGCTACCCTGTGGTTGCAGTTACTGTCCCTTGCTCTTTACTGAAAAGCTGAAGTGACCCCAAGTGGTAGCACACGACTGGATAGGTCTCCAGAAGAGCACATCTTTATTTCAGAAAATAACATCTCCTGTGTCTATAGCATGAGTAGCTAGCAAGGATTTTCTATATGGACAATGCTCATGGTTCCTTTAAAACTAGCTGCCCATAACCATCAATTTCATAAAACTACAATTAACCAGAAGTCAACCAACTGAAGGTTTAAATAAACAGACTGCATTGTTACTGTGGATTCACTCAGATTTTAGTAGTCTGGGGCATTTTTCAACACCAGCAACCAATTCTCCACTTCGTCAGACATCACCTGAGTTTCCTACAATGAAACTGAGTTCTGACACTAACTACCTAGAGTTAGCACTGGAACCCACAGGCTTAAGGGCTCTGACCCACAAGACTATCCCCACTTTAGCTGCCAGTCCCAGGTACTAAGTTCCCACACTTCCCATGGCTACAAACTTTCCACACCCTCCTTAAGTTTTGATAATTTTCTCAAATGGCTCATAGAACTCAGAAAGACACTTAATGTTTACTATATATATATATATATATATATATATATATATATTACTTAATGTTTTCTCTCTATATATATGTTACTTAATGTTTACTCTCTCTCTCTCTCTCTCTCTATATATATATATAATGTTTAAAGATTACTATAAAGAATACAAATGAACAGCTAGATTAAGAGGTACATAGGACAAGGTCCAGAAGTGTCCTAAGTGCAAAACCTGTGTCCCCCTGGACTGGGGGTAAATTACCCTTCTGGCACGTGGGTATGTTCAGCAATTTGGAAGCTCTCCGCATCTCATTGTTTCCGGGTTTTTATAAAGCTCCATCTCCAGTCCCACCGCACCCCCCCCCACCCCCCATCTCCTTCCTTCCCTGAAGTTCCTGGTTGGAACTCAAAATTCCCACCCTCTAATCATCTGGTCTTTTGGAGACCAGCCGCACCCTGAGGTTATCTAGGATACACTTCAAAACTCTTGCTTGGGTTTAAATTTAGGTGTTACTGAAAGAGGCTTGCTATGAATAACAAAGATACTCCTTTCACTCAGGAAATTCCAATGGATTTTAGTAGCTCTGTGCCAGGAACAGGGACAAAGATGAAATATTTATTTATTTTTATTATTCTGAAAGTAGAAAGCAGCAAATGCTAAGTTTATCAGAAATCTATTTCATACAGCAAATATCTAGGAATGCTACCGTATCAGTGTAGTGTAATCTTCTTCAGTGCTATGTGCTTATATGGCTAGGTATCAGTACCAAAAATAGTATCAGCAACATTTACTGAATCCTTACAATTTGCTAGACACTATGCCAGGCACTTTATGTAAATTATTTTTCATCTCCCCAGCAACACAGCAAATAGAGAAACAGGGTAATCTTGCCAGTCGCATGACTTATGTTAGAAGTGGACATTGGCCTCTTGACCTCAAGGCAATCTCTTTCCCCTTGTCATCCACCTCCTGTGTAATTGCTTGAAAATCACAATGAGGAAGCTGCTCTACTGCATGAACCTGTATCATCAGAGAACAATGACTATATTTGTTTTTTTGTAATCCAAAGCCTAAAGAGATTTTCAGCAAGGGATTAAACAAAAGGCATTTATTCCCTTGGATTTTCAACACATCATTCGACTTGCACTTTGCTTCCCTCAACTTGTAAACTGAGGAAGTAATAGTATGGTATGGGTAAAGCTCTCAGCACCCAGTGAACGGCCTATTCAGGGAAATGATTGTTATCCTCAGTAGATAATTCAGATTAAGTAATTACAAAACTCTTAGCACTTAGCAACCAAGTTGTACAAGTCAATTAAAAGAGCAACTCTATGCACTTCAGATTCAGCATATCAGTCCTTTTGTCTAATTAACATGTTGTGGTCAATGTACAAGTATTGCAAGTAGAGCATTTACAATTATTTTTTCTAGTTGAATTATCATGATGGAATGAAGTGATGTGGAAGCAGTTCTGTAACAAAATATTCTTATCCAGACAGAGCATGCCGATTTTCTGATAGAGAAAACTACACTAATACTTCTAAGGCAGCTATCACTTGAGTTCTGAAAGTCAGAGATGTTTTAAAGCAAACCCTTGCTAAGGCCTTAAAGCTAGGTCTCTAAGTCACATGACTGATTTTCCATTAAAAATTTTTTCTTTTGACAGAGAGGGAGGGAGGGAGAGAGAGAGAGAGAGAGAGAGAGAGAAAGCAAGCAGGGGAAAGGGACAGAGGGAGAGAGAGAGAGAGAGAAAGCAGGGAAAAGGGGCAGAGGGAGAGAGAGAGACAGAGAGAGACAGAGAGAGAGGGAGAGAGAAAGCAAGCAGGGGAAAGGGACAGAGGGAGAGAGAGAGAGAGAGAAAGCAGGGGAAAGGGGCAGAGGGAGAGAGAGAGAGAGAGAAAGCAGGGAAAAGGGGCAGAGGGAGAGAGAGAGACAGAGACAGAGAGAGAGAGAGAGAGAGGGAGAGAGAAAGCAAGCAGGGGAAAGGGACAGAGGGAGAGAGAGAGAGAGAAAGCAGGGGAAAGGGGCAGAGGGAGAGAGAGAGACAGAGAGAGAGAGAGAGAGAGAGAGAGAGAGAGAGAGAGAATCTTAAGCTCCATGCTCAGTGTGGAACCCACTGCAGGGCTCGATCCCTCGACCTGGGATCATGACCTGAGACAAAATCAAGAATTGGATGCTCAGCTGACTACCCACGTTCCCCAAATTTTTCTTTTTTAAATAGACAAATTAGGGAAGAAGAGAAATAGAAAAGTCCAGCCTCCATCTGTGAGTGGAGTATGTAAAGAAGAGATTGGCAAAAATTTTTCAGAAGTCTTTCCCTTGAAAAGATAGTAGAAATTTCCCCCCAAATGTGTCTGAACTCACTCCACTTCTGCAAGGTCCCTGGGACTCAAATTTGTCACTTTGGGAGCGGACAGTTTCTTTAAGTGCCTCTAGGTAGAGATATGAATCAAATTAGCTTCGTGCCTTGGAACAATTCTCCTTGGGGCTATCCCCGTGTGCAAAAAGTACAACCAGATGTTAGCCAACAACTGCACTGTCATTTTTCCCCTTCCAGAATCTCTGTCAAAAAACACTGTAGAGGTATGACTTTATAAATATGCTGTGAATGAGATCCAGTAACAGAAACTGGTGTTTATTCACAAGGTATACTGGACCGCCAGTGAGAACATAAGGCTGCTGACACTGCTCATTTCAACCTTTCACTGAAACATCACAAAATGTACCTAGGATATGCATTTTCTTTAACCCCTTTGAATGGAACAGGAAAGTCAATGAGGGAACAGATACATAAAGTTAGAGCTAAATGTGAGTTAGCCCAGTCCAATCCTACACTGGCAGTTTTGACCAATGTCACTCAGCTAGATAGTGGAGAATAAGAAATGGAATTCAAGTCTCCACTTCCAATCCTACAGTCCTTCTGTAAAGCCACACTCCCATCTGACAGCCAATAGGAGCTGGAGGTGAAGAAGAATAGTGAGGGATATGCCTGACTAAGAAAGAAGGAAGTCACAAATTGATTGCAGGTTTCCTTAAGAAACTCACGTTAAGGTATGTGTGTCTCAAACCTCACTTCTGCTATCCTGAAACAAAGGCAGTGCCAAAGATTGACCATCTTCCACGCTTGTCATTTTTGCCTTGTCTTGTTTTCTGAGGGGGAAATTCTCAGACCTGTGTCTGTGTAAAAGTCCCTCAGGAATTCTAATTTTTTTGGCCTACATCTTACGTTTGCCCATTTTTCAAGACCAGAGACAGCTATTCTAAGAAATAGTCCTGAAAAGATTTGAAAACCATACAGACATTTCCTCTTTGATCTCCCAAATGGTTCTGCAATTCTCCAGCTGGCACTTGTCAGGCAACGCTTGAAGGTTTGCCAATGAGTGCAGGAAACTGGGCTTCCCTTCCTTACCCCAGGCTCTCTGCCCTCTTACCCCTTCTATGCACACATCATCATGGTCAATCCCACCTCTCTGCCTCCTTATTTAGTTACCTTGAGACTCTGGTCAAATTCCTTTCTCCATTAAGTCTTCTTAAAACTTTCAGCCTTCACTACACCATCAAATTCATCACTGAATTTAAGCTTGTTGGATGTCACTCAGTGTTGGTACAGGTGCTTTAGTTTCCTACTAGATTTAAAGTTTCTCCAGTAGACTCTAATAGAGTCCCTTAAGGGCACGGTCATGCCATTGTTTTGTACTTATCATACAGCTTTGCAGAGTCAGAACTCAAAAGTAAACACTGATTGCTTTTATGCCTAATGCTTGGAGAATAGAAGTCATAAGGTACACTTTTTGAGTATTTCCCATAACATATTAAGCAGGACACGTAGATTTACTTGCTATGAATATACGGTATAGGATGTGTAGCCGTATCTGTGGTAGCTACTAACTAGATACCAGTAGCACATCCACATGCTCTTCCTACCTCAACTGTGACAACCAAAAATGTTTCCAGACATTGCCAAAAGTTCCCTTGTGGGGTGGGGTAGTGAAAACCATCCCTGACTCAGAACTACTGAATATATTACCTTTACAGCCATAATAGAGGTACCAGTTACAAAGAATATATTGTAACCTTTCTGGATCTTTGTGGCTTAGAGAGATAGGATGTGGATAAAAATATAGCTCAAACACAGCTCAAGCTCATTCTCACCCATGGACCCATCAAGGGCCATCTTTTATGTAGACTGTTTTAGGCAACTTATCTCCGAGGACAGCGTACGGACTGAGCCACTTTTGTGTGTTAGTGCTTTCTGTGTAAACCTGACATCTTAGCAATGTTTGTAAAGAGGTGCTGGAGAGACAGCTCTTTTTCTTTCAGCTCTTGAACATAGCAGCAATCTGACAAAAGAAAGTGCTTTGCTGAAAGAATATTCCTCCTTCCCTGAGCCTGAGAGATCCAGCTTGGAGTAAAATGGCATAGAAATTTGAACTCAGAGCCAAAAGAAAAGAGAAACGAGTTATTCTATTAAAAAGGTATTTGAAATGACATAGCCTAGGTTTACACTAAATTCGTGTGCTGAAGCAGAATTGGTACGGAATTGGTACGGAAGCACCACTCCTGCCTGTTGGCTCCATTAAATAGTGTTATTGCCTCGTAGCAACTCCTGAGGGGTTGGGGGGAAGAAAGTCTGGCTCGTCTTAGAGGATCATTTGGTGAACCAGTAAAAAGACAAAAATGAGTATAAACACTTCCTGAGAAGGTAACAATTAATTCTAAAGATGGCAATTTATCACATGGCTGCATAGGGACACAGAAGACCCTGCGGTCTACTTTTTGGTGGCAATTCATTGCTGCGTCTGAAGTTCATTTGTCTCCCTTGCGCGTGCGCGCGCGCGCGCGCGCGCGCGCGCGCGCGCGCGCACACACACACACACACACACACACACACACACACACACGAGTGAGGATGGAGACTTGGCAACAGGGAGAACAAAAGGAAAGAATACATGAGAACCCTGCTCAGGTTATTAATGGTGCGGATTCGAATTTCATGAATCTTAACATTCTGCTCTTGGCATGAGCAATCGATCATCTGAAATGCTACAATGCACCCAACAATTAGGGCAAACTCTAGACAAGGGGGACTGGCCATGTGTTTTAAGGTCAAACAGCTGGACAATGGGCAAGCACCCAGAGGAGCAGAAGGAAAGTGTACAAGGAAAGGTCTGGTTTTTGTTTCTCTCCCCCATTCCTCCCTGTACCTGCATTTCAGTCCCCTTTGTCCCCACTTCCACCTCTCTCCACTCAGGCTCCCAGAATTCACAAAGCACTTAGTTGTAAAGATAAGCATCTGTAATTATTCAGAAATATCTATCTGCATTTACCTATTTACCTAGGATATTTTCCACTATTACCACATGGCTACTATATATAGACTATACTTTATTTCTCTCTGATATGTGTGGACATATGTCCCAGGTCTCCTAGACTCCTTCTGTTTCTCCCTGAGATCCCAATATCTTCCCAAAGTGGCAGACAAGGGTGGATGGTACAGATATCGATACATACAAATAGCTTTGAATTAAATTCATTCAAGATCATGGCTATTAGAGACAACCAGTGCATTCCTTACTTGAAAGGAAGAGACTCGACATCAACTGATATTCCAGGTATTCTGTTACACTCCACTCATCCTTCCATTGGTCTATTATTCTTTTATTTAAAAAAAATACATTGGATTTGTGCCAAGGAAGGCAGTAATCTAAGTATCTGACCAAAAGAGGCCTAAAGTCTCTTAGGAGAGGCAGATGTGAAGAGACAATTATAATACAGAATTAATAGTAGGACAATGATAAGTTCTATTACTATGTAAACACATGAAGAGGCACCTGTATCCAAATCTGAGCTGTTTTTTTTTTGGGGGGGGCGAAGAAAGAGCTGGGTTGTCAGCAGAGAGACCAGTGTGTCTATGGCATAAAAGAGGAAATTCATTTGGGGATTTATGCTGATAAGAGAGTCAGCATGACTAAAGCATTATGTTGAGGGGTGGGGTAATAGGAATTCCAACTGGAAAGAAGGCAGATGCTAGCATGAGTAGGCCATTCAAAGGAGATCACTTTTTTTTTTTTTTACCCTGAAGGCAGTGGGATCCTTTGGAAGTTTTCAGCTAGGAGACAGCTTCCTCAGACAAGCTCTGCAAAAAGTTACGCTGGTCACACTGTGGGGACTACTGAGGATGGGCAGGAGTCTAGGATAACATCTATGAATCTACTATGGTAATGACACAATGGCAGTGACAATGGAGAGGAGGGATGGACTTAGTAGCTGTTAAATAGGTAAAAAGGGATGTCAAGTTGATTCATGTAAACTTCACATCAATCCTATAAGGTAGATATTAATACCCACTTTACAGATAGGTCTTAGCAAGGTTAAGTAACTTGCTTAGGATCATAGAATAATAAAGTAGCAGAGATGTCATAAAACCTTCGATGTCTACCTCCAAAGACCATTTTCTTCTCCCTTCTCACTTTACATATTTGGCCCCTTTAATCTTTCTTCATAAGTCTTTCCTTCAATTCCCTACTGAATTCTGTTGCTTCTTCCTGGCCTACCTCCAATTTGTCTACATCTTGAAAAATCCTATGGAAGCCAAAGATACAGTGCTCTTATTAATAATTCTGCTTATATATCATGTATTTTCACCATTTTCAAGCCCCTTTTTATTACTTGGGAATTTCTGCATGAAAATCACATTGTATTTCTTGAGAAACTTGTCTGCTCCAACTGTTCATTTCTCCAAGGAGACTTACACACCACCCACCTTTTCTATCCCAAAGCATAATGATGTTGAAGGAGAAGGAATGGTAAGTATGATTAACATACTACGAAGCAGTAATGATCTGTTTCTGGAATTAGTTGGGTAGTGAGATTTTTTGTTGTTGTTGTTCTTTTAAGGCTTCTGGAGGATGTAGGAAGAATAAAAATAAAATTTATCTGCAAGATGTTTCTAAATGGAATGCATTTATGACATTCTTATAGGGCTTATTTGCAGCTCTTTAAAAATAATTGACTGTCTAATTAGAGAGATAGATCACATCGATATAGAACACATATACAGATAAATACTGTTTTTTATGGCCTCCACTATCATAGATATAGAAACATACAGAGTGAAACTCACTCAATATTTTAACTCTTGAGTTTTCTGTGTCTACACATATTTTCCAAAATGGGGTTTCAAACATGCTTGAAAAGCTCCTTACTTTTACCATTTATTTATCTTAATATAATTTTGATTCTCTTAAGAAAGAAATATCCCATGGTATGTACACACACACACACACACAACACAATTCTGAAGAATTCTTTCTCTCTATCTGGTTGAAATACTCGAATGATACTGAGAAGAATATAATGGGTTTAATCCTCTTTAGGTAACTTATTTATGGTTCATTTATATCAGCTCGAAGTATCTCAATGGGAAGGAAGACTTAGAAATGGACTAGGAATCTAACTGATGAGTCAATATGGACTCTCATAGCAGCACAGATGGGTTCTCTGGAGGCTCTGGGGTTAAACAGCAAGACCAACCACTGCTTGTTTAAAACATGGTGAAGGTCCTTAAACTCCTTACCTAATCTACCTGTCTGAGAAATATGAAGAGGTGCCTATATAAAGTATGCATAGATGTTCATCATTACAAGTAAACCACTTATAGAGGCCCTGAGATAAAGGCACCAACTCTGGGTTAGCTGAGTGAGACAAAGTGGCAGAGAAGGTGGGTAACTCACCAAAGACACAGTATTTGAACTGAGTCTTGAGGAGTTACTACTTTTACAGGCAAAGAGGGTCGATAAGAGAGAACAATAATGATAATAATAACTAACATTTACTGAGTGCTTACTATGTACCAGGCACTAGCCAAAGTTTTGAAATATATAAACTCATTTTTATCCTCAATAACCTTATGGAAATGTTGGTATCTGTATTATCTTCATTTTACAGATGAATAAACATGGTTTTGTGCACGTTACATGTTCCTGAGTAGAAAGAATGACATTTGTAAAAGTATAGCAGGGTATGACTAGAATGCTAGGTACAAATGAGAAATATTAGTAGATAAGAAAGGGAAAAGAGGCAGGGGTGGGATATAAAGCCTTGTAAGTATGATTCTACTTGGAAGGTGACACTGGAATTTATGTAACTGTGATTTTCTCTGCAATACATATGTATTACTTATTTAGAAAGGAAAATCAGTGTAAGTATAAACAACTTTGGGAATTTGAGCATGAGGGATAGAAACAGTGTTCTCATATGAAGACAGTAGGTAGTTGATGAAAGGGGTAGGAAGCAGATTCATAGAAGGCACTTTCACTATTTAGATTTTGCTTTTAAGATGGGAAAGTCCTGGATATATTTACAGACCAAAGGAATGATATTAATGACACCATTGGAAAATGAAGGCAATAAAATGATGTCAAAAAGCTTGGGAAGAAGCCAGGGTGGAAGAATGATGGGCACAAGATTCTGAATAAGGGGATGAAGGGGTTCTCCTAAAGTGAGCACTGACCTAGGCAGACTTAGAGGTACAGGAATTCAAAGAAACTCATGATTGCTGAATATGCTGAATATGACTGCTAAATCTCTGAAACTTTAGCAGTTCAGGGCAATGCAGGGCAAGGCCATCAAGCTGGGTTATTGCAGAGGGGAGGGTGTCTTATTGCCATCCTAGCTGAAGCCACTATCTCTCTTACCTGAACTGTTGCAATAGTCACATAACAGGTATTTATGCCTTGTCTCTTGTTCATCTTTTCCAACACGGTGGCATAAGTGATCTTTAAAAAGCATGAATCACCTCATGCCACTCCACTATTTAAGACATTTTAATAGTTGCCAATGAACTTTAACAAAATAACTCCTTTTTATGGTGTACGGGCCCTTTATCATTAAGGCCCCGTCCACCTCTCATACAAGATCTTCGTTACTTATCTTCTTTCAAACTCACCCAACAAACTCACTCAACTAAGGGCCTTCACATTCCCTATGTCATTCTTCCTCCAGATTTTACATGTCTGAGTCTTCTAGTCACTTATGTTTCAGATTATGTCTCCTCTTTAGAGAGACTGTCCTTAAAGTAGCTACCCATCCATCACCAACCCTCTGTGATGTCTCCCTGCTTTATTTTCTTGACAGCATTTGTCAGAGAATACTATAGTCTCTTGTTTTATTTATTGGCAGTCTCCATTCCTGCTCTTAAAATGTATGTTCCATAAGAACTAGAATAACAATTACAATTGTTGCAACTTCAGAGTCTATAAGAGTGTTTGATCCATGGCAGGAATCACCTTACCCTCTCCACTCATGTTTGTTGGATGGGTGAGCTGAGAGGCTGGGCCTGTGAAACACAGTCCAATTTTTTGGATTCTGAGCCAAACCCTTAATCTTATAGGCAAAGGTCTGATGGTCTAAGAGGCTATGGTTCAAGATAGGGACAATTAAGAAATTGTATCAGTGAGCCCTGGTGAGAAAACAAAACCAACATAAGAAAAGGCACTACAGTAGCGTGGGCACCTTAAACCTAGTGATGAGCCATCATAATCTTCTAAAAAGTCCAGGGAGCATTATTTGCAAAAGCTGTATTATTGAGAGACACTTATAATGTAAAATACAAACATTTTACACACTCAGAATTAAATTGCATTGCTTTCTTCTGATTTTCTAAAAAGATAAAGTGTAAGGTAATAAAACAAAAGCTTTGACTTCCCACCAAGTCTCTCTCTGATCTTTGTTCCTTAAAGTTTCTGGATGATCTTACTACAAAAGTAGTTTTAAACACAGAAGGTAGAGGTGCCTGGGTGGCTCAGTCAGTTGAGTGTCCGACTTCAGCTCAGGTCATGATCTCATGGCTCGTGGGTTCGAGTCCTGCGTCAGGCTCTGTGCCGACAGCTCAGAGCCTGGAGCCTGTTTTGGATTCTGTGTCTCCCTCTCTCTGTGCCCCTCCCCCACTCATGCTCTGTCTCTCTCTGTCTCAAAAATAAATACAAAAATTAGAAAAAAATAAAACATAGAAGGCATATTGAGATTTGAGTCTCAGAGGGAAATTTGAAAGAATGAACATGTTGCTGAGGGGCCATTACAATTTTTAAGTTATTTGAACCATGTGCCTCTTCTGTTAGTGATGGTGTTGGGGACATCTCCAACAAAAAAGGCAGAAAAATAAGAGTTCCTTTTAGAGTCACCATGGGAGTCAAAGCCATGTGTGCTTTTAAGGACTAGGACCTGGGGCCTTTCTAAGGAAGAGATTGGATAGCTGACAGGTGCCCTTTGCTAGTTCAAACACTTCTTCAAAGCAGTAGTCTTGTTACCAACAGAAGATATCATTGATATACACTAGATGGTGAATCCTACTCAAAGGAAGTATACCATTTCCCCATATCAAGAGGAATCTTTAAGAAAGCCTTGCCTTCTAAATGATCTAAGGTAGCATTTAAATGCAACATAGGAAATTGAATTCTCCATGCCATTTAAGAAGGAAGGAATCATCTGGGTGAAAAATTACTGCAAGCTAAGTTTGGAAGCAAAGACTATGAAAACCAGTATTCACAGATTTGAGTCTCAGAGGAAAAGGTTTGGGGAGAGGTGACTGTTATTATTACTAATAATCAGGACAATGATAATAAATGAATTTAATCCTAAAGCAGGAGGTATAATTGAGAGTGTAGGCATGCAAGTCTTATAATTACCCGAGTCTCAGCTGTGCCTGGGCAGTGAGAGTGGGAAGAACTGGAGAAAGGAATTACAATTAAAAAGAAATTGACATATATGAATTGAATCAGGCACATTATCTCCAGCTTCTGGTTCAGAGTTTGTATTATAAAATTAAATAGAGAGGCTAATTATACTGCAGGAAAACTTCCACTGAACTCCACAGTTTCCATCAGGCAAGAAGAAATGCCAAACAAGGAATGAGAAAATAGGAAGAAGAATCAGAAGTTTTCAAATTACTGATTTCTGATTACTAGTGTTCCACTGAGAAAACAAGTAACTGAAAAACGGGATAGCTGTCAAGCCTGGAAACCCAGACACAGACACATAAATGTTTTCCTGATATTACAATACGTGACAGTTTTCATGACATTGGTGACATGACATCCATGACAATTAGAGTATTGTGATCTGTTCAATGTGAATAGTCACCCGTTAGCAAACGTAGTTCAATATACTGTGCAAAATTGTGATAAACACAGTATGTTGATGTCTTTCCAACAATCTTTACATATGTGTCTTTGAGGCTCTGCCCTAAATTACTTGTGCCTCTGATTTTCATTTAAGAAACATGTGCTTTGGGCATGCTACAGAGACAGTAATCAAGAGTATTCAGAACTGGGGGACATGAAGCCCATTCCACACGGCCATGCCATTCACTCCAGTTTTGGAAAATTCTATTCGGTCAGTCCTATACCACTTTGTTACAATAATGGGATGGTGCTTCATTCTGTGGGAAACCTTTTGAGTGGGCTTCTATTAGCCATTCAAGTACAGGCATTAACTGGGTCACCTAACATGGTCGGATCTGGTATATTTCCAGACTTTAGAGCCAAACTGTAGACCAAAGACTGAGAAACATGATGCAGTATGATCCCTACTGCAGGGCTTTAACACAGGCTCTTCTTTTTGCTTGGAATACTCTCCCTTCTCCTCCTCTTTGGTCTCACCAACTTGTCATCCTAAATGGCACAGTTCCTGCACTGCATCCTCAAGAAAATCTTTCCAGATCAGAAAATAAGCTCAGGTCCCTTTATGCTTTTTAGCATCCTGTCCTCCATCATACCTGTCAAGACTGCGATGAAATAATTGTGAAATTGGTTTGTTTTATGGCTTCTTCCCATGACGTAATTCTATGAAGACAGGCAGCATACATCTGTCTTATTCAGTCTTTCATCTCAATCTAGATTCTTCTACACAGTACGCAGTAGCCAGTAAATATTTATTAAGCAATTAATCTTCCTTTTTCAATTCCCTACCACCATCTTGAATTCAAATTAAATACTAGAAAAAAGAAAAGAAAAAAAAAAGACTACAAAGACCCCTTTTGCAAATGCCACCTCTGCCTTACAAGAGGTTTGCCAGAATCTCCACAGTCCTTTGGGGGGGGGGGAAACACTTCCACCTACCACCTGGGTCTCTCTCTCCTCAAGGAGTTTTGGAGAAGGCTGGGAGATCTGGTGGAGGCCTTGTTCAATTGTAAAATCGTTCCCTCAGCCTCATTTATTGAGCTCTTTGGGACACAACATGATTTAATAGCGCCAGACATGACAAAGCCATCTCTGAAATTTTCTAACATAATCGCCTTTCATTGTACATTGCAAAGGAAAATGTCTCTTGAATTTAAAAAGAATGCTGAGATAGGAAAATGTTCACAACAGAAGAGAGAGGAAGCTCTCTTACACAAAAACTAACATGGTGAAGAGGAAAACAGAAGAATGTAGCTCACTGAAAATGAGGGTGGGGGAGAGAGAGAAACACACCTTAATTCCCCTCTGATCAATGACATGACTGGCACTGTTTTATGTGATTTATATTTCCCTGTAATTACTATGCACATAATCACAACATACCAAAGATTAGTTTTCTAAGACATTTACTGCAAATCTCAATCAAAAAAAAAATACCTATCTAAAAAAATAATTAAAAAATAAAATAAAATAAAATAAAATAAAATAAAATAAAAAACATGAATCTCTCTGTAGCTATTAGAGTCAAAAGAACATTTTATAGGAATTTTCTGTATGGCTGTATGGTACTTTCTTTATGGCTTTGGAAGTGAATTTTGTTATTTATCCCCTTCTTCAAATATTTTGATCTACTTCAGAGCCTCCAGAAATCTTTGTTTTCTGGTTGGAAATGTTGATAGAAATTATTCGCTGTAGAAATGGCCTTGGGAGTATCCTCACCATCTACACTCAAATTTCCCCTGAAACCTCCTATTTGTGATTTTTTTCATTCTGGCCTTCAATCATCTCTCCTCCAATGAATGTAAACCTTTGGCTCATACTTAGTGTAATTACTTAATCAAAACCTATTTCTAGTATATATATATATATATATATATATATATATATATATATATATATACATCCCATAATAGCCATGACATTAATTCACTGATTTTTTTTTGGAGCCCTATCTGTGTTCTTAGAATGAATTACTCCTCACGAGGGGCAGAAAATATGTGGGGGTAATTCTGCAGCACCTATTAACTAGCACATGTGAAGTGAAGCTAATCAATATGTTACGGTGCTAACTAATACTGATGGAAACTAAGAGCCAAGAGAACAAACTTTATTGCCCAACACTGTATGATGAAACCCAGTGGCATGCCAACACACTGACTTATGTTTCATAGCATAACAATTCTGAAGTGATGATTCCAATCCTTGTCCCTCTGAAAAATATACACATCTGACATGTAGAAGACTGAGCTATGCCCATTTCTGGGTGCAAAATATTCCAAGTGTGTGTGTATACACACACACACACACACACACACACACACACGTATATATAATAACTTAATTCATATTCTCTCTGAGGTGGCCAGGTAATGAGTATTAGAATGAAAGTAAAAAAAACAAAATACACAAAAATAGACGCCCTAAGGAAACACAAAAATATTCAAAGTTTTGCCTCAGTATACAGAAGGAGTTGATAGTATAATTCTTACCAGAATTTTGAATTGATAGTAAGTTTTACTATATAATACCACTAATAATAAAGATGAAATATAAAAGTGTTATATACAAAATATGTAATATGTATTGATTATATATATTTCATAAATATATAAAATATATAAAATACATTTATGAAATATTATAATACTCAAGGCTCCACTACACCATTTATTACCTTCCAAACTCCATACTTTTCTGACAGTATCGTTGTTCCTTGTGTGTATTTCATATATACTTAGTAATAGCTGAATTGAACAAATTATACCCAAATCAGGGTGCCAATGTAGGGCAGCTAACGGGCGAGTAACAACAGTGCTACAAGAGCACAAAGCTCAGGGGGAGGCAGAAGGCAGTTCTGGAGATCCCAGCTATAAGTGCCAGCTTGAGGTCTGTTGATAAGAAGTTGAGATTCAGAGAAAAAAAAAAACAAAACACAAACAAATAACAACAGAAGAAAACCAGGTGCATGCTAGGAATCAGACATCACACTGTTATTGCAACAACTGTAACATTGAATGCCTGAAGACATTGGACAAATGCTTTCAGATTTATTAGTGAAGATGATTTCTAACCTATAAGTTTCTCCCACAGAGAGTATTAAGTAGGGGTAAGAATGGATAAGACATTCTTCAGATAGACAAAATCTCAATGGTTGTACTTTTCACTTGTCCTTTCTCAGAAGGCTATTAGAAGACACACATCTTTAGAATGAGTGAGCAAACTAAGACAAAACTTGAGGTTTAACATAAAAGTGAAGCCCAGGGATTTCCCAGAATGAGAAGCAAGGAAGATCCAAGATGACAGCTGTAAGGCTCAAGACATATCAGACTAGAGACAGAAAGAAGACTGTCAAGGATTTTGCCAAGAAAAAAGTATTAATGATAGATTACCTGTGTGGTATTTGTTTGTTGTTGTTTTTATCGAAGAATAATTGACATACAATATTGTATTGGTTTCCAATGTACAACATAGTGATTTAACATTTATGTCCATCACAAAATTATCACCACAGTAAGTGTAGTTACCATTTGCCACCAAAGAAAGTTGTTACAATATTATTGACTATATTCCCTAGGCTACATTACATCCCTGTGCCTTACTTATTTTATGACTGGGAGACTGTGCCCCTCAATCCCCCTTCACCTATTTTGCCCACCCTCCCCTCCCTCCCCTCAGGCAACCATTAGTTTTTTCTATGATTCTATGAATCTTGTTTTAGATTCTATACATAAGTAAAGGCATATAGCATTTGTCTTTCTCTGACTTATTTCACTTTTGCATAATACCCTCTAGCACTATCCAAGTTGTTGCAAATGTCAGATTTCATTCTTTTTTATGGTTAAGTAATATTCTTATTTATATATGTACATAAAGAAAATGTGCACACTTGGTTTGCTTCTATATCTTGGGTACTGTAAATAACACTGTGATAGGAGTGCATTTGTCTTTTCTTGAGATAAAGAAAATTTTTGTTTTCTTGAGATAAATACCTAGACGTGGAATTGTTAGACCACTGTTTTATACTATACCCAAAACTAAACTCAATGAATTAAAGACTTAAATATAAGACTGAAAACCATAAAATTCCTAGATGTAAATGGGCAGTAAGTCTTTGACATGGGTCTTAGTGATTTTTTTCTGGATCTGCTTCGTCAGGCAAGGACAATAAAAGCAAAAATGAACAAAGTAGACTACATCACACTAAAAGGCTTTTGCACAGTGAAGGAACATCGACACAATGAAAAGGTAACCTACTGAATGGGAGAAGATATTTACAGATGATATTTCCAATAAAGGACTACCATCTACAATATACAAAGAACTCATAAAATTCAAAATAAAACAATCTCATAAACAATCTCATTAAAAAATGGGCAGAGGACCCAAGCAGACATTTTTTACAAGAAGATATACAGATGGCCAACAGGCACACAAAAAGAGGCTCAACATCCCTAAGGATCAGGGAAATGTAAAACAAAATCACAATCAGGTGTCAATTCACACCTGTCAGAATGGCTAATATCAACAAGAAAGAAATAATAAGTGTTGGAGAGGATGTGGAGACAAGGCAATCCTTGTGTGCTGTTGGTAGGGATGTAAATCAGTTCAGTCCCTATGGGAAACAGAATAGAGGTTCCTCAACAAATTAAAAATAGAATTATCATACCAGCCAGAAATTCCACTTCTAGGTATTTACCTGAAGAAAACAAAAACACTACCTGCATGTTTATATTGAGAGAAGTTTTATAGCTATGTTGGCTACAACACTGATAAGTCGTTAGAAAAATAAGTTATGAGATGATGAGGGTATTTATTAACAGAGTTGCAGAAGAAAGGAAATATCATCATAACAGTAGAATGTTATGTCAGGAGCAGGCAATTATTCCATTTTTTTTTTTCACTGCTTGTACCTTCAGTTCCTAGAATAGCACCTGGCATATTCTAAGCACCCAGTGAACATTTGTGGAATAAATGAGTACATGTATGATTTTACATTTTTCTCAATAAATGAAAGTCATAAAAATGTAAACTCATAACACTGATTCAATCAAAATGTGACAGAATTTTATTGGCAAATTGAAGGTGAGGAAATGTGTATGAGTTGGAAGACGGAGGGGGTGAGAAAATGCAATTCTTTTATTCCAGAGTCATAAGATATTAGCTAATATGTAAAACTGAAAAAGTCAAGAAATAGAAGCATATCATTTGACATACAGAGGAATATATCCAAAAAAGCAACTAAGAGGGTTTCCAGTGTGGAGTAGGACCACGAAGCACAGGGAGATGTGGAAAGAGACTGCTGTGCTTCTGCTGTTGCTTGCTTGTTTTCTTTTAGGTTTCTAGACACTGTCCTCCCCCTCCACTCCATTGAAGTATAGTTGACATACAATATTATATTAGTTTCAAGTATACAACATAGTATTTTCAACATTTATATACATTGCAAAGTGATCACCATTATAAATGGAGCTACCATCGGTCTAGATACTTTCTTAACTTGGGTTTCTCAGGAAACAGACTCTGAGAGCTAGTTCTGTGTGGGGAAGTTCTGGGAGGAATAATGTCCAAGTCTAGAGACAGGGAGGAGGTGAACTTCAAAGCAGTCACAACAAAGACCTTAGCTGACCTCAACACTCACATGGGGCTTCTCTAGCTGGGAGGCCCTTCCCAGTTGTGCAGACTTGAACAAACAGCTGGATCCTTTATATATCCTCTCAGTCCCATCCACTACTCACTGGATATGGGCACATCCACTGGAAGGGGCTTGACTTTGGGCAAAGTGGCTTCTTTAGTCAAGGACAGCTCCAGTGAAGGAATCAGCTGATAGCCACCAGCTGGCACTCCTAGTGGTCGAAGTAACTATGCCTCTGCTCCAGAGTAATGGTGTCTCTGCACTAAAGTAATGGAAATCTGGGTGCTGGGTAAGGTTTTGAGCTATGGAGAGGTATTATGTTGACAAATGTTAAATTAAAACTTCAAATTAATACATGCTTATTGTTTACATTTAAAAAGGCGGGCGTACAATCTGCCCCCAGACATACAGATTTTAATGATGAAATCAGAACCTAAAACCAGATTGGCCCATCTCTAAATCTCAACTAGTTGTGTGGGATTGAATAACCGAACCATCTCTGAGATTCTTCCCATATAAACATTCCATGAAATTAAAATCTCAAGGCAATAAGCAAAATCTTTGCAATAACCATTGTAAACTTAGTCCTTGAGAGGAAAATATGTTTCAGATGCAATCATTTTATTATAACGTGGTTTACTATTGCCATCTTGGCTAGCCAACAAAGACACTGTCTAAATTTGAAACTTGTCTGTTTTGAGTAGACATTAAAGACCTTATTCTTAGAACTGACCTGTTTAAATATAGGTGGCTGCCATCTCCTGCGTCTATACCTGTAATAGCAGATCAGTATGCTTTCTGTAGAAAACCTGAACTCAAAATGAGCTCATATGTAGAAAATATTTAAGAGCCTTACCAGATTGTGCATGAAGGCCGAAAGATATTCATTCTTTGTTTCTCTAAAGCCTGGACTCTTCAGGTGCCCAATGTTTGTGTAATAGATTATTTGCCCCGCGAGAAAAGAGGCGTTTTGTCTGTTTTGGATTTCTGCAGCCCAAGTGCCTAGAATAGTAGCTAGCCCATACTAGGTACTTAATTTACTCAAACATTTGTTAATTGAATACAAAATCCAACTTTTGAAGTTGCGTTTGGCACTGCAGCTACACATTCCATATTCTCATAAAGTCAACTCTGGAAATACAGCGGTCTCTAAATCAGATTATAGTACTTTCGGTTTGTGTTAATGAATTTGCCACTTTATCAGTAGACACATGTGTGGTGATAATGCTTTTACTATGGTCCCATCTTTTCAACAAGGACCACCGTTCTGTAGTCCTCTTAAATAGCAGAGCCGGAAATTACTTGGCAATCACCTTTTCTTTGAATGAGAAACAGGGCAGAATCAGAAACACAATACCTACATAGAGAGAATTATTTTTTAAAAAAAGTAATCCTTTCAAAACTTGAAATCAACTAGGATATGGAGGCAATTATATCACGGGAGTTACAGAGCAATGAAATTATTCTGTCCAGTCTTTTGCATAAGTGGTCAGGAATAACATTTGCATATGTTATATCATATTGATTCTTGGAGACAGAGACTCAATAAAGACAAAAGAACACATGCAAAAATAAATGCCTAGGAGGGAAAATACAGAAGACACAGATGGAGGCATCTATTATATTTGGCTTTACAATAAAACAACAAAAATAATAAAGCAAACAAAACCAAAAGTAAACAGCAACAACAGCAAAACCCCATCCAGGTCAGTTCCCTTTAGTGTAAAGTGTCTATTTCTACCTTGTCCTTGCTCATTTCTCCCACATGAAATCTGCTTTGAAATGTCATCCCCCCCCTTGCCAAACAGAATAGATAGGGCAGTAAGAAACTAATAATGATAATAATAATAATGAGAAATGGCCTCAGAGATATATTTCACGTTTCTTTCTTTCTCCTTGTCTTTCTTCAGAGGAATAGCTTCCCAGCCAGTGGGGCATTAATCATCAGAACAGCAGCTCCGAGATAAAGCCTGGGTGAAATTTCATTGTGCATTATAGTGTGAGTTGTGGGTGCATGAATATGTGTCTCTCTCAGTATCAGGAAGGAGAAAGTGGAGAGGCAAAGGAGAAAAATCTGTCATTTTATATACTCATACTGCTCAAGATGGTCAGGAATGGTTCCCCATTGTTACTGCGGATTAAAATCATTCACGTCCTTCTGCTTTCATCAGAGGTCACCTCTCAGAAAGTGGGATAAATATTATGACAAGTTAAATTCTAACTACTTTTTTTTAACCCATCTGCCTTGGGGGCATGTACCAGAGTAAGGGACAGGAGGAGGGGACTGTGGAACCAGGAGCAGGACTGTCTGATGGTATATGTTTTTCCTTGTTAATCCTCAATTGGGTATCCGTTCCCTCACTTACATAATGCTCTGGGTTAGCAATTCCTGTTTTGAAGATCCCTGAATGAAGTGTGGGGAGACTGTCTGGGAGAGACGGCTAAACAGAGGCTACAACTGCTCAGCAAGGAGCTGTAAATACCTACTAGATCCCTGCTTCCAAAGTGAGGTCCACATACTGCAACACAACAGCATCTGGGAGCTAGCTACAAATGCATCATCTCAGGCCCCACGCCAGAATGGAGTCACGATTTGTGCTTTAAAAAGGTCACCAGGTGACTTGTGTACACAAAACAGTTTATGAAGCACTCTTCTAGCCAATACATGCAAACACATGAGCATCCTCTCCCTCCCTTTCTTTTTTTTTTAAATTTTTATTTATTTATTTTGAGAGAGAGATAATGCAGAGGTGGGGGGAGAGAGAGAGAGAGAGAGAGAGAGAGAGAGAGAGAGAGAGAGAGAGGGAGATTGGAAGAGAATCCCAAGCAGGCTCCATGTTGTCAGTGCAGAGCCCAATGCAGAGCTGGAACTCACAAAACGTGAGATGATGACCTGAGCCAAAAGCAAGATTCAGATGCTTAACTGACCGAGCTACCCAGGTGCTGCCTACTTTCTTTCTTACGCAGACACATACCCACACAGACACACACACACAGACACACACACAGTTGGGATGAGAGATAGAAGAGGCTGCATTATGTACACAAGTCAATCAAATTTCCATCAAGTAATTCTCTCAGTGACTGCTAGCCACCACAGATAAGGTGTGCATGTATTTCCCCAGCCATCTCATCCCTGCATGATGAGAAAACCAAGGAGAACCTTGCATTCTCCATTTAGCTAACAGAACTAGCTTTCTAGACAACCCAAGGCATTAATTAGATGGTTTCAAAAGGCAGGGCTGTCATAACAGCTTCAGTGTGTTTCTAATTTTTACAATCATTCAAACATGCACCAGAAAGGTATGAAAGCACATCCCAGCCCTCCTACTGCCTTGTCAAAGACAGAATGGAAATATCCATCTTGAAAGCTGGCTAGCAATGACTGCTATTTGAAGTCATTTCCTTGCCATATATAAACAGAAATAAAGGGACGCATTTCAAGAAAAAAAATAGAATCAATTCTTGGACCTCAGTTTAAATAAGAATCATTGATTCTTTCTGACGACTCAAGAGACATTAAGTAGTTTATCTTCTACATAGAGGTGGTCATTGTGGAATTCCTTCTGAAAGTTTTCAGCAAAGAAGAGGGAAATGAAAAGCATCATTATTTGTATCGTGATTTTAACTATATCAAAGATATTCTATTAATTTCTCTCAACCTTAGCCATCCAATCCATGAAATGGGCAGGTGGTTCTTAAGCAACATAATTACAGAGTATTTATGCTTATTATCTCCTCTCCTTTCTTCCACTTTCCTTGTCTTTACTCCAGTTCATTTATCCAGCCACCAGCTGTCACGGTATGTGCAAGGCACCATATTAGATACTGTTGAAGATATTGGAAAAAAATGTGAATCTACTCTTAATGCTTGTTAAATGAGGAAAGAAAGTGTTTTCCTTTGATAAACATTACTGAGCCCCTTTCTGTGGCAGGTGCCATGCCAGGACCTCAATGCTGAGTGATGAGCTGCATAATGCTCTTGCTCTCCGTGTAGTGGTTTCTCATAGTATCTTCCATCAATGTTCTTTCAAAAGATTCTGAAGACAGGTGACTGTGGAACCAGCGGTGTCATAGGGTCATGACCAGGGATAAGTGGGTTCATATAACATACTCAGCCATAAGACAAAAACAAAAGAGCTAACAAAAGCAGGTCGAAGATTCCCACTGACCTACACACACACATACAACCAGATAAATGAACCTCAAGTAAATTTTCTCTCCATACCAATGAATAGAAGCAGTGGGTCATTAGAAATAATTGTTATTTACCTATATTTAAAGGTAGGTTTTAGGAGAATTAAGAATTAAGTAATTTGGAAAAATAAGAAGGAGAAGAAATTGGAGAGGCAAAATGGGTAACATTATATTTCCCAAAGTGTTCTGAAAACTCTGAGCATTAGAAGAAGCCCTTGTTATTATGACAACAAGTAAGCCCTAAGGAAAGAGAATTTAAGACCAGAAGTGAATAATATGTGCACCAGATACAAGGGGACCTTCCTGGGACTCATTATTATTAAGGCAAAAATTTAAGAGCAGCAAAACCACTGCTAATGACCACTGTCACTGGTAAGCCCCATCAGGGAGGGGACCTGTCGGGGGTAAGGTGCTTGGAAGTGAGATCCAGCCTGTAAGTATTAAGAGGTGTGTGTATTCCCTGAGAAGGCGCTGGTAGATTTGTATGTTTTGACTAATACCGACTGAGGGTTTACCTATGCTGCAGAGCTCTAACAGTGTCTGAGACAAAGATCCTACCATCCAGGAACTCACATACCATGAAGTAGAGACAATAAACAAATAAATATGTGACATAATGTCAGGTATAAATAACTGCTATGGCAGACAACAAAGTACCAGGTAGTAGAGAGTGTTATTTTATAGAAGATGGTCAAGGAGGTCCTCTCTGTTAAGGTACCAAATGGGCAGAAACTTGGATGAAGTAAGGCAGTGAGTCATGCAAATACCTTGGAAGAGCTGCTTCAAGCAGAGAAAATGACCAGTGAAAAGATACAGAGGTGCTTGATACGTTCAAGCTGGGCTGGCACTAATGATGTATTCATGTAAGGTATAACATTTAAGGTGGTGCCACCCCAAATCACTTATTCAAGACACATGGTATTATACTGCAATATTTTGGAGTCAATATCAATGCAAACAATTTTCCATAAGCAAAATATCAACATTTTAAATACAGACAAGATCCAACTCTGCAACTGTACAACCCTTCTCGCCTCTCCTTTATCTGGGCCCTATGTTCAAGAAGATCAAGAAGACCTATGTACCTGAAGCAGTGTGGCAGAAAAGAAGGCCAGAGAGCAAGGAGGAAATCCATACATCACACAGTAAGGATTTTCGCTTCAGACTTAGCCATGTAGTATGTTGGGTGATTGGCAAAACCGCCTGGAGCTTTAGAAACGTTGAGGGTCCTCTACAGTGAGTAGTCAAGAGCTGACCCCACTTTTCTCCTGGTTTTTCAAAATAAGAACCATCACTTGATCAGCAGGTCTGGTGAACTTTCTATCCTAGAAATATTACAGCCTAATTAGAAGGACATCTCTACAACTTCTCACAATTTGTAGGTTTCCTGCCTGTCTATGATAAGGACCTTCTCCTAGGACCCTTTAAGGGACTAACCTCAGCTTTGGGAAGTACTGATCCCATCCACTAAAACTAAAGTATTAAAGAGGGGACCAAAAGAAATGACACTGTATTCTCTTCCCTGGCCTACTTGTACTATCAACATATAGGTCTTTAAGAGGTAGGTAAACCCACCAAGCGTTCTCGCTCGCGCTCTCTCTCTCTCTCTCTCTCTCTCTTTTTCCCATGAGAATGATGTAATCCCTGAGAGAAATTATCACTGGAGTCTTACCAGCTAATGAGAAAATTAGAGTCCAATTCTCTCCCCCTCAAACTATTCTTTGAGAGGGGAAAAGAAAGTACCTGCATGAGGGTAAGGAGAAGACAGAAGATATTTCTTGGCTGGCAGCTTAAGTCTAATTAGACTGACAAATCTTCAGCGCCTTCCCCAGTTATGAGGCTTGGCAGGAAAGGAACGAGCCCTGGAGCCGCACATTATGTAAGGCTGTTAATCAATATTAGTTGAGCCCTAATCCTAAAAATAAACTTCCCCTGGAGGCTTTGTTGTCTAGTGGTAAAAGTGAGGGCTTGGAAACTGTGTAGACTACTGTCTCACTTCTGTCAAGCCGGTGGCAGCAAGAAAAAGGTGGAGGGGCCCTGAGGGGATAATTCCTTAGGCAAGTGCAACCATTCCTGATACCATGTGATCTACCTCCTATTATAAAGCATGATATTTAGGATGAGGTAAATAGACTTATCTCGTATCCCAATCTAAGACAGTTTGGTTACTCCAAGAACCTTGAGAAAATTTGGTGTTCTAGCCAAAATCTCAAAATGCCATTGATAACTGTATTCTGTAAATGTGTGGGTCATGTGTTTTGTTGAATCATATAAAATTCCTGATACTTGACCGTTTCAATCTATAAAAATGGCAATTTCATACACTTTGCCCTAATAGAACACTTTGATGTAATAACCATTCAGCAAAGCCAATTCCTACATCAGAAAATGAAAGACTTTTCCACAGAAATCTCTTCTAATTGAGGAGTTGAGGGCTCTGGTTCAATCTGGGACATTCAAAGGAAATCCTGGGTTATTATGGGGTTGTATAGGTCTAGACAAAATTGTTCTCCTGTACTGGGGAAAATTAAAAAGGGGAACTGTTTAAAATGGAACCAGGAGGCCAAGCTCTACCACTCTTGGTCAATTTCAGGTCCAACAAGAAGAGAGGGACCTGGTAAGTTGATAATACATTAGCTACTACTGTACTCTCCCAGCAGGAGTTAAGAAAGCTTTTCTCCTCCCCTGGTAACAGCCCAGCAAATGAGAGACCTCCACAATTCAGCCAATGAACAGCCACTAAACTTTGAACTCCCAGTTCACTCCAACACACTTACTGTTTATGACACCCTTCCCAACTCCCTTCTTTTCTCTATGAGACCTGTCCTCTCCTGTGTTTCCCAGACGTGCCTATGATTTTCCTATAGCTTACTTGTCCCAAATTGTAATTCTCTGCTATTCCCAAATTAACCCATTTTTGCTGGTAAAATAACTGAGTTTTATTTTTAAAGTTAACATGCTTATATAACCAATCATACAGGACATCTAAGCCTTATGGGGATCTGTGAGTTCTGGGAGAGCCTCTTGGTTTGTAGTGGTTTCCTTAAGTCTAGGATTTAGTGAAATCCTAGGATTTAGGATTTAGTGAAAACTTATGGGTAGGTCATGGCCTAAGTTCTTTTCATGCATAGTCATATTTATTACTCACCACAATAGGAAAAGTACTGTTATTGTTATGCCCATTTTACAGATAATGAAACCAAGGCTTAAAGAGGCCAGTCAACCTGCCCAGAGATACACAGCTAAGTAACTAGAAGAACTTGGAATCCAGCTCAGAAATTCTTACTCTAGAGTACACCCACTGCCCTCAAATATATTGGAACTCTACCTGAAATAGGCAGTATGAAGGATCAAGTTTTTAAACACTTTATTTATTTTTGAGAGACAAAGAAGACAAAGCATGAGCAGGGGAGGGGCAGAGAGAAGGAGACACAGAATCTGAAGCAGGCTCCAGGCTTCAAGCTGTCATCACAGAACCCGATGCAGGGCTTGAACCCACAAACCATGAGATCATAACCTGAAGTCAGACGCTTAACCAGTTAAGCTACCCAGTCACCCCTGAAGGAGCAAGTTTTTAATCCTAAGTTTTTTCTTTGTTTTGTTTTGTAATAGTCAATATCAAAGCTGAAGTGTGTTTTTTACTAGTCCCAGCCTAAAACTGAAAGCAGACCACAAGGAGGAATTTCCATATAGGTGCTGTTACAAAACCTAAAAAAACTGGCTTCCTTCTGGAATTTTTGAAAGTGGTTCATCTTCAACTGCCAAATTTATGAGTTCGAGGTAAGAATGAAATCTCACAAAACTCTCAAGTCTTTCATTTCTGTTTATTAGGATAGCTCCAATCTGGCTGAACATTGTGATTTTCTGGTAATTTTCTGGTGCCAGGCAGCACTGGCCAATGTCAAGGTGACTTTACCAATGCCCGGCACAGAAAAAGTGGGTCACGATCCGTATCCTGCTAATAGCATATAAAGGATTCCAAATGGTGATGTGCACAGAACACACTGAATTCTTTCTCTACTGATAACGACTAGGTCTGTAGGCTTAAGGTAAGAGAATACACATTATTTTTGGAACTACTTTCCTCTTAGCCATTTCCTGCCGCATAGGAACAATTTGGTCCTGGTGACCACAAATTACCAAAGACTTTTATTTCTCACTTTTGCCTTCTTTTCTGAATGGGTATCAAGAAATTTGAACACAGACTGAGTTAAACTTTTCCATTTAAGAAGCTGACCCATCAGTGTCATGATAGTAACCCTGACACAGAGGTCAGCTGTAATACAAATGCCTGCATAATTGCTTGGGCACCCCTGGTAGTAAAACCAACAGGAAACCCAGTGCAGTTCTCTCCTCTTGGTCCTCTCTTATTTAGGGGAGTGTGGGGCCATGACTCTCAGAATCTGGATCTCTCGCCTCTCACAAACCTCCTCTATCCATTCTTTGTTCCAGTTGGACTTGGTTCTCTCTCTCAGGAACTACCATCCCTGATTTTGACACTTAGCTTCTGATATGTAGCCAACTGAGATTTGTTTCTCATCACCATGTACCCAATTATACTCATCCTACAAGGTCCAGTTCCATTCCCACCTAATTTGTGGGATCCAGTCAAGCCATCCCATACTAACCCCTTCCTCTCCCCATACCACTACCATTTGTGGGTCACTACCTCATATTGATTGCTCATGTCAAACTCCATGATGGCAATGTTTCTGATTCTTCTTTGTAACCTTAAAAATATGTGTGGATACATTTCATAACAGAACATATTCTTTGAGGCCCATAGAACCCCATGGTGGTTTAAAATGGAAGAGAAAAGGGGCGCCTGGGTGGCTCAGTCGGTTGAGTGTCCGACTTCGGCTCAGCTCATGATCTCATGGTTCGTGAGTCTGAGGCCCACGTCTGGCTCTGCGCTGACAGCTCAGAGCCTGAAGCCTGCTTCGGATTCTGTGTCTCCCTCTCTCTCTCTGCCCCTCCCCCCGCTTGTGCTCTGTCTCTCTCTGTCTCTCAAAAATAAATAAATGTAAAAAAAAATTTAGATGGAAGAGAAAATTAAAGATGAGGAGTGAGCTATCAGAGAAGTCCATTCCTGAGATCTTAAAAACTTTTCATTTGCCAGGACACATTCCAGCCTTCAAATTCTACCTTGACCCTCCTTCAAATCTCTATCCCCCCCAAAACCGCCTAGCCCCCACTGTGAACTACAGATGCTACTGACAGTGGAAGCAGACCCATTTCCTGAGGTGGATCCTTGCCTGAGAGGGTATTGACTTTCATACCAAATGTTGAGGGCAGAGTATAATAATAAGGTTAAAACATATTTAATCTTATTCTTTAAGATGTACCTGTTTTAAGAATTTTACTTCTATTAACTCAGCTAACCCTCACAACAATCCCATGGTGTCAGCAGTACCTTGGAATACCCTTCCTTCTCTCTAATTTTACAACTTGGTAGGCTTATATTAGTTACTAATTCTTGCTCTCCTCCCATCGATAAGTGAGGTTAATGTCTCCCTTCCCTGAAACTTGGAACAACTTTCTCTAGGAGCCCTAAACCTCTATGAAAGAAAGCCTAGAAACTACATATAGGGGGTCATGGATCCAGCTGACTCCAGTGTTTCTAGTTAACCCACCAAGTCACAAGGTGTGTGAGTGGAGCCAGACTCTCCAGACCAGAGTAGTCACTGAGTAAACTCAGTCAGTTCCATGTAGAGCAGAAAAATTGCCTGGCTGAGCCCTGCCCAAACACTAAGTTATGGGAAAATTTGTTTCATAACAATTGCTAACTAGAACATATGTTGTGTTAGGGTCCCCTCCTTAAGGAAAGAAAACACAAAAAGACAAAAAACTCAAGGTAACAAGGTACGTGACAACATCCCTCATGACCTTGTAACATGAGACCACTTAATCAGACTGCATGTTTGTGTGTGTTGCCATATATGGGAGACAAACAAGTAGAAAATATATAAAAAACTATGCTAGGTGGTGTTCAGGGCTCAGTTCTTTGGGTATGAACCCAACCGAGCAGTGCCGGCATGAATAAAGCTGCTGCTTGGAAAGAAAAGCCTTGGGGTGTCATGACTCTCTGTGCTAGAATCCTGCTACAATGTGACTCGCTCAGAGTCACTTAACTCGTATGAAGATCTAGGTTTTAAACCCAGGCAGCCTGACTCCAAGTACATGCATTTAACCACTGCTATAGCCTTACCACTGAAGAAAAAAAATAAAACTATCCAAAGCACGTTGATCATCCTGGAGGGAAAATTGTAAGCCATACCTCAGTCGCTAAGTGACAGGTATGTAATAAAGCCTTTTTTGTTTTCCAATTTATTCAATAAATATTTATTGAGCACCTACCTCTATTTAAGTACTATTACCCACGCATTCACTTTCTCAATGTACTCATCTGCTTCTCAATGCACCCACCTGCTTTCTCAATGTTAATTTTTTTTTTTTTTAATGTTCAGGAGAGGACCTGGAGATACTCTCCTTAATATAGGGTGAAGACCTGATGTTCAAGCACCATAGCTGTGAATAATTTACACAGTGCATATGATCCACAAGCAGTTCTGGAACAAAGAAGAGCATCAGAAATATCAAAGTAGTGATTACTTCCAGGAGGCTGGGGCATTGAAGGGCCATGTCAACTCAAAAGCTATTTGTTTATGTTCACACACAGGTAAGAACAGCACTGAAGGCACTTTGCAGGTTTCCTTTGATCTGAAATCAACACAAATCTAAGCCAATCGGAAACAAACTGCCGAATGATATTTTCTTAGCTTATGTTTAAAGAAAGAACCACTGGAGGGGCATCTGGGTGGCTCTGTCGGTTAAGTGTCTGACTCTTGATTTCGGCTCAAGTCACGATTTTACAGTTCATGGGATTGAGCCCTGTGTCCGACACTGTGCTGACAACATGAAGCCTCCTTGGGAGTCTCTCTCTCCCTCTCTCTCTGCCCCTCTACCACTTGTGCATGCACATGTGTATGCTCTCTTTCTATCTCAAAATAAACTCAAAAAAAAAAAAAGGAACCAATGGATTTTTGTATAACCATATGGTTTTATACCAGGTTTTGATGCTTATTTTGTTTTTCCTGGATGATTCTAATTTTAGGACAACCCTGGTCCAGCAAGGCTATCAAAGCAAAGGAAGCCAGAATAGAGTATCATCTAGAAAAGGCTATAGGATTTCATACATGATCGTTCTGGTAAACATGAAATCCAGTCTTTCCCACTTTTTTTTTTCCTCCCAGAGGTCAAAATTTTATGAGTCTATTTCACCCAAGAAAATTAGCTAGATCACATAGGGCATATTAGAGCTTCTGAGACTGACCTTCCTCACCCAAAATCTTCAGTCTGGGAATTGTCCTAAATCTTGGGTCCCCAGTCCAAACACAGGCTTGATGTAATCTGTACTTGAGATCAGCAAAGGGCTGGAGACCAGGCAGGCTATTGCATTTTTATGTAACCTAGGGCAAAGTTCTTATTTGTTTTAATTTTTTGTAGTTTCCAGTTTTTACTTAAATTCAAGTTAACTAATATACAGTATAATAATAATAATACAGTGTAATTTAATGATTCATCACTTACACGTAACACCCAGTGCTCATTACAACAAGCGTCAGGGCAAAGTTCTTCTGGCTAGTTGGCAAGAACAAAAAAGTCCGAAATCCTTGGCATGGTATTATTTCCTCTAGCTAATCTTTACAAAGAATATGGAGCTTTTTAATCCCTCATTCCAGTTCATCCAATTCTGCTAGTCCACTGTCTTTCCTCTAAGAGTTTGTATTTACAAACCCTTAAAAGCAAAGAATGTCAACATATTTATAAGTCATTTTTATAGCCATTGCAGAAGCAAAAGGAAAGTCATGTAGATGAAATCCAATTATCACTGGACTCAAAGGGAAAGAAACACACCAGAGAGGAGGCTATTAGAGAGAGCATGCTCCAGCTGTCCACATGCTTCACAATGACAACAGGTTCTATGATGTTCAGAGTCATAATCACTTGCAAGACTTCTGTACTTTGTACCCTACTCTTCTCTGGAAGCTCTGGCTTCCTTAGTTTTTGGAAAGACTCACTCAGTCTGCTCCTATGTGAATATTTGCTATAAGAGGGAAAGCCAAAAACTGATAATTACCATAGCTTAGTCCCTATATCCCTATGTATCATTAAATCGTCCTGAGGTCAGTAAAAATTTGGTCTTGAAAAAGACTGTAGGACCAGCCATTCCTATGAAGAAAAAGCCATTTGTTCCTCTGCTTCCCACAGAGTTAGCAGAATGTATTATGACAGAAACAGAACAAGTCTGCCAGGACCTGTGCAGACAGAACTATCCTTTCACCAACCGTAAACAGATCTGCTCTTGAGCTATAGAGAGTCATAATAGAAATATATATTGCCTTTTATCTTCTTTTCAGTGAGTAGAGTGAAGTGTCAGGAGTTATTGCTTTAATATCAGTAGGGAAGAAGCTATTTCTTTTTCCACCATGTATGTAGGTATACATGCAAGGGCACACACAACTATACGACTGCTATGTTAACCAGCTTCTTAGCCTTTCTAAAACACATAAAATTGGCCTGGTAACATCATCAGTGCATACAGCTTCAAATTGTTACTGTGGGATCCTGTAAGGAGCTGTCTGGATATTTCTGCTTAAAGAAAAGGGAAAAGGAAGACAACAGTTTTACCTCTACTTAACTCACATAAACTTAATTCAGAAGAATGAGAACACATAGGGGGCTTAATTGATTATTGACTTTATGTTTACAATGCCCACTGAAGCCAATGGAAGGGTGATGTCAAAGACTCAATTGAGCCCCTGGATAATGTCTTAAAACTAAGAAACAGAAAGGACAAGTACTGATCTACTGAATCATCTATAAACACTAACTAGGCTAGGGGTAATTTCCCCACAAGCAATTGGAATGTCTTATTTTATGCCACAGCATTTAAGGCTAATAACTCGATTAACCTCCTATTCCCTACTAACTAGATTTATGAAATGCCAAGGGAGTCAGCAAAGCATTAAGCTTTAGCGTGGGTATAATTACTTTTAAGTGAAAAAACAAAAAGTGTTTCCACAAAACTAAGGACTTCCTACGTAGCTAAACTCAGACCTTCACAATTTCTAATGTAATTAAGATCTTGGTCAAATACAAAGGAAACAAAATGGATAGAAAATAAGTGATTGATCAACACTTAAAAATTTAAACAAAAACTGCATTTTGTAAGGATTAGTTAAACTTCTAGCTTCAATTGTCCTTGATTTAATGCTACTCATTGGTCTCAAGTGAATGGTTCATGTTTCAGCAAAGCCATGAAGAGGATGTGAATAGAACTGAAGTAGGATATAGTCTTTCCTAGGATAACAAATTTTCCTTCCCCCTTTTCCTTTTTTGCTATTGAAAAGAAAAGAAATGAAATGAAAGGAGGGAGTATTTCATACTGAAAGTGTTAGCCATTCCTCATTTTGAATAACAGCCTTACCATTTCAGCGATAAATATGATAGGGATAATAACCCATGAGTGCACATAAAAGTTTTATAACTTTTTTAGCAATGACTTTGTCTTTCTCTACTCCTATAAGTGTCTACAGGCATCCTTCTTACAAACATGGTAAGTCAGATACTTTAGCAATATAGCAACACTGACATTATAGTAATGTCTCAAAGACAATCAAGAAGACTCAATTAATAGTTGTAGAAAGGCTTACCTGAATGCTTGCTGTAGAACGATTTTTGCGGGTTGTAGTAGTAGCCATTGTAGTGGTGGTTTCCATGACAGTGGTAGACATTTCTGGTGGCATGGAGGTCGTCTGTGTTGTTCCCAAGATTGACGGGACTTCTCCCACCAGCCGGACACTTCCATTGATTTTAATATTGGGGTTGTTCTCAGCCGCCATGTTCAGTACTTTCAAACCATCATAATAGAGCCCAGAGAGCTGCCCTTGGAAGAGACGTCCTTTGTCTTTTCCGCCAATGGCTATTTGCGCCTGGGTGTTGAAGATGGTTAACTGCCGTCCTAGTGGGTTGGGTGGAGGAAACATTATTATTCCCATATGTTATCTTCTTTGTCTTACCTGGTCTGAATGGACCAGGTATCAAAACAGCCTTCCTTGAGCAATTGAAGGGGAGAAAATTGGATAACAAAAACTCAATAGATAGTAGCAAGTAACATTTCACTATGTTTATCTCTTCCACTGTCTAGCTGAATATCCTGGATAAACTGAATAATTGAGTCTCTATTTCATTATTGTGATGAATGAGAAATCTTGGTTCAATGATACAAAGCATTGCAGTATTCTTGGTGGGTATGTAGTTGTGGATGACAGAAAGTAACCCCCAAATCAGGTGATAATAGTAATAAATACCTATTGTATTCATTTTTAACTTACAGTGTCACAGAATAACAACTAAAAAGAATTATATATGGCAAACAAAAACTCTGTGAGGTAACTTATGACACTGGATTAAAAAAATAGGTCTGATGACTAAATTAACTGAAATTAAATTTCAATTAAAGACTTGGATTCATTATAGATATGAACAGTTTACTCACCAAATACCTCATTTCCTACATAATACATAATATTCTATCTATACTTGACGTTTATTAAACAATAAACATCATGACAGATAATTTCCTATCTCTTTTATCTTTGGAGAGGGCGGATTATGGTCACACAACTATATCTCTCCCTAAAATATGGGAAATAAACAGGCATTGATAATGTTTCTGGGGCAGGGGAAAATGTCATTCCAAATCAATGCATTATAAAAGAAAGGATGGGTATTAACGAAAAAAAGAGACACAAAAAACTCCTTAAAATGATATAAAGGTATATTAATGTGTTGAAGACTATCAGTAGCTCAACTTATTTGGAGTTCCCATTTGGAGAACCATTTGTGCTTCTCTGAATAGAAAATTATCAGAATGAAATCATGACAGAACAGAGTCTAGAATAGTGCAACTCAATTTATCTTCCTCCCAACTACCTCCACTTAAAAAAGCCTCTCTAGTGTCAGGTCTCTCCCAGAAAAACCCAAACAGCTTTTTAAGGCCAAGGCATTCTATGCTATTATTTCTCCAGATAATTCCTTCTGCTTTTGCATATGGAGAAGTGGGGGAAACTTATTAATGGAATTAAATATATCCTTTTTGAATTTTTCTCCACTTAAGTCAGTAATAAAACAATGCTCCACAAATTCTCAATCTAATCACTTGGATTATTTTTAGCTATAAATGACTGGTATGTTCTGTTATTATTGCCTGATTATTAAAAGGGAGTTTATTTTTAAAAGACTAGGGTTTCTGCTCCACAATCTCTAATTTGAATAGAGGCATACTCTGATGTTTGGGCTCTTATCCTCTACCACTATTACATGTTCTTTAACTCTATACAATAATTACCTATCCTTGAATTTCTGGTGTATAATGTGGAATGCCTTCTGAATGCATAATAATGGATGAAACAAAAGAGGCAAAGAAGGGAAAATGCATCTGCTCAGAGAGAACTCTTTATACAAGAGTCAATTCTGCTCATGGGGAAACTCTTAACAGCATAGTCAAGAATAATTTATAAATAATACCTTTTTGGAAGCTTCAAACACTGCAGTATGGAGAACTGACCAAAGAATTTTGTTATAGTGAAAATGATCTACACTCTATAAAAATATTTGGAGCATGGAACAGAATCTGTTGGACTTGATAACAGAATTGTCCAGATGCTAAGGGAACAATCAAAATAGATCTAATAGATTTCCATTATTTTCTCACCAATTTCTTCAGTGCTCTGTGCACATACATCATCACCTGCCCTTTGGTCTCTCATTTCTCACACAAGATGCAGCAAAATCTTCAATGAACAATAACACTGGATAATGACCTGCAGCTCAAATCTCTTTATTGTTATTTTTTTGACTACAGCTTTATCTAGGACCCCTAAGCTTATGCATAAGAAATGTCATGATGGAAAGGGAGAATAAATACACCCGTATAGGCATAGGCATAGGCATAGGCATTGGGGGCAGCTTAACATAATAAAGAAGAAGCTGCCTAAAAGGAGATCTCTAGGACTCAATTCAGTAGCTTACACCAGATAGCCCAACGTCAAGCTATCCCTTCCATTCACACAACTGTTGGCCAACAATATTTACTCATCTCCTTTTTTGTATATGCTTTAGCATCGATGATCAGTTAATAGATATAGCTAGTTATAGGTAAGAGATTTTATATTTCTAGTATTTCTGAAAGCACTTCACATCAATAACAGTCCTCACCTTATTTTCCTGGTGATATCATTCTGACAATTATTACAAATAAAAAAAGAGAAAATTGAAATGCAAAGTTGAATTACACTAGCTAGAAATGATGGATCTCTTTCATTCCAGTTGTCACATTACACTCCATAAAGTGGTCTTTGCTTGTTCAAGACTAACCCAAGCATGGAGAAGGGCAAGGCATGTTTTCTGGGCTACAGGATTAAGCCACTGCTCCACTTCTGGCTATGGTTGTGATCTCAGAGAGATCTGAGTAATTATTTCTTGAGAAGAAGACACTAGTTGGGTGAAATAGGGAAGGAGGTTGTCTATGCTTCAATTTTCCATCATGCTATGGGAAGTGTATGGATTTCTGTTTGCTTGTCTATTTCATGGTCTGTTTCTGGCTATATCTATTTTTCTTTTGGTTATAGACCCTTTCCTAGCCCTCTGTACCTTGGATTAGGAAGTTAAGAGTAAAGTTGGCAATCACTAAAGTAATAGTGGGAAACTCTCAGTTTCCCACCATCTCGTCCTCTCGTCATTTTACCTCTCCAACGTAAGCAGGAGTAAGGGAATAAACTGGGAATCAGTCATCACTACCCTCTCCCTAAAAAGCGGTATTATAAGGGACTGACTGGAGAAAGTTTTATCATTTGCTCCAGATTTCTCAAAATCAATGCCAGATTTCATTATTGTTATTCATTACGATCAATTGTGGTTTTTTTTATAATAAGCAGCCATTATATCTATATCTATAACCCAAACTAAGAATTGTTCTATTATCCATAATACTCAATTTGGTTATACTAGTACTGGGTTTGTAGCAGGTTACTTTCTGTTTTGTTTTAGGTGCCCATGTTCTTGGAAGGCATTATTGCTACCTCATTCGGATATCAAGTTCACATACTGCTTAAATTAAATCTTTGCACGTCTCCAGACAGTGTCACACAAAGACTAATTAATTAAACCTCAGAACACCCTTGGGGAATAGGCAGTATTATTTCTCCTGTCCTCAGATGGGAAATCTGAGATATAAAGAGGTTAAGTGGATTGTCTAAGGTCAGAAAGTATCAGTCAATAGTAGACAGAGCCAGAAAACAGACTCAGGAATGTTGTGACCCACATCTCTTCTCCAATGACAGAAATAACTTCAAAGAGGCATTCCAAGTACTTTCCTGATACGTCTGCCTATTCATCCTTCCATCTTTACCCTTTTTCACTCATTGTCTTTACAAGGTCTTTTGGTATATATTTTCTACTTCTTTTGAAGGGAAGGTTAGCTAGACAGAGGAAGGGGTAAAGCAATAGAATGAATAGATGTTACTCACCCAAAGTGTAAAAAAAAGTAATTTCCGTTAAAATAATGCAGAAGAGAGAAACTCCAAGATTGCAAATACCATTTTCAATATTATATGCATATATGAACATATACATATTTGGTTAAGAAACTAGAAAGCCGCCCTCCATCCCACCTGAACCACCCTTCCCCCTCGATTTGTTGTATATTTCAAAGTGTCTTTCTATATGAAAGCCAACTGATAACAATGCTATCAGCAGGAAAACTAAAAGCCTACTCATAACTTTATAATGGTTTATACAAATGAAAACGCCTGGCATGCTCTTCAACTTAGACTTCAAAAGGCAATGGAGTAAAAGAAAATATTATTAACATAAAATTGAAAGAAAAAAAAGTTCTCTCAGGCACATGAGACTCAGACATGCATCTAGTTTTCTTCTCCTTTTTTAAAAAGTGAGGCAATCATAGTCTTTAATGTTAAAGGGACTTTATGAGCTGGTGATTACTAAACGAATTATTTGCTTTTTAGAGTTATTCTTAATTTATTTTTAATTAGACCACATACGTTAAAAACAGGGCAAACAGTTAAGTCTCAGTGAGGATTTTCCGTGTTTAAGGGTCTGAATGTTGTCACCCAACTGAAGACTGTAATTAAGCTTGCTTAGGTTGCATATTAATATATTCAATTACTTATTATGTGTAACTACATCAAATCTCTACGAATTTTAAGAACCCACTGAAGGTCTTGAGACAAGAGTAGCTTGCACTGGCTCAGGAAAGAAGGGAATAAATAGCTTCTGAAAATAGAGAATTTTCTTCATTGGAAGATAATAGTTTACGTCGTAACAAATAGAAGCCACACAGAAAATTCTAACATCAGGTATAACCGCTGCCCTCTTTTATTAACAAAGTGGTTGTTTTCTTCAGTAAATCAGAACTGCTGTTTTGCCTTTCATGAGCCTTTCTTTTCCAACGCATTGTCTTAACCACTTCCACTTTTGTTGCATAAATATTAAACACATAAGGGTATTATACAACCAAAGTGTAAAATAAGCTTTTTTTTTTTTTTTTTTTAGTTTCAGCCAGCAACTAGGACACAATTAACCTCTTATGAAATACTTTTGCCTCTGTAAGTTTGAATCTAAAGGCAAAATTCATCTTTCTCGTTCTTTCTTTGTTTAAAAACAAATTGTTAAAAAAACACTGCTCCCCTTAATAACATTTGGCTTAGGCAGTTTATGTTATAAGAGTCGATCTGATGATTGTTTTGTTATCCATGCTAGAGAGTAAAGCCAAAACAGCCTCAAGATGTAAGTTTAAAGAGTACTTTTGAAATTTCTTTAGAAAGCTTTGGTATAAGAGGTAATTTAAAACAAATTAACAAATAATGTCATGCAGTGGTTAAATTGCCATAATACATTTCTTTTTTAGAGGATCCTGGAATTTCTTGTTTGTGGTTATCATGCTGATAGCAAGCTAGATGTTAGTCCCTTTAACTGTATTTTAATGGCAATGTATTATAGCATGATTTATCAACATATGGCAGGTGGAAGCTGACACAAATTATAATGAAAATTAAAACAGTCATTTATGCAGCAGGCGATTATCATTTAAGGAACATTTATTTGCAGGCTTTAAAAATGAGGGTTTAGAATCAAATGATTTTAAAATGAAAGTTTTAACGACGGTTACCTTTTTCCTGCAGCCACTCCTCTACGGGCCGGTTATATTTGAAGGGGATTTTCTGTTTTACCATTTGGAAGCGTTCATTATCAGTGTTGCCTTTAAAGTTTAAAAAACAGCTTAAAAAACAATCTGAAAAGTCAATACGTCATTAAAAACATCCTAGGTTGTTGGTTTGTTTATGAAGTTTTTAGAGATAGATATCAATTTATCTTTAGTAGAGGTGGAGTCGAAGTCACTCTGCCCATGGTTGACAGGTTTGAGGTCAGGCTAGTCTGAGCTATGCAGTGCTCCATCATCATATTTTGGAAATGGAGCATGAGATGGGAATCCATCTCACCCCAACCACACCTCAATTGGGCCAATGGAGGCACAGGATTTTCCTGGTTTGTGAATAATTTGCCTACCAGATCAGCTTTACCTATGGTAGGAAACTTGCATTGTCTCAGTCCTGCATGATCTACTCTCACAGTACTGAACCCTATCAGAAGCATGGGGTCATGTCCTTCCTTATTCTCAAGTGTTTGTAACTGCTCTAACTTCTGGTGGAGGGAAGAAGACAATTTAAGTCTTGATGGCCAAGGGTGACTTCTTATTCTGAGGCCTTGGTATCTCATCAACTATGCTAAATAGAGTATCACAGATGATTCTTTACATCTCTATTCGTCTGTCCGGACTTGTTCTACATTTTAAAAAAGAAGAAAACCCAAAGTAAATATTTGTAAATCAAAGCAGCTATAAATATAGTGATAGAGTATTAGCAGACTTTTAAGTACCTAAATTTTATTACTACTAATAGATGCAAGCTTTATATGTTTATCTAGTCTCTCTCTCTCTTACCTTTCTATGAGAGGTCCTTTCTGAACAAGTATCTATTCATAAAGCCTGTTCAGGATACCTCCTTCAGGCATGAAATATCTAATTAATTTCAAGCCTCAAACATAATGCTTTTAACTGCTACGATGCCCCCTTATTCTTTTTGTAACTGTTGTTACCACCCCTGGATGATTTGTCTAATTAGGACAGACTTGGAGAGTAGTATTGTAGAGATATACCCCTAATGAATATGCTTCAAGTCACAAAATAATGAAGCCATGTTTGGGGAACTGTTCTGTCTCATCAACCAACCTCACAGTGATCAAGCAGAAACTAGTGAATTTTAATTCATGAATTTTCACTCACAGCCCTATACTGGAACTTAGGGAATCCCATTCCAAATTACCAACATTAAAAATGAAATAAAAATCTCAAAACAGATGCTCTTGGAAACGATTTACAAAAAAGTCTAAAAGCCAGAAAGAATGTTAGGATTAAATATAGCAACAGGCCAAGTTAAAAGAAGGTCACCATGGCATTTCAATCTCAGAGCCACCTTCTTATAGGAATTATTGACAGAGAAGATTCCACATGTGACTAACTAGTACCTGCCTTCCATGAGGTATAAGATGGGAAAGGGGTGGCTATGTTGGGAGATGTTTCCAAGATTTCCCATTCATTTCTGCTATGAACAAACGATTTAAGAAGGTGACTCATTCTCCTTCCCAAGGAATAAAAACTACTAACAAAAACAACAACAAACACAAAGCTCATGAAAGAGACAACTACGGATCTGTATCCAGCCTCCATCATGGTATCTTCTCTGGTTGGGATAAAACATAATATTAACATATCAAAGGATAAACTACAATGAATGGAGTATTATTTCTTACACAAATAAAAAGGAAAGGGAGAGGCTGCAGGCAAGGAGGAAAAACAGAAAGGCAACTTCTTGGGGCGCCTGGATGGCTCAGTCGGTTAAGCGTCCAACTTGGACTCAGGTCATGATCTCCCAGTTTGTGGGTTTGAGCCCCACGTTGGGCTCTGTGCTGACAGCTCAGAGCCTGGAGCCTGCTTCGGATTCTGTGTCTCCTCCTCTCTCTCTGCCCCTCCCATGCTCATGCTCTGTCTCTCTCTCTCTCAATAATAAATAAATGTTAAAAAAAAAAAATTAAAAAAGAAAAAAAAGGCAACTTGGTGTTTCAAACTTCAGGACAAAAGAAGTTAGTTTTATCTGCTAATGTAGTTACCAATTAGAGATTATCATAATGATCCTCCTTGGTAGATTTGGGTATTCAGAATTCTATTAATCCAAAATGAAGTTGGGTAAATTCTTACATGTATTCACAGAAAAGGAGCATGCACTTTTCTGAAAAGAACCTATATCTCTAACTGTTAATCTTACCCCTAAAGAAGACAGACAACACGAGGGATACCATCCATCTTCATAAGCTTTGACCCCTCTCAAGTTTTAGTTACAACAAAGCATTATACTGAAAGATGGCAAATGGGTTGTGCCAGATTCACCTTAAATATATTCTATTACTTTGGGTTTTCTGTAACTTGTTGTTGGCTGCAACATTAATATAGTGATAAGCGTCTCTCCACTCACTGTGGAATGGATTAGTGAAGTCGATAGCAAATATAAAGCTAAATATTCTTAGAAACATGCAGGGTAAAATCAGTAGTATCCAAAATTCCAAACTGCCAGAGTTCTATATGCAGTAAATTAAGTAAATTAGAAAGCACAATGATTTACTTTCTCTAAATACATAGGGGCTCTTGGTCCTCCTAAGCATGCCCTCCCCATACACTCTGTCTCAAACCTAAAGCTCTACAGAAGATAATTTTGAGGCATGGTACACGCTAGTAAAAGAGAAAACTATGTTGGATAATCAATAAGCGATATGTTGGGAGGACAGCATAGCCATGATTCAACCTTAGACCCATGGGGAAGTGAAAGAGAGAGAGTCATTCTTCTCCATCTCAGCTTTAAAGACATTTAGAAAAAAGTTTTAAGTTTTCCACACCAGACTGATAGTGTCTGGCACTAATGATAGTGATCTTGCATACTGTTAAAAGTTGTGAAAGATGGAAGGTCATTTGGAAAACCAAACCAGTTTAAATTGCCACATTAACATTGTTCTTAGTCTCTTTTCATGTTCTTGTTGGTTTTTATTTTAATTTATCTGAAACATTAGTAAGAACTGTTTTAGAAACATGTGCATGAGAATGAGTTCATTTACCCCAAGCCCCATTTGCTAGACTGACTAAAGAGTAAACAACCTTCTAAACATAAGAATTCATAGACAGCGAGTACCCTGAAAGCTGAGCAAACCTTGTAAAAATTAATGTACATTCGTATTAAATCCTTCATGACATTCAGTTGTACATTTCATATAGCAACCAGTATAAAAATTTAAACAAAGAGTGAAATCAATTCTTCAATAGAAAGTAATGATATCCTCAAGAAAGAATGGCCTTATGAACAGTAATGTCATGATGTCACTAAAAACAGACATATGTGCATTACTAATTAGACCAACAAAATGTAATGACCACACTTCTCAAACACACTGAGAAATCTATAAATTATACCATGAGATCTTTAAATAGACAGTTCTTAAATTACTATATAGATGTGACACTCACCTACAAAGAACTGAGCTTTAGAAAAGAAATTAGTCACATTTTATTCTACTTAAAATAAAGGTGTGTAGGTGAGTGTATTTGTGTGTGCGTCCATGCAGTTTTTATCAGAAATTGATATTTTTATGCCACTGGCCTCCTAAATTCACTTGCATTTGTATCATTGCTTCTAATTATCAAGTGTTTCAACTCCTGGAGATGCATACAACAGGCACTGTTGAATTATAATATTGTGAAGAACAGAATACTCTGAGGTGAGATTATTGAGGCCCAACTGGTTCATACATAGCTTCAAACTTTATTCAGAAATACCTCATGTTTCTTACATTTGAGTGAATCTATTTAGGATAAAAAAAAAAGAGAACAGAGTAAGTAAGACAAAGAAGGCAAGTTGACCCTTCAACAGTTCCCCAATACATCAGACCCTCTTTGTTGTCAAGCACTCCCAGAGGAGTAAATTTGAAATTTGTTGTCAGTCCCAAAGGAATAAGTATTCTTTAAATAGAAGAATGAAATGATACAGAGAACTTTTGTATAGCAAGGAAAATAAATTTTACAACACCTTTATATACTCTATTGGTCCAAACGCAGATCCTATTCATTAGCTATTATACTTAGTTTCTTTAAGCCATAATTAATACAGCACAGGAGTTAAAAGCATGGGCTTTGGAGACCAATTTAGCTTTGGGTTCTAACTTTAGCATTTAATAGCTGTGTGACCTCATGCAAGTGACTTGGCCTCAGTTTCCCCATTTCCCAATTCACCATTGGACCTAGTATAAGATAATAAGAGGTACGGCATATTCAGAACACGGGTATGAAAAACATTCAAGTTTTAAAAACCATTATTAATACAATTCAGTTGTTCCCTAATGATCTAAAGGGTGTACTTCCATGGCCTCAGGACTTTACCAGGCCTCCATTCAAAACATGGGCATATTCCATTTGGTCTGACAAAGGTTATCTTTCAAAGATCAATGAAACATAGAAAAATAAAACATCCTAAATATCCCCTAAATCTCCTAGCTGTTGCTCTTTTTAGATTTCTGAGTCTTTTAAAATATACTCAGCTAACCCCATTTCCAAAACAAAGTGGGTTTCTTAAACCACTGAAAGTAAAGGAACAATTCAGGCATTGACTAATGTGATTTCTTGGTCCAGCCACAGGTAATGAGGATATACTGCTTCTGTGTTGAGGAAGAGTGTCCTAAAGGTTCTGGCAATTTGCACCAGGCTGGCAGAAAATTCCTATAAATACCATCTGAAATGTTGTCAAGCACATGGACATGCTAATAGGAATACTGTAACAGCATTCATCTGTGCAAAATTAATGCCAGAGGTATTTTTTTTGCATTTTGTTTTGAGTCCTAGAATAAAGGGGGAAAAAAAGGTTTTTTTTTATTGTTTTCTTGACACTAAAAAATGAGACCATGGGTCTAACGAACAGTCAAAGAATGAATACTATGTATTAGAGCCAGAGGCAAAAGAAAATCGATGTGAGTAGGCTCAAGTAGTAGGGCTTTCAGAGGTTCTTACAAAGTCTCTCTCCCTAAAGAACACTTCGTGAGTTTCAAAGCAAATATAAGACACTAAAGAAAAGGAACTGGGGAAATTCTCTAAGCTTGGCTCTGGTCTCCTCCCTGGTGTTGACTCAGATGAACTCCCCTCGGAGTCAAAAAGTGGGCTACTGTGCTACCCAGAGGGCATCCTGAATGTTTGGCCACTTGTAAGTGATGGATTAGACCTCAACAAAAACCAAATAACTAGTATTTATAAAGCGCCTTTCAACCAAAAAGCTCAAAATGCAATTATAAGCATCATCTCATTAATCCTCAAAACACACCTTTGGGGCTAAAGAAAAAAGAACTATTTATATACTATGAGCTTGATCTTACCATGTGCTAAGGAAAGAAATTAATCTCTTGGAGGAGAAAACTGATCAACTGGGGGAAGTGAATTAACAGACTAAGAGCACAAGGGCATTATTAAGTAAGCAAGATTCTCCAGACTTAGTTGGGTGGTTCTGTGAGCCAAGGGATCCACCTTTCCCAAGTGATGAGATGTTTGCTTCTGGAAAGCAGTATGGGTCACCCAGGCATACCCTAACTTGGCCAAGGAATCTTACTATCTCATGTGTTTTGGAAATGTTCAGGAATGGAAGACATATGTGGAAAACCATATTATTCCCTTCCTGTATCAAAGTAATTTTGTATCAATTCACCATCTCTAGGCTACTGGAGTTAAGCTGTTGAAGCAAAGATGGCTCAAACATGAACGAAAAGAGCATTGGCTGTGGAGTCTGAGAGACTCTGGGTGAAATCCTATCTCAGACATTTACCATTTCTGTGAACTTGAACAACTTACTTACTTTAGATGACTAGAGTTTCTTCACTTAAAAAAAAGATAATAATAACCTTTATTGCAAGCTTTTATACAAATTAAATGCAATAATCCAGGAAAGAGCTTAGTTTAGGAGGTGTTCAAAGAGGTTGAGAATGGGGAGAGTTTACAATTTATTTTAATTCTCAGGATCTTTCCCTAACACATGTTGAGAGATGAGGACCATGTTAGAGATGTAACCCTGGTCAATGTCCAGATATCCAAGTGACCATGTCTCAATTCCTTAACCTTTGTTCCTGGCTGAGGTGAGTTTTTGTGCAAATACGTTAACACTGAACTTCTCTTTCATATCCCAAATCTAAATGAAAGTGCCATTTCTGTTGAAATGTAATTATATTAAAGACCATTTACCCTGATGCAACAATGAGAACATATATTACCAGTCCCTACCCTTTCCCTGCATGTTGATGCCAGTCTCAACTCTCTTTCTAAAGCCCTTTTCCCCTGAAATTTCTCACTTCTCCTCACCCATAAAGGATACTTTCAATCCCAGAAATATTACTAAAACAGGACTGCAATATCTTTATTTGTTTACATAAGTTAAAGGAATATTTTCAAGCAATTTCTAATGGAATCTGCTTCAGTACAATAGATCTATGTAGCATCTATTCTTTATTTAAGAACCACTTTCAAAAATGACATGCTACAAATTAAAATATAAATAGCCTACAAAATTTTATTTCCTTCCATAATTATTCCAAAATATGAACTAAAGCTAGACTAGTCAATAGCAATGTCTGAATGTTGTCTAGTTCCTTTCTGGTAAACATGTTTAAAATATCTATGTCTTGTGTCTTCAAGCTGTATTTGCTTCATATATAAAATGAGGATTATAATAATAACCGCAAAATGGGGTTGCAGTGAGAACTAAAGGTATATAAAGTCCTTAGTACAATGTGTGGCACAACTTAAGTGCTCAATACAGGACTTGTCACTATTGTTGCTATTATTAAAATAGTGCCCAATTCAAAAGGGTTAAACTCAAAAGACGGTAAACTCACAAAAATTACTTCACTACACAATTTTTAGTGTCAAGTCTTTTCAAATTTCCTTTTGACATGAAGCGCTAATGTCCAGTCTTCAACCATTTGACATATGACCCCTTCCAGATCCCCCCAGGTGCCTTTCATTCTTATCACTTATTTCCTCCTTGAGGCAAAAGCCACAGTGTTATTTTAGGGTCATTCTTCCCTGTGATTCATGCATCCCTGTGTCTTCTTGTGTCTGTTTAATCTGCTTCTTTCATTTCTTTCTAGCAACTTTCCTCTCTCCACTCCCTTTTCCCTTTCATTCCTGTCATGCAGAGGAAATCAAACTCAATGTTTTTAACGGCAGTATGCTAGAATATTTGGTAAAAAGAAAAAAAAAATATCATGCATGTGCAGTGTTCCTATACAGCTCAGAGGATAGGAAGGAAGTATGGAAGGACAACTTTAATGGGTAACAAATATAAACATTTTCATCCTCATCAATAGGAAAGTCACACCAATATCAACATGTCTGATGCCATGATAAACCGATGCTGTCGGAATTCTTCTGTTTAGATCTGATGGAACTGCTGGTATTTATAAATTATAGGTCTTCTAGACCAACCTCAAACCTTATACGTACAAATGAATATATTATTCCCAAGGGATCTAAAGACCACAATCACTGTATTGTGTACTACCCACCCTTGATCTGGTTAATATACTGGTTTGCAACACTTGTCTAAACAACCACATCATGGGACTGTCACACATGAGGCTTATTTCCAACTAAAACCCAGCACGACTTCTAACTGAATTGCTTTCTGCAAAGTTTTGGCCATCTTACGGTCACGCAACACACTTTATGAACTTCAAAGCGGGACTTTAATTACACCCCATTAAATTTATTCATTTTTCTTTCATAGCAGCATTCCAACCTGACAAGAAAATGCTTAACTCTAGGCCTTTTGTCTCTTGTAGGAGACACATTTCTCAGCTTTATGCCATCTGCAGATTTGATAAGCATAACTTTGTGCTTTTATTCAAGACCCTGAAAAATTTACAGAATAGGATTTTGTGATGGCTTTAAAATGTCTACAAATTCTTTAAAACTCCTTTCTGTAAGACACGGGGCTTGATTCTCCAACCTTGCACGTGGGCTCTTCTTAGTACTGACTCAATTCTAAAGAACAGCGTATGTTGGAAGTGACGGTGTGTGACTTGAGAGACTAGGTCAAAAAAGGCACTGTGACTTCTCTCTCATTTTCTCTCCCTCCCTCATTCTCCCTCTCCCTCTCAATACCCATTCTAGGGAAGCTAGTATTATATCATAAGGACACTTAAGCCCTTTGGAGAGACCTACATGTTCAAGGACCTGAGGCTACCAGGCCCTCCATGCCTATGTAAGTCTTGAGATGACTGCAGACCCAGTTGCGATCTTGATGTCAACTCATCAGCCACCTTGATCCAGATCCAGTCAACTAAGTTGCTACCAAATCCTGACCTACAGAAACTGTGGAATGGTAAGTTTTTGTTGTTTTAAGCCACTATGTTTTGGGGTGATTTGTTACACAGCAATAGACACAGGGAACTAAAAAGCTTCATCTCACTGTTTCAGTTCAACTAGAGGCAGATCTTCTTAAGATACTGTCATAGCTCTCTTGATATTATACTCTTCCAGGGAAATGAAGATACACTGTGTCTATAACATTCTCTCATCTGCCAGTTTGCTAATGTCATCCAAAGGGAATTAGACTAGTTTGGTAAGACTTGTTTTGATGAGCCTATGTTAGTCCTTAGCCATTATCAGATTCTTTGTTAAATACAGTTAAATGCATAATGATTTTTCTGTTACACAAAACACTTGAGAATTTGTATGTATCAGTCTCAAATTTAAGAGATTCATCCTTCTTTACAATGTAAAATTTGGGACACTTTTCCCAACCTAGGTTTCTCTTCTGACTGAGCAGACATTAATGGGGGCTTGGGTTCAATTCCTTAAGCATCAGGGAAATTATACATCTAAGACCCAGAGATTTGAACTCCCTTGAGAAACTCTATTTCCTAAACCATTTCCTCAGAGTAAAGGAGAACTGGATTTTCCTATTCATTTGTGCGTACTGGCCTTTACATTCCTTTTTTTCCCCCCAGCTTTTACATTCTGAGGGAAATTTTCCTTTCTAGATGACGTGTTGGTGACAGATGATGTGTAAGGGTGAAGGGGTGGGCTTGAAGGGAAGGATACACAACCACAGAGATCCTGCTTAAGCAAATGTTGTTATGTTTTATAGTTTAAAATGCTGCTTCTGGGAGTAGAGTTCTTTGGAACTTACAGTTTATATTTTGGGAGAAGGGGTGTACAATATTAAGGTGGAAGGGATTTCAAAGATTATCTAAGAAATATATTTTCCCTATTTCAATGTTTCTCAACCTTCCCATTTAAAATGTCACTGGAAATAGGACTCCTAGCATAGGCAAGCATCAGAGAGTACAGATTTTAAAGATAACCCTCCCCCCCCCATCAAAGGTATTAATTAAAGAATTGTCTGAACTCCTATTTGTTTGGTTAGATGGCATTTCCGAGGCTTTTCAAAAAATGAACCAGTTGGCAGCCACGCATCATTTGGTGCAAGATTCAAAGGTCAGATATACACTACTGCAATGTGGTACAAGAATCAAAATTTTCCCCGGGAGGAAATGACCTCAGGGAATGCAATAGTTGTAGTATATCTTGAATTCATACAATGCCTCGTTAACTCTACTTGGCAAATTAATTCAAATTGATTTGTTTATGAGAATTGCAGCATGGCCCCAAATCTGGCTATACACAAAGGGTAATGATAAACAATGCATGGAGCTCAGAGAAAATGTCTAGAGAAAATTATAGATCAGCAAGGGGACTGTTTTTATAGCATAACTATCTTTGCTAAAAAGAAGAAAAAAAGGTGCGGGGGGGCGGTGGGGAGGGGAGAAGAAAAGCAAAGGAAAAAAATGAACTGGACAACACAGCCTATACAAATAAAACTCTTTTCATAAATAACACCAATATATCACAAATACTCAAAACAAAAGCAGATAAAGTATTTGAAAGTATCCAAAGGGAATATAAAAACAAGATTAAAATTTAAAAAAATGGACACTTAATTTTTAAAAAAGCAATTAACTCAATTTAGGCACAGTGATAAGACATGCTGAGGAAAATAAAAAAAAGAAGGCAGCCATATGATATGGCAGTTAGAGCCAAGATTAATTCCAAAGTGTCATACTTTAAAGAAAAAAAGTAGGGAGGGGACAATTCCTCAGTGAAAGCCACTAGTTTACAACTTCACATTGAGTCCTGAATTTAGGGTTGAGAGAACGAATGTGTAAGGAAATACAATTACAGTTGTGACAACCTTTCCCAAGCTTCCTACTAAACCTCTCTGCAAAATAGCTACATTTCCATTCTGATATCCACGCCCCTTTGCAATGAGACGTTGTCACTCCACCCATCAGAGCTTTAGTCTACTTTTCTACCCCTTGATTCTGGGTTGGCCCTGACACTTGCTTTGTTTTGCACAGGGCACATTAGCAAACAGGATGTAAGTGGAGTTTTGAACAGCCTTGGCATGATAGTGCTGCCCTCTCACGCTGCTGAAGCCCGAGACTGCCATATCAAGAAAGCCAAAACCAGTCTCAGCTCCTGGAGGATGAGAGACCATGAGAAGAAAGACCCCAGCCATCCAAGCCACTCCTCCAGTTTAGCTGAGGCCCCAAACATGTGAGGGAGGCCATCAAGACCATCTAGCTCCATCCAAGCCCGCCGAAAAACACACCTATAAGACCCACAGACACATAAGCCAATCAGTAACAAAGGTTTGGAACGATTCTGTTACTCAGATACAGCCAGGAGTTGGGAAATCCAGCAAAGACTGGGAAGCAGAGATTGGGTAAATGAAGCAGCTTCCTATGTGAGGGTTTCCATCAAGGACCAACAGAAAGAGGGGGAGGTGCTCAGCTGCTATCTGTGGAGTCAGAGGAGCTTGTGTGGTGCAAGACTTAGGGGTCCTGGAATGGAGACAGGGAGGCATCAGGAAGGACCTGCCACCTATATTTAGCCCTCTTGTTCATTCTTAAGAGATAATTATCTATTCGAAGGAAAGGGATGCAGTAACACAGCTCCTCAGAGGAGAGGGACAGGTCAGGAACCTGAGGAAGCCGGGACAGGGCAGGAAAAGCAGAGAAGCGCTGATACTTCTCTGGTCCCCATTTCTAGCTTGGACCAGATTAAGAGTGGGAGGGTGGTGGGGCTGACTCGAGAGGTAACAAGGGGCTATTCAGCAACTTATGTAACCTCCAGTCATCACTATTCAAATGAGGGGTAGATAGAGGCTTGTAAGAAAAGCAGGCTGGACTTAATGGCAAGATGTTCTGGAACTGTAGCCCCTACCTACCAATGGATTTTTTTTTTTTTTTTACTCCGTAAAGGATTCCGTGGGGAATAGAAAAGGATTGCCTTTTTTTCTGAGCTAACATTGCCTTTACTCCCATCCCTTACTCCAACCTTCGAACCAAAGCAAACCATTGATGTTCCTGCAGGATATGAATAATCACTGATTACAAATAGCGTTCCTGAGGCTTAGAATAGAAAGATCCACTTCACCACACTCCCTACTAATACAAGACAATAAAAACAAAGCAAAACACTGAATTGAAGACCAAAACCAGACAAAACAACATTCCCACCTTGCAATTTGGCTTTTAAAAAGCAGGCCCTGCCTTTTCAACTCCTTTTAAAGCTAATGGATCAGCGAAAAGTGACCTTCATAAACTCACTGAAGAGAGTTTAGAAGTTATTTTTCCAGGACTTAATAGCTGGTGTCAGAATTGTATTACATTAGCATGGCAGTTGGATTGTAGAGAGAAGCATCAAAACAATCAAAAGCTAAGGGATTAAATAAAGAGTAAGAACAACTAACATCTAGATGTTTTGACTGACAACTCCAATGACACATAGTTGTCAATAATTAGAAGTATGTCATGTTTTAAGTCACACCTCGAGTATTAGCTCAAATTGTAGATGTATTGGCCAGAATATCAATTTCTTAAAAGAAAATCAGTTTTTTTAATACTTTTAAGAAAGTGGTCAACAATTCTGCAATATTATCCATACATTTAAAATATTTACCTAGAACCCAGACTCCTCTATCCTGCAAGTGAATATCAGTTCTTGAGGGCATGTTTTGTTGCTGTTGCTATTGTTTGGTATGAAACTATAATCACCTTACAAACAAGATTTAAAGAAAAATCTTTTCACACCATCCTACTTCCACAATCCCTTTTCTAACACAGAGTGACATGAAATACTGACACATATTAAGTGCTCAAGAATATTCATGAAATTGATGACTAGACTACTGCTACCTCAAACAGAGGCAGGTGCTCTGACTCCAATAAATTATTAACTTATTATCTTTGAAAGTTTAAATGATTACCAAGGTTCTTATAACCTCTTAAAACCTACAAAATTGAAATATATGAATAAAATATTAATAACTCTCCCTTCTTTTAACTATTTAATATAAGATATTAAATAACATGATATTAAATCTTGGTTATCTGAGGACTATCTAAAGATCATTAGGCTATTTTATGCTTCCACATATTTATTTGTGCTGACGCAAATGCAAGGTTTTTAGTATTTACCCATTGATGTGTGTGTGTGTGTATCTTGTGTAGAGAGAATTTATAAATATCTCAAAGGAAAGAATGTCTTCATATATTCTCCATAGAACTTTGCACCTTTCCACAAGAAACAGCTCTTAGATATCTGTAAGAAAAAAATATCTAGGATTTAAAGAAATGACTGAGAATAATTTCAAATGACATTCCTAGTGATAATGGAGTTGAACAAAAATGCTTTTCAAGCCGAAGAGGAGAAATAAGACAGATCTATTTTCTTGGTAGAAGAAAGGCAAACTGTATCATCTGTAACATTGCAAATTATACTAGTCAAATTAGAGTAGTCCGTTTGTGTAGAAATTTCTGAACCAACCAAGAAAATGTACCAGGTGACCTAGTATTATCACCACTCTAATTGCTAAGTTCCTTTGAATTTTACTCGTTCAGAAACCCCACTTTTATCTTTCCAATAATGATCCAAGATATTAAAAGAAGGCCCTTGAGTGACTCGATTTGCCTACTGAAGTTCATGCAGTGTCTGCTGATGCCTCATTGCTTTCTTGTCAAAAAGCACTGAGAACATGACTAAGTACAAGGCACAATTAGGACCAGAGATGAAACAGGTGAGAGAAGCACATGCAGTTTTCTTGTTTTGATGTTTTCATTTTGGATTATCAGGGATGGTGGCTTATTTTAAATCACATTGGAATCCTTACAGGTTTTTAGATTTCTGAACAGGGATTGCAATTTCCCATCTAACCAAATTCAGGGATGCTGTCCAAAGATGTATCTTATTATTATTTTTTTTTCTTTCCAAGATTTGTATCTGGGTGTGACTCTGAAAGGGAACCTAGACACAGTGATTAGTAAATAAATAAATTTCTTCCTTAATTATGCTGTTTGATTTAAATATGTTCTGATTGAGGGGCACTTGGGTGGCTCAGTTGGTTAAGAGATCAATTCTGTTTCAGCTCAGGTCTTGGGCTCATGGTTTGTGAGTTCAAGCCCCATGATGGGCTCTGAGCTGAGAGTGCAGAGCCTGCTGGAGATTTTCTCTCTATCCTTCTCTCTCTGCGCCTCCCTGCTCAAGCTTGCAATTTCTCTCTCTCTCAAAATAAATAAATAAATTATATACATATATATATATATATATATATATATATATATATATATTCTGATTGAATAATGGTCCAATTCCTATTTATTATTCACTTTCTAGTACAAAGATTTATAGAGATGGATGCTTAATAAATACTTACACAGAAGGATCTGCATGGTTTCTGTTAACAAAGGAATGCAGATACTAGGGTTGCTTCTGTCCCTAGAAGTTGGCTGTGACAATTCGGATTTCAGGTTTTAGTACCCATTTAAAAGGCAGTGAGGTTTGAAGGTACACAATTACTGCTCAAACTCTTGAGCAGTTAACAGTTCACTTGTTCAAAGTAGCTGCCGTGGAGGGGAGTGACACAAATCAAGAAATCAAAGCCACAAGCAAGAGGAACAAAGTATACTTATATTGATTATTCTCATTGACCAGAAAAAATTAAAGCAACTACAACCTGACAGAATGATGCAGCTATGTAATTATGCAGCCACAGAATGAGCTGGATTTACTGACTGAAAAGTTCATTAATGTTTTGGCCTGAGTGTTTATTGGTGACCTCTACAACTACTAGTGCATTTCAACCAGATCACTAGAAGGTAGGGCTTGGAAGAAGTGTTGTGGATGAATTTTGTACAGCTACTGGGGATGGGAATAAAGCCAGAGAATTGTCGTAAAGGCCTGGGATCAGGGTTGGTCAGGACTCTGAGTCAATGTGTTGGCAAAGCACCTTGCTCAGTTCAGTGGCCTTATTTCAAGAACAGATCTGTTAAGAGTATTTCAAAATTCCCTTTATGGACCTTCTTGGAACTCAAAATTCTCTGAGGTCTTAGTAGAAGAAAGCTACAAAATGAAGCAAGACTGTTAGATTTCACTTGGTTTCTCCCCTCTAGGAGATCTCAATTGCCCCCTGGGAGCAATATCTTCTTTTCCATGTATTAGCTTCATTTTTTTTCCTCTCTGGAGGTCCAGCTCCACCCTCACCACACAGAAAATTCAGTAAATTTCTGGCTATTCATTTTGAAAGTCTAAAAGCATTTTGGTTCTATTTCAGTTTGTACTTCACTTATATAAATTCCTATTTTATTTGAAATAGTCAACAGCTCACAACAGTTTTATATAGGTTTGAAAATGACCTACTAAGTATTTCTAAACCTTGGCTGTCTGAGAAGATTTTAGATTTATTTTTACTCTACATATATATCTATGTCAGATTTATATTTAGTTATTTTTTAAACTTTCATGGATGCCTGAATGTTCTTTTTCTCTTCTACCATTTTGTCTAAGTACACTGGGAAATTCACTCTTCAAGACCTATAGTGAATCATCTCAAATAAGATTTAATTGTGACAACAAAGAAAATTTCCCAGTAAAATTTCAAAAGCTTTTCATAATAAAAAAATCTGTCATATTTGGATTTTATTTAAAATGAAATTAAGTATATTAAAATTTCTTTAAGTTTATTTATTTATTTTGAGAGAGACAGAGACCGTGTGAGTAGGGGAGGGGCAGAGAGAGAGGTGGCTTAACCGACTGGGCCACCCAGGTGCCCCGAAATTAAGCATATGTAATGCTTGTAAAGGATACTCTTTACCTTGATGTACACTGTTGTATATACACAATGGAGTCAAAAGTCTCCAATAATTTCAGCACAGATGTGCAGTTTCACATTTATTGAACACCTGCTATATTGCCACTTTGAGTCAAAAAAAAAAAAAAAAGAGGTGGGGGGAATTAATAGATTCCCTCACTGTGACTACTTTGCTTGGGTGGTAGAGAGCAAAGTCTGGTGGTATATGCTTTCTACTCTGAGAGTGGAAACTTTGACTCTTATTAGAGTCAATACTGAGGTCAGAAAAATGTGGAGGGGCTGCAATTTTCTATTAGTAAAATCTGGTCTTCCTTAGTTTGATTTTTAAAAATTTAAACTTGTGCATGCTATGCATATACATATACATACACATATACATACATCTATAGAGTAGAATCTGGTACTTGTTCCTTTAATAAATAGAAACAGATTCTAAAATCTCCAGAAGTGAACAAAAATAAATAAGCTGGATCACATCTAAGAAGAGTCCACCCTAGAAATGGCAGATCAATGGCCAAAAACAGAATAAAAGCATAAGTAGGAAGCTCCCAACAACCAGTTAGGGACAACCAATGCCAAGAAAATGAAAAGAAGGTTCTCTGGGACTCAGAAGATGGACATATCAGTGAGTGGGTAAAAGAAAAGATAAATGCTAAGAGGTCAGGTGGAGCCTTTATGCAGAAGGGCTATGGAGAATAGGTTAGGGAAGCTGAGCCGGCTAAAAAAAATAAATAAATAAATTCAAAAGAAAAGTATGCAACTCCCTTAAGAAGTGTGTGAGAAAGAGTGTATTTGGATCACTACCACTTACCGTTACAAGTAGAAGTAGCAGAACTAGAGAAATATTAAGGCTTTTAGTTTGTTATTTTCAGATCTTGTTCTAAGCAATGTACGACATAACATAAATGAAGGTAGAACTGAATCTGTGTCTTTGGTGTTCAGTTAAGAAAACAGTGTATGGTTGGATTTTTGTTTAAGTACAGGTACATGGATTGTGTGTCCCACTTGTGTATTTCTTTATCCTGAATTAACCTCACCAGTGGGTCTACAATACTCTACTTAATACTATCCTCATGTCTCTCAGATTTAACTCATCCACTTAGCGATTATCTTGTTCCCTTTATTCTTAACAGAGATAAAACAATCCACAAAATAAAGCTAATGGATCAGTAACAACAGAGTATAGGCTTCAAAATATGCATGATCTAGATCGAGGACTCCTTAACTACAACCAATGGGTAAATCTGGCTTATAGTTTCTTTCTGTAAATTGTTTTATTAGAACACAGCACTGCCCATTCATTTATGTGTTGTCTAGGGTTGTTTTGCACAACAGCAGAGTTAAATAATTGCAACAAAGACCTCATAATTTGCAGAGCCTATAATTTTTATTATTTGGCCTTTTAGAGAAGAAGTTTCTCTAAATGAAGATATCAGGGGGGCACATGGCTGGCTCAGTCAGAAGTGTATGTGACTCTTGATCTTGGGGTTGTGAATTTGAGCCCCATGTTGGGTGTAGAAAACGCTTAAATTAAATTAAAAAATAAAATGAAATGAAATGAAATGAAATGAAATGAAATGAAATGAAATGAAATAAAATGAAATAAAATAAAATAAAATAAAATAAAATAAAATAAAATAAAATAAAATAAATCAATCAGGTTTTCCATGCCTATGTTCAAATCCAAGTTGGCCTCATCACCTACTAGTTGTAGGATACTGAAGAGTATATTACTCAAACTCTTTGAGACTCTGTTTCCTCATCTCCAAAATGAGAATAATAATAGAATCAATTTCTAGGATGCTGTGAGAATTCAAGGTGATAATCTGTGAGCCTGACACAAAATAAGTACTATATCAGTGTCACGTATTATTAATTAACATTATTCCCCTAAAATCCCTTATTCAAGGATATGTTATAATATCCTCATACCCTTGTCCAGGATACACAGCTCTCACATACTTGCAGGCATTTGGAATGAAGATTTCACCATTGAACTCCGAGAAAACCACATTTCAGTAATGTGATTAAAATGAAAACAAATTTAGTTTAATTAAACATTGAGACTGGCAATTGTGCATCAGGCAGAAACACATTTCTAGTAAATGTTTAATAATGTGATTACAGACTATACTGCATGCACTGGGATGTGGAAAACAATAGTAAATTTGCATGTGAATTTACCTCTGTCAGCCAAATGATTTTGAGCTCTATACACAATACAAACTGAAGTACCCCTAGGAAACAGATGGAAATATGGGGTAAGAGAGAGGAGTATAGGAACAAACAAAAATCTATATAGAATCCCAGTATTGACACCTTCTGCACCTGTGACTGCAACAAATGTGATCAGCTCCCAGAACCTTGGCTTATTCTTCTATAAAAGAAAGAGATTAATACTTGTCTCCTGTAACCATTGGGCAGATCACACTAAGTGAAATAAGGTATGAACAATGGCTGCCTGTTTGTTCCTTCAGTGTGAATGTTGCAGGTTGTCATGTCACAGTTTATGCTTCTGTATATCTAGGTAAGTAGGGGAGCAGAGTTGGTTAGCGTTGTCCTAGAGGACCCTAGGTCACATCCCAAATTCTATCCCATGCTACTCCTATCTGGTCCTCAGGCTCCATCAGGTACCTATGTGTGCCACTGAATCCAGATGTCACCTGCAGTGCCTTCTTATGCTACTTAGAACTGTAGGTACAATATGGTCTAGTGCACAGAAGCATTACATTTGCCTCCCAAGAGATACAGGCTTGAATTCCAGGTATTTGTGTACTAGCTTAAAACCCCGAGAGAGCTAACCTAACAGGCCTCCATGTTACCATTCGTAAAATGTTGATAAAAATAGTCTCTTCCTCTTAGGGCTACTTTAGAGATTTAATATAAGTTTTAGTGTGATGCCTGGCACTTAATAACTGCATAATATAATTTAAGTATGAAAATTATCTTGCTTGTGTATATGCCCTTCTCTTTCACTAGGCTATAAGATCCTTGAGGGCAGAGGCTTTGTTTTATTTCCCATCATCTACCCATCATTTGGCATGGATTCATATGCAAAGTAGGTTTTGAATTAATATTTGTTGAGTGGTGGAATGAATAAATGCATAATAAGGAGATCACTCCACTCAAACTCACCCTGTTGATGAGGATGGGGGATTAGCAACATCTCTTCTTAATAAAAGGAAACATCAGTTAGTGAAGAGACTTCTGAAGTGTCACTGCTGCTTGAAAATACAATATAAATTTTCTTCTGGCCCATTATCAACTCATTTCCAACATACAGTTTGATATAACCTTAGCTTTTGGCTTGAACTGTCATTTTCCACTTATATGCCTAAGTTCCCAATTGTTCTTCTGCAGCACCGTATATCAATCATTGGTATGTGGCAAACCCCTCCATCGAGGCACACACAGAGCATCAGGGACTTACTGTAAGGCTATAAAAGTACCATGTGAAAAAGAAAGCATCTCATAAACCAAACTAAGTATCAGTGGGAATCAAATCCAGTCCACATTCACTCCATGAACTGAAGATTAAAAGTGTCCCTTTGTCCTTGACTCGTTCTCTCTTTCCTCCTCTGACCCTGCTTTGCTCCTTCTTCAGCCTGCTGGGGTATTGACAGGGATTTTAGAGGAGTGGAAAGTCTTTATCTCTTTGAGATGAGCTGCAATATGATTACAATCGATTGAGTGATTTACAGTTTAGAGTGCCTTTCATTACACTCCGTGCCTTATAGAATTATAAATGACATACTGTGTGTGAATATATATTATTATTATTGGATATTTATGCACCGCCTTTCTATAAGAAGCTCAATGTTCTTTTTAGACTTTAAATAACTACAGGGACCCTGCAACCTTGTATAAGACTTAAACTGAAGAGACTGAAGTGGGAAATTTTTCTATAAATAAAGCTACACTCTTGGACAGGTCTTAGGGCATTTGATGTCCATCTAACTCTGGGGCAGAGAGAAAACAGTACAGGGTAGTTGCATTTTACGGTTAGGATAATGATTCTGAATTTTAATAATTAAGACCCATTTTGTAGACCAGAATTTCTATTTACTATCTAAACTGGAGCTTCTTGGTGACAATAGGAAAAATCAAACACAATTCACTTAGCCTGGTTTTGACATTATGCAATATTTGATGATTGGTTTAATTTGGAAGAATCTGTGTTAATTATAGATGCCTTGCATAGAGTGAGATGTCATTAGTACTTTTATGTCACATTAATCTCAAGTGAGCATAATTTAAAAATCACATAAAAAGTGACCACACTGTATTTCTAATCTTGAAAGTGTTTGGTTTCATATGTACATGTACTCATTATTCACAGAAATTAAGAAATCCTTTTCTTTACGTATCTAGTTGAATGATCTTAATGGTCTGGAAGTGACCCTCAATTTTCTCTTTACTTCTCTCACTGAGTTCCTAGACTATAACATATATACCATTTAATGTATGATTAAGTAAATAATTAACATATGGCTTTTAATTTGTTAAATTCCATCTTCCCTTCTAAATCTCAAGGCAGTCTATGAAAGATGAGAAAAGCATGAACCAAGACCCAAGATGTGTACCTCATAAAGTCCTATAGAAGTTTCCAGAAACACTATTCTTTTGATGAACAACTCTCTATATCAAAAGCACTGCCCCATTTACAAATGAATTCTGGATAAATAATGTCTTTAGTCACTATAATTGCTGTCATATTATCTGGTGTAAATCTTCATAATGGTTACAAACTCCTTTGCGTGTTATTTACTTGTATCATAAATAACCTTGAGTCATGTGTTGGTTTAGTGTCTCGGGGACATGTGTCTTGTGTCCATGTGTCATGTGTTTATGAGTTCCTTTTCCCTCTATCCCAAATGTTCCCTTCCATAGGGTGTGTGTGCATGTAACATGTGCGTGTATATAAATGTGCTTGCGCTTGTGTGTGTATTCTTGTCGTTTTGTGGTGGTTATGTTTAATTTTAGCATTAGCCAAAAGCTCACAGTTTGCCTTGAAACACTTATCAGCTTCTAAGAGACATTTACAGGGACAGGAAGACTGTAGGTTTGATAGCAGTAATTGTATTTAACTTGTAAGAGACAAGGCTATTTATCTTGTGGCTGGGAATTCACAGAAGAGAAAGGAAGGTTGCCTGATAAAACAAAAATTAAAGAAAAAAAAATACTATGCACCCTCTCAAAACTCTCCTATCCCCCAAGCAAGACCATTAAACAGTAAAACAGACTTTCATCTAATAAAGCCCTTCCCATCCATGTAGAGGTGGTGCTAGAAGGTAAAAGAGGATTGTGAAAAGAAAGAGGCTGCCAAAGTCCCCAAAGAACTAACCAATGTTGTGGAGCAAAGCAAATGTCATAAATGCCCAGGGAAATGCTAACTTGTAACTTGGCAGAAACTAGAGATTTAACCTGAGAGAAAAATTCTGTGAGCTAGTCAAGTACCTAAAGTCTCTGAACGGCTCCTAATCTAGGAAATGGGCATAAAATTAACAGCGATCTCAAGGGTTGTACCAAGGGTAAATAATATGTTATACCTGAAGTGGGAAGTAGGTAGGAAATGCTCAAAAAGAGTAGCCATCACCATCTGGATGAATTTGGTTGATAGTAGCATCTGCCATTTCTATATCTCTGGGATAACAATCCCATGATTCAAGTGGAGTGATTAACCAGTGATTGTACAATGACAAAATACATTAGGTGAGTTCAGAAGGTAAATGCCCATGAGTTTATTGATGATGTAAATATTTACATTTATATAATAACTAAAAGGAAATAAGAGAGAGTATATTCTAGTCCTGCACTGTCCAATATAAGCCATCAGCCACTAGCCTCATAGTGCTGGCCACAGGACTGAATGTAAAAAATGTATTTAAATCCTCAGTGCTTAGGACATAATAATTGCTCAATAAAAATAAATTTTCAGGGTCTCAGTCATATCAGCTGCATTGCAAGTGTGGCTAATGTGGTTAATTAGTGGTTACCATGTCGAACAACCCTGTAGTCAGTCTGAAAGGAGGAAAAAGAGTCATTTTTAGCTTTCTCAATAACAGTGATTCTCAAACCTACCTGCATACAGAATGACCATGGGAGCTTTTTAAAACTACTGATGCCTGGACCAGTGTTTTTCAAATTTAACACTCCACACGGATTACCTGAGTATCTTATTATAATGCAAATTCTAATTCAGTGGGTCTGTGGTGAGGCCCAAGATGCCCCATTTTTAACAAGCTGCTAGGTGATGTTGATGCTGCTGATCTAAGGACCACACCCCAGACCAATTAAATTAGATTACCTGAGACTGGGGCCTGAGAACTGGTAGTTTATAATAGTTCCCAGGATAATCTCATTTGTAGCCCAGTTAAAGAACAGTGCTTCATAAAAAGATAAAAATAAAAAAAAAAAAATCTAGTGAAAAGATTTTGAACATTTTTAAAATAGTTTCATTAAAAAAAATTACGTTTATTCTTTTTAGAGAGAGAGACAGAATGTGAGTGGGGAAGGGACAGAGAGAGAGAGAGAGAGAGACAGAGACAGAGACAGAATCAGAATCAGAAGCAGGCTCCAGGCTCTGAGCTGTCAGCGAAGAGCCTGAAGAGGGCCTCCAACTCATGAACTGGGAGATCATGACCTGAGCGGAAGTCTGACGCTTAACCAACTGAGCCATCCAGGCACCCCTAAACATTTTTTTTCACCAAAGACTAACCCCAACAAGTTACAAGTCCCTTATAAGTAGAAACTCACCTGTTTGTGACTCCTAATTCATTCCTGACAACAAGTTGAACTATTTAGCAGTCCAAGTATTCAGGATGCACTGGTTTGAGTGATTAATTGATACTTTTTGTGACCAAATGTTTGAAGAACTTATTTATAAGATGGTTTTTAAAATGTACCTAGCAATGTTCAAACACATTCATTAAGTGAGACTCTCTCTAGTTGCCATTATATCTGTACAGTCTTGAAAACATGTTCAAATAGGGCTTTCCCTCTTGACTGTATTTACACTTGTTATTCCCCTTGCAGGACTTCACGATTGGTTTTTATTTTTCCTCCAGTTGAACTGAAAGCAACACTGGTCCTGAATGGATGAATGAGCAAGTAGATGGGGCTTGTTTTAATGCTTGCTTCGAATCTGGCAAGGCCTCAAATGTTTGCAGGCAAAGAGAAAGAAAGGGAATGAAAACCTCCTGGGTAGGAATTAATGAAAACCCAAGACCTGAGAAATTTCAGCATCATGTCAAGAACATAGACTTGTTTTTAACTCTTCAAAATCTCAATAACTGAAGATGAGATGTGGACAAAGAGATCTCTCTTATTGCATGTGTACTGTGTAAGCTATAAAAGGACAATAAGCATTTGAAATAAAATATGTTGGAGACTTTCCATACTCAGTGCTGTTCAGCCAGGGGTAACTGTGTCCCCCAGAGGACTCCTGGCATTGGAGACATGCTATTGGCCTCTAGTAGGCAAGTTAGGGAGGCTGCTAAACATTCTGCAATACAGAGGACAGCCCCCTGCAACAAAGAATTATCTAGCCGCAAATGTCAAGAGTGCCAAAGTTGAGAAACCCTAACTAACTGAACTGGTCCAGGCAGGCACTTCTACTTGAGAATATTCCTGGTGAAAAAATGAAAAACAAAAAACAAAACAAAACCCTAATAACCTAATGTTAGTATCAATAAAATCATGACTCTAAGAAACAGGAAAATGGGTAGGAAATTTGAATTAGTGCAATCTGAAGATCAGGATAGGAATCTTGGCTTTACTCCTTCAGCTGTGTGAATACTGGGTAAGTTATTTAGCCCCTCACAGCCTCAAATGTAATCTGAATATGGCTATGGTGGTAATAATACCAAACTTGGTCCCTCTCACAGGACACAGTGATGCTCAAATGTAGTAATGCATATGAAGGCACTTTGAGCGTCACTAAGCACTATAACAATGTTTGTGCTTTCAATACTTATAAAGACAAGATTCTGTGGAATTTGACATATTCAAATATGAAGAGTTTTCTAATCTACTGTCCTAGAAGAAGAACCACTTCAACATCCTTTTGAACCTCTTCTACATCTTTCATGTTCTGAGCTGGGTGGTCAGACATTTAAGCTCAGGTCATCAGGGGGCATTTTACTGACGGGAAAAGGGGAATCCAATCAAGAGCCCTTCCAATGAGTTGGCATGTAATATCAAGAAAAAAAGAAAAGCAATGGATACTCTGGTCTCAGCACCATCTGCAGTGGGAAAAGAGAAAGTCCTATACATCAGAGCTGCTTCTCAGGCTTCAGTTTCCAGGAAGCCTGTCTCTGACCTAAAAGGCCTCTTACTGCATGCACCCTGCTCAGGGTTCTAGTGGCCCCAGTGACATAACCAGCCACCCAGGCATGGCAGAGAGGATCTTTAGCAATCCCAGTCAGCTCAGCCTCCCAGGTTGCCTGGAGCTGGGGCTAAAATTAATCCCTCACGCTTAACTCACCTTTCACCTCCCCTCTCTTGTCCCCACTACTGCATTGTGTCAAGACAGTAATCAGAGGCTTTATAAGGAACATTTGTCAGCACCTGGATGCCAGCTCTGGGCTGATTCTTCTTTTATTTCCCTCTCCTGTTCCTTAGCCTTTCTATTTTCAGGTTCAAAGAAAGAAGTTGCTTTTGAGTTCTATCCTGAGAATTAAGTGATATCAGATCCCAATGGCTATAGAACGACTTTCATTTTGGATCCTTCCTGATTCACAAAGAGTCAATACCGCATGCCCGGGACCCAGCTGGTTTCTAAATATTTCACAGTGGGATGTTTCAGTAGAGCCACATAAAATCCTATGAATGTCCATGAGAAGATTTTGGAGTTGACCCATTCATCGTGATACACAGGGACCTGTTGGGCAGGAACACTTCCTGAGAGCATGCCCTCAAAATGAGATAACTTATGTGAATATGCTGTAGGAGCTCTTCCATATTTCTTTACTGTTTATACATTAGCAAGAGACAAGTAGCACAACTAAAGTCCTTTTGATGGTTTCTATACTTATCACAGTGAATGAAATAGGATAGCTTGGGAAAAGAATACATCACTTTTGTAGAAATTGTGTCAAGCTTGCCTGACCAGATGTCTTTTGTTCCTGGATGCCCAGATACAGGGTGTATTTTAATCTCACGGTTTAATATAAATTAAACCTTGCCAGATTGCTCTAAGGATGCTTTAAATTTAGTTAAGAGGATCCTTTCAGTAGCAGAGGGAGAGAAAGAAGATATCCAAAAATCAAAAGGTGACCACTCCTACGGAATCGAGCGGAACATAAGACTAGAATGTTTCAAAGGTAAAATGTTTCCAGGGTAAAATAAACATTTACCCTTTAAAAAAATTAAAAATAGTTTTGGACTTTCTAACGCCATTTTCCAATCTAGGCAATGAAGTATGATGGTCACTCCTTCAAATACTCAGTCTTCCTTCAACTGCTTCATGGAAGCATATTGTCCCTGTTGTCAGGAGGACAGCTTGGACTCATTACAAATGAGTCTTTCAACACAGCTCAAGAAACCTTTTCTTTTCAAAAGGATCTTTGACTCCACATCTTACAATAACCACCTCTGCGTGGTGATTGGTACTGACCTATGTAATAGGACACTTAAAAAAAAGAATAAATTTAAGATGACATAAGAAGAGAGATGCTCATTTCTATCCATGCATTTTTCAAAATATTCCCCAATTTTTGTGGGAGCAATAGTGGAAATTGTGCCCAGTTAAGAATGGGAGAATATGGTCTTTCACATTTACTGTGTGACTTTAGGAAAGACACAGCATCTCCCTGAGATGGGCACAGTGGGTTGTTTAATAGTCAGTGAAGTGATCTGTTTGAGTGAATACGTAACAGTCAAAAAAAATGCTACCCAAATGGTTGATCATTCTCATAGCTAACATTCATTGAGTACTGAATTAAGTAACAGAGTATTAGGTCGAACATTTTACATGTATTCAACTCAATCTTCATGTTAGCCCTGGAAAGTATTACCATAATCCCATTTTACAGACTAGTTAACAGAGGTTGGGAGGTTAAATAACTTGCCCAAGGTTACTGGTAGGAAGCTGGATCCACAAATAGGAAAAATACACACTTAGGGAACCAAACAAAATAGTAAAAAATGAGAATGTGGGAAGAAAGAATGTATTTTTAAAGCATAACGTGACAGAGAAGAAAAATCATATGTGTTAGAAATTCTTACACACTTACTTTATGGTACAGTGTTGTTGTATTTTGAATTACTTGTGGGTAGAGGCACTAAATATTTCAGTGCTTATGGCATTTCAAAATCTTAATCTAGCCTGCCTTAGACTAACAGCTGACCAACTCCAGCCACTTGACTCCAAAACCCATACTTATAACTGCCATACTGTATCATGTTCTGTAATAATAATACTTATTATTACTAAATAACAGTTACCAAGGATTACTAGTAACAATTGTTTTCAGTGGTAAGCAATGACATTAAAGAAAGGTTTATTCTGTTTTGAAAACATAGTAAGCAACCCATAATTTGGAACTAAAGATACAAAGAGATAGGCACACAGCAAGGGTCACTGGTTTTCTTACATATCTGTGGTTATGAAATGGCCATTAAAGAGTCTTCAGCAAACTTCTGGGTTCTATACTGGCTCAGGGAAAGTGGCTAATATAAATTTAGAAATCTTTGAAATTCCTAATAGAAACACAACAAATCCTACAGCACTACCAGTGGGGCCAATGATAACATGCATGGAGAAAGAGCGATGTTTCCATTGAGCAAACGAGCAGCTTTTAAGATCTCAGGCTATTTTGATTCCCCTGACCACCCATCCCCCAGAGTTTAACCACAAAACATTTAAAAATAAGGTCTCTTAGTGTCTAGCAAATTTGGATGATGATAAGAATTCATAGTAGCTGCTAATACTTCTGGCTCTCTTCAAAGGCTCAAAGATAAATGCATGAGGTCATTTTTGTGCCTTAATCTAACAAGTGCTAAGGGTATGACAAGAGACTCCCAGTAAAGGCTGGGCTGGCTATTGTATGGAGACTGACATGGAAGATAAATGGGTCGGTGAGGCTTTTTATTTCAATAACTTGGGAGTCTTGTATGCTGTTTGTAGATGCTCTCATGATTCTTAAAACATAGGAAGATTCTGGCTATGGGATGGGAAACAGTAGCAAAATTACTTCTGATTGGTTTTTTAAAGAAAATGAATCCTGAATTGGGCATGAAAACAATCACAGCCCTCAAATCATTCAAAATTCTTGGGCCACAAATAGGTAAATTTACTTGATGCATATCTCCAAAGTGTGATGATTATTAGCTCCGAAGCTCTTAAACTTCTGGAAGTGTATTTTGGGTTTCCTTCCTCTGTGCTCACTCCACTAATTGACAGGATGGCAGTGAGAGAATTATGGGGTAGAGTTTGAAGTGTAGGAGACAGAGTAAAACATAGCATCATGCCCACACTAGTGAAAAATTCAGTATTCTGAGCTATTCTCTTGCATCCAGGTGATGATACAATTGTGGAACAAAGGCCCTTCGCCACAGTATTTTCCCTTCTACTCCTGGAACTTTTACGATCAGAATTGAGGGCGCTTTTCCTGGGAGAAGTGAGAGATGAGAGGGAAAGCTAATGGATCATTTGAATGATCTCTTTAAAAGAAAGCGACCTTTCCTCCCTTTGCCCTTGATTTGGCCATCTGGCTCTGGGAGTTTGTTGGCAAATGCTCCTTGACCATAAAATTTAAACACATGATTAACCCCTTTCCCTCCCACACCAGTATGCTTGCTGTTAAAATGCCTACTAGAACCACTCTCTGAAATATCAAGGAAGGTTTAGTGTAAATGAAAGAAAAAATTGGCCAAGTCAACCAGATGAATGAAACTCCACTCTCAGTTTTTCTCTCATTATTACCCTGACTTGATGGTCATCATTCTAAGTTTAGTAAACTTCATTTTACAGTGTTTATGAAATCTCTGACCATCTGTATCTTCAACTTCATCTGACTAAATGCCACCACAGAGTCCAGATCTCAAACTGATTATCCTGGGATTATCAACAATAGCTCCTGATAGAGAAGGCACCCCTTCCCTCCATTGGTCATCATTCGCAATGCCCTGGAAAACCTACAGTAATCATCTTTAGTATGAGCCAGTCAGGCAGTATTCCTCAGGTTAACCTACAGTGTTCGGTGCACAGTTAGTAAGTCTCCAGAAGCTCCCTACACTGAACCAAGCCCTACAGGAATACCTTATCTTCTCATACAAAAACAAACAAACAAACACACATGAAATGTGTGCTTAATATCCAGTGTTTCATGATTCGGTGACAGTTATGAGAAATCAACACTTAGAGTAAGAATGGGAGAGCAAAAGATGGTATGTGGTCATTGACAGTAAAACATGTACCTGTGGGATAATGCTCATTCACTGGCCAGTTGTCCACCTGAAGTGTGGCATTGCCGCCGTTCCTGGTGAAGCGCACCACGTGGTATTTACCATCATTTACAGGGGTTCTCTCCTCTTTGATGGAGATGTCAACTGTGCCAATATTGAAGACAACTCCAATTTTCCCCTGTTCCTGTGATAAAGAAACACAAAAGGCATAGTTATCACCAACCATAGGTTTTCTCCCTTTAAAGTTGATCCTCCAACTAACAATAAATCCGTAGGTACCCAGAGGGAGGTGTCAGCATGAAGTTAACAATAGTATCCCACATTTCTCCATGGGCTTTCATCCTGAACATAAAAACCAATGGTATAAAGCCACCCAAATTGCTCTCACAGGCTGCACTGTACAGGTTACATCATTTGATTGCTCTCAACAGATATCAAAGCTGGAACCAGAGAACTACCTAACAACTGTGTAGTGACACTGCAAAGTTGATTTCTGTGAGATGAATGAAACCTGTTTTCTAAGAGAGGTAATTAGACACTGGACTCTAGTTTAGATTAAGGATTAGGGAGGAAATATACGCATGCTTGTGCATCGTGGGAGGGGATCAAGCCCAAGGGAAAGTGTACATTGAATGGTTAGAAAGCAGTGGCAGAAGGGTTAGCATTATAGGTCAGCACCTGATGATACTTTTTTTTTTAGGTCTAAAACACATAGAACATGTACCCTCAGTAGAGGCCAGTGAAACTGAGCTTGACTTTTCAGGGTCAGGTGACTGAAACTCTTTCCACACTTGCAACCCTATTCCTAAGGTTCATCCAAAGAAGGGTGTCATCTTCAGTCCTATAGTTTTATGCTACATAGCAGAAGAGAACCTCAATGGCCCCCCAAAAAGACTTCTGGTGGGGGGGAACACAATGAATTCCAGAAGAGTGACACTATGGCAATGAACGTGAGGATTATGGTGAAGGTGGAGGAGGCGAACATAAACAATGCGAATAAAACTCCTGCTCTTTCTTCTCCTCCAGTAATTTATAATAACTAAGGGTTGGGATTGGAATTCACAATGAGACACAAAATGGAAGTAACCCTACTGATCACATATTTCAACCTTGTAGAAGGGTATCGTAGCATGTGGGATGTCAGGATGGATGGGCAAGGAGAGAGGGAGACACCTTTTTCCATTTCTCTAGTTGTCTGACCTACTAGCTAAGCAATAGGTTGGACATTCAAGGACAATAAAATTTAGTGGTAACCCTGCCATTGTATTTGTTCACATAGTCTTCATTATTCTCTATTTCCTTATTCAAGAATTAAAAGGAGAATAAAAAGGAGGAGGTGGAAGAGGAAAGGGGGGAGGAGGAGAATCAGGAAGAAAAGAAGGAGGGGACAAAGGATGAGAAAAAGATATGGGGGGGGGGGAAGTCCAGAATCCACATAAACAAGATGTAGGAAAGATTTCACAGAATCTCAGATTTGGTAATTGGGTTCATTCATTAATTCATTACATAAATACAGTATTTATTAAGCACTTGGTATGCTTAAAGTCAATAAATTAAGACTTATGCTGAGATTTTAGGCACTGGTTTCCATATAGTTTGGTACACTTCACTTATTTTTTCAAAAGACAGGCTTTCTTCATCTTGCCAATTTTCCTTTAGTATGTGAACACATCTTATTCCTGATAAAAGAATCGACAGGTACCCAGCAGTCTTTTTTAAAATAAAAATTTTTTAATGTTTATTTATTTTTGAGAGGAAGGGAGGGGCAGAAAGAGAGGGAGACACAGTATCTGAGGCAGGCTCCATGCTCTGTGGTGTCAGTACACAGCCTGATGCGGGGCTCAAAATCAACAACTGTGAGATGATGACCTGAGTTGAAGTCAGACACTTAACCGACTGAGCCACCCAGGTGCCCTCCAGGAGTCTTGATTTTAGAAAGTAGGAGCCTAAGCTACGAAAGGCTGCTTTTAGCATGCAGGGATGCTGTGATACAGGACGGACATCATTATTTCTTTTGTGCCCTGATAGCACAGCTTGCAATGTAAAATGATGTCTGCAATTCCCATGTTCTGTACTCTGAGAAAAGGTGCCTCCTCAAATGGGGACTAAATGCACTTATGAGTTCGCAAATCCCTGTTTATTGTGACACTATGTTCTCTGGGTTTTTTTTTTTCTACTTCTACATCTCCAGTACTAAATAAAGTACCTAGCATTACAATGGATAAATGAAACTGATGATAAGGTTTTCTTTTTGCATCTTCCATGCCCATAATTAATAATGCTATGATCCACTTTATTTTTTCTCCTTAATTCTCTAGGAATTCTGAAAAGATAATATGATTTTTCTGCATTCCCCTAAAGCGTTGGCCTTCATTTCTAAGGGGGTTTGTGTGTGTTAGAACCTACTCATCCTTATACCTAAATAAGCAGGGCTATAGTAACCTCAGTCATAACCTGTTTAACAAAATGAGAGAACTGAAGGAGTTAAGAAACCATGACTGCAGACGCCATTACTCCTCTGCCCACCCTGCAAATGTGGACTGTTTATTGCACCACGGTTCTTCAATGAGAAACCACTATATAAATCCTGGATACATGGAGAGGACTGCTGGTGATTCAATTCACCTCTGAGTCACTAATTAATCATGGATGGAGAACAGTTTTAGGCAGAGAGAGGAGACCTTTAAACCAGCATTCTGCTGCTTTTCAGCAACAACAGTGGCAAAGTACAGTTCTGGCTGAGTGAGTTGGCTGATCAGCGAGATAATATTCTTGGGCAGATTTTCTGCAAGATCCATAATAGATTCAGGGGAAGAAAAGATTTAATCTCTGCCAGAATAAATATTTGGTCCTTATCTGAGGCGCCACACATTTGCCACTGCAATCACTGCTTCGGAGAGATCGTCTTAATCCTGCTAGCTCTACCGCCAATGTCAATGGAGACCCTTATACCCAGATGTTTCATTGTGTTTCCCCACGGTGGTAAATGTGGCTGTGCTAGACCTCAGATGTGGTCTCTTTACTTGCAGTAATAAGATTTCATTACTGCAACCTCCTTGTCATTTGTCATGGGACCACAGTGGCTTTATAATCTGTGGCTAACTGCTTTGTCTCAGTTCATTATAAGTCTTGTGGCAAGTGCCCATACAGTTGCCGATGGTTGAATCCATCACGCTCAGCTGCCATGAAGATAAACTCTGCTGGCTCATGTGTCCAGAGAACATTTGAGGGATAAAATCATTGGCTTTGGAAACAGCCCTGACTGACCTTTGGGCAAGTTACTTAATTTTTCTGAACCCATTTCTTAATAATGTATTACGGGGACAGGAAACGAGTTTTCCAGGCTTCCTAGGACCGTTATAAGGCTAAAATGATATGATTATAATCATTAATATACCACTTTATAAGAAGGAAAATATCATTCAAATATAAGGGATAAATGAGATCATGAGAAGGAAAAAAATCTAAACATTTGACCACATGCAACACCCTGTGAGCACCAGAGAAATTAACTGGTTCAATAGGATAAACATGGTTTTAGCATAGCATGGTTCAAATAATACCTCTCTCTGGTTCTGAAAGCTATATGACCTTGGGCAGGTTATTTAACTTCTAATTTCCCTGCTATAAAGGGATCTGCGGAGGAAGGGAACAGCGAATTGCTACCTTTGAAGCTTTTTGTGAGGATTTTAGGAGAACACACATGTGGGAAATGCTAGCACGTGGCTGTGCATACTTTGAGACTTCAATAAATGTCAGTCATCTTGTCCCTTTCTTTCCCCTCATTAGTATAGCTGAAAGTGGTGGCACGAGCTAAGGACTGGCTAGTTTGGCAAGAGTGTCATCAGAAATATTATCAAAATAAATGTAAATTTTAGCAAACAGAACATCAAAAAATAAAATTTGCACCATTGTTTTCCTGTCACAATTTGGTAGTTGCTCTCTCTTCACATTCCTTGGTGCCTTTTATGAGCCCTTTCAAGACAAGCAAAGAGTAGCTACAAAACAGCATGACTATAAATTTTAATAACTCCATGCCCATCACCACTAAAGTTGCTACCAAAGGCAATCAGTTCAATGTATGTTTTTCCTTGATATTAAAAACACAGACAAGTGGTAAATCAAAAGACATTACCAAAGAATCCTCAAGTGCAATAAAAAAAAGTCTATTACAGAAAAAAAAAAAAAAAACACAAAACCAAGACTGAACAGCACAAGAAAACAGCTGTCTTTAAATAGCCAGTAAGTCATTCTTCATCAATAATGACTGTTTACGAGCCCACCTGGTTCCTCAAATTAGTCTGGCTCCAGCTTTCTAATCTTCCATCAGCCACATTATAGTTATTGCTGTGAAGGTGACCCATAAGATACTACCAACACCAAGGTCATATTTTAGAAGCCGAGATGCACAGGGGCAAGACAAATCCTCAGGAATAAAGACCTCCCTGAAGGCAGTCTCTTCATTCATTCCAGAGTGCCCCCAGGGAAGGCAGAATGCACCATCACTATTTTAGAAAATTGCAGCTGACAGAAACAGAACTGGAACTCTCAAATGTATGCCCAACAGATGTGCAAAGGAAGTTCTGAATATCTTGACTTCTAGGCTTCCTACAGAATCTGTGAGTTCAGGGCTAGGCAATAATACAGGAAGAACAACAGGTATGTGATCCTTCTTGGGGCCAGACACTGACAGGTCAGGTCTGGCACACCCATTCCAAAGTTTGGGTCACTGTAAATAAATCAGTGGCAGTGTTTATTACATTCTTCTAGTTTCTCCCATTATGGGCCCATAGTAAGAGAGAATTTCTAGTTCCCCTTGGGATATGGAGGGCCAAGAGAACAGTGTTGATGAATAAATTAGGTGTCACTTCCAAGCCACCCATTAAACTGCTGGTGTGAGACCCACCAGAGTTCTCCCATGGTTCTCAACCACTGCATCCAGCAAATTCCTGGCCGTGGCCTCTTTTTCAGCCTGGGCCATTGAGTGAGGATGGCAACAAGCCAACTTGCAATGGACATGGAAAACGAGAAACAAAGCTTGACTGCTTTATGCTACCAAATATTGAATCTGCTTGTTACTGTAGGATCATCCAAACTACTTCAAAGAACAGAGTAGGTGCTTGGCAAGTAGTTTTTAATAGAATAATTTTTGAATTCTCACAATTACCCTCCAGATTTTTTAGGTGAAAAAGATGACGATTCAGAGAATAGGGGATTCACACAACCAGTAGGAGATACATTTAAGATTTGAATTCAGGTCTGACTTTAAAACCCATGTATTTTCTACCATGTTATGTTTCAGGCACATGTATTACATGTTGCAATTGAGTTATTTATATAATAAGACAGTGTATACATTACATATCATAACTTTATGTTTGCTTAACCTATCTAACCTGTATACCTAACCTAACTATGGGTATTGCAAATATAGGGACATTAACAGGTGCTCAGTGAATGTTAAGTTAATGGATAAGTGAATGAATGAATAATGAAGTAGAATGTGTGGCTTTGGTAGAAAAAAAAATTGTGCTGATAAGTTTTTATAACTTGGGAGGCTAAACAGGTTTGAATAGTATATGATAATGAAAAGAGTTGGTCATCCATATTCACATTTTTTTGCAATAAATCTTAATCAAAACATATAGTCTCACTGTGCTTTATATAAGCGATCAATAAAAAACAAAGAGATAAGGTATGGTTTGACTCATCAGATAATTTTGGCTGAGGGAGAATTTTACTGAAGTTCTCTAGGATAAAACACCCTTGTGTTTAGGAGAACACAGTATGGACTCTTTGCATAGCTAATCACTATCTTCCAGTGAAGATCATCAGACCATTCTTTCAATGTTACAGTGTCCAGGTTCTAGACCCAAGATAATTGTCAGCTAATAAGTAGGGAGTGTGTACTTCCTGTGTGCAGAGCCATGTACTACTGAAGGATTCAAGAGAAGTAAGAGACCAGGTCTCTCCCTCAAGAAGTCTAAGCCCATCAGGAATTACCCAAGCTGACAAGACTCCAGCTGTGGAGCTTGGAGATGGTTTGGACTTTCACTATCATCCCAGTCCCCTTGCCTTGAGGAACTTGGGTGAGGTGGCTGTGACAGTAAGGGGAAGGGAGAAGAAAAAAGTCTGCTCTGGTTTTCAGAATACTTTGTATTTAGAATCAGAAGACCTGAGCCCATTCAGGCTCCACATCTTGTTGTCCAGGTCATCTTGAGCAGGTCATTCAACTCTCTGTACAAAAGAAATGAGAACAATAATACAAGACACAACAATAACACCTGTGCTAATGGAATTTAAGAGAAATGAATAAAATATTGTCAAATTCTCAAGTGTTCTTCAAAGGATGGTATAAAAATGATGTCAACGGTGGGGAGTGAAGATGGTGGGGATAACTGGGTGACAGAGAAATAGTATGACAGATGATGAATGAGTTAGAGGCTTTTGCACACACCTTACAGGATACCACTCTATTTAAAATGCCTGTTCCCCACTCAAGATCATCAACTCCACAATCTGTACTGACTGTTCCTAGAAAATTTATGTTACATGGCTTGGAAACAAATCCTATTTTCCTAAATCTGCACAGGTCTCAATGACCTTTGCACCCACCCAGCAAAACTGCATCCACCTTTCCACCTGCAGCTGTGCTTCTACTGTTGTTGCAACTGACGTCTGGTTGTGCCAGGTCAATCAATTAAAGTGGATTAGATCCACAGACTGAATTACTAACAGAGGGCCAAGAGAGATAAGACTGATAAATAGCTCAAGACAGCTCCATCTCTAACTCCAAGCAAAGAGAGAAAAAAAAAAAGGGGGCAAGCACGGATGACAGCTCAGGACAACAGGAACTCTGACCTGAATGGGGGCAGTCAAGGAAGGACAAGACAGCCAGTGCAAGTAAAGAAGATGCAAGTCAGAGCCACAGCTCTAACGTCACTGGTCGCAAATGGCATCCTGAGTCACCATGTCCTTCAAATCTACTCTGAATGCTCACTTCTAATCCACAGACCTAATGTCATCCTACCTTGTTTGGTAGTTAAGTCTGACCACAAAGCAAAAAATTAAAGTTCATTTCAGTAGAAGCCCCAGTGCTGCACCTGGACCAGAAACAGTCTTCTGACAGGATTCAGGCAACAGCTGGCAGGGCTGTGATGACTACAACCCAGTACAGGCTGAATATCTCCTATAAGTGCCTTGCCTTACCCCCCAAATCTCTACCGCAGCTGTGAAGAACTACCCAAAGGCTTTAAATTTTTTTTTAAGTTTATTCATTTTTGAGAGAGAGAGAGCATGAGCAGGGGAGGGGCAGAGACAGAGGTAGACACAGAATCCGAAGCAGGCTCCAGGCTCTGAGCTCTCAGCACAGAGCCTGACGAGGGGCTCGAACTCATGAACCGAGAGATCATGACCTAATAAGCTGAAATCGGACGCTCAACCGACTGAGTCAGCCAGGTACCCCCCAATGGCTTTAATAAAGAGATCCTAGGTTTTGTGCTCACAGTAACAACCTATAATCCTCAAAATAAAGAAAAAAAAAACACATTTCAAATCACCTAGCACATCTTACATTTTACTTATATACTTACAAAGTGTGATCCTGGGACCAGCAAGCATCAGCATCACCTGGGAACTTGTTAGAAATACAATTCTTGGGGCGCCTGGGTGGCTCAGTCGGTTGAGCGGCCGACTTCGGCTCAGGTCATGATCTCGCGGTCAGTGAGTTCAAGCCCCACGTCGGGCTCTGTGCTGACAGCTCAGAGCCTGGAGCCTGTTTCAGATTCTGTGTCTCCCTCTCTCTAACCCTCCCCCGTTCATGCTCTGTCTCTCTCTGTCTCAAAAATAAATGAACGTTAAAAAAAAAAGTTAAAAAAAAAAAAAAAGAAATACAAATTCTTGGATCTAACGCCAGACCCTCTGAATCAGAAACCCTGAAGTGGGGCCCAGCAATGTGTATTATCACAAGCTCTCCAGGTAATTCAGATACTTGCTGAAGTCTGGGAACCACTTCCTTATGTCTTGGTTCCACTAGGCCAGTGGATTCAACGGATTTTGTGCCCAGGGACATTGGGCAATGTCTGAAGACATTTTTGGTGGTCACATCTGGGAATGGGAGGTGCGACTGGCATCTAGTGGATATAGGCCAGGAATGCTGATAAATATCCAACAATACCCAAGAAAGAATTATCTGGCCTCTAATATCAAAGTGTCACCATTGAGAAACTGCACTAGGGAGGACAAAACTTCACACAAGAAACATCTATCTATAAAGCATGTGCGGCATCACAGAAACTATTCTACAAACATTTTTATATATGGGTCTACTTTATTCCTCACAATGCTCCTTCTTTGAGGTATATATGCATATATACATACACACAATGCTTTCTCTCTCTCTCTCTCTCTCTCTCTCTCACACACACACACACACACAATGCACGTGTATATAAGTGCATGCTTGTGTGTACACACATGAGAATTCTCACATATTTGTTTTTTTTTAATTTTTTTTTTCAACGTTTATTTATTTTTGGGACAGAGAGAGACAGAGCATGAACGGGGGAGGGGCAGAGAGAGAGGGAGACACAGAATCGGAAGCAAGCTCCAGGCTCTGAGCCATCAGCCCAGAGCCCGACGCAGGGCTCGAACTCACGGACTGCGAGATCGTGACCTGGCTGAAGTCGGACGCTTAACCGACTGCGCCACCCAGGCGCCCCAAGAATTCTCACATATTTGGTCCAAAATTGTGATTTAGCCCTCAAAGCACAGGGTGAGCTTTGAGCATCTTTGAATACTTGGACTCTCTCCCTACTCCTTGTTGTACTCAAATGTCCATTTTAGAAGTGTAAAATTGGAACTGCAAGCTCACGTGACCACAGAGTGGCAGGTCCGGAATACATGCCCTGTGTTATTTTCCCTGTCTGGTCTTGGTAACCACCTTCTCTTTTAACTAGCCCCTAACGAAGTGTCCCAGTATATCAACATTAGCTGAAAGTTCCAATTCCAATTTCGTCCCTTGACTCTTCATTCCAGACTAGGTAATTTTAGTCAGTTTCCACAAAGATGGATGGTCACTTTTGAGTGGACTTCCAAGGAGAAACTCCTCTCCCCAAACTAGATATTCCAGCCCAACGATGAGCAGCAGCTCCTCTACAGAAAAGAGACGAATAAGCAGCCAGTAGTAACCTTTCAAGACCTACTCTGTGGCTGTAAGGAAACCTTTTGTGATTCTCCAAAGTGTTTTATTATTTATTTGCTTTTAAGTGACAGACTGAGTTAACATTATAGCTTCAAGGCGAATGGACCTATGTGAATAATAAACATCAACAAAAATTTCTGGTTCAATAAGTAAGGCATCCTCAGTCACTTGCGTTGATGGGTTCCTACTCTAAATCCTACCCCATTTTCTAGATGGGGGAAAAATGTATGCATGTTTCAGAACTGAGAGATTTCATATTCTGGATTATCAGAAAATACAATACAGATTATTGCATGTTTTAATGATGCTTTGGAGAATGGGCATGCAAAAGTTACAGGAGACAGATTGGGCTGAAAGAGAGATCAACAAATAGTGGGCCAGATCTGGCTGTTGCCTGTTTATGTAAACAAAGTTGTATTGGCAGATATAGCTGTGTTCATTCACTTACAAAATGTCTGTGGCTGTTTTTGCACTACAACAGCAGGGTTGAATAGTTGCAACAGAGATCTTGTGGCTCAGAAGCCTAAAATATTTAGTCCCTGGCCCTTTACAGGAAAAGTTTGTTGACCCCTATTATCGAAGCTTGCACAATTTAAGGGTAGCCATGTTTTTTGTTTTGTTTTGTTTTCAGTTTTTGATCTATAGTTTATATTTACATGGTCAGAATAACATAAATACCAGTGGGAGCGTCAAATGGGGAGCCTGTACCTGTTCATTCAACTATTACCTGGAATATAGAACAGATTTCTAATAAGACAACATACATAAAAAATTCACCCGATGTATGTATGAACTAATCTATCTCGGATCCATTAAGGGTGGTTTAGATACTAAAATCAATTCAACAGAGCACTGTTTGAAGGTAGGCAGCCAAGGATACAGAGAAATAAATTAGAGGCTTCTGGCAAAAGATGATGGTAGCTAGAAATAGTCTGGTAATGGAAGAGATGGAGCGAAGTTGTAAAGTTATTAAAATTATAATGATATGACATTTCTTTCTGAAAATTTATCTAGTTCTGTGGAGTGATCATGTACATGCTAAAGTATTGGGATTCTAAAAGCCAGCACACATCACTCTGATGCCGGGACTTCAGTTTATTACATTAGTTGGAATGGGAGAAGAGAAAAGCATTGCTACCCAATGAGTATGTCTCCGTCTCCAGGGCTCCAATGCATCTGCAAGAGACTTGAGTCCCTTGAATGATAAATGGTGATTAACTGAACTCTCTTGGTCTACCTGCAAGGAGAATCTACCGTGTCATCATCTATGGATGAACACACTGAAATAGGGGCTCATTTTTCCTTTCCTGGTTATCGTAAACAAAATGGCCAGCACACTCTAATATATCAGCAGCGCCTGTCTGCACACAGGGACGATGGTGTGTGTGTGTCCTGGAGATAGCGTTGCAGCTAGGTATTTCATCCAGGTGATACTTTACGGTCCTCCTCTTTGTCAACTATCACCACTGTAACATTCCTTCTGGGATCATATCAGCATTTCTAATTCAAAACGTTGATTCTGACCTATCCCCAACCACCTTAATGAAAGCAACAGAGGGAAGAAAAAAAATGAGATTTAAACAGCTACAACACATCAGGAGAAAGCGGGCCTGCTGGCTTCCATGCCAGCGTCAAAGCCACTGCAGGGGAAGTAATCCGGACAAAGGAGCAGAAGTATATAAAGACGACACTTTTCCTGGGCCCTGGGTGAGACTGGTAAAGGTGACCCCAAACAGGAGACTTGAAAGCATGCCACAGGGAGCTGACTCATGGCTTTGGAAAAGAGTCCAACATATCAACAACTGAAAGTTTTTTCAAAGCTGCATGCTCTTTTGATAGAATAATTAGGAAACAAAACTCTTTATTTTAATTTACTTGAATTTAGTATTCCTACCAAACTGTAAATTGAGTTATGTTACAGCCAAATGGGGAACATACCCCTAAGAAACTAGGGAGTCATCACTCCCCTATCGTATGGCAGGCATTGGGAGCCATCTGGGAGCCAGCAGCCACAGCTTTAGATACACAAATTACCCACTGAGTTCACAATAAATCAATACACAATATAAAGAAGTGTTTATATTATCGCATTTAAAGGGCACAAGCATTCTTTCTCTCTCTTCTTTATGGATGCACTACAAATTTATTCATTTACATAAAGATGTTACATGATTTTATCCAAATGGTTAAGGAACACAGCGCTAGAGAAATAGAGTTGTGTGTCTACTTATGCCCATGTAAGTGTGTGCATGTGTTTGAATGAGACCTTAAAACTTAACATATCCAAAAGCTGGTTTCTTGGGGCACCTGGGTGGCTCAGTCAATTGAGCATCCAACTTTGGTTTAGGTCATATCTCAGAGTTCGTGAGTTCGAGCCCTGCATTGGGCTCCCTGCTTCGGCTCAGGTCATGATCTCACAGTTTGTGAGTTTGAGCCCCGCATTGGCCTCGCTGCAGTCAGTGCAGAGCCTGCTTTGGATCCTCCATCTGCCACCCCACCCCTCTCTCCAGCCTTCCCTTGCTCACGCTTTCTCTCAAAAATAAATACACATTAAAAAAAAAAAAAGCAAAAACTGGTTTCTCTGACCCTCTCTTTTGCTTATCAAGTGGTGATGGCTCAGGAGAATCCAGGTCCCTTTGTATTCATCAAACAGCATCTATAGCCAAGTTCTAATACAGCCTATCATAGACCAGACTCAGAGCGAATTGTGTATTTCAGAATACATTAAACATGAGGAAGATTTTAGAGTCAACATGACCTCTAGGCAATGGAACTGGTTGGTCATTAGGGATCATTAATCCAGTAACTATTCAAAGACAGGACAGCTCCTCTAGGCCTGGTTTAGCCCAAAATTGTATGGGGTACCCTTTCCCATACAGAGAAGGGACTTCCCTCTGCCCAAGAGTCCAGCTTTCATAACCAGTGTGCATAGATGTATAGAGCTGAATGAAATTCTACATGTATGCCCTCCCAGAGCTATCTTTGATTAACTAGGTCTATCTTCCAATTACCCCACAACTTCTCCAGCATCTATTCAACATTAAGATAAATTGTTTGCATTGATTCTTTTCAACATTTAATAGAATTATTCTTTCCCCAAACAGATAATGTGCACTGTCAAGACAGAAAATTCATTTTTATTTTCTATGTCTTCCTCAATATGGGGGACTCAATAAATGTTTAGCTGAGTGCCTGACACAATGGCAAAAGCATCTTTGCATTTTTCAGTAGGCAACACTTTAGGACAGAGCACAGTATCTCCATCTGTGGTTTATTTACTGCTTTTAAATTTGCTATGATTTTGCTTTGGGAGAGTGCTTTTGAAAATGTGGACCATGATCATGTCTCAGAAGACCATGGTCATTAATTTACTTCACACAGACTACTGAATAGTCTTCAGGATAATTGCCAACACACCTATGTGGCTCTGTTGACCTGGAAGTGAGAGGTTCAGTGATCCATTTCCAAGGCCTTCAATCTACCCAGCTTCTTTATTGGGAGAGATTCAAACTAAAGTCCTAAAAGTGAACACTACGATCCCATTATCAGTTTCTTTAGCCACTTAGTTCCCATTCAAAATCATTTTAATGCTTGAACTATCTAAGATATCTATCTACCTATCTACCTACCTGCCTACCTACCTACCTAAGACTTCTAGAGAAACTTATTTTCATTTTCTGGCCTTCTTCTACACTCCTCAGTGTCTGATTGCTGGTCAGTGTAATGTTCAAGCTCTGCCCATTGGGAGCCCGTCTCCTCATCACAGTCTTTTAGGGCTACCTCTGAGTTGGCTTTACTACAACTACCATCCATTTTCAGTTTGCACTAGACTTGCTTAATTGAGGATGTTTACACATAGTTGTATTTTTTAAACTGTACCTTTATTTCTCCAAATCAATGTTGCAGACATCAAAGACAAGTAATAGAAGTTTTCCAGTCAACTACCTACCAGTTATACACTCTGCATAGGGCACTTTTGTAGGCCTATCAGAAGCTACACAAATGTAGTTAGAATTATTTAGCCCTCAAGAGTATAAACTCCATTCCAGTATTGCGGAAAAGGGCAACAGCTTTGGCGTCCGAATACACGGATCTAAATTCTAATTGTTCACTTAATGCAGGTCCTGGAACAATTCACAAGTACTCTGGGCATAGTCTCCTCATGGGGAAGATACAGACGGCATCCCTGAGCTTGTTGGATGATATGTAGGTGAACAAAAGATGTTTGTGGCAGTGATGTGAAAAAATGGGGCACTGGAAAAAATACATCATTACAGAATAGATGAAGACAAAAGACAAACAGAAACAAGCACACAGTTCCCTAATCAAGACAGAAGGATTGAAGGACATTACCATATAATATTTCTAAGTAAACATCCACAGTTAGTCCTTGACAAATTTCCCAAGTGACCAGAGGCACAGGATTCATTATGTGCCCTTCAAGACAGAAAATGCTTCCTTATTTGGGAGGGGTCAGGCCAAGGCTGGGAAAAAGTGGGGTTAGAGAAGACATATTTAGGTAGCTGCTGATGAGGAGGTAAGGAGGAATAGGGGAAGGTTAAGAGGTTGAAGTTATTGTAATAAAAATGAGATTTAGTCCGTGAAAGGGAAAAATAAATACTTGACATATAAACGTTTTAGAATATCAACCAGCTGGTCTGCTTTGTAAAATTTCAGTAACGTTGCCGAGACAGAAACCTTTGAATGTTAAGGTAGACTCTCAGGGCTTAATACTTACACTAACAAAGTAAAAGCATTTTTTAAGGTTCATAAACATGCTACATCTTAGAGAATATCTTCTCTCTTGCCCAAAGGTCCCTCCCCACATCCCTGGCAAATGTTTCTCTGATGATGGCACGAGTAGTTATGGGGTTAAGAAAACTTGGCTCAAAATAAAGATAAATGAAATCCCTTTTTCCCCCAAGTATGCCCTGCTCTTAATTCCCTTGCTTTTTGCTATAGGCATCTACTTCTAGCAAAGGAAGAGCTTTAAGAGTTTGGAAGGGCAATGGTTTATTCTGTGCTCACACCTGATGCTGGCCCAGAGGCTCAAGGCCATCAGGGAAGACATCACCCAAGTGATGCTAGAACACTCCCCTTTCAGCAGTTAGTAGTAATTTTAGTGTAGGTAACTAGTCACATCCGCAGTATCAGTGATACCTTTGAGTTATTTAAGGTAGTGAGTAAGGTCAGAAGAAGGTAAAAATTTAAAAAAGAGGGAAGGAAGTAATGGGGAAACAGACAAGGAATTAGATGAGTGGAAGTAACTCTATCCACCAAGCCTCATCTGAAAGAATACAGAAAAACAGCTCCCCAAACTCTCAAACATAGATGTATTTCTTGCCACTCTACTTTGTGCTGACTTCAAGAAACTTTCTGCAGGCAAATATCTAGAGGCAAACACCTTAGAAAGCCAGCTACAAGCAGAGACACCTTCTTTAGTAGACAGCAGGATGCACTTCTGATTCAACTGCCAAAGGATGCCTGCTGACGAGCCATACCAGACAACAAGGTCTACCTAACGAATGCACAGAAACAAGCACTCAGGGGACCTAAAACCCAAATGTCCATGACATACAGGTCTCATCTCCACTCTGGTGAAGCACAGAAAGAGGACCAGGAATCATGAATCTACCCCAGAGGAGCACAGTAAAAAAACTATACTGAATCTAGGGGGCATACTTTTCAAAAAGGTACTGAAATTTTTTTTTTTGTTTTTGTCTATTGATTATTTTTCCCAAGTAGATGCTTATTAACTGCATTATGTAATATAGAAATTACCAATTCAGAACCTACAGGTGGGATCAGGCCCTCAGATGTATATTATTTTATTTTTTTAAAGGAAGGGGTACTCATAATATCTTTTAAAATGGGAATTAGTTTTCAACATTTAAAAATCAGTCTCTCATGAATAGTTTACATTTAAAAAATTTTTTTGAAAATAGTAAGATTTAGCCACACTGGGATAATATTTCTAAAACACAATTAAAGGGCGGAGTTGATTGGGGGGAAGAAAGGTACAAGTTCCTTAATTCACCATAGTCTCCACCATCCTCTATTGCCTATCACCTGCAAAGTTTTGAGTGCTGGTGGCCATCTATCATCAAGTCTTCCTTGAGTGTGTGCTCTCTCTCTCTCTCTCTCTGGTATAACAGGGTAAAGAAGAAAGGGAAACTTCTCTCTCAACAGACAATAGATTGAGGGCCATAGGATTCAAGAAAAAAAATAAAAGAAAGTCCTTTTTAAAAAGATTCCATTCCATTGGAGAGTGTTATGCTAAGTGAAATAAGCCATACAGAGAAAGACAGATACCATATGGTTTCACTCTTATGTGGATCCTGAGAAACTTAACAGAAACCCATGGGGGAGGGGAAGAAAAAAAAAAGAGGTTAGAGTGGGAGAGAGCCAAAGCATAAGAGACTCTTAAAAACTGAGAACAAACTGAGGGTTGATGGGGGGTGGGAGGGAGGGGAACGTGGGTGATGGGTATTGAGGAGGGCACCTTTTGGGATGAGCACTGGGTGTTGTATGGAAACCAATTTGACAATAAACTTCATATATTGAAAAAATAAATAAATAAACAAACAAATAAATAAAATAAAAAGATTCCATTCCATTTTAATCATTTATATTATTAGTCTGTCCCTTGAAGACTTTTCTGGTTTTTAACCCCTAGTGTAATATAATAATCAGAGGCTTTTGAGTAAGATAGATCTGGCTTTGAATTTTAATTCCACCACTTACTGTGTTTTCTTGACCAAGTTGTATAGACTCCCTGAGCCTCAATTTTGTCATCCGTAATGTTGGAAAAATATTACCCACCACACAAGCTTGTTATGAGGATAAAACAATATATGGAGGCAACTAGCACATGATAGAAGATGCTCAAGGAATTGTACTTCCCTTCTCCTTTGAAGGGTTGGGATGAATCAAGCAGTCACTATCATAAAATCACACATACACATCTAAAGTGCCTGCCAAACTGTAATGACCCAACTGCTGCTACAGAGAGATGGCTGAGCTCAATGTTTTAATGTACTTTTCATGGACTGAAGCTCAACAACAAAATCTATCACTGTTAGGCAACCTCATAAGAAGGTCTGATTTAAAAAAAATATAGACTTCTTTCTGAAGTCCAAAGTGTGGTAGCTACCTTCACCTTGACTCAGAAACACACCAATAGGAAATGTACATACACTTAGCCAATGAACAATAGGATTAACAAATGACAGCAAAGATAATGATAATAGAATGCATTATTGAAAGTTGCATAAGAGAAGACCATTCAGTATAGAAAGGTACATATAAATTTTATGCAAACACACTTTTAGTTCTATGAGTTCATATATCTACATGGCTATAACCATCAAGAAAAATTTAATGTAGGCCACTGCTCTGGAACTACCATTTAATTTTGAACAGACTGTGATATTGAAAAAAAATTATTTTAGTTATATAACACACTTGCCAAATAAATCAAAAATATTCATTGCAATATAACAGCTAAAAAAAAAAAAACAGAATCGCTACTCTAACATGTTGAGATTTAAGTGGGCAATAAATCATAGCCCTCTCCATTCTGAATTCCAAGCCAATTGAGAAATAGACACAAGCGAAAGGATCAGCGAACTTTATTGTTTGTGGAGCTGAATGCGGGAATAGGTCTGGGACAACACTCTGATCCAGCCACACATTAGGCTTCCTGCTCATAGTTCAAGGCCTGTCCCCTTCCCCACTGCCCCCTGCAAAGAGGAAATTGGCCGGGGGCTGGGTACTCCCAGTGTAGGGAGAAGAGCCCTCAGAACAGGAAGAAGAAATGAAAGGGGTCCCATCAGACATGCAGATCCTTTATCCAATCCCACCAACTATATAAAGGATTGGAGAGAAAGGATAAGAAGTGTTACCCCAATATTTTCCTTCCAGGGAACAGTGGTTGCTTAATAGTATAGCATGGATGGGGAAACCATCTCTTTTTTAACACCAGAAGCCAAATAAAGCCTTTCCAGGCAACCCTACTGAAGCAGACTGACTTTTAAGAGGAGCTAGAGAACTAATTCTCAGGCATCTATAGAGGACTTGTTAATATAAGGTTGATAATATGTATGGGAATCTTGAAATATTGGGGCGCCTGGGTGGCTCGGTCGGTTAAGCGTCCGACTTTGGCTCAGGTCATGATCTCACGGTCCGTGAGTTCGAGCCCCGCGTCGGGCTCTGTGCTGACCACTCAGAGCCTGGAGCCTGTTTCAGATTCTGTGTCTCCCTCTCTCTCTGCCCCTCCCCTGTTCATGCTCTGTCTGTCTCTGTCTCAAAAATAAATAAACATTAAAAAAAATTAAAAAAAAAAGAAATATTACTTCATGGTCATAGTGACACTTCCTCTCACTAACCAGTTAATAACGACCACTGTTTCTGCTGATTGCTGAAAATCTTAGCAACATACAGGTGATGTCTTGGATTTTTAGAAATCGTGGTGTCAGAAAAAAATATTAGAGAGAGGAATGTTAAATAGGACTTTTAAGCCAAGAAATTACAGTCCTAATTGGTAAGATTTCAGCAGGCTCATGGAACTTTCTTTATATCATGAACTTCTGCCTCCTTCCTAAGGGCCCAGAGATCTGCTTTGCTGTCATTTATGTCAATGCACCAGCCAAGACTCTTTAGTGCAGCCCAACTATGCTGTCAACCCCAAATCTCAAGGGATGCATATAATCACCATATTTACTGTGATGGCCCAGGCAATAATGATACCCACCGATTCTAATGAAACTAAAGTGCACGTGTCATTTTGGAGATGCTATTTGTTCAGGCAGAGTTGCTTGTCAGCTGTCTCTGGCCAAGCGATACAACCTGCAATTTAGTTAACAAACTGAGACATCATAGAAATCAGTGCTTATAACAGGCTTCCTTGATTCACTTGGGTTTTTCCACCTGTCTTACATATTGCAAGTCTCTAGCAAAGTGGCATTGGTGGGAGGAGGTCCCAGTGGAGTTGAAAAGACAAGGGCAAAAAAAAAAAAAAAAAAAAAAAAAAAAAAAGGAACAAAAAATAAATAAATAAAAAGCAAGGAGTTTGCTAAAATTCTAAAATGGAATCTTCCCCAGAAGCAGAAAATTCAGAAAAAAAGCATTTCTTGGCTCCAGTGATTGAATTGTTGCCAGCTGGACAAATTCCAAACTGGTATGCCAGATCTTCCATTATCAGGTTCCAACCTTTACCTCCAGTATTCTTACCAAACTTCCTGAATCTTCTTCCCCATCTTTAATCACTGACTAATCCAACCATTCATTCAGCAAGTATGTATTATCTACTCTGTACAAGACACTGTGCTAGGCATTGGTTCCAAAATGAACAGAACCATTTCTACCTTTCAAATATTCCTTGTGCTGATGCTCAGTCTCAGGGATGGAATGGATGGGGGTAAATATCAGTAGGATGGAAAATGGACTGAATTTCAAGGGCCTACTTTAAGGAAGACGAGAATATAAAGAACTGACCTCAGTTTAAAGGCTTCCAGGGAACCACCTGATAGGATGGATCTGTGGATTTTCGCAACAACTTTAAGAGATCATTTATGATCTATTTGAGAACCACCCAAAATATGGAAAAACAAAAACTAGCTTTAGGTTACAGTGATATGGGAAAGCTTTATAATGGAAGTAGAATTTATATTCAACTTTGAATGTGGACAGAATGTGGATGGCCCAATTTGGATGCTATTGTGTTAACAGAACTATAGGAATGCAAGATCCCTGAACTTGGCTTTGGAATCCAGGAAACCAGGGTTTAACCCTGGACTGTTTCATATGAGTCAGGTAACACTGAAGAAGCTGATTAGCCTCTCTGAGTATTAGCTTTATTAATATTAAAAATACTTAGTCTATACACTGCATAGGATAGTGCTGAGAACCGAGATAATATATGTAAAAGTGCCTTGTAAATTGTAATGCACGATACACATATCAGAAGATTAGGTGCTGTACATTAATTGTTGATTTGACTTTGAATATACATGGCTGTTTCTTTTTCTAGTTTTTACTTTGATAATTTTTAAAAGGCTGTTTTCAGCCTCTTTAAAATCTTCAGTAGAAGCAGGAAACCCTTTGCTTCATACTAACTTATTTCTTTTATCACAGAAAATCAAAGTTCTCCTTGGCAATCATCTCATTAATCTCTTGGAGGGAGGTAAGTAAGCAGACATATATTTTGCACAGTTGTATATATGAATATCAATTTTACTAATAGAAAAGCCTAACATAAACTTTCCTAAGTCACATAGTGAGTAGAGCAATCCAAAAATGACCCAGGCATCTCTTTATCTAATTATCTACTCTCCTCATTATATGCATCCAAAAACATTGTTCTCCCAGTAGACTTCCAAGTAAAGATCTGGCTTTCCAGCTCCAAAACAAGTAATACTTTATTTAACTTTTAAAGCCTCTGTTTCTTCATTTAAGCAACAATAAGAAAAGCTGGCAAACAGGAGTTTTGTGGAGATAAAAAAGAATAAGACATTTATAATATTTATGAAAGAAACCTAGTTCAGTATCTATAACCCATCAAATGAAGAGTAAAGGCTATCTTTTTTGTTTGTTTGTTTGTTTTATAGGGGAAGCATTTGGTTTTTATAAATCTCAAGGGTAGTTGTCCTGAAATATAGTGAATTGAGTATGATTCTGAAAAACAATCATTATTAATAAGTCCCATAATTAATTATTCCATTAATCAACAAACATTTGTTGAGCCCACATTATATTCTAACAATTGTTCTAGATACTAAAGATATAAAGATGGATAGAACACAGTGTAGGTTTTCTACAAGGTTACAATTGAGTAGATGAGATAAGACATAGGTTAAAAATAAAAACTGTTCAAGAATAGAAAGTGGTAAAGGCAGTAACATACACAAACAAAATTCAACAGGATTTCAGTGGAAATGGTTATTCCCCAAGGGAGACCAGGGAAAACTTCATCACAGATGTGACTCATAGGCTAGGTCATGAAAGACACCTAAGATTTCAACAAATGGAAGGAGTGAAAACAAGATTGATGAAATAGTATTCTATGCAATGAGACTAACATAATCAGAGGAAAGATTCAGAGAAACAAAGTCTGATCAGCAGATGAGTTTGGTGAGAGCATAATATACACTAGAGAGAAATGGATTTTGCTGGAATAAAAAGACAGGTTGATGCTAAATCATTTTAGGCTTTGAGTGGGGTATTAAGGAATATGTCAATACTAGGACACCATTGAGTGAAATCATAAAAAAAATTATATGTTAGAATATTTGAACATGTTGTGAGCAGATGGGGAAGAGGTAGAGGAGGGGAAATATAACAGATAAAATGGAGATGAGGTAACAGATGGCATGAGATCCCAGAAGAGGCAAAAGGGCAGGAGGCCAAGGGCACAGGTAGACTCAACTGTGGGGAAGGTGCAAGCCAATTTTTCCACTGAGACAGAAAGGAAGGAGAAATAGTTGCAGCTGTACTGTGGTGTACTGAGATCACCATAATTTGATAGATGCAGAAAAAAAATCTATACATTCATTTGTTAGAGACATTGTAGAAGGAATTTTTAAATTGAGGAGTACTAAACTAAGACCTTTAAGGTCCTTTTCAAAGCTAAGGCAGATGTACCAATAAGGTCCTCATTTTCAAAATAGAGAAAAAGGAGTCCTCACAAATATGGGACAAGTACACTTATTTAGAAGAGGAATAGGAAAATGGTAGGTGAAACTAGATCAGAGAATGATTTTGTGCAGTTGGCAAAGAGTCTTCTAAGCAAAGTATGCATATTTCTGTTCATTATCACCATCACGACCACCACCACCACCCAAATTACACCCAGCTTCTGATCTAAACATTTACTACCTTCTGGGCCTTTAGGAGCATTTGACTTCATCTCTATATGCTATAGAGATGAAGGGGAGTTGCAATAATCTAGCACAGCTTCACTAAGAACAGTCACAGGAGTTTCTATAGTTTGGGTTGCCCTTTTGTGCTCTAGAATATACCATGAAAAAAAATTGCCTCTGGAAGCCACTGACTTCTCAACCTGAGTCCTATAATAAATGCACAATGAGCAGAGCTGAAACTAATTCTAGCATGAAACCAATCCTAGGTCACCTGCAGCCCAGAGCAGAGCCACCATGCTGAGCCTGGTGGAGATAAGCCAAACTTCAGTCAACCTCTTGGCTTGTGAACATGTGAATACTTAATATTGTTAGCCATTAAATTTTAGTGTGGTTTGTTATGCAGCATTATTAAGCAATGACTGACTAATACACTGAACTTCAAGAAACAAAGGACTCAAATGCTCTTTCTAATTGGTGTGAAGATTCTTTTAATTATTTTAATGTTTCTATTTCTGAGACAGAGAGAGACAGAGCACGAGTGGGGGAGGGGCAGAGAGAGAGGGAGACAAAGAATCTGAATCAGGCTCCAGGCTCTGAGCTATCAGCACAGAGCCCCACATGGGGCTTGAACCCACAAACCATGAGATCATGAGCTGAGCCGAAGTCAGATGCTCAACCGACTGAACCACCCAGGCACCCCTGGTATGAAGATTCTAAAGTTGAGACACAAATACAAGTGCCTCACCATATACTATACAACTTTTTGCTCCACATATATTGAAGAAGAAATGCCAAGTTATGTTCCTTCTTTGCTACCTAAATTAAGCTTGCAAAATTTTGGTATTACAATCCATTCTAAACAGCCACTGATAAAACAGAAAATCAGCTTCCCTTAGCCACTAGTAGAACCACTTCTCTTACCTTAAAGCCAATGGTAGTGACTTATGGCTATTGTGATTAGCTTGGAAGAGTTCTTTCTATTTGAGACCTTTAGTCTATTTTGCTGTTAGTAAATCAGTCGTCAGAATTGTTACTGTTTCCTCCACATTATGATAATGTAATTTGTACTCTGCCTCTCTTAAGAATGGATGGGCCATATCAGGTAGAATATATATACCACCAAGAAGCTTCCCATGTTGGAACTGAATCCAAGCTTGAGCTTTTGAGGAGTGTATATTTTTTCAGGAAATTCAACTTTCCAGCCAGGTCCAAACCTTGTTTTCCTTAAAGAAGTTAAAATACATGGAGATACTTTGGGTACTACATTTAAGACTTTTCAAAGACCCTACTTGCAATTAGTATAAAAAGAGGCCACATTTTTAAAACTTAAGCAAAAGGAGTAGTGCCAAGACGATGAACAACACGTGCTTTGCCCTTTCCAGGGGCTCCATGCATATCTCTTAGTAACAGTCAAGTTAGTGTGGACATCAGGAATGGGAAGACTGCTGGTTTTGGAAAAACCGTTAGCTCCCAATACAGATATGCATGTTCTTTCTCCAGATCCAAAAGAAACCATCAAAAATTCATTATCATAGAATTGCTAAAAATAGTCATATAAAAGCATCCTCATTGACTTAAAACCACATACAAGCAGTCCTCCACAATAGCCTGAAAAATGTTCCTATGGGATCATTAAAGGCAAAGAATTCCATTCCAAACTGGAAATATGTCACTTACTTTAAGACCCAAGAAAAAATCAATTCACTCCTTTATAAATTTAATTTGGACTCACTGGCTTATGTAAATTCTCCCATTTCTTCCTGTTCTCTCTATTGGACAAATTATTGTTCTTTGCTTTCTACTCCAAAGAATTGCACCGTAGGGAGAGCAAGATGAATAATGTCAATAATATCCCTACACAGATAACTGTGCCACTGTCAATGTCCAATTGCTGCATACACTGAAACCATTCCTTCGGAAGTCTCTCAAGCACCTGATTCATTCATCTTTCCCTGAGAGAAAGTGGGACCGAGAAGGATTTATTATCTGAAATAGAAACCAAAAGGTAGCAGCCTCTATTCAAGGTCACAGCCAAAAGCACAACACCTGATTCTCTGCTACAATTCCTCTTTCCGAGCTACCTGTAAAAAAAAAAAAAAATTCATGACTTCAGCTACTTCAGGTTACCCAAACTGTTCCCAGTAGAAAGCCACTCTGCAATCTGATGCAAGAGGTTGGTCCTGAATTTGTTTCTTCTCCCACAGCACAAATAAGTTCATACCCCGGTCATGACTGTCATTCCCATCCACGTGTCCTATCCTTGTCTGAATTTCCTTTTATCCCTTCTCAGAATTTGCCAATTATTACAAAGTCTTAAGGAGAGTTAAACATTTTTAATTTAGATACATATTTAAACTGCTCCACGGGATAGCCAAAGTCACATTAGGACTCAACCACAACTATTCTAAAAGGTCTCACTTCCCAAAAAATCATGATCGCTAACATGTTCAAAGCCTCTCTATATTTTATCTTGTTGAAATATCTGTAAGCACTTAAGTGTGTTTTCTCTTCTGTTATCTCTTTGCGTGTATGCACAGATAGCTCTGGGTGTGGGTCAGGTGAGGGAGGAGAGAGAGTATGCAAATGAGGGAGTGTATAAGGGAAGGAGGCCAGTGACACAGAAGCACATTAGAGAGATGAAAGGCCAGGGAAGGGTGAGTTGCCACCTTGCTTGTTCCTCCCCTGGCAATTCAGTTCTGTCCAAGTAACTCTCGATTAATGCACCAAGCAGAGACATTTCACATTTCCTCCTTAAGATCATTCTGACAACTCACCAGCTGTTCCATGCTATTTTTTGCCACGATGGCATGGGTAAGCCACAGCGCCTTCTCTGTTACTCTGCCAACAGCAATGCTGCCTGCTGTTCAGTGCTCAAAGTCTGTTCCACAACCCAAACTCTCCCTTCTTGTCCATTTTCCCACTCACCTTGCACAATAGTAATTTAAGAGTCATTATGTGGTCTTGGGGAAACCTAGATGGTGGTGGTGACTGATGCATGACAAATATAGTTAGGTGTACAAATAAGTTTTTATTCCAAGATTAATTAATACAAAAATACAAGTGTCCCTATATTGCACATTTGTATCTTAAATTATTTTCAATACTGGAAAAGAGTGCCATTAAGCAGAGAGAACCTAAGTACTGAGTTGGAGAGACTTGGATTTTGAACCCCTATTCTCTTTGCTAGCTCGATATCTTTCCCAGTATCAGTTTCTACATCTGTAAAGTGGGTTTTTGTTCTATCTGAAGATATTAAGAGACTTGAATGAGACCGTGAAACAACGAGGTAAAGAACCAGAAATTGAATTTGAATTTTATAAATCCTGTTCAAATTTTTCCTCTACTTACAGACTTCCTTATTGAGGTAAACAAAAAGGAGAGTGATGTAGCATGGGGCATGATTTACACAAAATCTAATAAGCAATCTGTTTTTCAGGCTGATGGCATGTGAGAAGTCACTGCCTAGAAAAGAGAGACAGCTGTCCAGAGGCAAATGCATTCTCGGTACAAGAGAAGGCACTTGACACAGATATAAGAATGGAAAACACATGCGGAGGTATGGTGCGTAGGATGTAGAAGTAAGTTTCCTATATTTCCCATCAGCCCTCAGAGCATTATAATTACAACAAAATAAAAGTCTCATAATTTGGCTCTGAGGTCTGAGGGTCCAACCAGACTCGAGTCTGTTTTGATCTCCCATGTGTTTGCTGCCAGCCCCAGGACTTTTCTCCTCTTCTCTGGAGTCATTGATAATCCCACAGTGGTGGGGTGTATCTTTAGTAAGATTCCCTTTCTGATCCACTGTTTGGTGACTATATATCTGACACATGTCCATCCTTGATGCTCTGCCTCCATAATCATTCCCACAACCCTGATTCTACCCAGGCTTAGAGGACACGAAAGTGTCTTCATAAAGCAGTGGGGCTCCCATCTCTGAAGGTACAATATTTAGGACACTCTGATTATGAAGTAAAGAATAACAACAATAATAATCACAATATTAACCCTTCCTTAACACTTGATGTGTATGAGGCAATGTTGTTCTAAGTGCTTTCAATGCATCTGAATTTGACTCCTGCTCAACTCTGTGAGGTGGATGGTATTATTATTATGGCCATTTTACACATGATGGAACTTGTCCCAAATCACACAGCTTCTAAGTAAAGGAACCAGGATCAAAATCCAGGCTGTCTGGCTACACTCTTAATGTCTTGCTCTTGTGACACGTACACCATCCACTGCCTGTCTTTAAACAAAAAATTCATTGCTTTATCACTTAAAGGGGCATCAGCTGACTAGATGGTCTTACTTACGCATTGTTTCCTGGTCATCCACCTGACAGTAAGTAGTTTAGTCGAGTCATTTATCCTTTCAGAGCAGTGAAATGAAGAGGACAAATGAGAGGTCCTTAAATGCCTTTGCTAAATCGGCCATCTATGCCCCTTTGGTAGAGGAGTCCAGGTCCCTGGGGTGCTGCTGAATCTGCTCCATGAGCAACTTCTGCTTTGATGGTCAGAGGACACTGTGGATGCAATGCTCCCTGGTGTTTTACACTTAGTGATAACTGAATGGAATTAATGTTTCCCTTAGGGCATACTCACTTTGATTTGTAGATCAAGTACCATACCCATGATGTGCCTGCTCTCTGGATATATAACTGAAAGATAATCACAGAGAAGGCATTTGGGTCTTTACCTTTCTTCCCTGGGTTAGGGGCCCAAGGATTTAGGATTCACTTCATCAGAGGCCAACCTACACACTCTGCATGACACAAAAATTATTGCAACTGATAGGGAACTGACAAAGACAGCAGAGCATGATGTGACAGGAAAAGAGAATCCTAGGGCTGCCTGTCAAAGAGATTAAATCACTGGATTTCCTCCTACACCTCAGTATATTAGCAATGATACATTTGGTGACCATGGGCAGCAGTGCACAGAAATTCTATAAGAAGCACATTTACAAATTGGTGTTATAAGATGAATTCTATCCCCTCAAAAGATATGTTGAAGCCTTCATCCCAGGTACCTGTGAATATGACCATATTTGGAAATAGGGTCTTTGAGATGTAATCAAATTAAGATGAGGTCATTAGGGTACACCCTAATCCAATATGACTGGTGTCCTTATAGGAAGAGGGAAATGCTGTGGAAAGAGAGACACACAAGGAAAGCACCGTGTGATGATATGCAGAGATTGGACTGATGTCCCTGCAAGCGAAAGAACACCAATGGCTGACAACTATCATCAGAAGTTAGGAAGAGGAAAGGAAGGATTCTACCTGGAACCTTCAGAAGAAACCCAACCCCTAGAACAATGAGACAATAAATTTGTGTTGTTTTAAGCCATCTGGTTTGTGATACTTTGTTATGTCATCCCAAGGAAACTGATACATTTGGTGAACCCTGTTCCTACTCTTGGTTCCTGGATGATTACTTGATCTTAGATCAATTTCCCTCACCTTCCATGTCTGAGGATTCATGCAAGAGTTGAACTTTGATACTTCTATCGTCAAGTCTCAATCAAGAAGCACAAAAGGATCTTCTGACTCAGCTTGTTTTCTTCATAAACTTGTTTTCTTTTGTTTAATATGAGACCAGAGTTTGTTAAGGTTGGCTGGGTTTGAGATACGTATAAACAATAAAGGAAACAGGAAAGAGCCTGGGTCTTGGAGGCTGATAGACCCCAGCGCACTAGTAGAATGACCATGGACATTTTCCTTTACTACCTTGAGCCTCCATTCCTTTATTTGTAAAATGGACATAATCAAATCAGCTCCACAACATTTCTGTGAGTTTCAAATTACTTGCTTTACAGAAACTGGCCTACTTTCCTATCAGGCATGTGTTTCCACAACATAGTATCAAAATTTTTCAACATGTAACCTGTCAAATGCAAACCAGGAGACTTTAGGAGTATAAACTCTGTCTAATCAATCCTAACATCTGTCTTTCCCTTTCAGTCATAGACAATGTGCAATAGATAAAATGATACAATACGTAAAAGTGAGTCAGCCATTAAGATTGCTACAGTTAACCACTCTGTTTTCTGTTTATTCTCTAGATTGAAGTAGAACATGTTTTACCTTGTGTCTTCCCCCAACCAGAGCTGTTTCTGTAGAGAAACAAATAAGGGGCACATACCCCCATGGAATAATGTTTTTTGGTCATAACAACAAGTGGCAGGGACAGCCTAAGATCATCTTCTTCTTCATCACCTTTTCTTCTTCTTCTTTTTCTTCTTCTTCTTTTATGTGGTTTGGTTTTGTGTGTGTGGCCAAGTGACACATCAGGTGATACTGGATAGAGTACAAGGTGCTGAGAAGTTCAGATGGCAGAGCTTCCTGAGGCATAGCCCATCATGGAGTGGCTCAGTCTGGCCCTGGTAAACCCTAGAGCTTAATGGCCAAAACTCAATTAACAGAGGTTAAAAACACAACCAGTTAGTTCACCCAAGAGTGGGAGAAAACTTTTGGTTCTATCTTTCCACAGGGACAAGAGGAACAGACATCAGTTGGCAGAAAACAGTACAGTTCTGTGGCCATCCATCTTGTACTGATGTTGTTTTCTCCCATCTCAGAAGACACTCTCATTATCTGTCTCATTAAAAATATTCCTTTGTGGCTTTCCAAACAAATCTTCTCAAATGCTTGAGTCCAAGAAACAGAATAACAGCAATAGGGTATTTCCCACACTTCCCAAAATATCAACTACTTGAATAAATATTTACTGAGCACCTATTCTATGTGACACCTCAGGAAGCGAGATGTTATATAGGATGCACAAACAAGGGAGATACAGCCCTATTTCTCAGGGAGTAAATACGCATATAGGACCTGAATAGAAAGCATGAAGAACTTAGAAAAATAACCAGAACCAAGATGTAGTTACAAGTGCCATGGGGCTCACCTGATGGTGAAATTGTATTGGATTTGGACTGATCAAGAAATAGCTCCAAGACATGTGTAAAATTTTGCCCCAACAACCGATCTTTATCAGGTTAGCTCCCCTTAACCTGGACCTACATTTCCGGATTAGACACACTGATGTCATCAGGAGGCAGGTTGCAGTGTTCAATAGAGTGTTTAACAGAACAGTCATCAGACTGAGAAGGACCTAACTCTGAATCCCAACACTGCCAATTACTGGGGTTTGGCTGCAAGCAAATCCTTTGGATGTTCCATTTCTCAATTTTCCTACTTCAAACAGGAATAACATCTACTCCACAGGATTAGTTTCTATATCGAGGTAGTATGTATGAAATACAGTGCCTGTGCGTAGAAAGAGCACAATGGTAATGCTAGAAAAGCTATAAAGTTTAGAAGTAAATTTCTCCCTTTGGAAACAACCCAATGGGGGGATTGATCCAGGTTTTGCAACTTACTAGCTAAATTTTGGGAATTTGGTTAATTTCTCTACATCTTGGTTCCATCACTTAGCACTCTGGTGAGGGTTAAATGAGATGATATATGTAAAATACTGTGACTAGAACATGCAATGGACTCAATAGATTTATTTTTGTTATTATTAGTGAATAATGGTCTTAGACAAAAATAGGAAAAATAGAGATATTATTTTTTTATTATGAAGTGGAATTTTGTAAAAGGCGTATGGAACTGCCAACAATTATTGTCAGTGAACAGGTACCTACTTCAGGAGTCACCCTCTGCTTCGCTCCTAGTGTTCCCCTTCTCACTCTGCTTGGGCCACTCTGGCCTTGTTCCCATCTTTGGAGTCTTCTGCTCCCTCTGTCCAGAATTATCTTCTTCCAGGTCTGTTATCACTGGCTCCTTCTCATCCTCAGATGTCGGATGGAATGGATGTCTCCAACTATACTATCCTCAAAGTACCTACTGCCCTTGTTCAGTTCCTTTGCACTCTGGCACTCAATGCTATTGGAAACTGATTTATGATTTATCTATAGGAGTGTTACTTGTCTCTTCTCATTAGCATATGGTATACATGGACACAAGGACCTTGTCTCCCTTGTTCCCTACAGAGCACTTCCTGAAACATAGGAGGCACTCAGTAAATAAATGCCTGAGTGAATGGATGACTTCAACACACTACAGGGTACCTTAGAGTGAGAACATTATAAAAAGGTTCTCCTTTCATTGGCAAAAGCCGGGATGGTATAAAAACCCTCTCCTATCTCTGCTATCTGGAGGAGGCAGGCATCTCAAGCAGCGTTACTATGCAGAGCATGTACCAAAAAAAGAGTTACCCTCTTTAAACTGAAGCATCTCGAGATCTACACACATCTATGCAAGGTTATATTAAGAATCACAATAGCAACAGATACAAGTAATTAAGAACTTTGAACATAAGGCTTGAATACTAAGCAGTAAATGCAAGCAGAGAGATGGAGATTCTGGTCTAATTTTATTTATGGGAGGAATACTTTCCTGCAAAATGGCCTGGGGCTAAGGTGGATGACACCAAAAAATAAGGAGATAAGGGAACAGGAATCCCAACACAGTCAGAACTTTGAAACATTCCCTCAGCCCAACCTGGGCTGAGATGCTTACAGGTTCCTTGGTGAAGAGAAATGAATTTGTATCAGCAACACACTATGTTAAGTGTAATTTGGTATGGAAATGCCCATCAAACCTCAATATCATACCCCCAACTAGCCCCATTTCCAAGTCGAAGAAACTCTTTATTTTTAACTTGAACCAGGTGGACCAAAATGACAGGAACAGTCAAGATCCCAAAACCCAGTGTGGGCTAAGCCAAAAGGCAGTCCCCCTTGGAGAAATGTTTTCTGAAACACGCTCACTTGGCTGTGTGAGTCACAGGTTACCAAACCTTAGAGTTTTCTTTTCACTTATGGAACTCTCGAAAATGAGCAGGCTCAAAGCTGTCCTTATGCTGAGGGGGTTAAAAACTGCAAGAATGTTTTTCTTCATGGTTTTGTAGCACATGCCCTTCTAATAGAAACCAGCAGCCTTCACTTGCACCACAATAGCGCCATTTGTCAAATTATCCTTCCAGTGAGTTAAATCATGCCCCCATGGACAGAAAAGTTAATCTTTTTCCAAAGAGCCCGCTTTCCGCCCAGGAAGGGGCTTATTTGCATTGCAGGAGCTGGCTCTGTGTTATTATGTTTCCACAGCAGCTAGGTTCATAGGTTAACCACATGGTGTGTTAACAACAATTTCTTTTCATCCTTTTAAAGTTATTTTCATTTCATTAGCTACTCCCTTGCTCTTTAATTATTCTCTGTTTAGGTTTTGTTGCTGCCATCATCAAATTTCTATCAGGGGAAAGGGTTGCTACCTTCATGCCAGTGTGCATGGGCTACACACACATAAACACACACACACACACACACACACACACACACACACACCCCTTCTCTAGACAGTGTTTTTGACAAAACTCAGCTGGATCGTGCCAATCTCTGTGTTTCTTCTTCCTTGTTTAGGTTTTTTGATATCATCTTCCTTCAGTCCTTGCACACTGCCACCCTGCTTACCTCCCACCAGCAGCCTCCATACAATGCCAGTCTCCCTCCTGGAATCTGAGACTCCACAATCCCCCACATAGCTTGTGCCTTTAATTAAATTCTAGTCCCCTACTGCCCCTGCCAAGATTCATAGATACCCTAAAAGGTTCAACATTAATTAACCAGAGCTCTGCAAATTCTCCAAGCTGGAATACTAGGAAGGAAGGGTGGTAAATTTGCAACATACTAGGATTTCTAGCAGTTGTGTGATGATACTCTTGCGGGAGATGTTTCAGAGTCGCAGGAAGTCAGGTAAGGGAAGAAGAGAATTATAAGTGACCATAACAACCAACATATAGTGTTCCATTTATTTTTTAAAAATTCAATTTATTGTTTTTTCTTCCTTTCTTAGGGAAATTGAATATGATCTCCCTTTCTCTCCTGCTTTCTCCCTCTTTGTCCTTCTCTAACAAAGTAGAAGAGATCAGAGTGATGCTAAAATAAATAAAACCCCCAATACAGTTTTGATCATTTAAAAAAGTAATCGGGGGATATTTCTCTGACAGTAATATGTTAATTAGCCATCACCTCTGTCTGAATGCTCTGGATTTCTATCATTTCTCATAAAATCCAAAGAAGAAAGACTGTATTGGTAAATTAGAGAACTATCCAATGGAAATATGTTTTTTAAAAAATGGATCTAATTTGAACAGTCATTAAATCTCTAAGACAGAAGAGAACTTAGTAGTTATCAACATCAAAATGAATCTGATGGATGAATTCCTTTAGTAACTATGAAAAGCGTTTGCCTTTCCTTTTTCTTCAATACCTCCATTTGTGGGGGACTCACTCTCCTAGAAGAGATCATTCAGTATCTAATTGATTCTTGGAAACGCTACAACTTCCACCAGTTAGTTTTCTTGAGGTCTCATAAGACATGATTAATAGCTTTTTTCCTGGAAAGTCTCCCTTCTTCAGGTGAATACTCCAGACTTTTGAATTACTCTTCCCTGTGTGCCCTGAATCTCAGCAACATGCCTTGTTACTACTGGCATTCTCTAAGCAGACGGCTTGACCCTCCCACAGTGTTATTGCAGCCTGCCTCAAAGGCTGCAGAACATAGTTCTCCTCCTCACTTCTAGTACCTGTCTTCTCCTGGACAAATTAGGTCTGGCCTGCAAAGGACCTGAACCAAGTCAAAGCCCTCACTCTCTGAACCTCCAGCAAAACCCAATCAGAAGAATCTTGAAATTGATTGAATACAGATATCATCTAAAGATATAGATACTCCTAAGACTCACAGAATTGACATATTAGAAAGGAAGTGGATACTTCCAAAAATATCATAGCAGCTGTATAAGAAAAAAACACAGCTTTTCACTTGTACCTAGCCCAAATCCTCAGAGTCAGACTCTGAGGGTCAAAATTCTCTCTGTCACACAAGTGTAGCATTTAAAAAGAGAACCATGTAAATTCAGCCCACCATTCTTCATTGATTTTATAAGAATAAGATACTATTTCCAATTCTCCCCAAAGTTGAGACTCAACTACTTTTTAAAACCTCTAAACTGTCGTCTTATGGGGGGAAAACATGCCATCCTATTTGAAGCATTTGCTTATGAACTTCCTATTATTTTGCATTCCCAAGAAAGCTTAGGCCTGCTTTCTTCTCTGTTAATAAGTCTATTAAAAGGAAACCAACCTACTTTTTTTTTTTTGCTTTTTAGTCTTTTTTTTCCAATATTATAAGAAGAACAAAATCCAACTCCTCAAATTTTTAAAATTCTACAATAGAATTTCAAAATGCTACTATTAAGATTCTTTAAGTACAGACACTTCCTGTATTGAAAACTGTCCCCATATACTATCAAAAAAACATAAATATTCTTTTCAGCCACCATCTCCTACCTGTCAGCCTCCTTTCTGGAAGCTTTATATATAGTACCTCATTTAATTCTCTAACAACCTAATGTTAGTTACTATTGCTCAAACTTTAAGTAATGAAGGAACTGATGTTCAGTGAGGTTAATAACCATACCCACGGTCACAAAGCCAATAGTTAATAAGATCAGCATGTGACCCAGTTCTATCTGATATTTGTTTATTATCTCTGACTGAATTGACACAAGGCTGAATAAAGGTTGTGCTATTTAATGACAGATTATCAAATTTATAAATGTAGTAAGCAACTAAGTTATCATTTTTCAACCTATTCTAAGACAGATGCCTTAGACATTGATTCCTATTTTGTTTTGTTTTGTTTTGTGTTGTTGCAGTGGGGCTGGAACGAACCAGGGTAGAACTGGACAGCTAAGGACCCCAATTAAACCAAAGGGAAGATGAGTTGTGGTGCACCAGGAAGCAAATCAATGGTCCAGGATAATAAAAATGTCTGCTTCACCCCCTGCTCCAGGCAGTTGGTAACTGATAATATTCCTGAAGTGGCATAGTCTGGTGGTCTAAAGAATCTCTTCCCAGAACTGCCACAGGCATTTTGTAACTCTTAGTGAGACCTTTCCATCACTATGCAACTGGCCAGAAACCTACCTCAGGAAGAGGGTATGAAAAGTCATAAACTGCCATTTTGAAAACTAAAACACTTATCTTCTTACAGCTACATGGTTATGGCTACCAAAGAATAGGTGCTTGATAACTAACCCATGTGTCATAATTTCATCTTTCATGTGTGTACAGAATTCAGCCAAAGCTGTCATTCTTCCTATTTCTCCTCTAGCCTCTCCAATCGGCAAGCTACCTATAAGGATTTGATGGTCTGATAATTGGCCAGGCCAACCTATTAATCTTACTATCACTTTGCATAAATTTCCTTTCATTATTTATTAAACATGATTGGTACAGAAATATCACTCTATCTGAGTAATCTGGAAACCATGGAAGGAAGAGGTATTATCAGGGCTAATGGTGCTAAGCAAGCTTGGAGGTGCAAACTCTCAAGCCCAGGGGCCAATTCACAAACAAACAGTGAGGCATAAAGAAATAAAACTGGGTGAATGATAACTTCTGCCACAAATAAGTAATGGATATAAGAGTCAACGTCATATTTTAGTTCTGTTGAACACTGCAACATTCGCAGCCTATTTACATGCAGAATAATGACTCTTCTGAGCTAAAGATGTGAGAGAATGTGAGTTTGCATAGAGGTTTGCCATATTTTTTTTCCTGTTCTTATGAAAAGGAAGAAACTTAAACCGTAATGAGCATTAGAAAATTGAGCATGTGGGCTACTTCATGGTGAAAAAAATGACAAGGCATAAACCAATGAATGAAAGGATACGACTGAAATCCATGCCACCCTCCAGAGATACTGCGAGGAGAGTTCAGGCCCCAGCTGCCTTGTGGATCTAGTTTTGGCTCCTACAGCATTAGCACTAAGGCTATTTTATGTATATTTATTGATTTTGAGAAACAGGCAGAGAGAAAGGGAGAGAGAGTCTCAAGCAGGTTCTGCACCATCAGTGTGGAGCCCAACTCAGGCCTCAAACTCATGAACCATGAGATCACAACCTGAGCCTAAATCAAGAGTGGGACGCTTAACCGACTGAGCCACCCAGGCGCCCCAGCACTGACTGAAACCATTTTAAAGAAAACTCTCTAAGGTGGAAAAAAAAATCTATCTGGAAATTGTTTGACAAATTATAGACTGGAAATTATTATTTACTCATTCATACATTTATTCACTCCCTATTCATTAAGCTACTAAATGCAGGGACGCCTGGGTGGCTCAGCCAGTTAAACATCCGACTTAGGCTCAGGTCATGATCTCGCAGTTTGTGGGTTTGAGCCCCGCATAGGATTCTGTGTCTCCCTCTCTCTCTGCCCCTCCCCCACTCACGCTCTGTCTCTATCAAAAAAATGAATAAACGTTAAAAAATTTAAACTACTAAATGCAGAGCACTGTATTATGTTTCAGAGACATGAAAATGAAATACAATCTAAGTCTTGTCCTCTAAAAGTCTATAATGTACCCTCAGTAGTCAGATACGTAAGCTAATAAGTAATGAAAATAACTACTTCATAACTCTGTAGGGTTAGTCTTATACTTGGTGCTTCACACCAACTTGATAACTACGTTTCATTTAATCTTCACAAAGAGCCAATGAGACAATGAATTATTATTCTCCCTGTTCTACATAGATAAAGAAACTCTGGGTCAAAGAGGCTCAGTTACCAGTGCAAGTCTACAGAGTTGGAAAAATGGCAGAGCTGGAATTTCAATTCAGGACAGTCACTTGGAAGCCTGAGCCGTTAAGCAGTACTTTAGTGTATAATAGCTGTGTTGTTTATGGATGCTGTGCCTGTAAAACTGGATGGATACAGAACACAGTTGAGAAAAAAGAAGCGTGTTCACATCCACCTAGAAAGCAGACGGAATCTGTAGAGGCTTCAGAGAGGAGCGATTTAGGATGTGAAGGTTTACCTGACTTAGTAGTTCATCCCATGTATTTAAACAATTTTTTTTAACGTTTATTTCTGAGAGAGTGAGAGCACATGAGCTCATGTGGGTGGGGGGGAGGGCAGAGAAAGGGAAACAGGATCAGAAGTCTGGCTGATAGCAGAGAGCCCAATGCAGGGCTTGAACTCATGAACCGTGAGATCGTGACTTGATCCAAAGTCGGATGCCTAACTGACTGAGCCACCCAGATGCCCTATTATCCCATGTATTTTTATCCAATTTTGGAAAAGGAATATACAGTGAAATTCCAAACTGGTATATACATTGAGTCAGTAGTAAAGCATTTTCTCCTTTCACTTTTTTCTACGAACCTACGAAAAGATACCACATTGATAACTTAAAAATGGAACTTATATAAGCCCTAGAAGAAATAATTTAGACAATATATTTTTAAGGTTCCCTGTAAGGGAATAATAATGTGGTTCATTGATAGCCTTTTGAATTTTCAATCATTGCCAGTGGCTCACCCATGTGGGGAATGCAACATCTGCAATATCCCCAGCTTTGCACCTGGCAGGAATGAAATCACTGCTGGTGGGGGAGCAAGTGAACCAAAAGCGATCCTTATCTTTAATAAATGAACAGAGGTCATGATGGGAGTGAGGCATGTATGTGTGAGCGTCTGCTGATGAGGCAGAGAGTCTCCTGTCAGAGCCTTCCAAGAGTATGGAGAATAGACTTACAAGAGTCGTGGATGAAGAATAAAAAATAAATACAGACAATGAAATAAGCAATACTCTCATATTCTACAATGTAAGAAGAATATTTGTGCTAAGGGCTTAAGGATTTCTTTCATGGTTTCTAGAATACAAAAAAAATAACATTTTAAATTAAACAAATTAAGAGTTTCTTCCAATCTCATTGAGGGAGTCAAGAAATGTCAGAAATGATAGCTACTAGGTAATAGGCCAATAGTTCAGAATTAAATATGCTGAATGAGAAAGTGAATTGGCATTCTGTTAGAAGCAATCACTTGTGTCTTCCTGGAAAATATGTAAGGTTACAGTCATTTATATCATTTTGATGATGGTAGCTCAGCAGCAGAATTTAATATTAGGGCCAGAATACGATTCATGCTTATGCTCAATTGCATGTAGTCACAAAATGGGAAGACACTCTGCCAGCTTGTCCTTTTTCTCTGAAAGCCAATGAACATAAGTTTCTACAGCTGTCACGCCTTCCACTAAGTTGATGTGCTGGGTCTAATTAGATTGTAAAAACAGAAAATAAGCCGAATAATTGAGTAAATATAAATGGAATAAAGGCATTTCCATCCTAAACTGTGTTCCCAGGAAATGTAAAGTAAGATGAATTGTGGCAAAGGAGGGTAAACACGTGTTCATATACTGCTGTGTTCATCTGCTCCAACCTGCTCCTACAGCTGGAAAAGGCACCGGCACAGAGTAGGAATAGTGAACGGATAGCATTTCCCTGAGAAAAAGGGGAGAATTTTGCCTCAATTTTAGCAGGCACAAAAAGAATGAATAGTTCTACTGGCCACAGAATAGAAACTAAGGAAACAGATAACTAAGTGCCACTAAGTTTTCTAATATCATGGTTATTTGTCGATATCGCTTAACATAAATTTATTGAATTTCATCCAAAGTATTTAGAAATCTATTATTTCAGTATTCTTGTATCAGAGATTCGGTAATACTCAATTACAATGAAATAATAATAAACTAAATAATAGGGAAGTATTTATTGAGCCCTAAATAGGTCTTAGACATATATATCCTCGCTCATTTAATTTCCTTTCAAACCTAAGATACAGGTATTACAATTATCTACATTCTGTGGATGATAAAACTTAAAGGTTCAAGAGGTTAAAAAAATGCCTAAAGTCATGCAGTTTCAGGTGACAGCAAATTTTACGTAAACCAGCTATGAAGCCCTTTGCCAAAACTTCTGATTTTGGAAAGACTCTCCCAGGTTTTACTTGCTTATGAGTCTAGAACTACCTTCCATTGGCAAAATAATCAGTATGAATGGGTCAGTGTCTTATTCTGTTAATAATATATAATATGATATATATAATATATCATATGTAATATGATATATATAATATATCATATGTAATATGATATATATATTAATCTTAGTCTGTTATGTATGATATATATACTGATCTTAGTCTGTTAATAATATAATAATATGATATATATAATATATAATATACAATATAAATGGGTCAGTGTCTTAGTCTGTTAGGGCTTCTATAACAGAAATACCATAGACTGGGTAGCTTATAAACTATAACAATTAATCTTTCACAGTCTGAAGGCTGGGAAGTCCAAGATCAAGGCAGAGGCAGAATCCATGTTATCATCATCTTTTTGCTGTAATCTCACATGGAAGAAGGGGCAAGAGAGCTCTCTTAGGTAACTTTTATAAAGCACTAAACACATTCTCAAGGGTTCTGCTCTCATGACCTAATTATATCCCCAAAGCCCCACCTCCTAATACTGTTATGTTGGGGTTAAGAGCTCAACATATGAAATTTTTTTTTGGGGGGGGGTACATAAACATCTAGTCTATTGCAATCAGAAATATTCACTTGTGTTAACCAGTGTAACACAACTCAGATAAGAAGAACAGTGTTACCTTGTTTTAATTGTGGTCTCCACTGCATGGACTGTGCGCTAAACCATAACCCAAGATTCCTTCATGATGCTCTGACGTCACCCATCGGGGCAATATGAGGAATGTGGTCAAATTCCTCATCCCCTCAGATAGTATTCTAGTCAAGTTCCTCTAAACCTACACACAGTTCCCCTAAAGCTCTTGCCAAAATGCATATTCTGATCCAGTAGATCTGGAGTAGGGTTGAGACTCTGCATTTGAAACAAGTACCCAAGTGATGTCCATGCTACTGATCAGAGTACCATTTTTTGAGTAGAAAGGTTTGAAAAAACCTGATTCAGCCAAGGGCAAAATGATCCATTCCTTGAAGAGCAAAGAGTAGCACTAAGAAAGCTGTTGGATTCAGCCAAATCCTATTTTTGACATACTATAAATCATTCATCTCTTTTCCTAATTTGTAAATAGGGTCTAAAGATCGACCACTGTTCAGGCTACCAAAAACATCCATTGTCCAAAGCCATTCTGATTTATTTATGGTAGAGAAAGTACACAAGAAGTCTGTACACAGAGGAGAGATAGAAGATGCTGAATGTTGGCTGTTCTCTCTCAAGAGTTTGTCCCTCCAGGTTTGAATGAAAGAACATACTAATTACACAGATTTAAGGCTCCATGAACTGGCTCAGCAAATTTTACAAGTCCAAGAGTGAAATTTAATATATAAGGCCAATCTTATCATTTGTATCTGACAAAGGACTCTTAAGGTGTTCACTTTTCCATTTTAGAGCCTCTTTCTACTGTATATGCATTTTTTGCTAGAACCAATACCATAAAACAGTATTTACCTGCTTACATCTTTCTCTTCATATTGATCTTTTTGAAAGTGAGAGTTACATCTTATTCAAATGAGTAACTAGAAAAGCACTCATGGTTGGGAGATGATGAGTAATGATAATATTTAGAATAGCAGATATTGTTGGCTGAATTCTTTTCTCATGCTAAATGTTTAATATACACAATCTCTTTTAATCCTCAGAACTACCTCATAATAATACCATTCTTGTTACACGGTGAAGGAACTTAGTCCTGACATTCCTTGTTTTATTGATTTCTCTGTAGTATTTGATAGAACCAATCACTCTTTGGCTCCTGAAATGCTCTCTTTCCTGCAGGTTCTGTTTTTCTGCTCCTTTGTTCAGTCACTTTTTTATCTTCCTTCCTCCTCCCACCTCCTAAATTGATTCTCGTCTCTACCTATATCCCATTCCCTTCAAATTCCATACATTTTCAAGACTTCAACTATTTCCTCCATGGGAAAACCCTCAAAAATCTCTTCCTTTTCCTCTTTTCATGGTCTTGGACTCCAGTCCTACATGTCCAACTGCCTTCCAGGTATGTCTGCTTGACTGCTTCTCTATCATCTAAGTATCAGAAAAAGCCCTGATTTTCTCTTCCCCACCCCAACCTCGTTCCCACTAAATCGATGATCTAGCTTGGGAAATGGCACTGCCAGTGTTCTATTCATTCAGGAATGAATTCTCTCTTTCTTCCAAAGTCCAGTAAGCTTCCCTATTGCGGAGATCATTCCTTTAAAATGTTGTGATCTTGGGGGGTGCCTGGGTGGCTTAGTTACTTAAGTGTCTGACTCTTGATTTCAGCTCAGGTCATGATCTCATGGTCTGTAGGATTGAGCCCTGCGTTGGGCTCCACACAGCCTGCTTGGGATTCTCTCTCTCTCTCAAAATAAATACACATTTAAAATGCTGTAATCTTTTATGCATTCCAACGCCACTACCTTAGTACAAGTCTTCACAACACCACAGCAGTAGTATCCTAATTAGCTTCTGTCCTCATCTCTCCTTGCTCATGTCCTTAATGATTTTCCCATGAGGTCACTTCTCTGCTCAAAATACCTTTATGGTATCGCATTGCCAAAAAGATTAATCCTTAACATTCAAAATTCTCTAACCCAAGTAACTGTATTGCATTCAACTTTTCAAACTCAAAGTTCTTTACAAATTCCCAGTTCTTGCTTTATTAAAGCTTTATTCCTAACCACCATCCTATAACCCTTATGCTTATGAGTCTAGAAGCACTTTCCAGTGGCAAAATAATCAGTTCTACCCCCAATATGAATGGGTCAGTGTCCTAGTCTATTAGGGCTTCTATAACAGAAATATCATAACTGGGTAGCTTATAAACAATAGCAATTGCCAGCCAAATACATCATTCTCTGGTCACTCTCTATGCTTGTTTCTCTTTTTCTTGAAATCATTTAATTTTGAACCATAAAATCCCCATTTTCACTTGGTTTACCCAAATTCTATCCACTCTTCAAAACCCAGATCACACAATGCTAACTTTGTAAATACCTCCAGGGTCAACTCCAGGTAGAAGTAGGCCTTGCCTCCCATGAATTTGTAAGACAGTAATTCCTTTTTTGGAGGTTCACATGTAAATCGCCTGTAGAGCTTTTTGAAAATACAAATGAGTAGGTTCTATGTAAGAACTAATATTTAGAATTTCTGTGGATAAATTTTAAAAGCCTCACAGATTATTAAAATAGATACTCATGATTAAAACATACTTTTTAAAGACATTTATCTTTTCACATATATGGTACTTGCTTCCTCAGTAGATTGGGAGCTCTCTGAGAGCAACAATTATGGCTGTGTTTGGTATCAAAAACCTGTAAAAGCAACTGAAAAACAATAGAAGAATAAATATTTCTTGATTTAATTTTTATGATTCCTGTATTCTGTGTAATACTGAGGAAAACATCACGTAGTAAGGCACAAATTCTGTTACTACTTCAAGATGGTCCCCAAAAAGGGGATGTGCAGTAAGGAAAGTGTTCAATACAGGTACAGTTAATAATTCATAGATAATTTCTTTGGGCAGTTTTGGATTTCAACATCACAAAGAATCTTATGGTAAGAAGTATTACAGGTAAATAGAAACATTATCTTATTATCCACAAAATTAATCTTCAAAAACTTTACCAGAGACTACAAAACAATCTCCATGTTAAAAACTGAAGTAAACAGTAGAAATTGACAGCTTTGATTAGCAAAATAAACCAATAAGGATTTCTTTTTCTTTCTCTTCCTGAACCAAGAGAGTGTAATTTCACCAGGCACATCTTAAATCTCTCTTGTGTTGCTGCTATTCAGCCACATTCTCTGAATTCAAAATTTTAAATGACATGATCAAGTCTTAGTGTTTTTATAATACTCAGCCCTCAGGTTCCAGACAACCTTGTTGATGTTACTTTTGGATTCTGCACTTAGTGAAGGGTAGGCTGACTAAAGTGCCTCTGACCATCCCATGGTTTACTTAATGGGCTTCTTCGGGCATCCTGTCCTCAATCTCACTTGGTTTTAGTCACAGTCTAATTAGAACAAGACTCATCAGTGAGTGAAGGGGAAAATTATTGCCTTTAATGAGGCACATTTCAAGTGAAAAAATATGAGACTTGAATATGGGTTTCTGATACTGGTCAGTTTTGAGCATCTTCTCTATTCTTAATGTATGTCATTGACTGCACAAGATATAATCTCTTTAAAAAGTACCTCATATGCTTCAAAGCTTGGTATACTTCTTTAAATCCTCTCCTGAATCTTAGTGGAATCTGGAGATGCAAAATGAATTAGCTACTAAAAAAAATGGGGAAAGTGGTGAAATTAATACTACTGAATATTACTATGTGTGTATTGATGTCCACTTTTGAAAAGCCTTCTGGGAATATGTACAAAACATGTAAAAATTCATGATATCATTGAACCAGTAATTCTACCTTTATGAATTTATCTTACAAGCACAGCTCTCTCCCAACTCCCTCTTGGCAACAAATATCCTCTACAGTATTTGTGTGTGTGTGTGTGTGTGTGTGTGTGTGTGTGTGTGTGTGTGTTTCATTTTAGTATAACCTACTGTAAGGCAGGTAATGTCCTTCGGCAGAGAGGTATTGAGGTGAGAGCAGTCAGCAATCAACACTCCCAGCAGCTGAGTATGTAGATCCTGGGGCTGAGATGAAGAGGTATCTGAACACTATAGTGTTCCCTACAAGATGTGTCTTGGCATATTAGGCCAAGACTTAGTGTTAAGGATTATCTCCCAGGGAGGAGGGAATAGGCTACTACTTGAGGGTGTCATGATCCAAAACAAATGGAAATGGGAGGCATACATTTGGTTCTGTAACAACCTAGCTAAGTGATCTGAGACAAGCGACTTCAATCTATCTAGAGACCGCATTCCTCATCCACAAAATAAGGGAGTTAGACTATTCAAAAAGTAAATGCTCTAAACTGTGCTCTCTAAACGGGTTTATGAATTTCAATGGCTGATCTATGCAGATGCCATGGAATATATGAACAATTTGCAGCCATTTCTCAGGTTTACTAAGTTCCTCGGGACACTCCAATTTCTTAATTCTCCCTCTCAAGCCTGTTCTCTTTCAACCTTTCTCCCTTTTTTCAACCTTTTCCCCTTGCTTCTTATTTCAAGATACCTAGTGGGTTTGGGGATAGGGAAAGGAGGTCAAAACAGTAGATTAACTGATTCTAATCCCACAACTATCACTTTGATCTGTTGCCAAGTTGTGTCAAATGCATCCCTTAAATATCTCTCATGTTTTTATCCTCTCTTCACACCCCAGATGCTGCTCACATGGCTCAGCCCCTCGACCATCAGCCCTGGCCTCGACTAATGTAAAGTCTGGATCTCCCAACTTCCAGTTCTGGCTTCTTTCTAACCAATTCTTTCTTCTTTCTAATCAATATTATTGCGTATGTAGGCATACACAATAATATTTCTAAAATGCAAATCTGACCTTGTTGCTTCTTTTCTTTGGCTCTCCACTGCCTATAGATTAACTCCAACATGACAAATAGGACCCTTAATTATTTAGACTTGTCTTCTGTGATGATCTGTGACTTCTTCACAGTGCTGGGTCTGGATTCTTGCTCTGTTACTTATTAGCTGTGTAAAAATCAATCAATGCCATTATATTTTTTAGTTTTCTAAAAAAAATGTTTGAAAGCATCACAGAGAGTTACCTAGCTCTTTGCTAGGACCTTATAACTGGTTGGTTAGGAGTGTCCAAGGCATACATTTTGGGTATCTCTGTAAACATTTCACACCACAATTAGTGATCTCTTTTCTACTAGAAATAAAGTCATTATCATCTTTAATCAGATGAGAGAGCCAATTCCAGAAACCTCAGAACCAATTAAAAAAACTCATCCTTAAAAGTCGGTTCCTCTAGAACCATTCTTGGTTCCAAAATCTGTATTAGTGAATGTTCTCCACAGAATCAAATACATATTATAAGAAATTGGATCACATGATCATGGAGACTGAGAACTCTAATGATCTGCCATTTGTCGCCTGGAGATCCAGGACAACCAGTAGTGTGATACAGTCGAAGTCCAAAATCCTGAGAACCAGAAAGGTGAAAATTCTCACTTCCTCTGCTTTTGTTCTATTCAAGCCCTCAATGGACTCGATGATGCCCATCCACATTAGGAAGGGCAACCTCCTTTATTTTTCTACTGATTTAAATATTAATCTCATCCAGAAACACCCTTAAACACACACCCAGACACAAGGTTTAATTTGGGTACCCTGTGACCAGCTAACATATGAAATTAGTCATCACAGTTGAGGTAGTTTCCTAATCTCCCAATGCCTCATTTTCCTCATTTAAAAGATGTGGATAATATCTCATAGGGTTGTTACAGGGATCAAATGCTTAATATATATATAATTTGCTTCAAGCCAGGATGAAACAAACCTCTCAGTAAATACTGGTTATTAGTAGTATTTTTTTCTAAAATGCCCTACTTCACTATGTCTGCTTAATGAGCTCCTACTCAACCTTCCTCAGCCAACTCAAGTGTTAATTTAATTTTTCTTTTAAGATTTCGGTAAATATCTCAGTATTTTTATGCAACTCGAGTATCTTCTCAGTTACCAAGGTACCCTGAAGATACATCTATCAGTATACATTAAACAGTGCATTATGATTATTTGTTTACATTTCATCTTCCCTTCTACTTGATCTCTGCGTTATTATAAAATGGGATGGTAGAAGCTTTCTATCAATGTCTATGGAAAGCATTAGTCATCTGTCACTATGGGCAAATCTCTAGTAATCTTTAGGTACAACACAGTGACAGCCCCGGGGATCCTTTGTCACTGTACTCTTAATTGTTTAGAATAGAGTGAGGCACTGTGGGATTCAGTCAGTCATCTTCCAAAAGAGAACTAGTCTCATTTTAATACATCCACTTCACTCTTATGGACTGCTTGATACATGATATATCAATACCTCACTGGGCAGCTGCAGCTGTGGAAAGGAATTTGCTTCATGCAAGACGAGGCTGAGAGAGCAGTTAGGAAAGAGTCATGTGAGTAGATGCTAGGGATTCCGGTAATGAAATCCCACCAGTTTGTTATGGAAATCGAATACAATCTGCTTGCTGTGGGTATTTAATGTAACGTTTCGCTGGGTACAGGAGAAGCAATTAGGTTGCTGAAAATTGTGTTCGCTTTCCCCATAATTCAATACTGACCACTGTTAGCAGTGCAAGATGTGACAGGACTGATAATTAATTTTGCATGCAATCAGTGTAATAAGAGGGAAGGGAAAAACAAGGAGGGGAAAAAGGGATCTATATTCAGAGGTAGAAAAAATGTTACTTCCAAAGGTTTGATAATGACTTCTGCAGAGTCAGACTCTGAGTACAAGAACAATTCAACCAAAATCCAATACTGAAAATGAGTTTCTATGTTTCAGATGAAGAAGAAAAAAAAAAAATCATGAAGGCCATCCATGACCATTTCCTCTCTTGTGTCTCTCTTCCTTGAACTAAAGACTAATTGGGCTTTGTTTACATTTATAAATATGTGAATAGTAAGCTCTTCTAAAGCCCATAACAAACCTTGGGGCTTCTGTTCCCCTTGTGTTTCTCCTTGAAGGAAATTCTTATTTCAAACACTGTGTGTGTGAGTGTATATGTGTACATGTGTGTTCTGTCTCAGTAGAACTGTCACAGAGGTGAACTGACTTAAGGCATCTCTTATCTGCTTACTCTGTTCTCTATCAGATTTCAAGTCTGGCATTTTTGGAGGACTTACTGTCTTCTAAAGTTTTTAATGACAGCAGTCGATATCTTTGATAATAGATAATTGGGCACAATTTGCTAACAGAAAATAGAGCGTGGGTCTTTCAGCATATCTAACTGTCTATCTTATCTATCTTATCTATCTATCTATCTATCTATCTATCTATCTATCTATCTATCTATCTATCTGACAGTCTTAAAAGGCCAGCATTAGCAGAAAAGAATTAATTCAACTAAGTCTAATGCTAGGTGAACTATACTGTACTGTGGTAGAGGCACCACCAGCTACTGCCCTCCCTCCCCCCGCCCCCGCATATATTTCAACTCTGGTTTAGTGTACTTTATGCTAGACTGCAATGAAAGTTTGACTTGGAACTGTTTCTGAGTCATCTTTAAATGCTGTGAACCTACTAGCTTTTGGTGGGTAAAAGGTGACCAACATATTGGTTGAAATAAGTGAGTATGTGTGAGCATTGGTTGGTGAATCAGCCATTAGTCAGTCAGTTGGTTAGTCTCTTTTAGGATTTGGGAACACGAGGTTTTAACAGATCTTTGAGTGAGGTGCCTGGGTTGGTTAAGCATCTGACTTTGGCTCAGGTCATGATTTCACCATTTCATGAGTTTGAGCCCCACATCAGGCTCTGTGCTGACAGCTCAGAGCCTGGAACCTGCTTCAGATTCTGCGTCTCCCTCTTTCTGTCTCCCCTTTCCCCTCCTCCTCCCTCTCCCCCTCCCCTCCCTTCTTCTCTTCTCTCCCCCCACCCCTTTCTCCTTGTCAAAAATAAATAAATGTTAAAAAAAAGCCTTAAAAGATATTTGAGCAATGCCTATTCAACTGGTACAACCTGTGTCAATTACTTGTAAAAGGAGAACCCAAGGCTAAGGTAAATGTAAGTTATTTCTTTGCTACTTGGAGCTAAGAAGTGGTTTGGCTAAACAAGGCTAAACAAAGACAGCCTGAGCAACTGGAAACATATTTTTGAAGCTTGGAACATTCTTAGAGTCCAGAGGCAGCTCAGACTTAAGCTCTTTCCTGTTGGAGGGAAAACAATTGATTAAAACCTGAGCAAATCTTACATACATAGTAATTAGGAATGGTGCTCAGTATGAATAACAGTGACACAAAAAATGTCAGTATAAACACTACAAAGATTTATTCTCTTACATTAAGAAATCCAGGATTAGATAGTTTAGGGTTTCCACAAAGTCATGTGAGACCCAGACACTTCTACCCAATACATGATTTCCACCCTGAAATTTCCTTTATGATCCAATATGGATGCTGAAGTTCCAGGCATCATATCCAGGCAGCAAGAAAGGCAAGGAGTGTCCCTTGCACCAAAGTCAGATTCCTTTAAGCAGTTGAACTGTATATACCAGTGAACACTTGTATGTCATGTGTCAAACTTTAAATTACTTGCCCACTTAGCTGCTAGGGAGGTTGGGATATCTTTTATTGTTTTGTTTTAAAGCTGGGTGTGCTGTGACTATAAATAATATTGAGGATTTGTTAAAAGTAAAAGAGAAAATGAATATGGTGGGGAAGAATTGGCCATTTCTTCCCATGGTTACATAAAGTATGCCTACCTTTTCAATCACTTTGCCACATTTTGGGTGGCTCTCCTTTCCCCAGGACTTTTCAGTCCTCAAAAAAAAAAAAAATCACTGTATTGTACAGAAAGGAGATAACCCTGGAGTAGGTCTTTACTGACTTGGAGCATGTTGTTCATAAATAATTTTGCTTTGCCTTTCTCACTTAACATGTCTCATATGTATTTTCTATAATATTTTATTTCCATTCTAAAGAACCTGTATATGTGTTTGAATTGGTCTTGCTCTTCCTACACTTTTTAAATAAAGAAAAAGTATAGTTATTTTCACTGAAAGTGAAATCCTAAATTTGATTTTCCAAAAGTTGAGACATTCCCTTGTGAAGTGGCCTGATCTTTCTGCAGGTAGCAATCCAACAAACCAAAAGCTGAATGTGCCCCTTTTAGGAAACCTCACTCTAGAAGGGGCTGTATCATATCCCATTGGCAAGTTGCTCTCTCCAAAGGGAGAAGTTACAGACATTGACAGCTTTCAGCCTAGAACTCAAAGGATAAAGAATAAATGGGGACTGTACTTGTCTTTACCTCCACAAAGGCTCTGAGAAATAAGTGAGCAACAACACAAAATATTTTAGTATAAAAATGGCCACACCTTTGTCCTGCTTCTTTGGGAAGGTGAAGTGGCAAGAATTATCATGCCTAATAAGGAAGGGCATGAGTCTGTTGGGGAAGATTACATTTACTCTTTTAGAAGCAGTTTGAATTATAAGTCAATTGACACAAATATTTTGAAGCACCTACAAATGGAAAATATTATACTAGATGGTGTAGGGAATGACTAGAGCATCAGAAGTGATTCCTGACTTTCCTATTTGAATGAAGTAACACAGGTTAAGTGCTTAGTGCCCTGACTAGAGCACAGGAGATCAAGAAATGTTAACTTTCCCCCTCATTTTCCCTTCTCACCCTTCCCCTTAAGGATTTTACATTTAATTGCAGAAAAAAGTGTTAAGTATGTGAAATGTTAAATAGCAACATAAAATGTAAATAGCCATGCAAATCATTTCACCTATTAGTTACCTAATACCACCACCTCAAGTTTGCTAAGGGCTTCATTGTACTTTCTAACATGCAATTTACCCAGATAACAATATGTTTTCTTTAAGAAGATGTTGTTAAAGGATGCTGCATACCTTGTTTTTTGTTTGGATTTTTTCCTTTCTATGGGTATCAGAATCTTGATTCTAACAGCTAGGTCATGTCCACATCATCAGTATATTGTATGTGACACTATTTGTGCGTCCTAAGTTTAATTTCAAAATCTCTCTACAAAGTAAACTCCATAAAGTTAGATAGCATGTCTGGGTTATTCACTTTGGTATTTCTATTGCTAGCAAAGTAGCCCATGCACAGTATATGTGCAATCAATATTTGATGAACAAATGAATCAATGAAAACCAAATGAATCCACACTATGAAGGAAAACATACAGCATTTACTCTACATAGTAATATAAAGCGATCAGTAAGTGATGCCCAGTAAATTATCAGTCTTTATTTCCTCCCCATTAAAGATCCAGTGACAATCTCTAAGTAGCATTGCCAGACTTGATTGTTTTATTTTCTTAGTTGCATGAGGTAGAATCCTTCTTCTTGCTTCAAAACCTTATTATAAATTAGCCTTCTCCTCTATACATGATCAAAATAATGTCTGTAAGTAGACACTAATCACTCTATAAATTGATTTCTTCCCCAAACTTCTAATCAATAGACTCATTTGAAGGCTTTAATCTCCTGTTCCTTCCCCTGTCCCCCCATCTGGATTTTCACTGAAAGTATCTTCATTCTGGTCTTGTGATTGTGGCAAGAAGACCTCAACCTCTTTTGGTGGGATGAGTCATTTCCAGTTTGTAATGTGAGCTGATAATGTTTTTCCCATTTGCACATCCTTGGGACATCCATCATTACTCTTTTGGTTAAGTCTATTCAGTCCAGTATCACTGGAAAGTGGACACTTTCCTGCGCAACTCACCACTCTGACTCATAATGAAAGAGACCTAGGGGTCAAATTGTGTGACTAAAATACAAATAGGAAATATTGGAACTAGAACCTGGATCTTCTGATCTGCAGTTCAATTTTCTCTTTACTATAAGGTACTGCCTCTCTTTGAGGAACTGAGTCAATGAAATCATAGCTCTAGAGGAGGGGATGATCATTGTAAACTGAATTATATAGGAGAACATTTTGAAGCGTATGGATCCCAGAACTGGGTCTTGAAATATGAGGCCTAAATTGGAAATGGCCAATTAACAAATACTTTTTTTTTCTTTTCTTTTTTTTTTTTAATTTTTTTAACGTTTATTTATTTTTGAGACAGAGAGAGACAGAGCATGAACAGGGGAGGGGCAGAGAGAGAGGGAGACACAGAATCGGAAGCAGGCTCCAGGCTCCGAGCCATCAGCCCAGAGCCCGACGCGGGGCTTGAACTCACGGACCGCGAGATCGTGACCTGAGCCGAAGTCGGACGCTTAACCAACTGAGCCACCCAGGCGCCCCAACAAATACTTTTAATCAGTGTACTCCCTGATACTCTTACATAAAATACTTTTTAAAAGTATACGAAGAAAAAAAGAACACCATCAACAAATAAAAAGAGGTGTTTTCCATTTTCAAGTATTTTGAATTGTTTCCCGTTTCTATTTGGCACTTTTTATTCATTAACATATTGCCCCATGATATAGGAAACTAGAGGTGCCCTAGGCAGGGTGGCAGCTGAACGAGTACTAGCAAAAATCCATGGGCATCAGATTCCAATCCTTATCTACAGAAAGCCCCTGCTAATCTCCACTACAAAATGGGGATACAGTGTAGCTGCTATAGAGAGCTCTAGTATGAAGAGTCAGGCTATCCTTCAGTTTTCTTTTTGTTTAAACAAAGTAGGAAGAGATACCAGGAATATCGATATCAATGGTAGATAAATCAATTCATCATCTCCAATATTCATGCCAGTTCCTGTAACCTCTCTAATCCTTTCTCCCTCTGCCAGCTCTATCACTCCTTTGTCACCAGTACAAACCTAATCCTAAAATTTCACAGCATCATGTTAATAGGAGGAAAGAGAAGACAGTCCGTCATGTTACCCAAAGATCACCAAATTCTCAAACTCTCCTCACCACTATTTCCTCTAGAATAAGTACATTAGTTGTACAAAAATTTTTAAACTTTGCTTTATCTAGACCTCTTTATTATGTTTAGCAGTAAATTTATAGCAAATATCATGAAAAAATATAAGCCCAGAATTGCAAGAAAAAAACTGAAAAAGCATCCAGGTATATTTACCAATGAGATCATATTATCAGGAGCCTTATAATATAACCAGAGTGATCCCATGGCGGGGGGTGGGGGGTAGTATTTACAGGATTATAGAGCCTAGCCTACTATAAAAAAAAGACTTTGTGGATTAACATCTAAATATGTGGCTCAAACGGCTATTTTCCCTGTGGCCTTAATAAAGTTTATTCCCTCTGCTTGAATTACCTAAATTCTATCTATTTTCCCACCCAGGAAATTTGTGCTCCTGAGAAAATTAAAACAAAACTAAAAACTAAGTTACAGGCAAATCCTGAATTTTTTTCCATCCCACTGTGAGAGATGGTAGCTTCTGAAGTCACACTTTGCCAACACAGTTGAATATTGCATCTGGATCTACACAGTCTCTCCTATCTCTCTGGAACTGAAGTTTCACACACTGCTGAACACTTCTCTTCCCAAGAGTCAGAAGAGCAAGTTGTAGGCCAGGAAGAAGGCTGTCTTTGTCACAACCCCAGTGGTTTTCACCTGAAAAGCCTACTCCGGGTTAACTAGCATAATACACTCTATACTAGATTTTAGAAAATAAAATTGCATATACAAAATATCTATAAATCTTGCTTTCTGAATTCTGTCATCTCCATCACTTACATGAATAGATTTCAAATGTGTTTGACTGCTAAATCCAAAAATAAATATATTTTATAGTGACAGAATATCAACATACAAATACATACATGTACACTCATGCAAATGAGCATGTGCACACATACACATAAACACAACCATATATATAACTGAACAGTTTCATGAACAATATTTACCCTCTTGTGAAAGTAAATTCACCAGACTGGATTACTTACAACAGCATATGTTGTCATATGCATCTGTAACATTACTGCCTCTGTTAAAATTCCCTTCCTCATGGTTTTCTACTAGTAAATTCCATAAAAGTGTGTCCAAGCTGACCACTTCCTTTGTGCCACAGTGTGCCTAGAAATTTGGCACATATACATATTAGATCATAACTATTTGTTTATATGTTTATTTTGCCTACTACTGAGTTCATTGAAAACCATGACTCTGGAGTAAACACCTTGGCATTCCCTGTAAACTGAATATTATATGGCACTTGATAGATGCTCAAGAAACACCTGTTGAGAATTCATACATTGGAAATTCCAACATTAACACGAATCAGTAAAATCAATGAAAAAAGCCTAGGAGAGAATTATCCTACTTTGTAAAATCACATTCATGCAGGCACTTATTAGAGAAAAACATTAACTGTGACCCTTTGAGATGGCCCATGCTAATAGAAATGAGTTGGTGACTGCCACTGTTGCCACATTTGCATGTTGAGACAATGCCAACAGCTGCTGGTGATCATATATAAATAACTTGTGTTGAAATACTCATAAATGTTTGCATGAATGTGGTCTACTTAAAGTACCACCTGAAGACTGTGAACCTCACTCACAACCACTTGTAACTAGCCCTCACACTTAACAACAATAAACAATAAAGTTTAAAAAAAGAATAAATGAATCTCCGCACTATTTATTTATTTACTTAGGCCTCCACAGTAATTGAGTGTCCACCGGGGAAGAAGAAGGGAGAAGACTGAAGAGGTGGAACAGCAGTACATTTCATCAGGAAGATTTATCCGGAGGTAACAAAAAAGACATTTGTTAATTTCCCTCCTGAGTGGGTTTTGGAGTCTTTCCAGTGCTCAAACAAAGAGAGCCTCATTAGCTAATTCCAGAACAGACAACTGCTACAAAGCTGCAGCCTCAAGTTCAGACCCCTTGTGCTATGGAAATCATGGAGTCCCTCCATCATTCTGGCATCATTAACCAAGAAGTACTTCACAGCATGCATCCCCTCATATACCTTTTGATCCATTACTTTCAGTAACAAATGGCCATTTGTCTCTTGCTCCTTCTTCTGGCCAACAGAGGACAGAAGCCTGGGCACACAGAAGAGTGGTACCAATCAGTGATGTTGCCCATCAAAATTGTACAATATCTTGATGGCACATGCAAGAATTGCAGGACCAAGTAGAGCCAAATAAGCCCAAGGCAGGATCTTATCTACTCTAGGGACTCCTTTTCTCAGACCCTTTAGTAATATGTAGGATGATCCCCGAAAATGATAATCTTATCAATATTTCTTATGATAATACTATCTGAGATAATGTTTTAAGAGTTTATCCTGACATAGGCCCAGGTACCATCTTGCAAACAGAACTCCTGGATGTTTATCAAGGCTGGAGTCGAGGTGACCAAAAAAGAGAACAACGGCCTGAGGTCCTCACACACACACACACACACACACACACACACACACACACACACACACACACGTGGGCCATTCTCACCCAGATGGCTTGTTAATTAAGATACTTCAGAAGAAAGGCTGAGTCCTCTTCAGACCATAAGGAAGATCATTCCTGTAGCTTCACAATGACTATAAATGGAATAATGTTTTTTAGAAATAAAATGAACAAAGAACCTCTGCTCTGACATACAAAAGCAATAGTAGTGTTTGTTTTCCCCCCATATTCTAAATTGTATGTACTTACATAGTTAGATTAGGGTGGGATTTTAAATCTAACTTTCATCTTAGTAGAATAGAAAAGTTTTCTTTGAATAAACTATGGAGGGTATAAGAAAAGTTGAAAAAAATCAGAAAATTGTTCTAGGAATTTTCCATTTTATTTATATTTCCTCTCTCCCATTCTTCTATAGCAGACCATTCCAACACCTGTGAGAAAATACCTCACAGACCATAGTAAATACTGACCATTTTTTATTGGTTTCAACAAATTTTCATTAACAGGAGAAATTTTCAACTAATTACTGAATTTATTTTTTCCCAGATATTTATTGACTATCTTCTCTGTGCAAAGTACTAGTTAAGCCAAAAGATGAGGAACACTTGGACGATAACCTCCCCTGAAAAAGGAAAAAATGTGAAAAAAAAAGAATAAAACAAGGGCTAACTGTAAAAAGTGATATAAGATATGTATCAATTAGGTATTAAAGAATTCAGAGAAGGGAACAAATATGCTGCTTCACAAAAAAGGGAAATGTGAATAAGGCTTTAGCTAATCCACAGTAAGCCAGAGAACCCATTCAGGCAGAAATGAAGAAAGAACAAGGAGAAAAGACACAGAGGTCTAAAAGAGCAGAAAGATAAGAGGGAACAATAAGACAGGTGTGGTTTCAGCCTGGGGCTCAGGAGGGAATGAAGTAGGAGATGAGGCACAAAAGATGTATTAGGTGTTGAATACCACAATAAAGAGATTGAACATGCTTGTGCTTGCTCTCTCTCACTACCCCCCCAACCCCCCACCCCCCACGCCGCCAATTGAGTGTTTTGACAATCTTTTAATGAAACAAATTATCATTCTATTTTAAAGGAAATGACATTGGGAATTTGTGAATAATCGATTGGAAAGGAGACAGTACAGATGCAAGAATACCAGCTCAGAAGCTCATGTAAAAGTCCTTGTAAGAAATGGAAGGACCAAAGAAAAGGCTGCATCTCAGATGTATTTCAGATGTTGATGAAGTAGGGCTTGGCTACTAGTTGGTTTGAAGGCAAGGATGAATTGGATTGATCCCTGAAGCGCATAGCCTCAATAAAGGTGGAAGTGAGCAGCATATAGAACATAGGATAGTGAGTGAACTTGAGCCACCATAAAATGCCAAAAGGTATTTCCACCAGAGATACCTGACAGGTAGCTGAAAATATGGTTACAAGTTACATTTAGGAATCATTCAAGTATTACACATAATGTGGATGCCAAATGGATAAGATCATCTATGCAAACGTGTATTTTAAAAAATTACAGAAAATGAGCTTGTCTCTAATTTTCAAATATCTTCTAGTTCCTGGAGGAATTGGCTAAATCTTTTAAATATGTGTATACACAATAGAAGTTTTGTCTTTGGGTAACCTTTAGCATATTAAATTCCCATCACAAAAAGAGAGTAGACAAGCAACTAACTACAAACACCACAAGGAATTGACCTCACACCTCCAGCCCATTAATGACACTAGTGGGAACACTATCAGGAGGGAGGTTAAATAGACAGAAATAACAGAAGAGAAGATAGGGGAAGATTATTTTAAGAAAATAAGAGGAGAAAACACTGCACACCCCTGTAAAACTTGGAAGTGAGAAGAAAATTGGGTAAGCATTTATTTTCTTACTTTCAGAAATAAGTGAGATGTTAAGAAACAATAAGCACTATCAACTAACTCAGGAGATGCTCTCTCTCAGAACCATAAAATGATTTTACAGCCTGCACAATCTTGTTATGAAATAGCTCATTATGACATAATTTCACATATACAAACACATAATAACCACATGGTTGCTATGAAATTGTTAGCCTATAGCTGGGATATTAATCCTGTCCACACAGTATGAGGATTATGAAGACAGTCTCCTGCACTTCTCTCTTCTTTAAACGTGGAGGCAGCACTCTTGCAGCAGGTGAGTAGGATCTTGCTTCCAAATTTGTTTCTTTTTAATTTTTAAAATTTATTTGAGAGAGAGAGCACAGGAGAGAGAGAGAGTCAGAGGAAGACAGAGAGAGAGGGAGAGAGAAGGAGGAAGAGGGAGGGAGAGTGAGGGAGGGGAGGGGAAGGGAAGGGAAGGGAGGGAGGGGGAGGAGGAGGAGGAGGGGGAGAGGGAGGAGGAGGGGGAGAGGGAGAGAGAGAGAGAGAGAGAGAGAGAGAGAGAGAGATTGAGAATCTCAAGCAGGCTTCATGCTTAGCGTGAAGCCCAATGTGGGGCTTGATCCCATGATCCTGGGACCATGGCCTGAGCTGAAATCAACAGTCGGATGCCCCACCAATTGAGCCACCCAGTTCCCCCAGATTTGTTTTATTTAGTTTAATTGGTATTTTATTTTATTAATGTTTTTGTTTATTTTTGAGACAGAGAGAGACAGAGCATGAGCAGGAGAGGGGCAGAGAGGGGGGAGACACAGAATCTGAAGCAGGCTCCAGGCTCTGAGCTGTCAGCAAGAGCCTGATGTGGGGCTCGAACTCACGGAGTGTGAGATCATGACCTGAGCTGAAGTCGGACGCTCAACCGATTGAGCCACCCAGGCACCCCTAATTGGTATTTTAAATAAAAGAAATTTTAAATGCAGGTAATGAATCCAGAGTCTTGACTTGTGGCTTATATTGAAAAATAAAACTTTAGACAACTGGCCCAGCAGTAATGATAGGCAACAGCTGAGCAATGGCTGCCTTCCTGAGACTAGGTTCTCCAGTATGCCACAGTCCTCACTATTCTCTGTTGTGTATTTGGCAGGGAGACCAAGAGTCAGTACCCGAACTATTGTTTTCTTGACCTCGGCCCCTGCTGGCTCTTATTGATTTATTTATTGAAGTACAGTTGACACACAATGCTACATTAGTTTCAGGTATATGACCCAATAATTCAAAAACTCTATACCTTGGGGCACCTGGGTGGCTCAGTCTGTTAAGCCTCCAAGTTTGGGTCAGGTTGTGATCTCACTGTTGGTTGGGCTTGAGCCCCACGTTGGGCTCTGTGCTAACAGCTCAGAGCCTGGAGCCTGCTTCAGATCCTGGCCCCCTCTCTCTCTGCCCCTCCTCTGCTTGTGCTCTGCCTTTCTCTCTCAAAAATGAACAAACGTTAATTTTTTTTTTATGTTTTCAACAACTCTATACCTTATACTATATTAACAAAGATAGGTACTGTCAGGACACAATGCTATTCCAATGCCATCAAATACAGACTTCCAGTGACAGAATGTGTAAATCATAGGTATGAGAGATATAGCATAGGGAATAGAGTCAATGGCCTATTTGTTATATATCCTCCCTGTAAACATATGAATTTGTAACCTCTATTTCAATGTAATGAACTGAAAGTGACCTCTAAGATTATTTTAGAATGAAAACTATCACAACACGGTGTCTAGATCTGTTTCTACCTCAGAACCCAGGGCACAGGTTGTATAATATGATGGAGCAAACATCTTTATGTACTTGGTATACACTCTGGTGAATGAAGGGCCAGAATAAAATTTAAAATGAGGGCTTGATTAGGACTAAGATAGGCGAGCGTTATACTTTGGAAATGAAGAAGGTTAAACTTCGAATGAAAATGTGGTAAACTCAGGCTATTTACTCAAAATGAGAAAGAGTATGAAGGATCTATTCATCAGGTGGGATCAGAGTAGAGTAGAAAGCACAGGTAGGTCCCTATCACATGAAAAGCTTGGGAATCCTTGGACCCCCATCAGAAACAACCCAACAAAGAACAGATACAGAATCTAATTCCTCACAGAAAGGGCTGGAAAGTACATGGAGGAAAACAGACTACAATTCCATTTGTTGAAATTGAGAAAAACTCCTGCAAAATTTGGAGTCAATACCTTTCAGAGAGGATAGGTATCTGAGAAATGTAGCGTGCCCCAGAGACTAAGCTAGAAGGGCCAGGTAGACAGTCTGGCCACGCCACAGAGATATGCAAGGGGCTTTCTCTCTCTCTCTCATGTTTCTAAAGCATTTTAGTACTTCATCTTTTAATAAAGAAGTAGCAGTGATAATGTCTCTGGAATGCCAAGATATGAGCGTGTACAGCAGAACCTGAATATTAACTTAGGTCTTTTTAGACCTCTTAGTAATTATTATATCCTAATTAATATCACCCCTTTATCAACGTATACACTCATGTACATAGATAACTCATGTGCACCTGCTATAAAATAAAAGATGACATAGAAAAGTTATTACCTCAAAATTCTGAGACTACAGATTATTCCCTGAAATCAGAAACTTGAGGATAATGAATGAACCATAGTGAAGGAATGGGCAATTGTATAGTCAAAGGCTGGCTTCATATTGATTTTGCTACATTATTATGTCAGGGGACCTCCATTATCTTACCTTCAAATGACCCCCTTCAATGATGATGTTATAAAGTATCATAGCCACTTCCCCCAGAGCTTTCCAGGATTGGCTGGGCAATTGATTTATTTGAATAAAATTTTCAGTTTTGAATAGTTTGATTTACAGAAAAAATTCAAGGAAAGTACATAGAATTCATATTTACCCCACATCCTGTTTCTCCTGTTATTAACATATTACATTAATGTGGTACATTTGAACTATTAATGAACCAATATTGATACATTATTATTAATCAAAACTCATACTTTATTCTGATTTTCTTAGCTTTTACCTAATGTGTTTTTCCTTCTTTTAGGGTCTGATCTAGTATTTCACAGTAAATTTAGTCATGTCTCCTTAGCATCCTCTTGGCTGTGACAGTTTCTCACACTTTCCTTTTTTTTAAAGACCTTGACAGTTTTAAGGAATACTAGCCAAGTATTTTGCAGACTGTTCCTCAATCAGGATTTTCCTGACATTTTTCTAATGATCAGACTGTGGTTATGGGTTTGGGAAAGGAAGACCTTAATGCTAACATGCCCATTTTTATCATATCATATGAATATGATGGCAACTACTGATTTTGACATTGACTACCTGGCTGAGGTAGTGTTTGTAAGTTTTCTTCAGTGAAAATCACTTTTTTCCTCTTTTCTACCCTGTACTCTTTGGGAAAATGTCACTACATGCATTCCACACTTAAGGAATGGGGAGTTACGTTGTTATTCCACATGGGCGATGTGTCTGTTCTCATTTATTTATTCAATAACTTATTCATATCAGTATAGACTTACTTTGTATTTAAGGTTATAATCCAATATTACTTTAGTTTGTTGCTGAAATTGGCTTTGGCCATTGGGAGCTTTCTATTGGCTCCTATGTCCCTGTGACATATCCCTATATTTTGTTTGGGTGTTCTTTCTTTCTTCCTTCTTTTCCCCTTCTCCCTCACTGGTTCCCCCCTCCCCCCAGTACTTTCTTACTATCACCACATGTTGCTACAAGCTTACCTTGTACATTCCCTGCACAGTCCCAGAATCAGCCACTTTCCCAATGACCCCTGGTTCCTTTTATTGGAGATGGTACTAGAAAACCAACTAGATCTGAATGCTAGGTCTCCTGGTTTTTAAAGTTTCCAGGAGAATTGAGAATCTCTAGCCTACTCTGTTTCCTTCGTCTGGTATCGTCCTCCATAACTGGATTTGTAAAGCCTACCTTCCAGCTTCACTGATTTAACTCTGTTGGCTTCTCATTGCTCCCCTGCTGAATTGCCTTATGCTATTTCCTTTCCCTTGCTGCTTAACCAGGACAGTGTTTTTGTAGATTCCAGAATCTGACCTTAAAACATTTGGGGTTTTACCTTCCTTTGGATTTTATTATCATTACTTATGCTGTGATACGTTCTCCTTCAGGCTCTGACCCTGAGCTTTGTGCATCTGAAGTACTCATGTGGGTTCTATGTGTGTGGAAAACACTCTCTTCCATTCAGAGACTATTCAGAGGATCTAAAGAAATTTGACCACATGGGAAAATCTCTAAGGAGCTCAGATTTTAAAAGGTATAAAAGATAAAGTAAGGTTCACAAAAACAGGAAAGAACATAAAAGGATGTGTATACCTGTAAGTAAACATTGCAACTACAGCATGGTGTAATGGTAAAAAACAAAACAGAGCAAAACACACAAACAAACAACAACAACAAAAACCCAAAAAAACCCGTGGACCCTGAATCCAGACTGCCTAAATACAAACCTCTAACCTCAGCTCCACCACCTTTTGGCATTGTGTCTATGCACATGCCACTTACCTTCTCTGAGTTTTAGTTTCCTCATCAATAGAATGGAGATAACAGTAATATAAACCTAAAGCAATTGTTAATGTCAACTGAGTAAATATATATAAAATGCTGAGAGCAGTGCTTAGAACACAGTAAGCTCTATATAAATATTATTGTTATTATAATGCATAATATTCAAATTGAAGATTGGGATCAACCAAATTTTGCACAAAAGGCCAATGATAACTTACCAAGTTTTGTTTTGCCTTCATGTAGGTTAAAATTGTGGCATTTATGATTTGTCTGGTGCAATAACAAAGAATTCTTAGGGATACTGCTTAAAAAAGAAGTGTGAAGACAGTGCAAGTAGGACGAGGTACTTTAAATTTTTCCTCTCCAAAGAATGATCTTTACTTTAAAAAAATACACATGGTTATCCAGGAAGATAAGCTCAAGGTAGGAGAGGAGAGAATAGGGGAGCGATTAGGTATTCCCAATGAGTTTAAGGATAAGGCCCAAATGAATGCCATTCTTCTTGTATATATGATTGTGGCACCAATGTTAGGAGTCTTTAAATAATTATTAAAAGAGATTCACAAATTAGAGGATGGGAAATCATGGCCCAATTTTCAAAGTGGGTGCTAGATAGTAAGTAGTTGTCTTAAATATTGTAAAAACTCTTTTTTTTAAAAGCTTATTTATTTTGAAAAAGAGAGAGAGAGGGAGAGGGAGAGAAAGAGATAACAGTGGGGAGGGACACAGAGGGAGAGAGAGAATGGCAAACAGGCTCCGCTTTGTTGGCACTGAGCCCAACATAGGCCACAAACTCATAAACCGTGAGATTGTGACCTAAGCCAAAATCAAGAATCAAACACTTAACTGAGTCACCCAAGCACCCCAAGTTAAATTCTAATCTTCTTCTACATTATCTACTTAGTTCAAGACTGAAGAGTTGGGCTCTATGAGTGCAACATAGGAAACAAAAGGCAAGTTAATTTAAGAAAAAACATTTGAGAATTTGAGCCGTCCAAACACAGAACAGACTGCGTTGAAAAATAGGTTAAAGGAGGTGATTGTTGGGCTGTACTTCCCATCCCAAGTCCACCTCTTCTCATCCACTTCTTAGCTCTTCATCATGAAAAGAAGATTTGATAACCTGGTCAAATTTGAAGCCATTCATTTGACCACACTTTACTATTGGATGGAGTCACTATACCTCAAAAAGCACAAATATATGTGCTCTTTCTCTTTCAGATTCTACATGGTATTGATCTCTCTTCTGCTTCCCCAAACCCACATCCTGCTGGACACATTTGTTCTTGCTGCTGCTTAGAAATAGGCTCTGAGGGAAGCAGAGAAGACTCTGCTTAGGCTTTAAGCCCAAATATAGACTTTCAAAAGCTCTGCTATGTGGATAACAGAGTTTCCACAGCTATTAGTAACATGAGCCTTGGACACTCTTTCTCCCATATTAGCAGCTCCCTCAGGAACCCTAAAAAGCAAGTATATGCTGGCATTCTCAGGTTCCTCTATAAAATACTATCAAATAGAACATCAACCCCACCTTAACCTTTAGTAGGAGACCCACAAGCTAGATGGTGCACAAGATAGATGATCTTTTGTCAGGAATATCCAGGAGAAAATTTCTGCCTTGGACAGGAAATGGGACTAAAGGGTTAAGATTTGATGGTAAGCTGTCTGATTACAACCTGACTTTCAGAAGATGATGTTGCATGCAAAATCCCTGATCACATCTCTGCCACAACTGAAATTCTCTCCCAACTCTTCTGCACCAACGATACTACACTGCAAAGAAGACTGATATCTATCTTTGCAAAATCTGTGCAGACCACGTCTGTCTTAAATCTATCAACTTTCACCTCTCCATCCTCCAACAACTGCTACATATGGGTTTGAAAATTATCTTCTACAGGGGTACCTCGGTGGCTCAGTTAAGCGTCCAATTCTTGATTTCAGCTTAGGTCATGATTTCACAAATTGTGAGATCAAGCCCTGTGTCAGGCTCTGTGCTGAGCCTGCTTGGGATTCTCTCTCTCCCTCTCTGCTCCTCCCCTACTCTTTATCTCTCTCAAAAATCTATCAATAAATTATCTTCTACATTTTGTTTTCTTGTTCAAGTATACAAAATTTAAAATAACTACTTTATCACTGAAGATGGCGACGGGAAGGCATTGTATAAAGAATCTTCTAATGGGTATCTTAGAATGTCCACCCTTGAGGTTAGAATGCATCTTAACTTTAGTCTTTATGCCTTGAGATTGATCAGTTTGGTGCAGTCTCCAACTCTGCCTATATATTTTACATTCACAGAAGACTAACTCCAAAAGCCGTGTCTGAGTCATTTTGTTTTCTACAGGTCCAATAACCTGACACAATCTGTGAATCATTTATCTGAATTCTCAGGAAGAATGAGGTCTTCTAAGAAAAAGGGTCACAATGACCACTACTTTCAGTAAGTTCTCTGTAAACATGAAGTGATACTAAGAGATAAGAAGATAAAAGAGATAATGGGTTTAGTTGGGACCAGTTACCCAAACTGAAAAATAAATTAACAACAGCAATAGCAAAAGTAAGACAAATGGGACATTAGGGAATATTGCTGCAGAGAACTAAGGTTTGACTAATAACACAGCACTTTATTTTCTTGTGTGTGAATGTCAAATGATTTTTCTACTCAGTAAAAAACAACCACTTCACCCTCTTTGTCTGTTCTGTAGTATAAGAAAGAATAAAGAGAGAAATTTGTCCCTGGAGTGACATTTTCTTATGCAAACTAATGTAAATCACACATCTCTGTGTTGAAAGCTTGTCTAACAAGTATTTCCAAAGCACAAAACAAATCTCCTATCAGGTTAACTTGCACTGGGCTTGTGTTGGTAAAGGACTTTTAGTACTTCAGAGAAGGCTGAAAAATAATTTCCAAGCGAGGAAAAAAATGTACCCAAATATCATGGTGTATTAAGGGATTAGTGCTAGCTTAAAGTATTTTTTCTCCTCTTCATAACCAGGGACAATCTTTTGATCTAATCTAAGTGGTAATTTAATTTTAATGCAAGTGGAAGAACTGAAAGGTTGCACAGAGTATAGAAAGAGGGATGAGATAGTTGAGAAACAGGATCTTCCCTTCACTAGGCAGGGGATCAATCTGGGAACCTGGAATACGTGTCAGACTCAACATCATATATGCCTGTGTGGTCAATAAGATAGAAATTTGGAAACTTAGGTTGTTTTTGTTCAGAACACTTTTGTGAACCTGCTATATATGAGGCATTTTAACATTTCTTGTATCTTTTAAGTCTTATGAATTTTGGTACCCCCAATTTTTCTATTATGTATCATTTTTTAGGTAAAGTAAACTGAAATTTAGAAAAAACAATTTTCCCAAGCCATGAAGCAGATAATTGGAAGCACAAGTATTCAAACTCACATCTTTCCCACTATACCATGCTGAATCTTTGCTGTCTTTCTGAACTATCAGCTCACCTCTTCTCATAATGCATACTTCATGGATTAAAAAGTAAAGGTGGGAAAAAACCCTTAAACCTATTGGGAGAAAGAATGTACTCTTTCTGTATGTACTACATACAAAGCAGAATGGCAAACACAGGAAAAAATTTTAAAGATGGGCCAAAAAAAGAAAAAATTACAGGGCCAAGTTTGGTCCTCTTATACACTGGGAAAGAGGCCCTTTCCCTTACGGCACAGACCATGAAGGAAACCTGTTCTTTTCAGATCTGCACAACTAATCATCGGCCTCGGACTAATATTCTCCTTATGAAATCATAGAAGAATAATTGCCACACATTTCTGAATGACCTACATCAGCTCTGCACAGTAGAAATATAACATAAATCTCCTATGTAATTACAGGTTTCCTAGAAGCCACATTAAAAACCAGTACAAAGAAATATGTTACATTAATATATTGTATGTAACCCAATATATTAAAAATATTATAATTCCAACATCTAATTAATATAAAAATTGTTGAGATAGTTTATATATGTTTTTAATATTAAGTCGTTGAAACCTAGTATATATTTTATACTTATACTGCACATTGCAATTCAGATGCTAAATTTTAAAAGCTTTAGGTGAAACATAGTCCTGTCAGAACAATAAAGGTGTGGTTTTTTTAAAATAAAGTTGTGTTTAATGGAAGATAGCTTACACTGCTTCAGTTTTTAAATTTAAATTCAAGTTGATCATACTTAAATACAATTTAAAACTCATTTTCTCATTCATACTAACCATTTTAATTATAGTCACAGGTCTAGTGGCCATTATATTGAACAGCACATTTCTAGATGAGCAGATAGTATAAGTTTTTCCCATAAGATATCTAAGACTTTCACAGTGAGTAACTATGAAAATGAAAGCAATATCCCTTGTGTCCAAAACAGACAAAATGGAAGGCATTTACTGTAAATAATTATTCCATATGCATTTTTAGTCTCTTGATTATTGTCTACAATATGAACAAGACGTGGTTAAACTGCAGGCAGATGGTCTGTTCTTCCAATTCCATTCTTTTAGAGAAGCAGAGCTGGTTGAACAGAGGTGGGGAGGCAATGGCAAATGCAAGCTGGCCAAGATAAGACTTATATACTATGGATGATGACTTCTGAAACTAACTTTCAAAAAACATTTTTGTTAGTGCTATAGAATGAAACACTAGGGGCACCTGGGTGGCTCAGTAGGTTAAGCATCCAACTTTGGCTCAGGTCATGATCTCGAGGTTTGTGAGTTCCAGCCCCGCAAAGAGCTCAGGCTCTGGGCTAATAGCTTGGAGCCTGTTTCATATTCTGTATATCCTTCGCTCTCTGCCCCTCCTCCACTGTCTCTCTCTCTTAAAACATTAAAAAATTTTTAAAAAGAATAAAACACCAAAGAACACGTACTCATTTTCAATTAAAATATGCATAAGTGATGTCAATTGTGTGGAATCAGTAATTGCTTAGTGTTGAATAAACTATACACAAATAATCTTGGAATTGTCTAATGTATAGAAAAAAGGAAAGAAAGAAAAATCCATGATGTCTTGGAAAGACATGTCCAGAAGAAACTCATACCTGTTTAGTAAACAAAAATTTAATGGAAACCCATGGCACTCAGAGGAGTTCCAAGGCTACTCTTGTTATCAACTTTTTATGTAAACTGTCACAGACTCAGAATTTTTTTCCACCTTTCCTAAGTTTATCTCCCACAAGCTTTTGTTTGGGCCAACTTCACTCAGACCTGTACCCCTAGGAGTTGGAGTTTCCTCTTAGGCTTGAGATGGCACTTGCCCTACTTTTGAACATAATTGACTCTAGGAACCATCCATCTTCATTTAAAAGAATGGAGAACCAAAAAGATGTGGTACTTTTAGTATCTCTAGGTTATATTCCTTCATCTTTTTCTCAGTCCTCAGATATCTCAGAGATCCAACACACTCTGATTAGTATCAGTAACTCTTCACAGTATTGATTTTCATCAGAGCAGGGGAAAGATGTATAATTCCAACACCCCCCTCCCCAACACCCAATGATTCTGATAGACTTCTGAGGACAACTAAAGTATCAATGCATTTTCGTCCTTTAACAGCTGAATTATATATACTTACACATTATTTTCAAAGAAATTTTACACTTAAATAAATATATCACTTTTCAATAAAACTAGAACAGAAACACCCTAATTTACAAAACAGATAAGTCAGTATTGGTTTTTGCATTATAAAAGAAAACTTCAAAGGGTTTTTCTAAGCAATGAGTTGCCCTAAAACATTTAAATGATTATTTAACTTCTAAAAAATGATTTACACACAGCACCTTAGGAGGGCATCTATTGTAAAGTTAAGTGCATCTGTACCAGTAAAATAATTATTTGTTCTAACTGAGGTTATTACCATTTTATTATTCAGGCCAGTGGAGCTGTCCCAATTGCCTGTGGTGCTGGAGAGACTCAGGAAAGCATATCTGCTGTTAACATATTTTCTAAAAACTATAATGTCTCTTTGTTAAAAAAGGAACCATCGTGTTGAAAGTTATTATCTCTGCTAACACAATTAAATTTGTGTGTTAGTCTGAAGTGGCACTGGATCAATGAAAAACAATATATCTGTTGGTGCTTTTTTTGGTTTGTTTGTTTTCTCCAAAGTTGATTTTAAAACTATTTTTGTGTAACACACACACATAAATAAATACACATACAATTACTTTCTGAAATATATTTATCTTCCCATTTTATAAACTCTGGAGTTTTATTTTCTTAAGAAGGCAAATGATTATAATAATAGTTTCTTCTCATTTACTGAATTGATACTAAAAGCAATTAAGCTGAGGGAAGACTTCATCTCAAAATGAAGTCAAGAGTTCTTTTCAAGGATTCTATATGAAAAGGGGCTAATATATGGACTGTCAGCCTAGTAAATCTAACTACACAAATAAGATGTGTAGTATCAAATAAGGAAATGAAAACAAGTAATTGCTATATAGTGTCACCTTTAAAATACCAGAAATTTAAAATACGTGATAACTTATTTTTCAAATAGGATTCTAAATGATGTCAGATATGTTTCATTATTTTTCATCAAACCCACAGTTGGAAACCTCTGGACCTTCCAGGTTCCTCTGCTGTTTTTCATGGCATTCTTCTACACCTTGTCTTGCCTTCTATTTTCCATTTAGAGAAAAACTTACTCCTATTTTTTGTTGACAGATGATAGAATTTCTGTTTGACTTGCCTACTTAAATAGCTCTAAAATTTTAGCCAAGTGATCTAATCTTAATCACATTGTTTTTCTTTATTTATGAAAATGAAGGTCTTTAAAATTATGTTAGCAAATTATTTACAAAAGACATAAAAGGAAGATGAAAATAGGTAACAAATTTGTTTTTTGGTCTTAGAGTTAGTAGAAAGTGATGGGACTAATCAGTATTCAGGAAGCTGAGCATGAATGCATATTACAAAGAAAAAGTCTTTGTGATTTAGTCTTTGGATTGAGGTCACAATCAGGTTAAATAAGTTATTTAATTTATAAGAGAATACTGAAATTTCAAAGCAATAGTGGAGAAGATTAAAAACATTTCATTTCAGTGCCGAAAACCCTTCTTGGGGTCTTAAATCACTGAAACACATAGTTTCATCTTCATCATTCAGTAGGTAGCAAATCACAATGTCTAATTTTGTAAGAAACTGTGACTTAATCAGGTCTATGAAACTCAATTGTATGTATATTATTAAAAGGCAATCTACCAAGTCTCAAAAGCTGTATGCTGAGTAAAGACAGCCAGACAAAAAAGAATAGAATATATAATTTCATTTTCATAAAATTCTGGAATAAGAAAAAAAAACCCAAAACTATGGTGATAGATCAGTGCTTGCTTATGGGGTGGGGAGGATTAGGAATGGGTATGAGGAAACTGTCAGGGGTATTGAAAAGTTCTGTGTCTTGTTAGGGGTGTGGGGTATACAACTGTATGCACTTGGCAAAACTCCCTCCTTGAATAGTACGCTTAAGATGTAAACCTTTCACTATATGTAAGTTATACCTCAAGAAATAAAAACTAAGACCAACCAAAGCAAACCACTGCTTTATCCAAACATCAAAATAAAGCCAATGTAAGAAATTGGGTCTATCATGAAAATAATTTTTACTTACATGGTAGTAAGGGCAAAGTAAATTAGAGAATGCCCATCACACATACATGGAAACTATATTATCACTGAATCCTTAAAATACTAAGTTAGAAATTTAGGAAGCCATGACAATAAGAAATAAAAAAAAAAGTCATTCATGTTAAATACATAAATCACATTACATTGAAAGAAACATGCAAATTATAGTTTCTTCAAATATAGTATATAGCTAGTTTTAATACTCAAATTTGGATTAGAAATCCTCTAATTTAAAACATATTAAAAAGGTTTCTATTTATAGCTTTTCTATAAATTTTATTATTATTAAAGCTTCACTCTGTGTGTGTGTGTTTTGTCAATTGTGAGTTTGTAAAAATATTAAGGTGTGGACCAACGTAGAACAAGAACTATTTTTATCCCTATTTAAAAAAAATAATGTTTATTTTTGAGAGGGAGAGAGAGAGAGCGTGCGCGGGGGGGGGGGAGGGGCAGAGAGAGAGAGAGAGGGGGAGACACAGAATCCGAAGCATTCTGTCAGCACAGACCTCAATGTGGGGTTCAAACTCACAGCCTGCGAGATCAAGACCTGAGCTGAAGTCAGACACTTAACTGACTGAGCCACCCAGGCATGCCATTTTTATCCCTATTTTAAATAATTTTTAAAATCCTAACACAAGGTTGCTTAGTGACAAGGATAAAATACAGGATCATGGCTGAAATCAGAGTCAATTAGTGAAAATGATGATTTCTAAATAAAGATTTTATTGAAGACATGGTGATAGAAAAGTGAACCTTCATAGAAAAAAAAAAAAGAAACACCAAGAGAAAGTAAATTCCTTTAAATTTCATACCTTGTTACATTAAAAGTATGTTTTACATTCAGAAACATAAGTAGCATATATTTTCATAAATATTTTTCATCTAAATATTGCTCAAAGACATAAACACCGTGAATAAAATTATGGCAAGGTTCTTGGTTGGCAGTGCGAGGCCCCAATACTATTTGTAAAAAATAATATCTCAATGTTCTTTGTCATCCACAAGGTATCACTATGTTGTTCAACTGATCTTCACTGGGTATTTGTTTTATAATGGGAGAGAAAGAAGGAGTTTTTGTTGGAGCTAAAGCCCTTAGCCTTTAGGAAGATGAAGAAGATAGTAGGGCTTGAGAGATGGGTTGTAGGCAAAAGCTGAGAGAACCCATCTCTCAGCTAAAGTTAAAGAGAAACTGTTAAAATTTGAGGCACAAGCCTCCTTGGCATAGAACTGGAGAAGAGGCCATCAATCACATTTCTATGGAAAACTCATCATCACTCTGACAGTCAGGGGATTGCAAGTTTGGGGAGAGAGAAGCTCCTGTACCAGGGGCATAGGTGGTTCTCATGATGGATGGTTTTCATAGTGGGGCATATGCAATGAGATCTGAGGCTGATGCTTCACAGACAATGGGATGATGGAGAGACAAACAAAGGCTAATTTATTAATTTTTTTTTTAATTTTTTTTTCAACGTTGATTTATTTTTGGGACAGAGAGAGACAGAGCATGAACGGGGGAGGGGCAGAGAGAGAGGGAGACACAGAATCGGAAACAGGCTCCAGGCTCTGAGCCATCAGCCCAGAGCCTGACGCGGGGCTCGAGCTCCCGGACCGCGAGATCGTGACCTGGCTGAAGTCGGACGCTTAACCAACTGCGCCACCCAGGCGCCCCAAACAAAGGCTAATTTAGATAACATGATTCTTAAGATGATTGTCTCATTGCAGGGTACATGTGAACACACATGAAGGAGTTGGAAAAATAACCAGCTAACAATTTAAGAGTGCTAATTTCTAACAATGAACCCAGTATTGATTAGTATCATCATAATCCTGATAGTAGTTACAGCCTGGTAGGGTCTAGAGCTTTTGGCTTAAATGTTGATATTCTTTTTTACCAGATTCTGTAACTATTTTATTGTAGAAACAAGGTAAATGTGCAAATAAAATACATATGACTTCATGTTTTATAGAATGTATTACAGTGAAACAAAATTAGGCTTATGTCTTTGTGGATAAAATCTATTACTCATGTTTCTGCAAGCCACATGTATGATTTATTTTCTATTTCATGTCACAAATCTGGTTTCCACTCCACAGGCACTCAGTAGCATTTACCAAATTTTTATTACATCCTTATGCAATAGTACTGTTGTTATTTTACAGTAAAGTTTAAGTCAGCTTGATTTTAGCATCAGAGACTCATTAAGAGTGAGCAATTTGGTGCTTAATGAGTTGTTAACCCTGAGTAAATATATTAAAATAATAGAGTGATAAATTTAAATTGAATTGCATGAGGCTTGTTTTTTTGTTCAATAATGTCTTCTGCAGCAAGAGAAAGTGCCACTTAAAAAGCAATTTTTGATAAAATATATTCTGAATTACTTATACTTACTTCTCACTCACTATCCATCGCTTATTTCTTTTTCTTAGTTATCTTGTTGCCTATTCTTTCTTAAATATTCATTACTATGAATATTTCCAATTCTATTTCTAAAGGGAATAATATGTTGAGGTCTACACAACTGGAATACAACACTGAATAAGTCTTGGACAAAAATGAAAATTTCCCTGTGATAACTCCACATATTTAAAATATATTACTAAGTAAGTAAAGAAACTGAAATCCAAAGCACATTTGCTAACAATGGGTTCATGGATAGACAAATATGGAGCCTCTTGGTTAATTTGTTATGCACTTAAACCATGATTAATATCATGCTTCTTAATCAACATCTCAGGTCTCTGTGGTCTCAATCAAGACAGTAACTAACATTACTGACACAAACAACATTCTACTACTATAATAGAGCCACAGAGTCTCAGGAACAACAGAAGAGCAACACAGTATTTAATCTTTCTTAGGGCTCATCAACAAAAACTGTCAGTTTAATTTAAATAGAAGACATTCCCCTTCCATTAGGAAACCAATAGGGTAGAGCTGGGTTTAAAGTTCACAGGCAGAGTCTAAGGTGCAAGTGACATGTAAAACTATCCTTTGATTAAAAAAACAAGTAGATTTGAGTTGGGATCAATCCAGCAAACCAAATATGTAATTCTAAAACATCCATATTGTAGCTATTTACACAGTCATAAGAACATTTGATTTACAATGTTACAGTAGTCATATAGACCAAACTCAGAAACAAGTTACTTGTGAATGAAAGACACTTCTATAATAGAATGGACAAAATGTAGAAATTGCTCAGAATTGACATCTTGATGGGTAGCATTTTTCTGCCATGAATCTGAAATGGCCTATAACATATTTGAGCATGACTATGAGGTAAGTCACCCAGACAGATATATCATCTAAAAAGTGTATTGCTCAAAGAGAAACTGGAATCCAAAGGCAAATCAACACTACACAAGAAAAGTCAAACACAAATACTATTTCAGGAATTCAAATTCAGATTAACTTTTAAAGTGCCACAAACGAAAACAGATAATCGTTTAAAATTAAAGACTTTTTCCTACTTCAAGTTCTAGGTGTTACCATTAACAGCCTACTAAATCCTGCTCACCAAGAGCAGGTGTTTGGAAAGACAATATGTATGTATCTATGTAAGTAAGTACTGCACATATATATGTGTGATGCATATTTGTCTAGAAATTTGATACTCATAGGGTATCTACAATTTAGCTCTTTCATTTACATACACAGACTTCTCTCCCCACACCGCCCCCCCCCCACCCCTTTAGCTTTCTTTAGCTCTCTTTTTGAACTCTATACATGTATGGTTGAATGCATATTTGGGAGAATACACATTTACACATTTGTTTTAAATAAATTTGCCATCTAACTTTAACACATCGCTAGACTGATTTTAAAACCATGCAATTAAGAGAGGTGTTGACAGCACTTGAAAGAAGTGTCCAGAAAAGATGTATCATGGCGGTGATCCAAGGGCTTCTTTGACAGAAGCGTGTGGTGAAAACGACAAAGATCTCACAGTGAAAGCTGAAATAAGAGCTTTCCAAGAAGAAGTCAAGGGAAGAGACACTTAGAGTGGCAAAATTATCTTACAGAGCAATTTATCCTGCTTTTTTTTAAAAAAAAAAAGAGCAATGACTTAAGTTTGCATAACACCTTTCATTCAGAAGAATGCATTCTACAAGTAGTTAAGCTGATTTTAAGATATGAAACTGTGACAACTGCCAGTGAAATGCTGCGGTATTCTGTCATGGGAATAGTAAAAGCCTTATAAATGACTCCCCATGAGTAAGTCAAGGAAAACCAGTTTGAGAGGAAAATGCAGAAAACACAACCAGGGTGAGAATCAGTGTGACAACTATTGACAAGAGTAGGAGTTATCAGTATTTACTTACTGGCAGGTAACTTGGGTGTAGTGATGATAATGAAGAAGCAGTGGGTTAATGCAGCCTACAACTACTATCGTCAGGCTAATAATTTGTTTATGCCAATTAATTGGTGACAAACTAAAATATGAAAATGCATATGAATAGCTAGTGTTGCTATAAAAAGAAAGTAGAGATGAATAAAATTGTCAGAAAATCTTGCATGAAAAAGGATTCTAACTATACCTTCTCTCAAAAAAAAAAAAGGCTAAATGTTAGAGCTCATTTTAATATTCACAGAATTTCAAGTGCCATGAAATAGAATTTGTTGGCATTCTGCTCTCAATCTATAATCAAGATATGTTCAGAGATATCTCTCTACCATAACCACAGGCCAAGAAAACATGAGAAAGAGCAATATGAAAAGGAAGGGGAGGAAGGCTAAGATGTGGAGACTTACGAATAAAAAGAGAATCCCATGTAGGTAAATGATTTGTCTATGGACCCTTTTCTATTCCACTCCTCTCTCAAATATTGTGTACTGTGAAGTAGGTCAGTTTGGTTTTTTGTTTGCTTGCTTTTAAATAAGTGAGCTGAGTTCTAATTCAGCACCTACCACCAACTACTACGATCTTCAACAAAACACTTAACCTCATGGAGATCATCCAAATAAGTCCTCTCACTTTAAAAATGAGGAAATAAGGTCCCAGAAAATTCTTTTAGCCTAAGGTGTAATATGGCTTTTATTCATTGTGGCTTATAAGGGCAATGGAGTGACAATATCAAAAATGAAAGTGTGGTTTCTTTATCAAGAATATTTCTCCTCTCTTTAAAGTATATCAATGGAGATTTGAATGAAGTCAAGTAGAAATTATTTTTTACATTCATTTGTGAAACAACTACCACTGAAAACCAAGTCATATCAGACTCCAAGGGCAAAGTCAATAGAATGATTGGCTATATCATATACTTTTTCCACAGCCGATTACCAACAAACCTCCCACCTGCTATCTGACCACATCCAACATTAAACAACAGACATTTCAAAAGAAAACAAAACTATTATTTAGAAGAATAGTTTCAATAAATCTTTATATTTCATACTTTTTGCTTACTCGGTTTATCCAACATTCTGATAAAATAAAACTCCACAAGATTACACATAAAAAAATGTGAGCTTTACTTATTTCTATTCTTTTGCTGTTTTCAAGTTATATTACATTTGTTCAAACAAATAATATAAAACACTACATGTCCTCGCTGGCAAAGCACTTTTAATTTGAAATCCTAATTATGATTGACTCTGCTACTAAGAATGCCAAGTGTTTGGCACATACATCTCCCAGGGCCTGGGGAAAAGAATAATGAAAAGTCAATTTCTCTGTTGCTATGATTAGATAAGCAGAGAGGCAGGCAGTTGTGCTTATTTGAAGGAGTACCATATGCTAAGCCACAAGCTTGGCCTTCATAGCTTGTAAAACCAATGTGCATGCACAGCTAAGACATAGGAAAATCAGTGGTGTGTGTACACTAATTAATAAGTCAGTAGCAGTTTGCTGTCCACTCATTACTCGTCTATAAGAGACTACTTCTGAAAAAGAATGTCAAGGTTCTTCTGTCATGGTATCCAGATTGTGTTACCAAGTGTCTTACTCAAACTAAAAAAGAATATTATACTCTCTTTCAGTCCCTATTAACTTGACTGGTGAGTTATTCAGTCTTTATCAAAGTTCACATATAGATTTCACCCTGATCTTTTTAACCTGTGCCATATCCTTCCAAAAAGTGGCACACCCTTCCACTTACTGTCTTGGCCATGATTCCTCCAGAGATCTGGTAGACAAGGTGAAGATGAGAGTCTTTCTGGTCATAGGTCTACCAATTTCCTTCCTTTGACCAAACTCATCCCAGCAATGTGGACATGAAATTACTTGATTAAATTAACTCATTTTTTTTCAGGCAGTTTCTAACACAAAGAGGTCACTTGTCATACTACACTGATAGAAGAAATGCAACAAATTTATTAAGACATGAACAGCCCATTCTCTTAGAGGGCTAGGTCTATCCTCTATAATTTAGCCATTAAAAGTCACTCTTTCTGAGGGCACCTGGGTGGCTCAGTTGGCTAAGCACCCAACTTTGGCTCAGGTCATGATGTCATGGTTCATGAGTTTGAGCCCTTCGAGCTCTCTGCTGTCAGCATGGAGCATGCTTTGGATCCTCTTACTCCCTCTTTTTGCCCTTCCCCCACTCACGTGAGTGCTCTCTCAAACATAAACATTAAAAAAATTAAAAGAAAAAAGGAGTTACTCTTTTTTTTTTAAGTTATTTATTTTGAGGGAGAAAGAGAGACCAAGAGTGCACACATGTGAGCGGGGGAGGGGCAGAGAGAGGGAGAAAGAGAATCCCAAGCAGGCTCCACACTGTCAGCGCAGAGCCTGACGCAGGCCTCGAGTTCACAAACCGTGAGACCAGGACCTCAGCCTAAATCAAGAGCTGGATGCTCAAGTGACTGGGCCACCCAGGCATCCCAGAAGTTACTCTTAATTTAGAAAAGAACAGACTTTTAGTTGCTTTGCCTCATTTATTCTCAAAGGTAAGCAGAGAATCCCCAGCAATCTAACTTCAGCTATTACTCAAAATCTCCACTTTGGTCTGAAATGCTGCAGAAGATAGTTTTACGTGTTCACTTGCAGCACAGAGGTTCCTGGTCTATCTCTCCTGTTCACTCATCCCTTTGCTCATGCATGGAGTTCCCTACTCCTGCTGTGCACAACCTCAAGGATCCAGACCTTACAGCTGCTGTGGGTTCTACTGTCACTCAAGCAAGGCAGGTATCCTCAGGTGATCAGCAGAACACCTAGGATGCTGAAGTTACTGTCATTCCTGGGGTGGGAGGAAATAGTTCCTTCTCCAAATCTGTATAAAAGACTGTCCCCTAGGCCTCAGAGTTACAGTGTTTATGCCCCAAGTCCCACAAGGGTTTGAGTCAAACTGTAGACAGCGTCTTCTGCTTGCACTCTCTATTCCTTAATCTCCATAGTCTCTCACACCTCTAATCACCTATGTGTGTTTACCTCCCTCTGGTCCTCCAAATAAGAGGTTCACATGCAGCTGGACTCATGCAAGTAGTGGAAAGTAGGGTTTTGTTTGCTTGTTTTACTAGAAGCTTTAACCCAATTTCTGATATGCTCTTAGAACATTTTACCTGACTTTTGTTTTGACCCAATATCCCCTCTCTTCAAATGCTTTTTTCCCAGTCACCCCCTGACCACAGTTTTTATTCATCATACATTTCCACTTGGCTGAACCCACTAATGGATGACAAAACAGTTTATACCTGGAAAATGGCTCAGTTAAGCTCTCTATAGAATTTACTACTGTCACTCTGGCCAAAAAAATAATTAAAATGTCCAGGAAAAAAATAAATAACCTAGTCATGGTCAGAAACTTTACTACTTCGAGATCTATTTTCTCACGTAAAGCACTGCAAGTCCCTGATGGCTTCATGGAGTTGGGGCAGACATTGCTTACAGTACACGGTACTCCAAAGATGTAATCAGCTTAATCCTTTCATCTAACAGTCATTATCACTGAAAGAGAGGCTGCCTCTCTCCAGACACGAACAGTCTGTAATGATTTGGGAGGAATTGTCTACAGTGACTGCACAGTCATTTTCTGGAGTGACTTAAGTATAACCTTAAGTTCACAGAAAAGGAGGCAGGAAGACAAAGAGTGGACCCAGAAAGCAGAGATTTATTCTAGCAGACGATGCTGCTTCTCTAGGGCTGCCTTCTTCCTCCATCAACCAAAACATGCCTTTCTGGACCTTAATAATAAAAAACATGGGCAAATATAAATTTATTAGAATAGATGACTGTGCTCAGAATACAGGAGAAGGTTAGGTAACATTCACTATAGAAGCTTACTTCTGACTGCCCCCCTGCAAGAAGGGAGCAAAGTGCCTTTCCTTCCTTGGTAATGTTAGGATAATAGTAGCTACTTAGCATGTCTATGTCTAGGCACTGTTCTAATGACTTTACTTAGCTTCTCTCAAATAATCCTCCATACTTTGGGAGGCAGGTACTCTTATTTTCTCTATTTTCAGATGAGAAGACTGAGGCTCAGAGAAGTATCCGTGTTATCCTTTCAACATATATTTATGTTAGCCCCTTGGGAATTTAAAGGGAAATTATCTCCTTTAGGTTTGTGGTGTTGAGATCATTCTTTGGATTAGACCTTATGTCTTGCTGTTTTGCTTGATTTTTTTTTTCTTATGTAGTAACTTGAAGTGCAATGAAAAAGGAAAACACTTTTGGAATACCGTGGAATTTGCTTTTAAGTGATATTTGTTATTGAAGGAAACATACTTAAGGCTATCTTGTCCTGACTTTTATTATCGGTTTTTGAGAAAGACAAGTACCACTAACAAAGTGGTTTCATTTGTCAGGTCCCTGGCAGGTGATCTGAAAATGTCATAGTGCAGCTCTGCTGAATTATTAAATTCATCAATGTTATGCACAGTGCTCTTGCCATTCATTCATTCCCTCATTCAGTAAGCCAGTATCATTAATTTATAGCCAGTGCCAGGCATTATGGCAGGCACAAAAATTATAAAGCAGACATGAGCTATGAAAAGAACATAGGATATAGTCAGAACTCCAGCATTTACTTTATTTTGTTTCATTTAATTTTAATTTTAATTTTTAGAGAGAGGGAAAGTCAAACAGGGGAGAAGGGCAGAGAGAGAGAGAGAGAGAGAGAGAGAGAGACAGAGAGAGACAGAGACAGAGAGAGAGAATCTCAAGTAGGTTCTGCGCTGAGATGCAGGACTCAATCCCATGACCCTGGGATCATGACCTGAGCCAAAATCAACAGGAAGATGTTCAGCCAAATGAGCCCCAGGTGCCCCTAGAATTCCAGCATTTTCAACTTTGGATCTAACAATTATCAGCCTAGTGACTTGGAGGAAATTATTTCACTGTTCTTGAGCTTCTATTATTTTACTTGTGAAACTATGGTTGAGATAAAACCTCCTTAAAAGGGTGCTTTAGAGATCAAATGAAACTATTTAAGGAAAATCTTACATGGGTTACCAAGTAGAATAATGTGTAGCTTAGTTATTACCATGACATGACAATTCTAAAGGACCTTAAACTTAGTTGGTGAGGAAAAACACCTATACAAATAAAGATAACTAACCAGCCAGTTGGTACATGCTAAATGAAAAGGTGAAGCATTAAGATTTAAGGAATTTAGAGAAAGGGAAAAAGTAATTTGCAGTGGGAGAAATATGATATGACTTTGGCATTGAGATACATTTAAGATGAGAAGAACAAAGATGATATACCAAAGAAACAAAGATATGAGCAAAAACAATGAGGTAATAACTAAACATCCAGAGTCTGGGCAATGTCTGTAAACCTCTGGGACTAGAACCCACTGAGTCAAGGAGAAGTGGAGGACTTAGGGTTAATATATGGGTTAGAAGACGATCATGGTTGCCTTAAACGCATGTTAAGGAAACTGAAATTTTAAACATATAACCAAGACATGCTGAAAGCTTTTGAAGAGATGACATCAAAGCTGAACTTCAGCAGGTGAGTCTGGCACCTTGTCCAAAGGAGGCTGGAGCAGAAGGGGAGAGGAGAGCAGAGAATCAGTGGGGAAGCTCAGCATAAGAACCAAGGTTGGGGGCACTATGTCTAAAGGTGTTTCCTAACTTGGGTAATCAGGGATTTGCACAGGCCAGGTGATTGGATCAAGGTCAAGTTCAGTTCTGGTCCCAGCCCTGCCCCTAGAGCAGAGCTGATTCCTATTCTCTACACAGTGGATGAAAAGAAGCCAAGAGAGATTCCCAGTCCCTGGAAAAGGTGTCCTAACCTGACAGCAGAGAGAGAAAGCTTCCAACCTGAGTGCCCTGCTCTCTGAACAGATTGGTTGATCCCATTATGGCTGGGTGAAGTGAACCAATTTTTCACAGACCTGAAAATAAGATTTATTTTTAGATGTTTTGAGGGGGGAAAAAAAAAACCTTGTCAGAAAGGATTAGGCCCATGTTTTTTTTTTTTTTCTTATGCCACTCACACCCCTCCCCACCCCATTTCATTTCACTTTCCTTCTGTCCATATTCTACAATGTTGAAGAGTGATTCCTCTTTGGTTTTTTTTCCCCCACTTTGATCAGCATCAGGAGATTTTTTAAAAAGCCAAAGCAAAATAACAAAGACAGAACACATCCTGAGTTAACTGAACTTCAAGGGAGGAGCTCAGCGATGTTCTTCCCACATACTGAAGAAACAGATAAAATGGACCAAACTATTTATAGTCCCCTTCCCGTTTCTAATAATCTTCCATTTAATTAGGACTGTAAATAGCATCAGTGAATATTCTGCAGCAACACATAAGCAATCCTAGCCCCTCCTCAGAAGCTATCCCACCCCAGGCAAGGAAAGAATATCAGAGTGGATTCCACAGCTCAATGACACTGAGGGAAAAAAAAAAAAAACCATCTTTTTTTTTGTGCTACATAAAAGAAATGACTGAAAGTTTAAAGAGATAGAAAATTCTGCTTCCCCTCCACAATTCTAAATTCCACACACACACACACACACGTATAAAATCTTGTGTTGGTCAATATTCTAAACAATTGCTTCAGACACTGTTGAGTTTAATATTAGATATGTAAGCTTCAAATTAACACATTCTTAGTACTTCTTATTTAATAACCATTGTAGTCTACACAGAAGAGAATTCGGAGAACTCCCAATTATAGAGTCAATCCCCAAAACCCATGGACTTATCTACATGCACTTACTTGGAGAGCTCGTTTGTCATATTTCAGATTCATTAGCACTTAAAGAAGGTGTAATGTGAAACTTCAACCTTGTGATAGTCTATGTCTCTATTTAAACAATATATCTAAAATAAAGAGTAATAGCGTAGTGATTGTAACAAAATAAAGAGGACAGAGTTATTTAATTCTGTCATTTTCTGTGACCACTTAGAATTTTCAACTGTTTTATTTGTGTCCATTCAGTGAATGGGAGACAGCTGCGTTGTGTAATGTTCCTGTTTTTTTTTTTTTTTAATTTTAATATTTTTAGAGATAGAGAGTGTGTGTTCGCATGTAAGCAGGGGACAGGGGAGAGGAAGGGAGAGAGGGAGGGGGAGAGAGGGGAGAGAATCTTAAGCAGCCTCCACCCTCAGCACAGGGCCTGAGGCGGGGCTCTATTCCAGACGCTGAACTGAAATCAAGAGTTGGCTGTTCAACTGACAGCCACTCAGGCACCCCTCTGATGTTCTTGTTTGGTAAGTTCCAATTTTAGGTCTGAAATATTTCTACTGAATTTGAATAATAGCCTCAAAAATGAAATGTATTATTCTACTTTAATTGTAAATTGTTTTAAAACAAAAGAACAAATGAAACATAACAGTTACTAAATTATTAAAAGATTATTACTAAAAACAATTTTGTCATAGGAGGAAAGTAGAGTGAGGATGTTAATAAGAGATTTCCATACTCTAGGGATTCAGTTCCACTGAATACACACACAAACATGCACACACACACATCAGCTTGAAATTGACTTAGGGGATTTTGCTCCTTGCAAACATACTTGTCCTGACTAAACCATCCAAAAATCCTTTCCTTTTGCCGGGTCTTAAGCTGTGGAAACAGCACCAGATTTCCCGTTTCTCTCATTTGGAAATGATGGGTTTGGTGAGACCTTTGGAGAACAGCCTAAAATGTGAGGCATATTGCACAGTGAAGAATGTAACTTTGCCCAAGGAGAAGCCTGACCTTTGCCCTCAGGTTCTGGGAACTAATCTGTAAACCCCTGGAATGTCATACCTGGTAGGACTGTCTTGGGTAAGGGTGGGGCCAGCATGCCAGAAAGTTCAACACTGTGATTTGCTGTGGGGCTATGAGCCACACCAATACTATGATTCAAGGTGGGGACTTGGGTGACACACTATCAGCTCTACCTCCTGAGGAGCTTAAGACTGATGTCAGCCATATGGGAAATGAATCATGTTTATGTGATGAAGTCTTCCCCCCAAAACAAGAACAAACAACAACAACAACAACAACTCTGGACACCAAGGCTTGTGTGTGCTTCTCTGATTGGCAATATTCTGTGCATACTGTCACACATCCTTGCCAGAAGGTGTAAATGCTGGCTATGACTGCATGGGGAGAAGACAACTGGGAACTCCACACTTGGATACCTAGAGTTTGTCCCATGTGTCTCTTACCTGATTATAATCTGTATCCTGTCCCTTGTAATGGGTGTAAGAGCTTTCAGTGAGTTCTCTGAGTTCTACCAAATTATCAAATCTGAGAGTGGCTTTGCAAAACTCCTGAACTTGGAACTGGTGTCAGAAGTAAGGGCAGTCTAGGGGCGCCTGGGTGGCGCAGTCAGTTAAGCGTCCGACTTCAGCCAGGTCACGATCTCGCGGTCCGTGAGTTTGAGCCCCGCGTCGGGCTCTGGGCTGATGGCTCAGAGCCTGGAGCCTGTTTCCGATTCTGTGTCTCCCTCTCTCTGCCCCTCCCCCGTTCATGCTCTGTCTCTCTCTGTCCCAAAAATAAATAAACGTTGAAAAAAAAAATTAAAAAAAAAAAAAGGGCAGTCTTATAGATTGCTCCCTCAAACTTTTTACATGTGGATCATTTATCCTTCACCCAGAATTGATATGATAATAAAGAGCATATTCTGAATGTGTTTGGCTTTTTGAAGCTAAAAGACTCCACACAGGGAAACACACTTCCAGGCAAGATGAGAGTCCTTATATTGGACATTAGTGCAGGATATTACACAACTCTGGCCTGTGAAGGAGAGTATTATCCTGGTTTTGCATTTATCATGATCTCTAAGTACACATCAGGCATTTATCTGGTACCAGCAATGTGTCCATTCGAGATGCACGTATGGAACATCTACTGTGTGCCATATCTTGCATCTGAAGACAAAGATAATAACACAGGATCTCTGCACTTGAGGAATTGTGGAATGACTCAGAAAATCATGTAAAGATGTACACATACACACACACACAAATGCTAAAAAAGTAGGTACAAAGTGTGATGGCATATGCCGAGTTTAAAGGCTCTAAGTTTCTCTAGGAGTGAGTCACTGACTTCACAGAAGAAGGCATATATGAGCCAGGTTTTGAATAATTAACAGGCAAAAGGAGAGAAAAAGGTAAATTCACCAACAATGTATCGAAACTAATAGTAGTCTAAATTAAGCAGTAAGAATGCCTTCCAAAAATTGAAAAATAGAGGCTATGACAAAAACTCCAAGTAGACTTTTATTAGTTATACTGGAGAATGCTAACAGCGATGGGAAACAATTGCTCCATGGTATTGAGAATACAACAAAAAGCAATGGATTTTATTATACTAGGAAGAATTTAGATGTAATATTTGGAACATTCTTACTGCTAGAGTTAAGAGACATCGATGACTACTGAGAATCTTAAAATATGGGTAGGGGTCACATCTGCAAAAGTTTGGGACAATAGGAGAGAGGACATTGAGCTTCCTCTGAATTTTGGGACTCTATGGAAAGTGAGAATAAAAGATAAAGGCTTGAGATAAAAGAAGGATCAAGAGAGGGAGTCTGTGATATGAGTCAGAACCTAATCCATGGGAGGCCAGCAAAACGAAGCCTGAATAGATAGGAGGTGACAGCAGGGCCATAAGGCTGCCTTCTGTCCAATGCCAAAATGAGAACAGAACCATCCTCCCATTTGTCTCTCTCCTGGGTTAAGAATTCTTTTCTCCCATCCAATTGTTCTATAACACAACTCTTGAAATAAACAAATCACTTACTATTTGCCCTTTGTTTTTTTTTTTTTTTTTGGTTTTCAGAAACTTGGATATTGACATCTGTAGTCTAAATAGATGAATCTCCTCAAATTACCACATTCAAAAGACACTGTTGTGCGATCATGGTTTTTACTTAATTTCTTTGCTATTCTGCTATCTTTCTATGTGTGCTTAAGAAGGTAAATAAATGGAAGAGGGAGAATATCCAGGAGAGCTTTTGACCTTCGCTGCTTTCCCCTAAATATATATTTACACACAGTTGGCAGAGATTGGTGGAAGGAAGCATGTGTGAATAACGTCCTTTGAGCCCTTGGGAAAATGCATTTTTAATTTATTTCTGCTTCTTTCCTTACCTAGATCAAATAAGTGGATAATGCCAGAGAGACGGGCGCCATCCCAGCAGCCTGAGAGAGAAGCAATTACACATTCTTTTGCTCTCCCCTTGAAATCAGCACAGATAAGAAAAATACCATTTTGGCAGCACCTGCTGCTGCTGGTTTGGGGACTTTTTTGTCTTCTTTCCAGAAAGAAAGCAAAATCTAAATTAAAAAAAAAAAGCACAACTTGGTCAGCTGATCAATTTTTCAGCAGACTCTTGCAGCAGACCGGCTATTGTGTCTGAATCATATCTTCCCAGTTGGATTATAAATGCATGATTGACTGAAAATACTTACAACTGAATATGAAAAGCAGAAACAGCATCCTCCTCCCTTTCTGCATGGAAATAACAGACATAAACCTCAGCTACATCTATCCATATGCTTAGGTAATAATCTCACTGAGGGGGATGGAACCAGGGATTATAAACCAGCATTGACATGGAAAGGGGACTAAAATGACAGGAAATTCTGCTTCAGAGGAAAAAAAAATACCTAAAAATAAAGGTAAAAACTCAGTGAGAGTTGAGTCCCAAGAATAACATGTGCCTTTTTCCAATTATTTTTATATTTAAAAAAAAAACATACACACACAACAAAAACAAGGGGTGCCTGGGTGGCTCAGTTTGTTGACTGTCCGACTCTTAATTTCAGCTCAGGTCATGGGATTGAGCGCCGTATCTGGCTCCATAAGTAAGTGTGGAGTTTGCTTAAGATTCTCTCTCCTCTCTCTCTGCCCCACCCCTACTCACACACGCAGGCACACACTCTCTCTCTAAAAAAGTAATTTAAAAAATTTAAAAAAACTTTAAAAATGCAGGTCATTTTTTAAATTCAACATTTTACCTTTTGTCCTTTCTTAACCATCTCAGCTTATTTCATTTTCTTTCCTCTAAGTCTACCCTCCCCCAACTATTGCAAGCATATTTCAAAAGAATTTGCTTATGCCTTGGGTTCTTGCTCTCTTTATCATTCTTCATTCATATACTGAGTTCTTGGATTCCAAGCCCCAAGAGGGTAGGCAGCAGGCCTACCTACTAAGTTTTCTGTTTCAGTAGCAAACTCAGCGCTATGCACAATTAGGTACTTAATTGCTTTGTGATGACTATGATTGATGATGTTTTCCACATATACAAATTCCAGAGAGAAATTCACTTTCCCTATCTGATGCATTGCATACAAATGACTACTCCAAAAACATGACTACAACAAATAATTCTAGAAAATAAAGTCTTCAAATTTTTACTAGAAGACCCATTTCACTTATACACACACACACACACACACACACACACACACACACACACACACACATAGAAATCAACGGTGACACTGCTTTTATAATCTACTTTCTTAAAGCAAGAATGTCACATAGATTGGGGGTTGGGGAAGAACATCAGTGAATAAATTATACAACTTATTTTATTTTCTTGGACATATTGTCTCAATTACTTCATCTGCAAATTGAAGATATTAACCCTTTGCTTTGCAGTGATTTTAAAATAGGTCTGAAAATTCTTTAACGTTCCTTCCTTCAAAATACAGAATCTATTTTCACTCTTCTTTATTATGGGCCAAATGTAGTGACTTACTTCTAATAAGCAGCTATGGTAGAAATGAATACTTTTGCCTGGTTCTCTTTCTCTCCTTTTACCTCTCTCTTTCTCTCTTTCATGTTCTCTCTTCTCTTTCTCTGTCTCTCTCTCTCTCAGTTCACTCATCCTGAGGGAAGACAGTCACCTTGTCTGAAGATACTCAAGCAGCCTGTGGAGAGGCCCAGGAGTAGAGGAATGGAGGCCTCTTGCCAACAGCCAGCCCTAACCTGCAGCCAGGTGAGTGTTCCATCTTAAAACCTGGTCAAGCCTTCAGACAATTGCAGCCCCTTGGACACTCACTGCAACCTTGTGAGAGAGTCTGAACTAGAACAACTCAGCTTAGTCACTACTGAATTCCTGACCCATACATACAGCAAGAGATCAAATTTAATTATTGTTGTAAGCCACTATATTTCTGGGTTGTTTTTCAAATAAAACTAGATAATACAATCCTTTTCTCATAGTGTCATTCTGGGGAACAAATGAGATAACATGTAAAGCAGTTAGAATTTGATGGTAATCAATAAATTCTAGTTTTGTATTCCTATTTGGCAGTAATCAAATGTGATTATGACTACACTAATTTTATAGGTATTTCTTAATACAGAAAGTTTTTATTTAAAAAAGTTAATGTTTATTTATTTTTTGAGAGAGACAGAGAGAGTGTGAGCTGGGGAGGGGCAAAGAGAGAGAGAGACACAGAATCCAATGCAGGCTTCAGGCTCTGAGCTATCAGCACAGAGCCTGATGCAGGCTCGAATGCACAGACCATGAGATCACGACCTAAGCCAAAGTTGGACACTTAGACACCCAGGCACACCTTAATCCAGAAAGTTCTTAAAGTATAAGTAAAATCCTGCCAAAGGTAGAGGAGGAACAAGCCTATGTCAGTTTACCCTCAAGCCTCTCTCTTCATTCCCTCTAGATACGTCACTAAGTTGTGAAGTTCATCCTAATGGCTTTTAAAATTGTAGGTAGGGGTGCCTGAGTGGCTCAAATGGTTGAGCATCTGACTTTAGCTCACATCATGATCTCAGAGCTCCTGAGTTCAAACCCCACGTGGGGCTCTGTGCTGATTGCTCAGAGCCTGGAGTCTCCTTCAGATTCTGTGTCTCCCTCTCTCTCTGCCACTCTCCCACTAGCGCTCTGTCTGTCTCTCTCAAAAATAAATAAACATTAAAAAAATTTTTTAAGTGGAGGTAGAAAGAAGATGGCACCTGGTTAAAAAAAGCAACATGTAGAAGAAAATAACATTGAAAAGCTAGGGATGGGGTTTAACTGTTTCATGTCTGTCAATAAAAAAAATTAAAACAGAGAAGGAAAACAAGCCAAAATCTTCAATAATAATTATACTAACAATGTTAAAATTTATTAGCAATAACTATAAAGTGTATCTAGATATGCAGATGATTTACATAGAGTATCTTATTTAATCATACTAATAGTACATAAGTTAAGTACTATTCTTATGCCCGATTTACAGAGGGGAAAACTGAAGCTCAGAGAGACAGAGTATTTTTGTAAGGCTACATAGATAGTAAGTGGTGAAACTTAGATGTGATAAACCCAAATCTGTACTCTGAACCTTTATGGTACACCATCCTCCCTAGGAAATGTCAGCAAAACAAATATCCACTTTGGAGGATAAGTGTAAGTGATTTCTGAGCAAATATCCCATTGTTAGAATATGCTCATATTCTGGACTACTTTTTCTACTTTTTGCTTCCTTTCAAATCCTTCCCTAATTGTTGACATGGTTTGCTTTTAATTTTTTTTCTTTTATACCATGTAAAATGTGTGGCTCCGATAAGATAAGGTCCTGTGTTGGCTATCAACTTCACAGCGAACTTACAATATAACGACGCACTATTACTGTTGTCTGTTATTGTTATTAACAATATCTCTTATTATCACAAAGAAGATTCTAACACAGATTGGACTTGATTTGATACCACTTAATATTCTGTTCCATACCCTCAGCCTGGCCAAGAAGCTGTTGAGGGAATTGATAAAGGATTACAAAATCGGATAAGCAACTACATCATGGACATGGCAGCCCTCCAAGACAACTTCATTATCATCTATAAGCCTTATGAATGGCCAAGTAACCACAGAATCAGTTGAGAACACTAGAGTTTCCTTATGGTCCTCTTAAGAAAGCAATACACAAAACCCACACACATACAAAGGGATGACATCCTTCCTAGACCCTTCCAAGCAACCAATGGAGGTGCACAGAATATAAGTTGGAGCCTCTAAGGCTAAATATAACCTTCCCAATGCTGGTCCATAAGTAGTTTTTAAAGGATTGAATTAATTTATAACTTTTAGAAATGGAGAATTCCACATAAAAGTTGATATTTCTAGTTTTGTTTTTGTTGTTGAAGCTGAAAGTAACTGCCCGCTTTAGAAGAGTTACCTGATCTCTGTATCTTCTCTATCTGTATCACTCCCTGCTGTGTCACACCTGCCCTGGTACCCTCTTTTACATCATCTGTTTCATCCCTTAGGCATTTGGAGCTGCAATTTCCAAACAGGACTGAAAATGTTACGATGACAAAGACTATACCTGTTCAGCATAGGGTCTAGCAGATGCAGGTGCTTAAATAATTGCTAAATGACAAAATCTCTCTCTCCTTTCTCTTATTCTGCCCCTACGCATTTGAGCTAAAGACTCATGGTTTTCAAAACGTGTTAGGGGCACCTGGGTGGCTCAGTCGGTTAAGCATCAGACTCTTGATTTTGGTCAGATCATGATCCCGTGGTTTGTGAGTTCAAGCTCCATGTCAGGCCCTGCACTGACAGTGTGGAGCCTGAGTGGAATTCTCTCTCCCTTTCTCTCTGCCCCTACCCCACTTGTGCGCTCTCTTTCTCAAAATAAATAAACTTTTAAAAAAATAAATAAAATGTGTCAAAGTGATGAAAAAGAAAAACAAGATGTCTGACTGGATCAACAAATCTGTGAGATCTTGCCATTGCAGAAAAGATAGTTGAAAAATACCAAACTGGAAAAACACAGCAAAACAAAACTCATCTAGCTCTATAAAGCCTCGCTCATAGGCTGGCAAATATGGGGCCTCTTTATAATTTATATTCCAGCCACTTTGGATTATTTATCCAAATACATGATCCTGGTTCACACCTCTGGGCCTTAGTACATGTTGCTTCTTCTGAATGGTTCCTTTCTGGTCTGATTAACTCTCATTCATTTTTCATGCATAAAAGCCAATACCTCATCAGTGTCATGCCTTACTGGAAAGCATACTTCAATCATTTGCCTTCTGTGCTACTTCTTGTTTTTGTACATACTTATGGCACCTGTCATAAGTACCATTAATGTACATGTCTTCTTTCTAGAATGTTTATTAAGACATGTTTTGACTCTTATTTATCATTATCCCCACCCAACTCTCAGCACAGAGCTTGATACAAGTGAAATATGCAATGAAATTAATCTCTATTCGTCTCTGAAGACTCAAAAGATGAGTCAAGGAAAGTCTATTTTCAGAGTCTAGTTGTCCTGGGTTGCCTTGCTTCTCACCTGCAACACAAGAGAACGCAGTACTGTGAACTTGTCACATGGACACAAATGTGCAAATGGGGAGAATCAGCAGGTTACCAGGATCACTTAGGACAATTACAGATAAACCCAAGATAACTGACTATACTATAATTAATATTCTGAAGCAAATAAGAAAAATAAAACAATATTTCAAATATTTCCCATTTACTTTATTGATTCTTTGGGGATACTACAGTTGTATCTTAGGTTTTACTGACTGTCCTTTTCATCCTGTCAATGTTAAACAGAATAGTTTCAAGGGATTTACATGGAGTACTGTATCTGTAGTTGATATAAGTAATGAAAAACAGGATCCATAGAACACACTATTACAGGGACATGTAATGATCTACAGTTCTAATTTGAGAGATTCATGTGATTAAAAACAACACGCAAGAGTTGTCATGATAATATAACTACCCTCATTGCTTTAATGGTCACCAATTCAAGCCTTATGCACACACACAAAAGATTCCTCATTTATTCTGTGAAGGCAGATCTATTGGGAAATAGCCCATTGACTTACTTTCATTGGTGACCAGCTAAATGGCACCCTATAAAGTTGATAAGTTAAACTGAAGAGCCACAGCAGTTTTCTAAGATCTTGTGTAAGGATAAACACATCCCGCTGATACCCTTTAGGCTCTCAACTCCATAACTAGGAAGTTTCTACTGTATTTTGTTCATCTAGCCATACCCCTCCCCCACAGACACATACACACACGCACACACACACCTGTGGATATACTCACTAAAATTATTTTTTGAACAAAATTTTCAGGATTGACAGTATAAATTCATAATATCAATTGCTTCTCCAGAGTTCCCCCCTATTGAGAAAATGATCATATGGACCACTAACTCAAGAGACTGGAAAGAAAGCCAAGGCCCAGAGGAAGCCTTGCAGGAGTCCACTTATGCCTGCCTTTGTGTCTTTCATCAATTCTGGATGTTGTTTCATATTTTAGCCATATGTGAGCAAAGTTATCATTTTAACTTGTCTTACTATATTTTCTAGTGTCTTTTGTGTGTTAAATGGAATATTTTAAATGACCCTATCTACAAGTAAGGGTATATCTTGGGGTGCCTGGGTAGCTCAGTTGGTTAAGCATCTGACTCTTGATTTTGGCTCTGGTCATGATCTCACGGTTTAGGAGTTCAAACCCCACATTGGCCTCTGTGCTGACAGTGAGGAGCCTGCTTGGGATTTTCGGTCTCCCTCTCTCTCTGCCTATCTTTCTCTCTCTCTCAAAAATAAATAAATAAACATTAGAAAAATATAAGGGTATATCTTGTCATATCAATATGTTTTACCTTACATAAGTGAAAATGGAATTTTGTTCATTTTCTTAGGTTGTAAAATAGTCCATTTGGTTATTAAAAGCTAGCCTATATTGGTCTTCATACTGTCACTAAACTATGCCATTAATTTAATGGATGACATATTGCAGTCATCCATTGGATAGTTAACTTTCCATGGCAGCATTTGAATACTCATTTAGGGAAGAATGGACAGAATTGCATCAATGGCACCTGAGTTTAAATGTAGACTGTGGTGTACTAGATGTTTCTGTACCTGTTCTGTAAAATTTATCTGTAGAAGCCCTAACCCCTAGTGTGGCTGTATTTGGAGATGGGGCCTCTAAGGAGGTCATTAAGGTTAAATGAAGTCATGAGGGTGAGACACTGATCTGACAGGATGAAAGATTAATATCCTTGTAAGAAGAAATACCAAAAAGCCCACTTTTCCACTCTCCCTCCAGCTCTCTCCATGCACACACCAAGGGAAGGCTATGTAAGTAAGGACACAGAAAGAAAGAAGCCTTCTGTACACTAGGAGAGCTCTTGCCAGAAAGCGAATTGGCCAGCTATAGAACTATGAGAAATAAAAAGCTACCGTTTAAGCCACACAATCTGTGGTGTTGTGTCATGGCAACCCAAGGCAACTAAGACAGGGCCTGACTGGGTCTTAAGACCTACCCAGCCAGCATCAGAGGGTCTACTCTGAATAGGCTGTATGGCAAGAGGAGATGAGGGACCTGTGAGGAGAAAAGCCTGTCAGAGAACTCTGGAGTGGATGATAGAAACGAAGAGGGGAAAGAGACAGGGGGCTGTGTCTTCCTCAGCCAAAACCACATGCTAAGCTAGAGTCCTAAGAAGAAAGACTTCTATCTCATTTCTGTGGAGAACTGTGTTTGGCTCTGGGAGATTAAGTGTCACTTTAATCCCTGAAGGTCTTTCAGTTTGGGGGTCACAGAAAGCAGCATTCTCAGGTCAGGGATTATTTCAGTGACAATTTTAAATTAAAATGGATTGACAGGAAGCAGATATCAAGAAAGAACCCAAGAAGGGAAAACAAAACAAACAAACAAAAACAAAAAAACCCACAACCTATGGGAGGACCAAATGTGAACTAATGTGTAAAACTCAGAGGCCACCTGGAAGTCACTGTCATTGGGTAGGGAGAAAGTTTCAAGGGAGTTGAGTTAGAGGGCAAGAATTTAGGAGTTTTGATGTAGGAGTACTCAGCCAGAAAATGTTAAGGATTAATGCTTTATTTCCTTAAGGGCTTTGGGGCACTGAGGAATACATCCACTTTGGTGATGCTTACAAAAGATTGTTCTTCTTTTAGTATATTAAAATATGCCCTCAGGATTCTCTGTCTTTTGTCTCTCCTGCCACACACACACAAACCCACCACCACCACCCCACCACATACCCACACCTGGCCCATCCTAAAGCCCTTCAGTTTTTTCTTCCTTAATCCTCTTCTAACATTTTTGGAAATAAACATACCAGAGGGTATTGTGGAGAAGCTGTACACTTCTAAATGTAAGCCAAAAACCCCCAGACCTTGCACAGTAAATTTTCATGCAAAATCAGTATCATCTATCCCTGACTAGAATGAACACAGAAAATCGTGGGATGCAATACCTATTCTTTCTTTCACTTCAAGAAAAGGAAGTCTTTTTTAAAATGATTTTCTCCATTTGTGCAAGTAAAAAGGCAATGAACAAATGGATTTTTTTCTCTCCTAAACCATAAAGCTACCTAGCCTTCTGCTTATAGAAGATAAGAATATATTTCTAGTATACTGGCAATAGGTTTTCTCTAGTAATAGTGTAATAGGCCGGAGGTATGTATCAGTGTGTCTCCAGAATGGGAAAAAAAAGGATTTAATATTAAGTTAGACAAATAGTCACACAGAAACCAGCAGTTTTTCAGACCTCTGGTAGTTAATTTTAGTGGATATTTTTGTTTGTTTTGTTTGTTTTGGTCATTCTGAGGCTAAAATCTTGCCTGCTATCTCAAAGTCAGAACATTCTAAACATTCCCCCCTTTTTAAAGAAGTCTAAGAGCCATAATAACAGATTTTAAAATGTATTCATTAAAATAGCTATTTTAGGTTCAAGAAATCCTCAAGAGATGTAGTAACCTATGACACAATTACCTTACCCTGCCCACCTAGCCAAATGGCCATTTTGAGTATAATTATTAGCCAATGTTCTTCTGTTACTACTACTCCTCACCACCATTTCAAATGCTGCTGGGGGTAAATAAATGGTGTTCTTAGACACAATAGGAGTGATGTGTTCCTTCTGATGGAATTGAAATATGAAGAACAACAGTGGAAGACAGCACACCCAATAGAATGGGTTACTGCCCTCACTAGCTGAGTCATGGACAGGACATTTGAGTCACGGAGTTGTAATATCACAGCAAACACTATTTGCTTCCTTAATAAAATCCACAGGAAGAGTCCTCCCATATCTAGCAAGAACACAGGCAAATAGAAAATAAGGGGAACACTGTATTTGAGTCATTTAGACATTCTGGTTAGCCCTGGTGAGTTGGTTCAGTCAGACATCTTTTTGAGGCAGTATTTTGGTGAACCTGTTCAGAGCAGGTAAAATTGAGGTCAAAATCTGTATGTTAGGTTTGGAATTTACAATCTATGATTTCAGAATTCTTTAAAGATCTAAGCATTTTGCTCATTGAGAAGGCTCAAATGACTAGTGAGAAAGATGCTTGATTCATCTGAAATTGCTAGGAAATGAATGAAGTTCCATCTAACTTATCTCACTAGGTGATTTTTATACACTGAGGGTAGATTACAGATAAAACCTGATGTCTTACCACCTGAACTCCAAGTAGTATATCCCAAATCAAGTGCTCAGATCTTAACAGACTCAGGAATAATCTTGTTTCCTTCAGAGGGATGGAAGTGTGTGGAACACCTAGATATTATTTGGCCCTGTATTTTGAGAAGGATAAAATATTTTTGACTCATCCCTTTCTGTCTGTGTTCTTCTATTCCATTAATTGTGATAAAAAAAAATCAAAATATGATCCAGTCTCCACAGTAGAGATAATCTTATTTGGGGAAGGCTCCAGAACATGATGGATCCTTAAATGGGTCTAGTCGTGAGCTAACATTCACCTTATCTGTGCTCCATGTCCTGATTTTCAAGCCTAAAATTAGAACACTGAAAATCCTGATCTATCTGGAATCCATCTCTGAGTTGTCTCAACCTTATAATGAGTATGCCATGGGCCTCTTGTGTGCCAGTGGTTCCAAATTCTCAAACACGGATCTGGAAAATCCACATATTAGATTAACAAAGCATATTCCAGCCTAAATAGTTAAAAGTCGCTAAAAATTTTACAAGGTTTTTGTTTTCTGTCTACAGAAATAGAATAAGCTGATAATAATAATTATCAAAAACAAAGAAAAAGCAAACCACACTAAACATTGAAGTAGAAACCAGCAGATGTTCTAAAAGCCATATACCAAGAACAAATAATAGTTAAATATCGCTAAGTGAAGAAAAATAACGTTCAGAAGCAAGAGCCAAGGGAATTAGGTAGACAGATTGTAATTAGCAATTACCTAAACTGGATCATGTCCAGGACATAAGGGCTAACATCACCTCTACCATTCTAAGGGGTACCCTGGGATTCTTATTAATTCTTAATAAACTGAAGTAAGTAAGAGCCCCCTCCCTGCTTTATTTCCCATTAACATATGGAAGTCCATTCCTGTCTTACAACCAGGGATCAGTTCTGATCAGTACAGAGAACTTTTTGCACATATACAAAATATGTTAGTGCATGACATCACTTAAAACTCACTCCAAAGTCACTAATTTAAAAATCCATGTCAATTTGAACACAGGCTAGCCTGAACTATAGTTAAGTAAATTATATCATTCAAGGGTCAAAAAAAAATCACTGTTGAATTAATAGCTTAAACAAAACTACCAGAGAACAACTTACTGCAATACTTTGATGCAACCTCATACTCACAAAGGGAATAGGAATCAGCCAAGTTCAGGGGTGGGTATTCTGGCGTGCTCATTATGTGCAAAACATTGTGAGATCCTTAAAGGAGGACCTCTACAAGCAACAATTTTTTTATGAGTTTACATTATTTGAAAATAGCCCTTTATTTCTTTAAAGATTACATACAATTATTATCAATGGAAACATGCATTTCTCCTCAATTACACTAAGTTACTATCTTTACTGCCCATGTACAATATTAAGAATATCATTAGGGTACAATATCTATCTCACTGCACATTGGTAGAGAATTAATGAAGTGTTGCAAATAAGTGATTTTTATGGATAACTAAGGGTAATCTATATAACATTTTTCTTTATATTTCTATATTTTTTCCTTCCCCTCCCCCATGGTCTTCTGTTAAGTTTCTCAGGATCCACATAAGAGTGAAAACATATGGTATCTGTCTTTCTCTGTATGACTTATTTCACTTAGCATAATCAAAACAACACTCAGATACCACCTCATGTCAGTCAGAGTGGCTAAAATGAACAAATCAGGAGACTATAGATGCTGGAGAGGATGTGGAGAAATGGGAACCCTCTTGCACTGTTGGTGGGAATGCAAACTGGTGCAGCCACTCTGGAAAACAGTGTGGAGGTTCCTCAGAAAATTAAAAATAGATCTACCCTATGACCCAGCAATAGCACTGCTAGGAATTTACCCGAGGGATACAGGAGTGCTGATGCAGAGGGGCACTAGTACCCCAATGTTTATAGCAGCACTTTCAACAATAGCCAAATTATGGAAAGAGCCTAAATGTCCATCAACTGATGAATGGATAAAGAAATTGTGGTTTATATACACAATGGAATACTACATGGCAATGAGGAAGAATGAAATATGGCCTTTTGTAGCAACGTGGATGGAACTGGAGGCCCCTTTTAAAAGGAAAAGCCACTCTTGGGGACCCCCCCCACTGACTATACCAATTATTTTAGCATTATATAAATATATACAAGCATAAGAGTAGCTACAATTCACTTACACTCAAAGTTCTTATATTACCAGATTTATAAACTAAATATCAAAAAATCTAGAAAAATTATAAAACTTCAATGAAGAATATGAAGTTACCATCACAGCTGATGTTGCTTAGTTTAAATGAGATTATCAGTTGTATAGTAAACACCATACTCCTGACCTCTAATGCCCAGGTTCCTCTGATATCTTCTTGCTCATGTCAAGAAATTCTGCCCCCAATTTTCTCCATTTGAAATATTGTTAAGACTTTCATTTTCAAAGTGCACTCTGACACTAACATTTTGCATGGCACAAATGCATCTCTCACATTCTCAACCTGCTTCTGTTCTTTTCTCATTAGTCCTTGACAACTAAAGAAAGAAAGGCTGGGTTCCCACGTGGTCATGAACACAAATCAACACAGGCATTAAAATTCTGTGACAGTGCAATGTTATTAAGTAGTCATGGCTAGATCATTCAAAATATGCTTGCATTACGATTGTTCGGACTGTCATGTTCATCTGCCCCTTGCCAGGATCTCAGACCCCGTGAGAACTCCTTTCCTAGATAAGCAATTTGTCTCTGTGAGCCATATCCCAAAATGTTTAACCATCCTGAAGTCCAGCTGAAGTGTGGGGGAACAATGAAAGTTGGCAAGGATGGTGGTCATGATACTACTTACTATATTTAGCACTTAGATAAGATTACAGCTAGAATTCACATTTTGGTCTTTTTATAAGTGGATTCACAATATTTATAAAACTCTACCTTGGGCATTAGATAAAGCAAGTTCTACTAAAGATGCATGGTAAATTCAGATAATGTCAATTATATTACAAACCTTACGTTAGCTATTTGATGGGATGGTTACTGAGACCCAAACCATCTTTGCTTCTTCTCAATGCCCTCTTTTATTCTCACCTTCATTAACACACCCATAAAGTTGGCACACTTCAAGCCACTATGCACAGAAAAATACTTAGAACCCAGGAACCTAGGGGGTGCCTAGGTGGCTCAGTCGGTTAAGCCTCTGACTTCTGCTCAGGTCATAATCTCGTGGTTTGTGGGTTGGAGCCCTGCTTCAGGCTTCGGATTCTGTGTCTCCCTCTCTCTCTGCCCCTCCTCCACTTGTGCTCTGTCTCTCTCTGTCTCAAAAATAAACATTAAAAAAAAACCCAAGAACCCAGGAACACCTTTTTTTTGATTCTTGACATTTGTTACACTATGAAACTTATAAATACACTACTGTATTAACCTGACATATTATTGAAAACTATATTCCTCAGACATAGTTCCTCTGCCACATCTACCACTGCTGCCCGACCCCCCTGACCAGGCACTTCTTCTCTCCTCTCTGATGGACCCTCTTGATCACTTATTCCATAAGGATAGAGATCCACTAAGTAGCTGGTCTATCCTCGCTGCTGCTTGGACTCATCTGGGCAGCAATTTGGGCTCCCTACCCAGAAAAGTCAATAAGGCCCAGCTATTTACAAGAGGGATGGCTGCTGTGTCCCAGTAGGAATCATTTGAGGCCATTTTCTTTCACTGATAGAAGAGAGAAAGATCCACTTACAGTCAAAATGCAGTCAGCTTGCACCACTGAATTCAATTACCCAGGTCTGCAACTGGCCAAAGCGCACCCTGAGGTTAGGAAAAGGGAAATGGCATAAAAGGTTTATCTTGCCTTCTCCTTTCCTTTCATTTAAGAAAAAGTGTCATTAATTGAACTTGTTAGCCTTCACATTACTTGTGGGAAGCTCTTCTCTGATAAGATGGAGATTTATTTAATGAGACCCAATTTTGACAGAGTGCACTGTAATGGAAAAAAAAAAGTCTTATGGTTAACTAGTCAAATATTAAGGTTAATCCCTGTCAATTTTATGGCCACATCCTCAAATTTTAGATGGGATTTTCAGGAAGTTAAGCACGTTCATTACTTACGTAGCATCTTTATTACTCCCATAAGCCCTTTGAAAGTAATACCTACAGAAGATATCATTCCCTACTTCATCAAGGGGTGTCTTTTGTGAAATAAGTGGTGAACAGACATTGGGGCACAAAGTGAAAGCTGAGAACCCACTGGGATGGGCCTGAGTCAAGTCTTAGTCCTGTCACATGGCACTTGGGTAACTTTTATATTCACTAAAGTTTCTCTAGTCCTCAGTATCCTACTCATAAAAAGGGAATGATAACATTCCCACACCACAGACCCTAGACCCACATCATAACATTATCTGCTATAGATAGGAACTTAGCATTAAAGAAAGCCTGTTGTGTACTACCCAAAAAGTTATATTCCTATAAGAACCAAAGGACTCTGCAATGAGCTAGCCTTTCAAACTGACTCTGCTGAAGTCCCTAATGACCCCTTGAGTTTACAGTGAGTAGAAATTCTTAACCCCTTGAGTTTACAGTGAGTAGAAATTCTAGCAAGCTAAACATTTCCCTTATATTCAGGGCCTTACATATTGTGAATTACTATGGATCAAAGTTTCTTCCATGCTGGAACTGAGAACAGATTCTGTCAGTCAAAGTACTGAGCAGGAAAAAAAAAACTGCCCATCAATAAATGTTGCATTTTTTTTTTTTTAGATATGTATAGTCTTATAAATACAGGGTAGGGTTTCTATCTGAGGGACAAGCATGGTAAGTTTTTAACTAACTTTAACACAAACTAAGGCTCTCCTAAACTCTAACTTCTAAGCTGAAGAGATTGAGATACTAAACCCAATTGAAAATTGTATGACATTTACATGGAAATCAGTGGGACTTCAAAGTACCATTATCACTGGTTATTGGGCAGGAACCAGTGTGGGTGTAGGCAGGGAGCTGGCAAGGAGATGACAATTTGGCAGGGCTATTTGATACCATCATTTGTGTTGATATTACTGGCTGATCTGTATACCAGGCAGTATCTTTCTACACGACACAACAGACTGGTAGTTCTCACAGTGCCAACTGCCATTGAGATCAATGGTCTGAGTATCCCCTTCATTTCAAAAATAAAGTCCATGCCACTTGATAGGACAGGCTGAAAGCAGTAGAGCAACCACAAGGAAAGACATTATTCATACATTTAGGTGACAAATGACATTCACATGCATCCCACTGCAAAGGTAGAGCCTATAATTTGCAATATTGTAGCACTGATTCTGGTTATTAGAGTAGGAGAATGGGAATAAGGACACCTCGGTTTTACATCCAGCTCTGATATGGTATATGACTCCTGGCAAGTCATTTCAGTTCCCTGCACTTTCAACTGGCATTCTGAAATGGGCGTATTGCCACCTGCTCAGCAGAGAAGAATCTTATGAAAGATCTGACATTTATACGATGCTAAAATACATTTCAGCACATTTTAACTTAAAAGTCCAATTTGTAATGACTGACTTAGAGTATTTTTAGAAAATAGGTTAACATGAATTGTCATTAAGCATTTTCTGAAAAACTGGTAAGATGAAAAGGTGATGATACGAAAGAAATCAATTCATGCATTGGGGATATCATATGGGACAAAATTGTTAAATGAGGTATTGTTGGGGTTAGTGAACAATAATAGCATGAATAAAAGTTGCAGAGTATTTAGTTCTGTTTTCCAATGCTCCTTAACCAGAAGCTAGGTTAGCTAGCTTTTTCTTGAAGACGGATTCCAGTCAGAATGAGAATCCCCCTCACTAAATCTAATTATGTGAATTCTTCATTCTTCTGTGAGTGGACCTCCCACTTGCTATCTTAGAATAAAGCCATGAAAAAATGCTCCTGGATAAATCAATAATAGATGCCAACAGTTGATAAAAACTGGCCTGATTGTGGGGACAGAGGCATCTGCCAGTGAAATAACAGTAATATGTACAACTAAGGAGGGATTCCATCATATCTGAATCAAATTACACAGTCCATCAGTCTGAGAAAAAATAAAACAAAACATATACCTTTCTCCACAGCTCTAAGAATGAGGAAACATCAGTAAACCTGCCAAGATGGCTGATTTGTGCAACTGCCAACAGATATTTCTAAATTTGTCTTTTACTTCTTGTTACATTCCTACAACATTATTGCACTATGTACTCAACATCGCAATATGGCTTTGCTGTCTATTCCAAGAGAAGTCAGATCCATATGCTCTCTTGTTCTCTCTCTTTTACTTGGTGACATCTTTTCCTTCTCTCACACTCTTATTTTATTTTTCTTTTTGGTTTTATGGAACAGCATTGCTAATTTTATTTAACAGCTGGAGAAAGACAATTTGACGACACTCATCTATTGCAGCGCCCAGGCTGGCCTGCTTCTTTCCCTCCTCTCTCTCCAACGAGTAGCAGTAATAAAAGCTCAACAGCTCTAAAAGCAATCGATTCTGAAACGGTGTGGTGCAATTACCAGCCCGGATGGCAGCAAAGACTTCCAGTAAAATAAAGGCAAGATAAATACAGTTTTTGCAGCCGGACTGGCCTCTGTTGCACAAGCAGCCTCTGGTCATAAAGAGATACCATGTGGCGCCTAGTGTGATGGAGCAGGTGAGCAGCTGGATAGCAAGGGGCCCAGGAGGAGATGGTACCTTGAAGAACCCAGTGGCTCATGGAGAGGCTGGCTGTTCCGAGGTGATAATCTCTAAATTATTCTTTACTGGACCTGTGACCTCTGAATAGATTTTTATGTTGCTTTCCATACAAGTTCTCCTGCTGCACAATAACTTTCTCATTACTCTGCAATTCAAGCCTATCCCCTTCCATCCACTCCCATGAAGAGACACCAATGAAGCTGAATCATCATTAGAGTGTTGATTCCAGGCTTCCAAAGCCCTGAGAGTGGCCTTAGCAATGTGTTCACTAGGCTATATATCCACATACATTTTTTTGGTAAAAAATGTTCAGAAAGCTGCTTTAACTGCAGTAGGTGAAGACTCTAGTACCTTTCCCTCTCAACCTCCCCTCCATCACATGTGCCCTCATGTAGCATGGTAAGGAAGTGCTGTCAACATACCTGGGATCTAACTAATGGGCAATTAAACTGGGACACATTAGTGGTTTGGTGGGATGGCTTTATCTAGTTCATAACCACGTTCTTGTAGAATTAACTTATTGCCAGTGCAGGTGTAGTAATGGCTTTCAGGAATGTTCCAACACCTCCAGTGCTGTCTTATCGAACAGTTTGCTCGGGTCATCCAGAATCACAACTCTTATCTTGACAGAGGCTTACCCAGTGTTTACATAATCCTTAAAATTCACTTAAATTCACCAATATAAACTTGTTTAAAATATTGACAATAAAAAATACAAAGTCTGATCAAGTAGGATAAAGAATTACCTTTCTATCCTATCTGTAAAAGAAAAAAATATTATAAAATTGCTCATATGAAAAGATATTCAAAGAGAATATAAAGAATATTGCAGGGGGAAACTGTTCTAGGAGTATGTCAAACAGTTAATTTTTAAGAAGTATCTTATTTTATGCATGTGATGTTTATGATACATATTAGCTCTTTAAGATTTGTAATTTTTCATTGTTTCTTTTCTCATGCTAACTTGATAGTTATTTTTATATTTAATTTTGAATCCTTTTTCTTAAAGAAGTTACAACACACATACACACACAAATAAGTTTCAGGTCTCACAAAGTGGGGACCTTTCCCAAGACATCCTTGATCTGATCTTTAGTACCCACCCTCAGGGAAATCTTTGCTATCCCTTAGGCATTATTTTTCTCTTTCCCCTGCAGGAATGCCAACTGGTCTCCAGCATGAACATTAAAAAATTTTTGTTTAACTTTTATTCATTTTTAAGAGACAGAGAGAGACAGAACATGAGTCAGGGAGGGCAGAGAGAGAGGGAGACACAGCATCTGAAACAGGCTCCAGGCTCTGAGCTGTTAGCACAGAGACCGACGTGGGGCTCAAACCCACGAACTGTGAAATCATGACCCAAGCCAAAGTCAGACACTTAACTGAGCCATCCAGGTGCCATCAGCATGAACATTTTTTTTTACCTAGTTTACACAATGGCCCACCAAGGACAAAACAGGTTTTAAGTAAAAATCTGTATAGGTAATGTTTCATATTAAGCTTTACAAACTTTTCAAAATATGAATACTTGATTTGAAAGGTAGCATTTACCTACGTGTGTTCAAGCTTGCTAATAATGTGGGACTCTGATGAGTTTTCACATATTATGAGTTTTATGACACAATGGGTTTGAGAATCACTAGGTTCTTGAGGGTGAAATGAAGAAGGGGTTCTTAACTATAGGAATATCCAGACTTTAATATGTTAATTGGTCTTGCTGATATCTAAGAGAAAGGATATAGTACTCAGTATTCTCCCATTTTTTTGACCGTGATTTTTATTATTTTTTTAATTATTTATTTTTGGTAAACTGGAAAGATAACAGAAACCTGGAAATCAGCTTTTCAAGTTTATAGCAAATTGATATTAGTTTTACTTCCAATCTCAAGACCTCAGATACATTAGTGTAGCATTTAACACACTATAATAAAATTACATGGATTTAGCTCCTTTGGATCATGAGCCCATCACAGACAAGGGGGCTTCAATTCACTAAGTATATATCTGCTGTTTTGTTATGCCAGCTGTTAGTGATGGCCCAATCTATTACAGTCAAGTGAAAAAGGTATTAAGTAGAATCCAAAATGTGGGATAGAATTCTTTGAAAATCAGTACGGTAAATAATCACTGTGTGTGGAGAGAGAGGTAAGGAAGAGTCAAGCCAAGCCACAGAGAGTGGGCAACAGTTGGGTTAGACCTCAAAAATAAAGTAAGAGCAGTTAAGTTAGTTAAGGGTAAGCTGGGGGTAAAAGGATCTCAGGGACAGAGAAGAATGTGAACAGAAGCATAGGATTATAGGTCTGATTTATATCCATATGCCATGTCCCTCACATAATGACTGAAACATAATACTCAAAAGTGTTTGCTGAAACAAAGTCATTTTAATTTTCTATTCCTCCATTCAGTAAGCATTCCCTTTACTCAGTTTCCCCCTTCACAAAATGGTGAATGTATTTGTCCATGCTTGCCTCACAGAGAATGATACATATAAAAGCCACTTTAAAAATAAACATACTAAAGGAATGGAAGATTCTGGTAATGCTCATAGATACTGACTTTAACAACTGGTGCTACACTATAGCCCACTCTCCCAGTGATGTTCTCTGTAAAGGCCAAGCATTTTTCTCTCTTACTCACCACCGTGGATAAAAACAGTGTTTGTGGGAGATAATGTGATAATGTTTCAGTCTACCCACACACTGCTGAAGAGAGGGGCCTGTGTTCAGTTCTGGAGCAATCTGTATTTCTCTTTCCAGTCTCTATGGAGGTTGGCTGAAAGGTAAGGCCACAGCTAGTGACAGCAGCAGCAGAAGAGAGAGGTGATACATTTCTAGAATTATTTTAGTGGGGTAATTTGGCTGGAAAACCACTGAAGGAATAAGCTGAGAAATTATGGTCTACGAACAAAGCAAGTTGGCAAGGTGAAAATATGTGTGGTATAATGCAAAAGTGTATTGTCCCTAGTATCAGTGAAATAGGCTTTTTTTTTGAGCTGAAATAAAGAAAAACATAATTTAGAGCTATACTATGCCTTTGAACATGCTGTTCTTCCTGCCTGAAATGACTTCTTCATTTTCTCAATCTGGCAAATTCCTAGACATCTTTCATCACAGGGTTCAAACCTCACTTATCTGTGCAAAGCATCTCACAGGCAGAGAAAGTGGTACTTCCTGCAGGCTCTCTTAATAAGGTGTATATATCCCTCTTATTGTAGAACAAACTTGCACTGTGACTTTATCAAAAATGAAGATTTTGAGGACTTAAGGTCAAATACCAGGCTTTATCCTTCTCAAGATCCTGCACACCTGGTACATTGCCTCCCACTGATATAAACTCAGTAAATGGTACCCATTATTATTATTACTTTACAAGGTACACATAAAATATATAAAGGAACTAGCTGAGTTCCTGACATTGTGTCTATTCAACAAATCCAATCTTACCATGGTCTTACCCTATCCCCAAATTCCATCTCCTTTAGATAACTTAATTCTCCTTGATGTTTTGTTTTTGTTTTAAACACATCATGCTTTTGGGGTGCCTGGGTGGCTCAGTCCATTAAGCATCTGACTTCAGCTCAGGCCATGACCTCGCAGTTCTCAAGTTTGAGCCCCATGTCAGACTGTCTCCTGTCAGCACAGAGCCTGGTTTCAATCCTCTGTCCTCTCTCTGCCCCTCCCCTGCTCACATCCCACCCCCCCACTCTTTTAAAAATAAATAAAACACTAAAAACAATAAACACATCATGCTTTTGAATAAAATGCCATCTCTTCTCTTTTCCACCCATTCAAATCTCAGCAATGGTCAAGGTCCAGCTCAGAAATCACCACCTTTGAGGCAACCTATGGAATGGAAGGGAATATTTTCAAACTATATCCAAATATATAAATAATATATAAAATATACAAAATATATACAGAACTCCTACAACTCAATAGAAAAAGAACCAAAGAGTTCAATTAAAATATGGACAGAGGAACCGAATAGACATTTTTCCAAAGAAGATATACAATTAGCCAACAGGTACATTAAAAGATGTTCAACATCACAAATCATCAGGGAAATGTAAATCAAAGCCACTGTAAGAGATCACCCCACACCTATTAGAATGACTATCATTAAGGAGACAAGCAATACAGAGTGTTGACAAAAACACTTGATAAAAGGAAAGCCTTGTGCACTCTTGGTGGGAACATAAATTGGTACAGCCACTACGGGACACAGTATGGAGGTCCCTCAAGAAATTAAAAACAGAACTATCCCATGTTCCAGCAAGTCCACTTAGGGATATACATTCAAAGGAAATGAAAACAGAATATTGAAGAGAGATCTATACACTCATGCTTATTACAACATTATTCAGAATACTCCAGATATGGAAACAACCTAAGTGCTCAATAAAGGATGAACGGATGAAAAAGATGTGGTATATATACATACAATGGAATATTATTCAGCTGTGAGGAGAAGGATATCTTGCCATTTTCAAGAGCATGGATGGACCTTGAGGGCATTAGGCTAAGTGAAGTAAGTCAAACAGAGGAAGACAAATACTATATGATCTTATACATACATAGAATCTTAAAAAGTCAAACTCATAGGAACAGAAATAGAATGATGGGTACCAGGGACTGGGAGGGCAGGGAAAGAGTGGGTGGTAAATGGGGCGATATAAGTGAAAAGGTACAAACTTCCAATTAGAAGTCCTAGGGATCTATTTCACAACATTGTGATTAAATATATCATGTACTTAAAAGTTATTAAAAATTAAGAAAATAGTTCTTAAATGTTCTGGCCACAAAAAAAGAAATGGTAAATATGGGACTCGATGGAGATGTTAGCTGCAACAGTAATCATTTTGCAATATATATCAAATCAACACACTACACACTATAAACTTACACAGTGTTGTATGACAATTATATCTTAGTCAAGTTGGGTGGGGAGAGAAAGCATCATTTCTTTGATGACTTCCCTGGCCACTCCAGGGTTTTTTACTGAGGGTTTTTTTCCCCCCATTGAACTCACAAAACACTGTGATGAAATTTACCTATTATAACTGTTATGGGACCTGGATTTTACAGTCCTGTCACCTCAGTATTTTATTTTATTTTAATTTAATTTAATTTTATTTTATTTTATGTTTCTTTATTTTTAGAGAGAGAGAGCATGAACAGGGGAGGGGCAGAGAGAGGGAGAGGGAGAAGAGGTATGAGAGAGATAGGAGAATGAGAGAGAGGAAAAAAAAGAGAGAATCCCAAGTAGGTTCCATGCTTCCAGCACAAAGTCTGACATAGGGCTTGATCCCATGAACTGTGATATCATGACCTGAGCCGAGATCATGACCTGAGCCAAAATCAAGAGTCTGATGCTTAACCGACTGAGCCACACAGGCGCCCCTCAGTTTCTTAAAGTATATAGTTTTATATTTAATTAGATGATGCTAGAATTCTTCCATGTGAACCAGGAAGACCACCCAAACCACACAGAATAAACTGCTTGAAGGAGAGAGTGGTAGGCACATTACTGTATTGCTCATAAAAATCAATCACTTAAAGTGTCGGTCTGACTACAAAGGCTAGGAGGCTAGGAATCCACTCTATTTGTGCTGTTACCAGTAAAGTCTGAATAAGGAATGTTGTAAGCCTTTTTCTCTGCAATACCTCAAGCCTAGCCTAAAATCCAGAATTCTCCTCTGTGTACCTTCCACAGATAAGACTGGTATTAACGATTTCCTCTACTTTCTCATTTAGGATGCCTACCATTTGACAATTCCCATATCTCTCTCAAACCAATGGGTATACTAATAAACATTCACTGCTGGATAATTCTCCCAAATGAATTTTAACCCATCTTTATAGAGACGACCAAAGTAAACAAGTAAAAGCAAGTAAAACAAGTAAAAGAGAAAAAAAAACTATGCTTTTTCTCAGTCTTACCTTGATTTGCTAAAGAAAATGCCTCTCTGTTCTGATGAGCAGGAAAGAGAGCTCAGTGGTTGGGTTATGACACATTGAGTACAAAACTGGAAGCACCATGAATCCTTTGGTAGAGAATTAATATGGCAGGTAGCGTTTCAGCACCCCTGGTTTCCATTTTATGAGCCTTCCGTGCCAGTCCCAGTACCTTCTCTCCAGCCTGCTTTCCGCCCTCCCCTCGCCAAGTTTTCCTATATCACCTGCATCTCATTAAGTCCCCTCAGGTGGGCTTTGGCTCACTGAGCAGCCCTCTGCTGTTTATTTGGAGTTTCCTTTCTCAATTATTCTCCCAATTCCCCCCTTTGGGACCAAACCTTCTATGAAAACAAAACAAATACCCCAAAGAAGCAAACAAATAAACAAAAAACAAACCAGTGTAACTGACATCAAAATATAGGTAATTTGCACCAAACGGAACTTTCCTGCGTTTCCTTTCCTCAAAGCCTGAGTTCAGCTGTGATACACATGATCATATTAACCCAGACTAACCCAGTCATAACTCCCACAATAATGTGTTTATAACTCAATGGAGAGGTTCCTGCTCATTCCTTAACAGGTACCTTCCATGTAGTGTACTGAGGGTTAATAAAAACAATAATAAAGAGGACACAGTGAGACTGAAAGCATCTTTGACAGTTCTGTCCAGGTGGTTGGCCACGGTGCAAGGTGGGACTTAATGAAAGGATGCTCATTGAGCTTTTAAAGGTATATCCAAATGTTCTGCCACTGCCCTGTGCCTTTAGTGACAGGCTGTCTTCGAAACTAAAGCAGAATATTCAGAGCAGTTAGCACTTTTCTCCAACTTTCTTTGTGACCTCTCCAACTCAGGTGTCACTTAAACAGATTTGCTAGGATCCTGCTTACAGGATGGATATGTGTATGTGGTTATCACACAGTGGAAGTACCAGTGGGGTGGGGTAGAGTGAAGTGGGATGGGTACACTAAATTCGCTAGCAAATAGCACTTTAGAGTGTGAAATCAGACAGACCTGGATGTGAGTTTTGACTGAACACCCTACCAGCTGCGAGTCTTTAGGAAAATTAAATGATCCAGTCTCCTCCCTGGGTCTCAGTTTTTTGTTTTGTTTTGTCCCTGTAAGACGAGCTCTAAATACTGACCAACTCAAAGTCAAGGAAAGGTTTTAGCCCTTTATATTACAATCATATTCAATCTTCATGACAACCCTATTAACCACTATTGTTAACTGCATTATACAGAGAAAAATGAGGCTCAGAGGTTTTAAGTAATTACTTAAATTCACACAGCTGGTAAGTAGCAACCTTGCACTCTTTCCAGAATACTGGGCTGCTTTCCACTGTAACATGCCATAATCAAACCTGCACGCCATATGGGCTTTCAAACAGAAGGACATTAAATATTATATGCAAAGTAGCTGTATCAATACCTGGTATATAGCAGGCACCCAATAGATGTTAACTGCTTTCACTTCCTTTCGCCTTACAGTCAGTACACTTTGCTATTTTGATTCACTGGAGAAACAAATTTGAATTTTTTTTTAATGTTTATTGTTGAGAGACGGAGAGAGACAGAGAATGAGCGTGGGAGGGGCAGAGAGACAGGGAGACACAGAATCCAAAGCAGGCTCCAGGCTCTGAGCCATCAGCACAGAGCACGCGGGGCTCGAACTCACAAACCGTGAGATCGTGACCTGAGCTGAAGTCGGACACTAAACCGACTGAGCCACTCAGGCGCCCCTGGAGAAACAAATTTGAAACAACAACATATATTTGGAAATAAAGACACTGAGACATTCTTAGGCACAAAGTAGAAATAATATTGATAGTTGGGCTTTGTCATTTCTAATGTGTGACTGGAAGAAAGACATGTAACACTTTGCACACAAAGACCCATTAGGCTCTCTGTGCAAGTAACTGAGAACATCTGGACAGATGAACAGAGAGCAGGGGAAACCAGGTGTATCACCTGGGTGGTGCAGGAGGACAGACACTCCTTGTCTCCTGGTACTGTAGCTCTTTTGAAATAAAATGTCAACAATGTGCTGGTGCATTTTTCATGAGCTGTGCACTGAGCCATGCCCAGAAATGCTAGAAGTTTCCCCAGGGTTATATTAGCAAACATTACCCCTCCCTGAGCCTCCCAGCGTTTAGTAGCCCTTCCTCCTTTTGGAGCTTCAGTTTCCCTAAGAACAGCTTCTGTTCCAAAACTAGTCCCTCCCCAAGTCCCTGGGGCCTGAGCTAAATGCTGGCCTTCATGCCTGTCTGAATGAGGACAGGCAGCTCTCACTAGCTCAAGCTGCACTGTGGGTTTTTCTAGTACTCTTAGGGAAAGAAACCTAATCCTGATGTGTTAAGAAATAACCATCCAGATTTTTTCTCTTTTAAGAAAGGAGGCAAGTGGGAAGAAGCATTTGGAGAAATGGTGATAGAGTAATCATAGCCAATGTTTCATTAAAGCTGTGTTTCCCACCAAACCCCATTAACTGAAAACACTGCTGTGTCTCTTGGGCTCAGTGAGAGACTAACTCCTCCCAGATCGGACTGTTTGGATTTGCATTTTTTTTTTTACTATGTCCATGCTCTTTTTAAATTAATAATAATAATAATAATGAAAGTTTCTATACAATCTCCTGTCACACTCCTTCCCTCTCTAAGATGTTCCAAATTCTGAGAAGGTTAGGAGCCAGGAAGTATGTGTGTGTAGGCAGCAGATGAACTAATATTTATTAAGCACCTAAGAGGTGCCATGCACTGAGAGGTTTAAAAGAGATGTCTTAACAATTCTAGGAGGTAGCTATTATTTAACCCATTTTACAGTTGCAGAAAGCAAGACTCAGAATGCAAGAAACTTTTTCAAATTCACCGAGCTAGTAAATGCCTGAGCTGGGGTTCTAACTCATATCTAACTTATTATTTTTTTAATGTTTATTTATATTTGAGAGACAGAGAAAGAGTGTGAGCAGAGACAGACACACAGAATTTGAAGCAGGCTCTGGGCTCTGAGCTGTCAGCACAGAGCCCCACCTGGGGCTCCAATTCAGGAGCCATGAGATCATGACCTGAGCCAACGTCAGACGCTTAACCAACTGAGCCACCCAGGTGCTCCTAACTTAGTTTTAAGTTAAGAGGTTCCTCCTCTTATTTCTAAGATATACCAACTCCTTGTTGGTGAGCAGCGGTAGTGGAAACAATGTGCTAGCCCACAGCTGTATGATCTGTGATTAGGGGATGGAAAGCATTGACTCCAGAGAGATCTCCCCATCCCTCCCCTGACAAAAAGTCACTTTATACATGCTAGATATTCTGTGTCTCAGTGGTGTCTAATTGTAGGTCAGGGTTAGGTGATAAAGTCAGCACAGAAGATCACTGAGTCCAAACTGTCTTTAAAAATCTATCTGGTCCACTAAATGCAATGCAGTGCCATTGCTCAGGAAACATAATTTTGGCATTTTGACTTTAGCAGACATATTCTGTTTCTTTGGCTGGACACCAGCTGAAGTTATTTGCTTGTGTTTAGGGATCATGTTGCATGAAAAATATGTATTGTACCTTTAAGGACTAGAATTATATTCCACTCAAAGAAGGGAGATGTGCAGCCTTGAGAAGCCAGCAAGAATGTAGAAATTGGAGGCTTGACAGATTCAAGTCTCCCATTCACTCTGACTCTGAGGCATACACTCCCTAAAGGGAAGTGTGGTTAGAAATACCACATTATTTCAATTATTCTTAGTTTTTCTCTCACTGGCACGTCTCCCAGACTCTTCTCACCCCTTATTCCCTGCATCATTAAGGTTGCAGAAGTCAAAAACACGGGTGACAATTCCACTGTGTGCACATGAAGAGAAGAGTCACAGGCAATGCAAATCCAAAATACAGGTCATCAAAAACTCTTTCCAATTAGCTCTGGATTGCATGTGTTGCATACATTATCTCTGTTTGAACATAGGTGCTTCAAGTGTTTGGGGAATAAATAAACCTTGCAATAAATCAATGAACCCATGCTGTGATTGTCAAAATGCCATCCAGGTCCCCCATCTCCTTACTGGTTCTCTCCTGTCTTCCACTCCATGAACATTTTCACTTTAGAACACAAGTGTACTGGAGAAATGGCCCCAGCTACTGCTTGCTGGTTCCCAAATTCCCTGGAGAGAAAGGACCTCTTGAGGGGACCTGAAGTCCTCTCTTTCAGCTTCAGAGGCACATCATAGAACCAACAAGGGAAGAAATAATGTTAATATAATTTAAAGCAAGATTTGTCTTGCTAATTAACTGAATTTAGATTCTTCAATATTCAGTTTTCAGTGTGTTCAGTGTATGGGGCATTAGTAGCATTGCTGCTATTTGGTACGTTTCTGGACTCTATGCACAATGTCCCTCCATTTTCCATAGTGTTAAAGGAAGATTGATGTAAAACTCATTACTGTTCAGGTGATGCCTTCAGAAAAAGATTATTGCAAGAATTTATACTATGGGATGTAACTTTAAGCACTGACATTTTAAAAAGCACCCAATCTTTAGAAACGAAAGGTTATTTAATTTCTTATGGCTCTAGATTGAATGTGTGTGCATATTGGGGGTGGAGGTGGGCACTGGCACAAAGTTTTCTATAACCTTGTATAGGGCCTGGACTCCAGGAAAGGCTCAACACGTGTTTGTTGAATGAATAAATGGGAATCCGATCATTAAATGAGAAGTCAGTAAATTAGAGGATTACTTGATCAATATTTGATTTCCAGACATAACTGGAGCTTTTCCTGGTTGTTTTACACCTCTGTATTTATTCAAGCTTGATTGCAGTGAATGGCCATTTCGTTGAGTGCCCTCATTCCTCTCCCCGTCTGAGTCCGCTCCTCTCCCCACGGCAGAAGCAAATGAGCTCCAGCCTTTTAAGAGTGAATAATAAACACTCAGCCTGTTGGGCTTCAGCTGGGGTTATCGATGGAAAATGGCTTGACGAATAGTCCTTGCCTGAGTGATAAACTTGTATATCAGGAAGTAAATCTAGTGGAAAAGAAAATCTATCCACCACTTCCACTAGCAGTTGGGAGACTTATATTGACAGTAAAGGTTCATTTTCTTAATTCTGAGTAAGTCTGAGTCTTCTTTCTTTGTATCCATCTTTTTCTTTTCCAGATACCCTCTCCCCCCAAGGTGGTATTACCTGTTGGCTGATAAAGACATTTACACCATTTTGCACTTAAAAATCACTTTTTCATCTTTGAAACTCAAATATCTTACATATGTTAACATGCAAATCAGAAAAATACCCCAGGGAAATGTTTTTCATTAAATGTAATTCATTAAACTGAAACACAGAGTTAATTGGTTTTACCCGGCAGTACAAAAATGGAACTAGGATATCAGGAAATAATACCATTGATTATATTTCTAATATGATTCTGGCACATTATTTCTATTTCAGTAAAACAATCATATGAGCGAAGTATTTTCCCCATTTCAGAAGAAAGAAATCTGTGTCTCAAATATGTTTATAGTGTGACAGAAGTTATACAGGTAGAAAATGCCAGAGTAGGAATCTGAACTCAGGTTTATATGGTACTGACACCTTGATTTTACCCAGAGAAGCCTATGTTGGACTTCTAACTAACTGAACTGTAAAGTAATACATTTATGTTGTTTTAAGCCATAAAATTTGTGCTAATCTATTACAGCAGCAATAGAAAACTAACACAGGTGGGGCGCCTGGGTGGCGCAGTCGGTTAAGCGTCCAACTTCAGCCAGGTCACCATCTCGTGGTCTGTGAGTTCGAGCCCCGCGTCAGGCTCTGGGCTGATGGCTCAGAGCCTGGAGCCTGTTTCCGATTCTGTGTCTCCCTCTCTCTCTGCCCCTCCCCTGTTCATGCTCTGTCTTCTCTCTGTCCCCAAAATAAATAAACGTTGAAAAAAAATTTTTTTTAAAAAGAAACTAACACAGGAATCAATGGGGCTTAAAAACAAAATATAAACAGAGACAGACACACAAACAAGAAAAAACCAACCAAAACCCAACCAACAAAGGAAGTGTTGCTTTCCAAGTATATGCTAACTTGGTGGTCTACTGCATAGCTCACTGGTGAGGCTTCCTGGGACAGAGGGGACTGTGATCATCTCTAGACCTCAAACATGGGTTATTTGAGGTTTAACCCTCTCCCAGGGAACAAGAGAGATTCTCAAACTTATTATTTATGAGATCATCTGGAGGGCTACACTCCAGAGACTGTATTTTGAGAATAAACGTTCTAAGCAGTGATTCTTGGAAGGGTGATCTAGGCTATTTTCCTCTTAATACTGTTGACTTCAATTCATAGATCTGTTAAAATTCACAGCCATCCTTAAAACCAGTGACTTAGAAGAACCATTTGTCCAAAATACTACAACTTTTGGAATTTCAAGGTCTGAGAGGGCCAGCTTTTTTTTTTAAGTTTATTTTTATTTATTTTTGAGAAAGAGAGAGAGAGCAAGTAGGGGAGGGGCAGGGACAGAGGGAGACAGAATCCTAAACAGCCTCCACACCATAAGCACAGAGCCTGATGCAGGGCTTGTACTCACAAACCGCGAGATCATGATCTGAGCCAAAATCAAGAGTCGGATGCTTAACCAACTGAGACACTGAGGCGCCCCTGGAAGAGCCAACTCTTTATTGGTTTTGCCTGTTGACATCCAATCTCATCCAACAGAAATGGTAATCATCTAGTAATTCATGACCATCAGGCATCTTTTCTAGTTTCTCTACTTTTGGACATCATTAGGAAGAGACACTTTTAAAGAAGGAAACTGAATCATCATAGTTTTTGAGGGCCTACCCCATACTTGCTGATGTTATCTTGGCATTTTTTTTGTAATTACTCCCTGCATATTAATGTAATATTCTCAACGAATTCACAAGTTTTTCAAAGGCAAGCAGCTTGGGCTCTGCCTTCTTTGTGTACGGATGATTGTGCTTTTCATGTAGTACTTCTTTAGTGATTCAACCCTGGCCCAGGGTACGGTTACTAAGTATTTAGGGATAGAAACAGAACTGAAAGTACAGCTGGCCCCTTAATTCAACCACCATAACCCCATGGGGACACAGTGACTTTTGAGAGGTATTTTCATTTTTCTTGACTATCTTTTTCATTCGTTTTCATTTACAGGGATGAAATTAATGATGTCTTCAAACTTGAGTCCACAGAGCTTCTGTATAGGTATTAAGAAGCAAAGAAACCAGGCCTCAGTGGCCTTAGAGGTTGCAAAATGGTAGCTTACAAGGCAAATTGATTTACAAGTGATTTAACATACACACCACATAGTTAGCTTCTCTTGAAAAGATGGTAACTCTAGATTCCCATCTTTGAATGACCATAATCAGTGGAAGCTGAGTTGCCACTGTCCCCTTTAATTTGGGGCCTATTGTGTTCAATTTTCCACCTTGTCAGTTTCACTCAGGCATATTACCTGTCTGGCCCCGATAAAAAACTTAGTTTACAACATCTGTTTTCAATGTGTTTATCCACCTCTGCATCAGCTCCAAGTTTTCAAGGTCTAAGGTGGCCTGTGCCAACTATGTCCTGCCAAATGCAGGCAACTCTCTAGCTTGTGCCATCAGTCACAGCCAGTGCAAGCCCCATCACCCTGATACCCAAGGAGCACATATGGCCCACTGGAATCTCCACAAGGGGAAGCTACAGGACCCAGAAACTGTTAACACATCCATCTCTCTGTCAGGGAGCGCCAAGGATTAACAAGCCTACCTGGAGCTTGGAGGACATTGGGAAGCCTCACTAACCATCTCTTCCCTTGGGAAATAGGCATTGGCTCTCAATGTGAGAATATATTGCATGTAATTGGACTTCTGATCAATTTAACAGGATGGTGGAATATGTCACTGAAGGTGTCAAATCCCCATGTTGCACCTGATGAGTAATACTACAAATGAAGATAAAGGAATAATTTCTTCTTGGCCTGAATTGGCAATCAGGTGATGCCTGAGAAGATGCTAACTGGCTTGTGTTTATGGAGGATATCCGATTGTTTACATGTGTGAATGATATCTGCCAAACTCACCATGCTGAACAATTTGTCTTGATAAGAATCTACAGAAGCCAGTATCACAGGCTAATTATGTGTTAGAGGGGAAAAATATGTCCTTTCAACTGAATGTCTTTTTTTAATGCTTTTTTTTTACTTTAGTTTTGAGAGAGAGTGCAAGTAGGGGAATGGCATAGAGAGAGGGAGACACAGGCTCTGAAGCAGGCTCCAGGCTCTGAGCTGTTGGCACAGAGCCTGACACGGGGCTTGAACTCACAGATCGTGAGATCATGACCTGAGCTGAAGTCAGACACTTAACCGGCCGAGCCACCCAGGTGGCCCTGATTGTCTCTGTTTTAATTTTAGAGAGCCCCCTCCCCCACATACTCTCAAGGAGAAAATGAAAAGCCTCTTCTTTATCATTTCTAGGAGCACCAGCTATACACATCATATCATAGAGTTTTTCTTGCTGGACTAAAAAAGATGCTTGCCTTTTTCATCTTCCCTCATAGAGAAACCTGCTGTATAGTTTTGTTAGCTATCCCTGCCCTTCTGTGGCCCTTTCCTATTTCTGTCTTCTTTTAAAAAGATACATCTCTAACAGTGAAGGCTGTATGTTCTGAAGGGACCTTTGCCGAGAGAGTGTTTGGGGTCCTTTCCCTTGTTTATTTTTCATTAAATAAAACTACATTTGACTTACTTCTTCCACTCAAATAGATGGAGCACCCCAGGGAAAGGAAAAGAGAGGGCTTATAAAGAGGACTTCAGGGTCCTTCTCACAGGGACATGGTTGGGTTAGTCCACAAAGAGACGTTGAAGGAAATGCTATCACAGCTGTTAGATAAAAGAGTACACCAGTCAAGGAGCCTTTAAGTGAGTTCCTCCTGTCTTTAAAATAGATGCTGTGCAACTGGTGGATCGGAAGTAAATTAAGTCTGAAGGACACTCACATAAGCAAAGGCAGAGTGTTCTTTCCAGAAAATTTTGTGACCTTTATTATAGCTTTTAAGGGACAGTATGAATGCTTGGGTTGACGTACTTCATTACCACTGCTAGAATTTTAGGCAAGGTTGTTTTTATAGTTTGGAATTAAGATAACAAAAAAAACAAAGAGCAGCTCCTGATGTCTGGAACTTGACCTGGCACCCACAGCTAGACGATATTATTCTCCTATTAGACATGAACAATGCCACAGAACACCAGTCACAGACAGGGTCACTCTGAGACCATGATAAAGTGAGGCAAAACAAGGCTACATCTTAATTTTGTCTACTCACAGATGAAAACAAAGTTACTGCTGCACTCACAAAATACCAAACATTTCGCTCTTGGCTAGTGACTTCTACCTTTTTACCAATTACAACTTTATCCCTACTCTAGTCTGCTCTCCCTACAGGTAAGATTTATCAAGATACCCACTTTTGGAATTGCCCTTGCTTTCTGACAGCATCCAATCTAGAGCAAACCAGGCTTCCTTCCCCAAATCATCCAATTGAAGTCCAAATCCTATATTAGTTTTTTTTCTAATACACTATAGATGAGATGCTATAGTCCCTCATGGTATGTGTTCTCCCTCTCTGTAACCAGTATTAAACACAACTTAATCAACTACAGGTGGGTTCCTGATGGTCTTTGGTTGGAGGCATTAAGTGTATAATTATTTTCCAGAGATATGCCAATTCCATCATTGAAATTCCAATGGCTTCCTATGTCTTTCATGATAAAGCCTCATTCCTTTCCACATACACGAAAGTCTGCAGTACTTGGCCATGCCTCTTTCTTCATCAGATTACTAATTTATGTTTATCACTTATAGTGGGTTGAAGGGTGGCCCCCCAAAAGATATGCCCACCTGGAACATAGGAATGTGACCTTATGTGGAAAGGGTCTTTGAGCATATAATTAAGGATCTTCAGATGACATCATATGGATTATGTAGTTGGGCCCTAATTCCAAGAAACAGTGTCCTTATAAGAAGAACAGAAGACACAGAAGAGGAGAAACACAGAGGAGAAAGATGGATGCAGAGATGGGAATGATGTGTCTACCAACCACCAGAAACTGGAAGGGAGACATGGAAAGGATTCTCGTTCAGAATCTCTAGCAGGAACCAACTTGCTGACAGTTTGATTTCATACGTACAACCTCTGGAACCTTGAGAAAATAAGTTTCTTTGTTTTAAGCTACAAGTTTGTGGTCATTTGTTACAAGAGCCATAGAAAACCAATATATCCCTTCCCCAGCTTGCAGAACCACTCTCTTTGCCCATGCTTATCACTCAGCCTGGACAAGCCTTGCTTGTCTTTTTAACTCCTATTTGTCTTTATAACTCACTCCAAATGTCATCTCTTCTGAAAAGACTTCTTGGACTTCCCCCAATTTAATTTACATGACCTCCCTTATGTTTCCATAAGAACCTGTACTTTCTTTTATCCTGGCTGTTTTTATACTGTATTGTAGCCCTGATTTATCTGTTTGTCAACCTACCTAGACTGTAACATCTTTAGGGTGGAGACCAGGCCATTTATCTCTTTAAGATTTATATATATAGTGCTCAGCTTATAATGTGGGCTGTCTGAATGAATGGATCACAATTTCTGTTGTTCAGAACACTGTTGCTGGTTTCTTCACCCTTGAAAGTGATCCTTTTTTTAAGCATGTTATACCCATGTCAGGGTATGTGAACTAAAATAGGAGAACATAAAAAATTACCACAAGACTGGAGAGACTGTTTGAATTTGTTACAAGAGTAATTGTCACAACACCAAAACACGTAATCCTCTCATAAAGCATATTTAAGCACAGGGTAGTTGAGCTCCTGCTCAATGAGGGAGTTCAAGGGTCACCATATGCAGTGGACAACTGTGTTGCATATATCCTACTCCACATGTAATCCCACGGGGCTGTTGATAACACACCAACATAAAACTGAATATGTAATACCCATTCTGGATGCATATGACATACTTTTAATGACCTTGTTATACTGACACCCCTAACTCAGCACAGTAGAGCTGCCTTAGAAGAAGTTTTTATGATGTTCTGGAGAGACCAGGAGCTTCTGAGTCAGCAGAGCTACTCTTAAACCCTTGGTGTCACTGCTTGCCAGCTATTCAAATCTACCTCCTTGAACTTCAATTATCTCAAGTGATACTGAGACCTTTTACCACCTGATTGCTCTGAGGATTAAAGATGGTAAGATATATAAAGTCATTGGCATATAGAATGTGCTCAATGTATGACAGATAATAACATGATTTATTACAAAAATAGTGTAATACCTAATACTAGAAAGCCAAAATAAATGTCTCCAAAATCAATTCAGAAGAGGAGGGGGAAAACTAAAAATAGGCAAAAAAATATTTCTTCCCATCCCCAAAGCATAAAGCCTTCACCTTTACTCTGGAGATTTCAATAATGAATTTCTATTTTAATTGACACTGCAAACGAGCCATGCTTCGCACACCAGCACACTCACTCTCTCAGTGATGCTGTGCAAGAAGGAGCTTTTAAATCAGTCAGTGAGCGTAATGAACTCCAATTTTCCTTTGACAAGGGCAAAATTACAAACGTGCTTTTCACTTCCAGACAATTAATTAATTTGTTTACACGATTTCTTTGCTTTGTTTTATTTCATAATTCTTTCCTCTTCACTTGCCTAATCTCAAGGGTTTATTATTAACTTTTCAGGTGTTCCTCCAGGGTATAGCAGAGTATAATTTAAGGGGCATTCTTCACTTTAATGAATTTCAGATTGGGGGATGAAAGAATAAAACAGATCTCCAAAATAGCTCTAGGAAATATTTTTGACAGTTTTCATAGCTATATATTATATTCTTCCTTTAAATGTAAGATTACCTGTCATGGTGCATCTCTATTATCAATGTCTAGAAAGGGATCAATGTTTCTTCTAGGGTGTCTGACCACAGGAAGATTCATGGTGTGGTGTATGTTCGGCAATGTGAACATGCCAGACAGGACCTAGATTTTTCATCTTTCTGGTGTTCCGGGACATTTCCTGATTCATTCTTATGCAAATTGTGTTTTTGCCCAAATGATCATTGCCACATTTCCATTATACACTTATATCTCAGTGTTTTCAAATGCTAACAAGCTATTCTTGGCAGGCAGGGTCTTTTCATGGTTTTCTTTTCTTGTTGCTGCTGGTTTTTTTTTTTTAAGCATAGCCATGCTTTTGATTGATTTGGGGCTCTCCCATAAATCTGTGTTTTTAAACTCTGAATTGAATTCACACAGGTTCCCCTAGGAGAGTTTCATTTTACAGAGCGAACATAAAAAGCCATGCAAAGTTCTGAGCTCTGTGTCATTCAAGGAGTTCAAACAGAGTTTAGAGGGGCTGAGTTTGAACATTCATTTATTTATTCTATAGATATAGTGTCTAGCATAGAGCAGACACAGTATCCATAGAACGAATAACAAATGAAGTGTTGGGCATTTTAAACATAAAACCTCTTTTAATTCAGTAATTTTATGTGATTATAAATCTTAGAGCCCTTGAACCCCAGGCTCCCTTATAATGAAGCAGCCAAAAGTAGTTATTTATACAAAAGTTCCATATTCTGTACAACATTATGTCTCAATCCTGGCCACAAATTGCGCAGCTGACCCAACTATGCCAATAGAAATTCATGCATGGCCTGAAAGGGGACTTGAAAAAGTCAGTGGACTTCTCTAAGCTTCAAAGTTTTCATCTATAATATGATGCCAGGGTACTACAATGATCTCTAGCCTCTCTTCCAGGAACAACATAACACTGTGAGACCCTTTACAATTTTCTCAGTAGAAGATAGAAAAGGATGAAAAGAAGAAGAACCCAAGAGTCCCCAATTCTGGACTTTTCCCTTAGAGAAAAAAAAAAAACATATGTACAAAGTAAGGGGCACATTTGCAAATTACATGCATGTATTAGATCTTAATTGCTATAAGCTGTTATCAATTACTATTAATTACTATAAAGCATTAAGTAAGCTGAGGATTTTTACTTTGTTTCTCCAGCTCTGGCTAATTAGAACAGACTGATTATTTATCCACTCTTTTGCCACTTTTAACATGTGTGGTCATTATCAGTTTTTCATAGAATGGACACATGTTTAACTATTACTAATTGCAATTATTACTGGGATACAACAAAATGAAGAAGTTTACATATTTTGAACCTCACCAAAGATAACAAATATGATGATTTTTTTTTTTTGGACAGAACACTAGATGTGCTGGGAGGATTTTTACTGTTTTCCAGATGCCAAAATACTCTTACATGAATGTGAAATCACTTCTCAAATTAAAGAGGTGGTGACACAATAGATGTTCTTTTAGTGGATAACAGCATAATTTTCACTATCAAACAGGAGATTTAAGCTGAACTAAGATGAGCTCTTAAAACTCAAAATCACACCTCTTCCTCATAATTGTTGGTAGTCATAAAGCTGCTTCCCTTTGAAGTGACTTTCAGCACGAGGGTACACCATGACAGTTTACACTGAATGAAACAAAGATATCAGGCTGGGAACTTTACCATTACGAGGAGGCCGCACAGCATACTGGTTAAGAGTCTAGAGGTTGGACTTCTTGCTTTTAATATGAGCTCTACTCCTTCCTAGGTATGCAATCATGAGCAAACTCCTTAAGTTTATTTCTCTCAGTTTTCTCCTCTGTAAAATGGAGATAATAACCATCACTAGTCATGAGAGAAATGCAAATGAAAACCAGGATGTGATATCACCTCATGGGTTAGAACGGCCATCATTAAAAAGCCAAGAGTTAGCAAATACTGGCACAGATGTAGAGAAGAGGGGACCCCTGTGCACTGTCGGCAGGAATGTAAATTGGTACAGCCACTGTGGGGAACAGTATGGCAGTTTCTGAAAAAATTAAAAATAGAGTTACTGTATGATTCACCAATTCCACTTGTGGAAATAATTCCAAAGGAAAAAAAACAACAACACTAATTTAAAAAGGTATCTGTACTCCTATGTTCATAACAGCATTATTTATAATAGCCAAGACATGGAAACAACCTATATGTGCATTGATGGATAAAGAAGTTATAGAGTGTGTGTGTGTGTGTATTTAAATATATATTTGTGTGTGTGTGTGTGTGTGTATATAGATAGATAATAGAATATTATTCAGCCATAAATAATGAGAAAATCCTGCAATTTGCATCAACATGGATGGACCTTGAAGGCATGATGTTAAGTGAGATAAGTTAGACAAGGATAATAATATATGATCTCATTTTTGTGTGGAATCTAATTAAAACAAAAGAAAACCAACCAAACCAACAAACTCATAGATCTGTGGTTACCAGAGGTGGGAGGTAGGGAGGGAAAATTGGAGGAAGATGGTGAAAAGATATAAAATCTAAATTACAAGTTAAGTACTAGGGGTGTAACATAAAATATGATGACTGTCATTAACTCTGCTATATGATATATATGAAAGTTTTTGAGAGTAGATCCTGAGAGTTTTCATCACAAGGAGAATTTTTTTTCCTTTCTGTTCTAAATATATGAGATGATGGATGTTAACTAAACCTATTGTAGTGATCACCTCACAGTTATGTAAATCAAACCATCATGCTGTATACTTTAAACTTATACAGTGATGTATACCGATATTTCTCAATAAGACCAGAAAAAAATTAATGGGGATAATAACAATATCTATCTCATAAGGGTTTGAGAAGAAAATAAGCTAATGTATGTAAAATATACAACATCATGCATAGCATATAGTGAGCACTTGATAAATATAAGCAATATTATCATTTAGTTTCTTGTGATACACAGAAAAACATTGGGCAAACCAAATTGGGACACTGCATACTTCAGTAGAATTCAGTTGTGTGTTTTCTCTTTTTTATGATAAAAATTCAGGACTAGAATGGTGGTTCCTAACTGGTAAGATTTTGAGGGTTTCTAGGAAACTCTCCCCCTATTAATAGATGCAGTCTCCCAAAGCAAGAAATTTTGAGGTATACAGAAGTGCCTTGAATACTCATTTATTAATTCAACAAATATTTATTTGTTAAGAGTGCCAAACATTTCACAGTTCCTTCTCAAATTTCTGTGAAATTAATAGCACACTTGGGAGAGGACATGGGGGAGGGTAAAGAAATGGGTATAATAGGTATAAGAAAATAAGATGGGGGGGTCCTGGGTACCTCAGTCGGTTAAGCATCTGACTCTTGATTTTGATTCAGGTCGTGAATTCAGGGTTCATGAGTTCTAGCTCAGTGTTGGGCCCATGCTGACAGCACTGAGCCTGCTTGGAATGCTCTCCCCTCTCTGCTCTTCCAAACTCACGTACCTGCTCTCTCTCTCAAAAATAAATAAACCTTTAAATTAAAAAAAGGAAAAAAAAGGAAAAAGAAAGAAAATAAGACCTGAAATGTAGAGATAGTCGCATTGTTAAATCTGACCCTAGATTCATGGTGTTTCTGTATTTTTTTCACAAAACAGCATATAGAAAAAATGATAATACTCACATAACACACTGGGGTAAACAGACAAGGCTGCTCTAAAATGATGATTACCTGTTTAGAGAATCTGGCAGGACCATCATAGGCTGAGGGGACTGAAACCATAACACACGGTATCTCATGCTGATATATCCTGTTTAGGAAGTTCTGGCTTTAGAGACTTTCATGAAAGTCCAAGTCATGAAGCCTAGGACTCCAAGAAAGAGAAGTGCAATAGTTCCTGTTTTCCTTTCAGAGTAGAGTAGTTGTTTTATAACTTAAATATTACAATTAATGGTCTATTTATATGATCAAATTTCAGTATCAGTAGAAACCTTCTTGGAAGGTTTAGGATAAGTGATGCTGTGCCGTAGTAACAAACGAAGCCCCCTCCCCACACACATTTATTTCTTGCTCATGTAAATGCTAATATGGATTGGTGCCATGCCTGTACCTTATGTAGGACCCTCTAGAACACACAATCTCTAAAGCCTAAAGAGATGACAAGAAAGAGAGAGGTGGAGGATTGATGTAAAGGACTCTAAACCTCAGCCTAGAAGGGACACATTTCACCCCTGATCACAGTTCATTGATCAAAATTTGCTACAACTGTACAGGCCAAAGAACTCAGAAAACACATGGAAAACTGATGTGCCCAATTTCTGCCCCATTTGATCAGAGTACTCTCAAGTTTTAGAAGATATATTACCGTCTGATATCTTAGTAACTTCTAATGCTTTGTTCTTAGCAAATCGTATCTCAAGCCAACAGAGACTCGACAGGGGCACACTAAGTACAAAATATCATAGGATAAATAAATCTAGTTACTGAGGCTGAGGAAAGGTATCAGACTACATATCATAGTCTGAAACCATCTCTAAGTTAGAGTGAGACATCCTTGGTAATTTTACTGATCTATAAAGGTCAGCCCCAGATAAACACAACCCTATCATTTTCATAATCCTGCATTCATATTGCTTTTTCTTTGACCTTATTGGTATGTATTAAACCTCAATGTAGCATTTTCTGCAAAATGTCATCAATATTTTACTTTTCCCAGAAGCATTTTTATAAAATTAGCATACTCTAAAATTCTCACAACACTATGCCTACTTACCCTTTCCCTACCTAGACATTATGACATACATGTTGTTCTGTTATTTAGAGGTATATCTCAATGTCCTATCCTTCCTTGAGCTGACTTGAATTAATTTTGCAAGGTAAATTTGGTGAAAGATGATTGAATGTTTTAATTGAAGCTTAAATCCAAGGCAACTAATTCTATGTATTCCATTGAACAAAATGCTCCTTTGGACCAAGTATTTGGACTTAGAGATAATATGGAGCAGTCATACCCTTGGTTTCTACAAAGCTCAAAAAGCAGGCTATGAGCATAAAATTAGCTGAATTGATGCAATGGGACTTTGCCACTTCAAAGAGGATTGGGAGGGAGGCTGAGTACAGCTCATTAAGCTGTGTATTTAAATACAATTGCAATAAATGGAACTGGAGGGTTGAATTCTTATCTATGTTCTCAATGCATATGTTAGGACAGGGCGACATTTCTATAGAAGATAAGAAGAAATGGGGCCCAGAGATAGAAAACTTTAATGAAACTATTTCTTCAAGTTTCTGTGAGATAAACAGAGCAAATTTAAGGACCACTCATTTTAGAGGGCCATCTTTATGTTGTTTCTATATTTTCCATTAATTTTGAGAAAAAAATGAGCAGGGTAGATAGTTTGGTGATTTATATCTAGAAGTCCCAGTTTCCCCTCTGAAAAGAATCCTAACAAAAAATTACTTTGTTCACTGGTAGAAAACAGCTAACTGTAAGAGAAGAATTGACAATCCTATTTCTTCCCCTTCCTTGGTTTCATACTAGTTTTGCCTCCCTCCTTTCTTTCCTTTAATCACAGCTAAAATTTGGACAGTACGTTCAAGGAGAGGGAGAGAGGGAAGAAAGGCAAGCACATACTTCTTTTTCTTTAAATGCAAATATGGAGAGCCGAGAAAACAAGCAGAGAGAGGAAGCTACATTATCCATATGAACAAAGTATGGAAAAAACATTTCCTTCCCATTCGTTGTCCAAGAGCCACCTGAAGGGAATGCTGAAGCCTCATTTTACCAGTTCCTTTATGTTATTCATGCCTGTACACCAGCTTCCCCCACCCCGCACATGTACACACTCCAAGAATATATAAAAAAAATTTTTTTAATGGCAACTTAAATAAAATAATCCTGTGTAAAATTTCATAGAGGCCTGGTTTTGGTTTTAGATCTAAACCCTCATTTTCTTTTTTTTTTTTAATTTGAGAGAGAGGGGCTGGGGAGAGGGACTCTTAAGTAGGCTCCATGCTCAGCATGGAGTCCAACACAGGGCTCAATCCCAGAGTCATGACCTGAGCCAAAATCAAGAGCTGGATGCTCAACCAACGGAGCCATGCAGGCACCCTTAACCCTCATTTTTAATTTGATATGAATTCTTCAGCTTCTCCCATACCAGTCTCCTAGTAACCTAAGTTCTATGAGCGAAAGATTACAGGGGGAGGTGCAAATCGGGGCAAATGTTTATGGGATTTAAGGGGCACGTGGTTGGCTCAGTCGGGTGGGTGGCTGACTTGGGCTCAGATCATGATCTCACACCAAAAACATTTTAGAGGGAGAACTTAATTTTTTTTTTTTTAGTAAAATCTAATTGAATTTATATTTTTTATATTTGATTTATTTTATTTTATTTTATTTTATTTTATTTTATTTTATTTTATTCTATTTTATTCTATTTTATTTTATTTTATTTTAATCAAGTTAGTTAACATACATTGTAGTCTTGGCTTCAGAGGTAGAATCCAGTGATTCATCTTTTACATATGGCGCCCAGTGCTCCTGCCAAAACATGTCCTCCTTAATGCCTATCATCCACTTAACCTCTTCCCCCACCTACCACCCCTCCAGCAACCCTCAGTTTTTTCTTTGTATTTAAGAGTCTCTTATGGTTTGCCTCCCTCTCTGTTTTATCTTATTTTTTCCTTCCTTTCCCCTATGTTTATCTGTTGTGTTTTAGAGATTCCACATATGAGTAAAATCCTCTATCTGTCTTTGTCTGACTGATTTATTTCGCTTAGCATAAAAGGCTCTAGTTCCTTCCAGGTTGATGCAAATGGCAAGATTTCATTCTTTTTCATTGATAAGTAGTATTCCATTATATATATTTATACTACATCTTCTTTTTTGAGATTTAAAGTTTATTTGTACTTGGATAATTGGAAAATTGCAGTTTTGTGGTAGGGCCAAGTATTTTAATACTGCATTAACTACATGACCTAGCCATATTTTCTCCTTTCCTATGAACATTGAGGATAATCCTCTGATGTCGGTGCTAGACTAGCCACTTAATACACAAATCCCCATTCTCAGCTTTCTGAAGAGAAGACTGAGGCTCACATACATTAAACAGCTTGTTCAGAATGTGACAGCTAAGGAGAGTGAAGCTGGGAACAAAACCAACGTCTGTGTAATACCAGCTCATACTGTTTTCATTACGTCATGCTCAGTTTTTGCTGAAAGGGTTTATGTCACGTTTAGCTGAAAAAGGAAAAAACAATCATCTATTTTTTCCCAACACACAAAGGCACATCATGTTTAACAAGGTCTATCTGTAATGTCTTTCAGTCCTTTTGTTTGCCTTTTGTTTTTGTCTTTCTAAATTTATTAAAAGTTGTAAGCACTACATTTTTGCTGTACAAATTTTAGGAAATACTAAGGAATCAAAATCACCTGTGATCCCATCATTATTCTTCATGTGAATATACATCCTTCCAGTGTTTTTCTGATGCAGTTATATTCACAGATGTGACTAAATAGAATCTTTTATAAATTGCTCTACTTTTTGCTCCATATTTTATAAACATCTGCCAATGTAATAAAATGTTAGCTTAAAGTAGTAAATATGTTTTTGTAAATTATATGAAGTACATGATGTATATTTATAATACCAGAACTTTTAATTTTACCACTCTATAGCTCTCACACAACCATTATCCAGTCCAACTATGTGGAATATCTACGCTAGTCAATTCTTCTTAAAAATGTATGCTTCATGAGAAACAACAATCAGAATCCCAGTAGCTAAATCTTTGTTTACGTTCATGATTATTTCCATTGGGTAAATACCTTAAAGTGGAATTGTTTCTTTAAATTCACAAATAGTTTAAAAGCTTTTGATATGTTTTCCCCAATTTCCTATCAGGGAACTTAGTAATTTCTAAGCCCAGCAACATATGGAATCTACTGTTGCTAATGATAGGTTTTATCTTTTACTATTAGAACTATTGGTGTAACTACCACCACCACCATGGCTACTACTTTTAATTCCTTCTAATCTGGTAAACTAAAAGGAATTGAAACCCAGCCTTTTATGATAGTATCTTTTACTTTCCCTAATTACATAACTGTTCACAACAGCCTAGTATTTTTAAGCTTTCCTCCTCCCAGTGGTTTCCCCATGCCATTCCTTCTGCTTGAAAGACCACTTTCCATTCATAATCTCTTCATTTTTTGAGATCAGCTTCCCATCCTTCTCTAACCACCATCCCTAACCAGAAGCACTTTACATTCCTCAAATTCCAAAGTAGTTATCTTATTAGTACTTACTGGATAATTAACTGGGTACTTCCTTGTGGCATCCCTAGTTTTTGTTTCATTGTTTTAAACTGTTGCTTAATGTTGAATGGTTTTACTTTCCCTCACATAGGCTTTTCTTTTGCATTTTGTGCCCCACACACTAGTAGCTGTAGTAGAATGCTTGCATTTAGAATTTGATAAATATCTACCATATTTGTTTCTTCCCTAGCATTCTTAGCTGTACATTGTTACATGCATTTATTGCCTTGTTTATTACCTCTTTTCTTCATTAGTGTCTAAACTCTAGGACAGCAGGATTTATATCTGTGCAAATCAAGTGCCTAGCTCAGTATCTGGCACATTGCAGGTCCCTAATAAATATTTGATGCTGATTGAATTAGAGGAATAAGTAAATTTACCATGGGGATGATAACCCCTTCTTCAATTCTAACGAGTATGTGATCAGGAGAAAATTTCTTAGGGCTAGAGGAGATTTGTGATAATAGAACAAAAAATGAACAGTTTGAAGAATCTGAATTCTTTTTTTAATCATGAACTGGATTAATAGATCTCATGGACTAACAGGGCTAATATGTGTTTTTTCAGCAAAGACCCGTTGTCTTCTTTATATGGAGCCAAAATAACTTGCTACTTCAGGGGTATGACCTAAGCTTAGGTCAGAGAAGCTTCTGCAAGCTTACTTCCTTTGTTATCATTTTCTTTCTCACAATATCCAGACTCTTTGCCTCTTTCCAACCCACTCATAATATGTTCAACTCATTTTCTGATTTTGCATAATCCAGAACTTCCTTTTGAAAAATCTGCTCAATTAGAAAGGTAGAAAGCTCCTAATAAGCTTGTACTCTTCCCTGCCCAAGATGATAATAATATATGTCTGTCAACCCAGCACCTTTTCCTAGCATTAAGTGGACTTAAAACATTTATAATGTGCATAAGAGGGAGATTCAAGGCAATAAAACTTAATGTTAATGATGTTAATCTAGCAGTCAACACTACCCCTTCTCCCCACTTCACAAATCAAGCGCAATGCTCAAAGGAAACTGAGCATCACACCCTCTAACCAGAACACTTAAAAGTTGACCTGGAAGAGCCTGTAGGAATATGGAAAGGGCATATTTTAGACTGAGCTGACGAATCATTCATGGGGGTTGCCTGTGGCTACTTTTATTTTATGGCTGCCAACATTAATAGATTTGCAGCTAAGGAGAAAAATAAGTTTCTTGAGTGTTTAGTTTCACGTAGGATGAAGTAGGACTCATTAAACAACATGCCAATCCTAGGAATCTCTGTTTATGGGCTGGAGATGTGGACCACCCCATGCAAGTAGGGAATGAGAAGTGGCATTTTATAAGTCTTACACTAGACCCAACACCAAGTGAATTCACATCTAAAGAAAGAGAATACTTGTTAGATGGCCCTTAAAAATATTGCCTGAAAACACTCAAAATGATATCCTAAAGGCCTATTTATGTTGGGATCTATTTTTATAATATTCTCATCAGAATAATTTTTTATTGGTTTAATCATAAGTATAAGCTTTCATTCCTTTATCATCAATCAAAATTTTGGTCCAGAACTATTTTAGGTACCAGGGAAATAAATCATAAAAATGTAAAATGGAACTTTCATGCCTCAACATATTTACCCCCTGCCTAGAGAAATAAGGCTCACTCAGAAAGTTTTCTACTTTGACTTCTGGTTATCAGTATAAGACACATTCACTGGGGGTCAATTATGGGTACAGGAGAGGGGGCCTTGTGCTTTACTACTTCTCTTAGAAATTTAAAGGAAAAGACAACCAAAATGAGGTTGACTCCTTGTCCATGCTCCCACCTGCCATTTCCTTCTTCAACTGTAAACTCAAAAGGGTGTCCACTGCCAGTTCTACTGGAAACATCATGCCCTGTTATCCTTCTTAGATCTTTGCCTTTGTTTGTGGAGGGCCTTAGGCAACACAAGAAAGACTCGAACTCTCATCTGCAGGACAGTTGTGTCCAAGACATTCTCCTTACCAATAATTTAGATGTGCAGCTAGTCAGTGAAGGCTTCCACCCAGTCTTAGTATTAGCAATGGCGGTAGAAACAGAAGAAGCTCCCATAGCAACCAGCTTCCTTAAAATCTGAAGGAACATAGTTTGGCTATTAACTTATTCCAGTCTAAAATATATTCCTGTGATTTGAAAATTTACCCAGCCCTCTAAGGCCCTGAAATCCCAACTCTTCCTCTACCCTTCATTACCTAAGTCATGTTAAAAGGATTTACCAAATGCTAGGGCTTTGAATTCTGATGGTTCTTTAATCTCTCTCTCTCTCTCTCTTTTCCATTTTGGCAACAATAAAGCAATTCTTCAAATGCCAACTGACAGCAGGGCTGTCCATGTGTAGCATTAGCTGTCAATCACAAAAGTCCTGAGAAGTGAATGTCATTTTTTCTTTAATAGAGGTGGAAGGGAGGCATTTTAGTTAAACAGTAATTGGAACAGATTTTTTTTTCCCATCAGTACATTTTCAGGGAATTGGCTCGTTAGACAGCATGGTGGACAAAATCAATTAACATCTTCCAAAACAAAACCTGCCTTATCTATTTTGTATGCAAACATGGCAAGAGTCAAGCTGAGACTCTATTAAAGCCTTGCTCCTTTAGGTAACAGCTCTCAACATGAGAATGAAGAAATTCTTGACTATTAGTCTGCAATATATTTTTATTTTGTACTCACCGAGAAGAGGTATATTGAGGGGATTAAAAACCATGTGCATACCTGAAAATTGCATTAAGAAAATGGAAGACATCAGAAAAAAATATTAACTGCAGAGTTTAACTAATGTGGGTCTAACAAGTTCTCACACTGTGAACATGATTTTGTTTCTGTCCCCAGTCTCCAATGGAAATCCCACAATCCAGTTTCCTTTAGAAGTGGCCAATAATGCTATTCAGCTAGAAAGGAAAGCAAGCAAGCAACAAGAAAGAACTGAGACTCCAGTTCGTTGTCTGATGGTCACCGTTTCTATGACACAATGTAAATTTGTCTATAAAGACAACATGTTTTGCATACAGCTGACTGAAGATAAAAGAGCAATACGTGGAATTTGGCAAGATAGTTTTAAAATAATGTTTAATAAAAAAAGCATGCTCTAGCTGAAGCTAGCTAACTCTGGCAGCTTTAGCATGGGTGAAGTATGGTAGACCTCCAAAACTAGCTGGAAACCAGTGAGATAGCAGAGAGCTCCCAATATAGCATCTGGGAAAGAAAATGTTTTAGAACTATAGTGAATATCAACTACATTTGTGAAGGTTTTCATGTGACATTCTTGGAAGAAAAAGAGTTCACAGATTACAGCGGTGTAGGAATATGTACCTAGGAACTATAATGCCTTTTTCCCTTTTTCAGAAGAGCCAGTATCTTTTTATTGTTAAAAATCATGATTAAGATATCCTTAATTCTTGCTATTTACTGCTACATAGGAAAGTAGTTAGAAATACAGCTGTAGCATGAAAGAACTACATTATTACTGTATAGATTTATTCACTTCCCTGTACAAAAGTCACCAGACTGCTAGTGAGGTTGGCAGGAGTGATGAGGGAAGGAAGCTACCAGTAGACTGGTTTGTGAAAGATGGGATTTCTGAGTCTGTACTGCAAGAGCACAGGTTAGAACCCACAGGCTGCAAGGAAGGCAAAACTCACAGACTCCTCTATAACCCTCCCTTAAACTGAGCAATTCTAACCATATGTGCTTCTCTTGCCTCATACCATTCAGTGGCTTTCCTGTGTCCTCCTAGAAGAAGTCTAGACCCTTGGTGTAGTAAATCCTTCAGTATCTATCTTCTCCTACCTATTCAGGGTCAACTTGGGCAGATCTGTTTTTCTGCTATGTTGTGGTTATCTACAATCTTCCATAAAAGCATTATATTCTTTTTCACCTCCATTGCTTCTGCCTGGAACCATGTTCTCTGTCTGTATTTTCCTGAAAACCATCTAGTAAAAAATAAACACAGATATTGACTCTTCAAAGAAGGCTTCTCTGGATCACTAGGACTGTATTAATCAATTTTCAGAAATATCTCCAATATGTCTTCCACATTTTATACCCAGCCAAACTATGCTTAAGTATAAAGTCTACAGACAAACGTACTTAACATACAAGAACACTGGGGATATTGAGGAAACTACAAGGGAACAAATTTAGTCAATAAAACATGACTAGGGAAAGCATGACAAATAGATGAGGTAAGCACAGACTAGAGTCCCTGAAGAACTCTATCTAATATAATGGGGACATGTGACAGACCAGAATGAGAGTCACATATGCCCTGACAATACAGAAAAAATATTACTAAAAATATTTGAGAAAGGATAAAAGGTAGGAAGTAGAGCAAATTCTCAGATTGACAGGAGTCAAAGGAGAACATAAAAAGGCTTCATCTCAATTAATGGAAATAAATGCATATTTTTTTCTATATTAACACTAAGAAAGATTATGATTCACTGCTCATAGTAGGGAGCTAATGCATATTCATTAAAGCAATGTTTCCTGATACTTTTCAAATGATAGCTCTAAAAGAAAATTATATACTCACAGGGACTGAGGGAAGCAGACAAGACTATTCATGGCCAGAGGCTTGTCCAACTGCACTAAGACTTGTCATACATTGGATGAGAAGCTCTAGTTTAAACATATACAACACTAAAAATATTATATAATGCTTTAGTTGTAAAACTGATCAGCTGGGAGAAAATACAAACTCCTTATTTCTTTACATCTTTACTTTTTTATTATTAAGTAGGCTCTGTGCCCAACGTGGGGCTTGAACTCATGACCTTTAGATCAAAAGTCAGATGTGCTTCCAACTGAGCCAGTTAGGCATCCCCAAACTCCTTTAAATAGCAAACACACACACACACACACACACACACACACACACACACACACACACCAGAGCACATAATTAAAACAAACAAGCAGACAAAACTCGAAGAAAAAGAGAAAATACATGAGAAAATAATATGAGAGGAGCTGGGTCAAATATTTCTTGTCACATCATTAGATATATGACTTAATTTACCTATTAAAAGATGAAGACTTTCACATTAGATCACGAAACAGGTCCAACTCTATTCTGGGAACAAGAGATCTTTTAAAAATAACTGATTTAGAAAGAATGAAGATAAAAGGATGGAGCAAGTTATGTCAGGAGAAGGAAAACAAAATTCATTGGTTAGGGATCTTAAAATCAGAAACAGTGGTATTCAGATTTAAAAAACCCATTAATTGAGAAAAGACAGTATGTTTTGAAATGCTAAAAGTTGCAGTTCAAAATAAAGACATCAGAATCACAACCATTTGTGAACCAAACAACATAATTATATAACATTCTGAAAATTCAGAAGTTAGCAGGAGAAATACCCTGCAAACAACCAGCAGAAGGGCACTTTTAGCCAACTGTGTATTCAATGACAGATGAAGTACTAAAAAATGATATAATTCACACAATAAGGTATATCAAATAATGCATTTCAAGCTTTATGCATTGAAAATAAAGACTATACTTTCTTTTCAAGAATCCACATGGCAATCAAAACTGTAACCATATATTGTCCAAAATGGAAACTAATTTCTCCTTTCCAAAAAAGGAGAAATAGCATAGTCCACATTTTCTGATCACACTGTAATACCTAGGTATTAACAGCAAAATCAGAAAAATAAGCCAATTCCAATAGGGAGTCTTGATACTCTCTCAACTCCTGTGTTAAATGAAATACAAACCAAATTTACAGGTTGCTTAGAAAAACAATACTATAAAAGCACTGCATATCATAACCTATGGGAAATAGTAAAAGCAGTGCTTAGAGAAAAATCTATAGCCTTAAATATTTCTATCAATAGGAGGAAATAATAAAATTAAAACAATTAAATATTTGACACTATTTTTTAAACAACAAACTATATTTAAGAAAACCATAAAGGAATATAATTGTAAAGGGTGTATTAAGTTAGGATATACATTAAGTGGTAGAATCAATATTTTAAGTTTGTTTTGAAAAAAATTAGGGGTGAAACATTATATTATCATATTATTATAAAAAGAAAATTATAGATAACTACAGTTAAAAATGATAATTGGAAGTAAACACTGAGAAGGAGAAGAATATAGTCTTAACATTGTACAAATACATTTGAAAAGGGAAGAAGAGAAAATATTCTAGGAAGAGGTAAATGACTAAAACAAGTTTCAAAAAGAGACAAAATAAAAACATCCATTTTCAGAGATTAGACAGAAAAGTCTGACTTGAGCCCCATTCAGAAAAAGAAAGCATTAGGCCCAAAAATTTCACAGAAAAATCATTCCATGACTTTAAAGGATAGAGAATTCTAATGTTAAATAAATTGTAAAAGAGAGTATAAGAAGAACAAATAATAATAGTTAGCAAGAAGAATCCAGCCCCACATTATAAATTTATTATAAATAAAACTCAAGACTAATGGGATTTCATTTGAGAATTCAAGGACTAGAAAATTCAATGTTAGGAAACTATGGGTATATATTTCCAAAAGTTGGCCTCATGATTGTTAGAGAAACATCAGAATCACTCTTACTAAGGTCAGGAACAAAGTTAAGGAAATTACAATACCATTATTAATTGTATTGGATTATCAGCCAATGCAATTAAATAAGAGATACTGGATATATAAAAACCAGAAAGAGAGCAATTAAATTATTTGCAGATGATGAGACTGAATACATGGAGTTCTCAAAAGGAACAAATGGAAAAAACAATTATTATCACCAAAATTCTGTAAGGCGGCAGAGAACAAAATTAGGATGCTTTAATCCATGGCCTTCATATATACAAACAGCTCATTAGTAGAGGTAATGAAAGAAAAGACTCATTTATAATTATGCATAAAGAAGAAAAAAAACTTTTAGGAATAAAGCTAACAACAAAATGTGAGATTTATATAAAGGGCATAAACTGAAATTTAAGCAAAAGAAATGGACATAATGTGTCCTTGAACAGAAAGACTCATAAAGGTGATAAAAATTATAATTCTCTTTAATTTATAAATTAACCTTATCACAATGTAAAAACATAATGTTTTTATTTGTGTTATATGGCATATATGTATATGTATACATATACACACTTACCCTTGGTTAAATGAAGAAGCTGATTCTAAAGTGTATATATTTAAAAAAATGGGAAAAGTAAAAACACTCTGAAAGGTAGAGTAGTAAGGAAGAACTAGCCCTCCTTGATTTTGAAATTTATTACATAGACTCAGCAATTTAAAAATGCACATGGACAGACAGACCAACATAGAATAAAAGTCTGGAAATAGACCCCCAACATTTGAGAACTTAGAATGTCATAAGAGTGGCTTAAATGGGAAACAATGGCCTATATAAACATTGTTATTGGGATAACTGGAAACCATGTGGAAAAAATACACAAATTTGGATTAACATTTCATACCCTACACAGGGATAAAGACCACATGTGTTAAAAAAAATAATATAAAAATACCAAACACATAGTAGTGTCTAAAGAAAATATGAGAATTACTTTAAAATCCTAGAATATGAGAAGCCTCTTTTCTAAGTTTCAAAATATAGACAATATAAACAACAAATTTGATAATCCCACTTGATGAAAACCAAAAACTCAAGGCTATAAGCAAAATCACAAGACAAAAGACAAAAGACAAAATCAAAAGGCAAACAAAAAACTGGGGGAGAGAGCCCATCACAGAGAGTTATTCTAGTAGAAAGTAGAAATCAATTAAAAACAATTAAAAAACAATCAATTAAAAAACAAAACCAGAAAACCAAATACAAAAGTGGACAAACATATATCAATGCACAATTCATGGAAAAGATCTGAAAATGACTCAACCATATTAAAAAAACACACAACCTCACCAAGAATAAGAGAAAGAAAATTACACTGCAGAGAAATGCAATTTTTCACATACCATTTTGGAAAATTCCTAAGTTTGACAACACACTCTGTCAGTAAGTATGAGAAAACACTTCTATTCATTGAGGACAAGCTGTGGGTTTGTACATTGCTTATCAAGGGCATTTTGGCAATATCTATTGAAGTTACAAATGCATATGCTCCCTAACCTAATAGTTCCACTTTTGAGAATGTATCCTACGGGTAGATATACCTAAACATGCATAACAACAGGTACAAAGAAGATCAAGGGCAGTATTGTCTGTAATAGCCAACAACAGAGGCATGGTTAAATAAATTTGGCATGTTCATACAATGGAATATAACAAAGCTATAAAAAAAGAAAGGATGAGGAAGTTCTCAATGTACTGATATAAAAAGACACCTAAGATGTATTAATTGAGAAAAACAATATGCAGAGTTATATATACAGTATGCTATTTGTTTAAGAGGGGCCTGATGAGAATAGAGGCTTGTATTTGTTTGCAGATATATAAGAAAACTCTGGAAGCATGCAAAACCAATAACTGGTTGGTTTCTTGAGCAGAAGACAGAAATGGGAAGAAGCACTGTTGTTTTTTTTTGCCTCCGGCAACCATGTTATTATGTATTCAAAAATTTTAGAAACAAATTTAAGAAACAAACTAGACAGAATTATATGAATGCAACATCCCCCAAGATGCAAACACATCTGTCCATCCAGTCTCTCACACCTTTTTGCTCTCCCAATACTCTTGTTAGCCGGGCAGACAGTGCCAATCGGATTTTTAAAACACATTTACAAACTCTTGTGTGACTAGAGGGCACCTGTCCACTATCTCCTTTCAATCCGCCCAGGGCAGTGATTGAGGTCACCTGGAGAACAGGCAGCATTAACTCTACTGACTGAAGGCCCTCTGACCCCAAAGGATTATTGCCATTTGCTTCCTGTAGTAAGTACTCTGGCTGTTCTTAGGCCATTTGGGACAGGCCAGCTAGTTCAGCCTCCTCACCAAAACCAACCTTCAATAGAGGGAGTGCGTCCAGGACTTAATTGATGTGCAAAGACCTAAGTTTTGTAGTGCCTTGGAGGAAAAGAGCCAGAGGCTGGGCTCAGTGGAGTTCTAAAATGTTCTGAAAATTCAAATAGGTCTCTCTTTCTCTAGGGACAGTTTAGCTTGAAAGGTCATAGTCTACAAGGCACTTTCCCTGTGAGTCCACCTTTTACTCTTAGCCAGACTTCCCTTTGCATAAATGTGTTTTGAGTTAGTCTCCCTTGATTTAAACACACGAATCCCTCAGAAGGGAAGGAAGAAGCCTCTAGACAATATAGGTATTTTATGCCAGGCTAAACAATGCGAACTGCACTCTGCCGTAGTTTTCCCGGTGAATCAATGCAGAATTACTCATGTATCTGTCAAAGTGTCATTATCCATTAATGGGAGAAGAGCCCTTGTTTTTCATACTTGGAACACCTCAAGGTACTCTGAAAGGGAAAAAGATTCTTTTTATATAGAGGTTTAATTCTGTAAAGTACAACAAACAAACCCAAAGAAGAGGAAGAGAAGAAGGAAGACGTAGGAGGAGGAGAAGAAGGAGATGAAGAAGAAAATGGATAGGAAGAGGAGAAACAGAGTATGGATAGTAAGCACATATAAGAAACTAGCCCTTATTACTGGGGGCTATGTAGGTACTGTGATCTTCCTTAAATGAAAGCCTGGTTGCAGCACCTCCTGGGAATGCTGTCAGCAGATGGCCTACAGCTGTATGCCTCTTCCAGGTCAGCCTCAGTTTCGGTGGCCCTTCTTGCCCAAGATCACTGCCCCCTTTCCTGGAACAGTCCATATACGGGGACTGATCATTGCAGGAGTCACAGAGCCTGGCCTTCTCAGCCCAATAGAGGAGAACTCCCAACGGCTATTCTAGCTCCAGAGCTCCTTCTGAGGTTGGCTAAGGCTGCCCTTGTGCCTGGGGCAGTTCACTTTCCCCCTCTGCCCCACCTCACTGCCTTCCTCTCCCTTCCACATGCATTCATCTCTGAACACTCCCTGCATGCTAAGCTCATTCTAAGAGCCTGTTGCTCTGGGAACCCACGCTGTAGGCAGGACAAGTGCTGGGTGTTTTCATCTCTCTCCCTCAGTCCTAGAGTGCTCTGCCCCAGGCATTTTCATCTCTCTTTCTTTGTAAATGAGGAAACAAAGGCTGAGGGGGTTAAATAATTTTTTCTCGGGTCCACAATAAGTCCACTGCAGAACTAAGATCTAAACCTGCAAATATGCAAATATGGAAAGCACCTATTCTTTGCACTCCAACACACTGCCCCCCACAGAGAACCAGTGACATAAAAGGCATCATTCCAAACTTTCTGAAGAGAGTCCTTTCACTGCAAAACAAGACAGGTCTTCCATTCTTCAGCAGAAAGCAGAACCCACATTATCTGAAAATTCTGTTAGGCTGAGCTCTTGCAATTACCTGGAAAGGTAACAGTAAGCTATGGGTCTTTCTTGCTTCAGCACCCAAGGTAAAACCATTCAACTTGAAAGCAGTGTAACAGGTGGCGATTCCTATTTTTTTACAGTTGGGAATGACCAAAATGTAACATCAACAGAGTGTCCCACATAGAGCATCTCTCTCTACATAAGAAATAAGTTTAGGTTTCAAGGATTATTAATGCCATTAACTGATGGAGATGTTCTAGGTATTTATTTACAACTACCTTAGCTCACAATCAGATAATAATGGGAGGAGGGAGGCAGAGACAATGATGTTATTTTTACAGTCCTAAACTGAGCAAAGCAATGAGCAGAAATCATTTGACTTTCCATGGAATTAACTGATAGGACAGTAAAGTTCTAGAATCTTTTAGAGAAAGGCTTACATTTTAAGCCACCACTGTACTCCAACATGCTGCTTGGTTTCTCCACTTATGCAAGAATGGGACTGGATGGAATTGTTGGAGAAAGAAAACAAGTTATTTGAAGATTTGAGGGAGGAATGTTAGAAGAATGAAAAATAAAGGAGAAAAAATAAAACACACACACATCCTATACATAATTACATATATATTTTTTCTTTTTATCAATCCCTTGTTTAATCTCTCCTGATTTAGTCCTATGAAGTAAATGGTTGTTTAGAACCAGCTTTCGTGAGGAAATAAACTATGTTTGTGTTGTATTTTTATATTTAATTTGCTCTATTTATCACTTTATGATTATATATAGTACCTTGGAATGTAAATATTAATTTATTGACTGAATGATATTTTGTATTATTAAGCAACATTAAATTAAAAATACCCCAGGTGCTGCCTGCAGGATAGGTTTCTCATAATAAAACGGCTAAACAGGCGGTCAAATTATCATGTAGAACTTGCACCCATAGTCCTATGATTTGGTGGCAAGAATGTTATCCGCAGAGCCATTAGTGCCCAGTAACCTCTGTCTTTGCACATTTGCAAATTACAGATTCACATCCTTGCTCTGATTAGCTCCTGAAGTGCTGAACAAGAACTTGTAATTATGCACCGCAGTCCACTCTCCTGACAGACTGACATTACAATTTGTATCCAAGCCCATATAGCTACAGAATATAAAAGTACTATTGAATGAAATTAGTTCATTTGGATCCACTTGCATTAATGGAAAGTGTCATTTATATTGCAGAACTGGTTTTGTCTTTTATTCATTGCTGCGCTCAGCCTCCAGTGCTAAGGACAGATTATTCCCTCAATGTACCAGACTGAACAATTGCTCTCTCTTGGAGCTCATGGCATAGGGTGGTTTAGTGGGTAGTGAAATGTCCTTGGAGTCAGAAACTCTGCTGTCCTGTCCTCAAAGCATCACAAACTCTTTTGGTAATACAAGATAGGACTTCTCACACCTAGATACATGAAACATCCATCACTGCAAGAATTGAGAAACACATCAGATTCCAAGGAAAGTATCATTACAATAGATAACTTGTTTTGAACACCTTAGAAAAAAATGTAGTATATGAATTACTAATGATTCATTGACTTTTCTTCTTCATACTCCATTCTTAGGGGAACATTACCTAACAAGTCCAGGCCTATTTAAATCATTTTACTTTTTTTCCTGTGTTATTTTGGCTTCATTCCATGTTAATAATTTATCTGCAAATTCTTATATATTATCAATTCTTTTCCTTTTGCAAAGACTTTAAGTGTTCCATGATGTTTCATTAGATCATCACAGACTGATATGTCAAAATATATCCCCCCATCAATTTTGGAAAAGTACATAAGTGCCATGTCATACAGAACGGATTATACACATGTAATTTCTAACCAGTGGGAGCTTCCATTCTAAAGGAGACAGATGTAGATCAAATGGAGGTGTAGCAGTGGTGACAAAGAACAGAAGAATTTGGGACAACATGTATGAACACCACAATAAACGTTAAACATACCATTCAATATAGTGTGCGTATTATAGGCTCTGCTACAATCCCACTATTGTGAACTAGACTAGTTTGGCCAATTTGCCCATAAATAGCACTGTTTATATCTGGCATAAGTGTCCATTGTAAGAATTGTGAAGCGACATTTTATTGTTTTTGAACTGAAGCTTAAACATACATCTGTCACTTAAACCACTATATTCTATTTCCATACTTTATAACAATAATGGTAGATAACATTTTATAGAGGGCTTATTCTATGCCAGACATAGTGCTAAGTTTTATATGTATCATCTCACAACAGCCAGCTGGGGTGCAGCCTACAATTATCTCTCTTTTGTAAGGAAACAAGAATGGACATACTGGGAAGATTGTCCCAAGGTAGGATCTAATTTCTCCAAGCACACTCTAAAACCCATACTCTTATCAACTATTGGTTTGAGTGCTTATAAGTTACAATTGATAAAACTATTACAGAGCACTTCTTTGGGTGCCATTTAAAAAACTTTCATAAGGTAAAAACATTGGAGTAATTATTTTCTTTTAAGTTATTTACTCTGAGCTTGGAAAAGTCATCCAGTTGAGGCAAGAATTCTGAAATCAGAGGGAAAGTAGCATTTGGGGCAAGACGTAAGCCACATACCTTAAGTATAGATCAATTCATTATTGCTTCATTATTGCATTGATGGAGTCACTTGAACTACTCAATGTGGGCAAGTTTGCAAGGACTAAGGGAGCTCAATGTTCAGACTGAGAGAGATGGGAGGTACAGTTTGGAATTAATTAGTAAAACAGTTACCTAATGGGAAAGAAACTGAGGCTGATCAGTTTCAAATCAGCACTACACTTAACAGCAAATCACCTGCTTTGGTAACCTGAGATGATTGGTGGCAAGGGAATCACTAGGAGTTCCCAGGCTCTGGCACTTTTCAAGCACACAGAATAGGAGGAGAAACAATCCAGAGACTCAAGAGGGCCTGGAAACAAATGTCCCTTTTGTGTACTTTTCTCAGTCTCCTGTGTGCACTGGTATGAGTGTCAGATCCTGACCTTTGTGGAAGGAATGTTCTTGGGTCTCTGTTTACATCCCCAGCAGCTGTTTCAGTAATACTTCCCTTGGAGACGTGTTGGGGAGCTAAAGCTTCAATACAAATTTCACATCACTGTCTGCAGGCTTTTTTTCACTTGCTGTGTTTCAAATGGAATGGATCAGCCTGCCAAGAAAGGTAAAGCTATGGGACCACCCTTTCTGCAATAGAACTAGGTTGGACTTTTCTCTTTGCCTCTGTCTTTCTGTTCTTTTCTTACTTCTTTCTTTTTAAAAAAGTAATTAAGAATCCTTCCAGAATCTGGAACCAAATACTCCTTGTTTGTTAATATTCTTCTGTGATCAACTCAAGATTGGGCAGATCGGATACTACAATGAGTCTCTTGCTCAACAGCTGGGGTTTCGCTATGGAGCGGAGCATGTGACAGGAACACTGATGAGGCAGAGAGAGGGCTCTCCCTGCTTGAGCTGAGAATTATTTTTAATTACTCTCAGCTCTCAGCCTCCTCTCCCATTCCAGGCAGCCCTGAGACATAGCTAAGCTGAAACAAGTCTTATTTCCCAAAAGACCTCAGGGATATATTGGCAGGAAACTGTTCAGAGGTGTCCTTCAGAGACCAATGGTAGAATGCAGAGTCAATGCGACTGTCAGAATTTTGGGTATTTCAGAAATATAAGTGTCTCTCAGTTCCATCCTCTTGGTTAGTTCTAGACAGTCACCACTGGTCAAAAAATTGGTTTGGTTTATTTCTCAGTCATAATGCTGGCAACTCTGGCCAGGTCTGCGTTCCTTTCTGGCCTTCAGTTTCTCAATTAGTGTGAAGGGCACACATGTTTATAACTATCACACAGGAGAGCTGCGGTGTATTGGGAAAGGGACAGGTGTTCCCTTCTTGTGATAAACCTTACCTGGCTGTGCTGATTATTTAGGATGTCCTCTAGCTATGCTTCTCATGATCCTGTCAACATCCCTACTTTCAGCTATACTGGATTCCTAAATGTGTATGTTTATGCCTTCCTGATATCTTGCCTAAATACCCATTCCAACAGGAGGCAGTATATCTGCACCACTTGATCTTTCAGCCCTTGCCTCAAATACAACTAATCCTGGCTATCCTGAACTAGATCCTTTTTCTCAAGACCATTTTGACAGTAGTATCATTTAACTTTGATTCCCTTAGGGTTAAGCCCCTAAAAACATCTTTGACAAATGGAAAAGAAGCTCTGGTTTACCCTCACATGTTTTCTATTGGCACGCATTTTCATTTGGTCATCGCAACTGGATTTTCAGCTACCTGAGGACTATGTTGTATGTACGTGCTCCCAATATGTCTGAGCACTGCATTTTCAACAACAGGTGAAGGCTGGTGGAGAGCTACAGCAAGCTCTGGGCTTACTTACCATGGATGCCTTCTTTTACCTTTGTGGAGGGTTATCTATTTTGTTTTCTAAAACCTTCAGTTCATTGACTGAGTTGCACAGACACCGACTTTTGCTCTAATTTTGATTTTCAATCATCTCTTCAGAGAAGAAATTCAGTTGTCTGAAAATCTAATCAGGCCAACGATGGATCTAATGGTCAGACTGAGCTGAAAATAAATCTGCACCCTTAAAAAAATCTGTTTTGACAAGAATGACAAATAATGTGTTTCATTAAATAAGTTATTACTTCATAAAGAATCTGATAGGATTTAGCTCTAAAAAGATTCCCAAATGGTCACAGGGCTGTAGTCACTGGAAGTTACAGGATGCTGGAAAATATAAAACCATTTGAATTAGGTATTATTAGTCCCATTTAACAGATGAATAAACTGGACTGTCAAGGAAGAGGTTCAGGAATTTGTTCAAGATCATGCAGTTCATAAGTGGCAGAACATAAAACAGAGTCCAAAGCTGGCTGAATTCAAAGCCAGGGCTCTTAATTACTCCCTAAGACATGCTAATGACAAAGTATTTGCTTACTCTAATACTGTGATAAAAAATACAAAAAGAGAAGTCTCTGGGTTACAAAGTGAAAATGCATGGGCCAAGGCATGTCAACAAAACATCACAAATCTTGCAAAAGACAAAGGAGTGGGCCTTTATTCTGTAGTTCTGTAGGCAAGTGGGCCTGCCTTGTTCTTCAGAGAATGGAGACTAGGGTGTAATAGCCACACTAGGAGCAGCTCTTTACCCCCAAACAAAGACTTAATTTACAAATACCAGTGATGCAAAGTACCCTTGGGTTGTGTTTTTGGGTTCTGACTGAGGCAAGGTCAGTTAAGTAAAACATGCAATTAGATACCACATGGTTAGACACCTATAAGCAGGTGGAAATCCTGATTTCTCTATTTCCTCCCCTCCTTTTCTTCTCCTCTTCCTGGTATATTATTAAATACAGAACAGGTATTTGTGTTCAGAGAAACGGTTTGCTTTCATTTGCAAGACTTTTGCAAGGGGAGCTATTTCCTAACTCACTAATTTCCTTTGATTGTTTGTTTTACCTTTTATTTTAAAATAATTTTAGACACATGGATGTTGCAAAATAGTACAGAGAGCCTCTGTGTCCCTTTCACCAATTTGCCAGTTGCAAGTCACACCAAATAGATAAGAATCGTATGAAACTTAAAGATAGATGGGCTAATCTAGGAATGAATGCCTTGAAAAGAAAAGAGGCTGGTTTTTCTGAAGTCTGTTCTATTCTTCTCTCCCTATAGCTCAGTGTCATTTTCACTTCCAGGTTAGCTTTGGTTTTAAAAGTCCAGGACTATAGGAATGATTATCCTTGTATTTTTAGCTGTTCACAGAGCCAGAAGATATCTTCAGAATTTGGTTTTCCTTTTTAGAAATGTCACTCTATTAGACCCTTTATATCTTTCAGTTTGATGCTCTGAACCTTTATATCCATGGGACTATATCATAGACATCCTGGATGAATTAACCACAGAAAGTCACTATTGGAGTTCCAAAGACTGGGTGGAAGTAGTTGGAAAGTATCTTTTTCCATTGCTGGCATATAAATAAGCATTCCAGATCCTCTCAGACTTTCTCCTCTCAGTATATCTTGCTGGTAGAAGTCTGGAAATGGAAGAGTGAATGATGAACTCTCCAAAGCAAATAAAACACATAGACTAAAGTTTTATACCAGAGCCTTACCTCAGACTTTCCCCCAGAAGATACACTAAGGGGTATCTTAAAGGATAACTGGAACCAGAAAGGAAAATGTCAAACAAGAAGACTAAGAAGAAAAAAATTCAACACCACCTGAGTTTGACAAAGAAGTAGAGAAAAGGGGGCCAAAAAAGACAACAATTCAAAATGACAGCAAGGTTTCAAAATGTCATATAATGAGGGCCATAGGGTATTACAGGAATGAGATTTGTTTGTAACAGATTCAAGATGGTCTCATCTTGATCCAGTTCTAAAGATGATCATATGAATTAAGGTTGATATTTGTGAAGCCTAGCAAATACAGTTCCTGAATGCTTGTTTTGACAGCATTGTTACTAGTTTTTGGCCAACAAGGAACACTTTTCTCTTGAGATCTTTGATAACTCTTCACAGTGTTGTGTGAAGAAGTATGTACAGATAAAGTGGTGATTCCCTGGCTAGGGAAGAAAGACCCCTATTTTTTCAATCACTTACTATGGTAGACAGGCCCTGATGATTACCATGATAGACAGGCTTTCTGGTATTCACTTCCTTGTATATTTTCCCTTGAGTATGGACAGAACCTGTAATTTGCTTATAATCAATACTGCAAAGGTGTTGAGATGTCACTATTATAATTATTTTACATTATATAAGACTCTATGCTGCTAAGAGTCTCTTGCTGGCTTTGAAGAAGCAAATTTCCATGAATGCTTGGTTCTTTGAAGAAACGAGCTGCCACAAGGAAATAAAATAACCTGGCTGAGGTTGGAAACAGACCCCTCCCCAGTTGAGCCTCCAGATGAGTCATCCCTGATATCTTTAGTGCAGCCTTGTAGAGCACAAAGTTAAACTGTGCCCACCCTCCTGACTTAAAGAAACTGTGAGGTAACAAACATGAATTAAGTCACTAAATTTGTGGTAATTTGTTACACAGTAATAGAAAGTTAATACACATATGAAGTGCCCAATCTGCCGAGACTTCTATACTACATGCTGTGGGGCATAAGAAAGTAATATGAAACATCTGCTCAGAGAGTATTTACAACTTACTAGGAAAGACAAAGTACAAACCAGAAAGACCCTGAAAACTATATCAGGTAATATATAAAAACATATAAAAAAGGTTAGTTCTTCATTATAACCAATTTCTCTTCTTCCTAGGCACATCCTAGACAACATTTCCTAGCATACAGTGAAATTGTGGGTGGCCATGTGGCTGAGTTTATCTAGTAGAATGTGAATGGAATTAATGTGGACTACTTTTAGGTGTAGCTCATAAAATCCTCCCATATGAAAGTATTCATATTCTCTTTCCTTCTAAAAATTGGATTTTGACTCCAAAAGCCCCTGGAAGTCATGCTGAAGATAACACCATCTTTGTTGGCCAGGTCTCAGAATTCATATTCATATGACAGTGTAGAGGAGAGCCCCCCACTCATTGACTAATGGAACCACACTGGACTATATATATGAATGAGATAAAGCTCTTTTATGTTTGAGCAATATTTTGAGGGGGCCTATTTGTTATAGCAGCAATACTCTTCCCTATTTTTCACACCTTCCTTTTAATGTAATTTGATATTTTAAAGTGAATTAAATATTATGAACACAAACAAATCAAAGAGATGATAATTTTACTTTTTGCTTTTCAAACTCCAAAGATACAGACATACCCTATAGGGAAAGAGGGAAAAAAACAGGTTATATACCCTCTTGTGAATTCTTGATTTGTAAACCAAATAAACCATCATTTTCAATTTGAAACACTTTATATTTCATCATGAAACATCCCAAATGTGTAATACTCTTTTAAAAAAACCTCCATTTTTAGACACACAAAGGTTAAATTATCTGTGGACACCAAGAAAAGGGCAAAATTAAGGTTGAAAAGCTCTAGTGTCCCAAATCCTACCTATAGTAGGAGGAATAAAGTGATGATTCATAAGTTGGATTAATCCTAGTGGACTTTTTAGGAGAGATAAGTTCATAACTTGGTTTGGAATAAATTTACTTGATCCAGTATAAGCAAACCAAGGACTTCTTTTGGACTGTGAATGAATGAGCACAGATCATTGAGAGAATAACAAACAGTCTGGCTTGGATGGATGCATTAGATCACATTGAGAAGTAAGGAGTGTAGAGATAAAAGGTACCAGTTGCCTTAAGTACTTACAGTGTGGGCTTTGGTCTTCATCTAATAGGTAAGCTAAGTCAGAATTTCTCCAGAGAGGTAATGGAGTAGAAATGTGTCTTGAAACAATTGACTGGGTACATTGTAGAAGAGTGCATTATAGTAGAAACATACAGAAGATAGATCCACCAGGAGGCTGTTATAGAATTCCAAAACTGAGATTAAGAGATTCAAGATTAGACTGGTATCTATGGAAATAGTAGTTTCATATTTACAAAAGGGATGAAGTTAGAGAAAAACAGACTTGTAGAAAAGATTTCCCAGGAGTAAAAATATATATATATATATTATTTTTAATTAGTAGATTGAATGGAGAAAAGGAGAGCAAAGGAGAATAGAGGCCTCTTGAGAAGTTCCAGGTGCTGGGGAACAGGTAGATTGATTAATTCATCACGTCTCTCAACCATAATGACTCAGTATGCCCTATATTCCAGGCAGTCTGTGAGGCATGGGGAATTCAAAGAAGAATAAGACTTTGTTTATCCCCTGAAGATCTCCCAGTTGAGTGGGCTAGTGTGGCAGGAAGCTGTCACAGGGATACCAGTAAAGTATCATGGGAAAACATAAGGCAGAACATCTGATTTTGCTCATGGGCATCTGGGAAGGCATATCCGAGAAGATGACATTTCTATTAGGCTATAAAGGACTAGTCTAAATTTTCCAGATGAAGGATAGAGGGAAAGGCATTTCTGGCTAAGGAACAGCAAATACAGAGCAAAAAAATATATATATATAACTTCTGTTAGTTGGTTCTCCTGGTAATAAGGTCACTGTACATGGAAGTTAGGATGGGTCAAAGAAGTGGGAGAGTTGGATTTGCTTCAAGAAGCCTCATATTTATTCAAGAAGCCCCATAAATCATATTTATGCTATGTCAGTGAGGTTTTGGGATTTGTTTCCAAATGGTGTTATCAGTTATTTCATGGGCAAACTGAGATTTATCACCTTTGGAAAACTATATACCTACCATGTACATCCAGAAGCAAGGTATGCAAAACAGAAGTCAGTTAAGGGAAAAAATATTAAACTGGATGTAATAGAACACAGGAAAAAATCAGAAAGAGATAACTAATCATCAAATAATGCAGAAGAAATTTATGCACTGTCAAGTGATAATCCAATCACTTAAACTCTAAAGAGTTAGGACTACAAATAAGAAAACTTACACAAATGGTCCAGCTACCAGAATGCCCAAATGTCGTGTCATTTGTCTGGGCATACTCTTTGATCATTTAAAAGAAGGAAAGAAGAAGGAAGTAATTCCATTCAGCTTGCTTGATTCATTCTTCTATACTACAAGCCAGTGAATCTGAAGTCTGGTGATAAATGAGGCATGAGGATGTGAGAGTTCGCAGTGAAGGGAGTTGAGTGAGAAAAGGTAAGAACAGCAGGGGCAGGGTACAGAGAAGTTTTGAAAACCAATATGGTTATCTTACTGGGTTAGGGAAACAAAGAGCTAGTCCCCTTTTGGATAAGACAATGGAGACCAAAATTAAGTAAAAGGAGGCAGACACACAGTCAGCTTTCTTGAGTCTGGACAAAAATAGGAGAGAACGTAGGCCAACTGCACAGAACATGGAAACAGCCTAGGTCAATGTCAAAGTCTCCCTAAATGCAGAATAGGCTCAGATAAGAGAAAGGGCACTTCATACTCTGAGTAAATGCCCTCTCTCTCTACCTGTTGGGGAGTAGAGGCCAGCATGCATGATACTACTGCCTATAGAGTGAAGTCACCTTTCCATTTTAGGGGAAAATAGTGGACATTTAAACTTGGCTTTTCGAAGAGGATTTTAAAAGATAGCTTCCCTCCAAATAGCTTCTCTTCACTCTGTTCTTACTTTATAAGTATCAATTCCTTGAGTTGACCAAGCCACACTTAGAAATGGCCAATAGGTACCATTCATTAAATACACAAGAATCAAATCCTACAGGGATAGGCAAAGAAAGACAGTGTCCTTGCTTTCACAGACCTCTTTTCTCAGAATACCCAAATATTAGATCAGATATATTTTTGAAGATACCATATAGTCCTCTGCCTTTACAACTTAAAAAACAAAGTATCAGGTTTTTTTTTCCCCCAAACTCTTAATGTAATTTTAAAATACCAACCAGATAAAAACAATGAAGGGAAGTCTAAGCCCCACCTTCTGACCTGCCTACACTCTCCCACCTCTATTCCCATCTCCAATGCCTCTCTGGCTCTTATACTGAACCCAGAGTTTCAGTAGAGACTCAGATAACACAGTTTTAAGTCACTTATTTAGTCTAATTTTTCCCCCTTGGAAGGGAGGCCAATTGGTTGTACGAATCAGGCAATGGTGAACAAGAGAGAATATCATCAGGCTTGGAATCAGGATATTTAGTCCAAACTGTCCCTCTAATTAACCATTTGACTTTGCTAAGTCTCTTAATGGCCTCTGTTTCTTTATTTTTATATCTCTCAGTTTGTAATGGGTGTTCTACAATGGCACTTCTATCTGTAATATTTTAGAAATCTGTTGCTTTTTCTATCCCTAGCTTCTGTCAAAGTGGACTTCACATTGTGAAACACTCAAATGTTTTAGAAGTAAGGTTGGTTGAGCTTAGTTGGTGAGAAAGGTTTGTTGACAAATGTCACAAGGTCAATGTATGTTGTCATAGCATTGACAAAGGTGGGGGGTAATGGCCTAGTGCCCTTATTCATTCAGCTTAAGAATAAAAACAGAAAGACATCTTCATCATAGAATATCCCTACATGGACTTGACTCTCTCAAAGTCCAGGCAATGGGCAATGGAAAAATTCAATGTGGGAGATACTCTGAATATTTTAATCTAAGTTTAATCAAAGAAAGACACTTAGGCATTACCCCAATCAGGAAAGTATGAGGCATATAAAACTTACTGAATATTATTAGCACAAGGCTTCCCAGCCTTTGCCTGATGATCAGATCACCTAGAGAGCTTGTTATGTATATGGATCCCTAGGCCTGTGAAAACCTTTGATTCATAGGTCTGGGGCATATTTTTATCTGCCACAGTTGATTCTGATTGTCAGGCAAGTATGGGAAACACTGTGTTAGTACAAACCCTCTCTATCTTTTACCACTCAGGGAAAAAAAAAAGACCAATATAAATCATGTATCAGTTATGCTGTTAATCAAAGCATTAGTGATTGCCAGCAATCACTGGCAAAATGTGCAAGAAAACTTCCAATGACTTCATCTAAGACATCTTAAGAGAAGTCCCTCTGTAAAGGAAGCACACATGTGGTATATATTCAGTTCTAGGATATATGTATTGTTAATATTTTCTCTGCCATCTGACAGCATATAATTGACCTCACTGCAACCTACAGAGGAGGGAGATTTAGAAGCGTACCAGTACGACAGGGAAATGGCCCAATTATGCTGAGACTTGATGTTCTCTTAGCAAATCAGATATAGACAGCATGCTAAGACACAAAGGGAAGTGGAAGGCACTGGGAGAGTGTCATTAGATGAGAGAGATGAAAGGTCAGCAATTATTCTAATCATCTACGGAGAGGGTACAGTAATGCTTCCTATAATTGCTGAGTGATGCATGAAGTCAATAATTTTAACTGGCCTTTAAATTTTTTTTTCTAGAATGAAAACTAATTTTGCTTTTCATCCCTTGGGCTAGTGAAAAGTATTAATCACTCCCCCATTAAACAGCAGCCAAACCAGTCTGCTTCAATATCCCTCACTCAAGATGAAGAAGACCAGTGATAACCAGGGGCTCATGTCTAGTTTTGAATGATATCTGTTTTATTTGGATGAGTGGCCATTAGTCTTTGTATTGATTCTTGTGTTTTGTTTTGTTTTGTTTCTCTCCTTTTCCTCCAGATCTGATATCTGCTAAATCTTGGAATTTTGGAAAACCAATTGTAAGAAAAATCTATCTCTGATAATGTGAAGATAAATGCTTATAAACTAACTTTCTAGTGAGTGGAAACAGGAGCACCGTTCTTTGCATCCCCCCCAAAATAGTATTCACGTAAGTCTAGATACATAACTGCTACTAAAAACAAGAACACTTTTGCATTATACTAGTTGTTTATGTACTTGATTCTCCCTCCAATACACACACGTGTACTTACACATGCAGTTGACTAAGATAACTGCCAGAAAACCAAACGCAGGAGGCCTCAATAAATGACCAATGAGTGAAGAAAGAATGAAAGAATGAGTGAATGAATGAACCAACAAATCAATGCCATGACTCTGTTCCTAGAAGTAAAGTTTCCTTTTGGCATTTGTGCTCTAGCTGAGGGATGCAGACAAAATGGAAGATAGGGTGTCAGAATCCCACTGGTCACCATCTCCAGGCTCTATACACATATCACAAAAGCATTCACCCTTTCAATTCTATATCCCTTCATTTAGTGACTCTATTTATTAAGCATCTACTGTGAGCCAGGCACTATTTTAGGTGTCAACATCAAAGCAGTGATTTAGTGAAATCAGACCACCTGAGTTTAAGCCCTGCTCTGCCACTTACCACATGCATGACCGTGGATCCATTACTTAGCCCTCCTATGCTTTCTTTCCCACCTGTAATATAGTCCCTCCTTCATGGGGTTATAATGGTGAGCATGTAAATGAATTAGTACAGGCAGAGTGTTTAGAACAGTGTCTGGCACCTGGCAAGGGCTCAGTTAATATCAGCTGCTATTATTATCATTAAAATTCCCCCTCCCTCACTGGGTTGTAACTCCTTGGGGGTTTCATCTACTCTTGGATCTCTAGGAACTAGCCCAGGGCCTGACAATGGTTTGGTACTTAAGGGATGTTAGTTGAATAATCTGAATTCTATTTGGAGTCCCATAGTCAATCCAGTAAACACATTTACTAACAGTTTTAGCCCTAATTTTAACTCATTCCAAAATCAACATTTGGGTTAAGGAACACTGCTCATTAGGCCCATCCATCTAAACACAGTGTAATTATAGCAAAGGCTGTTTTATCCAGTGTTCTGTAATTGGAGCTTCCTATTCACTAGCACTTCCCAAATTCCCACAATAATCACTGATGTTCATAATGACAGCCCCGAGGCAGAGCAGAATCCTTTCGGATAACCAAGAATGAACGATTACACCATGTTCTGTCTAGCTGAGGGCATTTCACTGTTTTCTTCGTCTTTGAAAATATGTAATCCCTGGTTGTTATCCATGGGGAATCTCTTTTTACCAGAGATCAGATTTCTTACAGAACACCACCCTTTGATCAGCTCAGGTAACTGTTTACTGTACTGAAAACCGATGACCTAGCTGGCCCATGATCATATGTGTGTGTGATACATAATTAGGTCATAACCTGGTCTTTTCCTTTCCTTTTCTTCTTCTTTTTTTTTTCTTTTTTTTTAGTAGAAAATTCTGTAAGTTAGTCTGTCAAAAAAGCACTCCTTCTCCCAGATCACTGGGTCATGGCTACTGTTTCAAGGGGAAAAAAAAATCCTAATACTTGCTACTCAATGCTTTCCCTCCAGCATTTTAAATTTCAGTTTATAGTTAATCCTTTTCATTTTAGTATTTGACTAATTGATGGAGATGATACCTTTTAAACATAAAATGACTACTTTCAACCATAGTCACTATGTTTATAGCTTTTTAATTTTTTTGCACATATGAGTTTAATGTGAGTAGGGGTAGAATAACACTTTGTAAAGATCTTTATGGATTATCTTAATTATTGAAAATAGTTATCAGAATGGGAAATCTTTTGGAAAAGTACTCTAAATTACAATCTGTGCAACTTTAGACAATTTTCTTATTGACTAGGTGCTTCAGTTTTTTCAACTGTAAAATGGCATTAGTAATCAGTCCTATTTCACAGAATTGTAAGGATTATTTGTAAAATGCTTAGAACAGTGCCTGGTATATAGTAAGCAGTCAGTAAGTGTTAGCTATTAATCATATAGTTTGTCCCTCAATTTATGTACCTTATAAGAGTGTTGGGTCTTTTGAGGATCCTTTGTATTTATTATAGAGTTATCATTTCAGATTGTTAGAGGAGGAGGAGAGGAGGTGCGAGAAGAGGGAAAGGTGAAGAGGAGGAGGAAGAGAAGGAGGAGGACAGGGACAAGGAAGAGAAGGAAGAGGAGGAGAAGGAGGAGAAGTAGTGCTTCCAGCTGCAGCTACCACATCTGCCTGCTGCTGTATTGAGATCCTGAATTCAGAACTCTGACGCGGCATGCTATCCTTGTCCCTGAGGGACAACTAAAGTGCCCATTTATTCTTTCTCAACGTATTTCCCTATGAAGTGGAGGTGGTATGTCTTTTTCTTTTTCATTCTGAAGAAATCTCAGTTGCTTGGTAACAAAGCAGAAAATCAATGGCGAGCATGGCCTCAGCAGCCCCAGTACACTCCATACCCTGGCCTTCTGTCCTGAAGAACACTCCTCGGCCACTGTGTCAGCTTGCAGATTCTCAAAGCACTAGACCCCAGGTGGCCGGATGCCACTTAGAAAGAAAGCAAGGTATAACTTCCTCTAAAAGTTCTTTGCAGTAATGACTGAAATTAACGACACCAACGTGAAATGAAGAATTCAGATTAACAGCTAACTCACCAAGTCCCCAACCCCACCTAGTCCCCTTATTCCTGTCCCTTGTGAGCATCAACAGAAATGTCTGGAACATTCTCCAGTGAGGCTATGAGGGGTAACACCTGTGTTACTCTCTTTTCCAGGTACCTTGACCTCCTGTACCCATCATATTTGGCCAAGAAAAGGGACATATATACATGGACCATCAAACCAATACCTGTGGCCAACACAAACTACTCCCATAAACCCGCACATCTTCTACAACTGTCAGGACCAGGCTACGTGGTGAGGTCCCATCTCTTCCTGTTCTAGCCACCCCTCCTCCATACTATTGCTCAGGTTTGCATTTTACATTTTGCAATCTCCTTTTCATGCCTAATGTGATCCTTAAAATAACTCCTTGAAAAACAGAGCAGGTGTTATTATCTCTATCACAAAATAAACCAAGATGTTAACTCAGGCATTCTGGTGCAGAGTGCAGGAATTGTTCTGCTGCCCTACACTGATTTCCTTCCTTCATTTTTTTTATGGACAATAATAACTATAGTAAGAGCTATTATAAAGCACTTACCATGTGGTAATTAACTCTTCTATGTGTTTTGCACATTGATTCATTTTAACTTTCTGTGCATTTTACAAATGCAGAAACTGAGGTACAGAGAGATTAAGTGACTTGCCTAATGTCATACAACTAGAGTGAGGATTCAAATCCAGCCAGTTAGGCCACAGAGTCTGTGTTTCCAACCCCACACTCTATATTTTGTCATAATGAGTAATGAGAAGATAGTTTGGTGAAGCTAGAAGAGTATTTTTGTATACTCTCTAGATTTAAGTGTGATATGCATTCCTAACGTGTGACCACATCAATACATTTATAATGTGCTATAGAAAAACATTCAATGTGTGAATTAGCATCAACAGCTAAGGAAGTGACTGATGCTCAAATTCAGTGGAGAAAGGAAAGGTAAGAAGAATGGTACTGATTTAACAAATATACTTTTAGATAAGTCTTTCGATTAAGAAGTATTTGTGGACTGCCACAGATTGGAGGAAACCAAGGAGACAGAGTAAGTAAAATATGGTATTTTGGACTAAACTCTAGAGCATAACAAGATTATTAGCTGAAAAACCAAGAAAAGAGTCTACAGTTAATAGTATTGTATAAAAATGAATTTCTTAGTTTCAATAAATGTACCATGGTTATAGAATATGTTGCCATTGGAGGAAGCTGGGTGAAAGGTGTAAAGAAACTCTATATCTATCATCTTTGCAAATTTTCTATAAATCCAAGATTATTTCAAAATAAAAAGTTTTAAGAAATTTTTGGTAGGTGGAGTATATTTCAGACTACATTTATCAACTGCCTTTCCCCAAAGTGACAACTTCAATCCCTATTTTTTCTAAATAATTGACTCTTTCCTATGTCTTTTAAAGATTTTCCTCCTTGGTCCCTTGCAGAAAAGATCGATCTTAATGATGTTCTCTTTGCCTCCTTCATGCAAGGCCTCCAAGAAAGATGGGTTTGGAGGATGATCATGCTTAATGAAACGGAAACTCACGTCTCCTTTCTGTTGCTCTCTGTATGTAACCAGTTTTCAAGTTTCTGGGAGATTAGTTGAAATTTTTACAGAACAGAAATAGTCTCCCTAGTCTGCCTCAATGCAGCCATTTCTCAGATGAAACAGGAGGTTAATGAAGATGGCAGAACCCATTATTAATTTTTTTTTGTGTCAGGAAACAATCTTTTGATATAAAGAAAGGATTCTATTTGTTTTAATGATCTCTCTATATATTTTAAATTTTTTAATGTTTGTTTATTATTTTGAGAGAGAGAAACAGAGCAAGAGCAGGGTTGAGGGAGGCGGGCAGAGAGAGAGAGGGAGACACAGAATCTGAAGCAGGCTCCAGGCTCTGAACTGTGAGCACATAGCCTGAAACAGGGCTTGAACCCACAAACTGTGAGATCATGACCTGAGCTAAAGTCAGCCGCTTAACGGACTGAGCCACCCAGGCATGCCCCTTTAATGATCTATATTTTTAAGTAAACCACTTCGGGCTCAAATATAGTCAAATTTCAAAAAAAAAAAAAAATTAGTAAGATAATTCGTTCCAGACATCAAGTATACATTTAATACATACTTATTAACTTTGCAATTAGATTACACTTTTGGTACATTCATTGAAGAAACATTTATTGAGCACATACTATATATGTTAAGGATGGACAGGACTAGGACCCTGTCTTTAAGGAACATGTAATCTGGCAGAAGGAAATGAGTAAAAAAGCAAATTATGACGCTTAGACACTGTCCCTAGTATGACCAGCTTTTTGTCATTCAATTCAATAGAGACATTTTCATTAACTAATATAGACCTTGTGGAAATTTTTGTTGAAACACAATGCTAATGCTTACCTTATATTTAAAACTTGATAATAATATATTCTGTTGAACCAAACTCCTTTGGAGATTTTAAGAAATGAAGAGGCTCTGAGTTTACATTTTAAACCATCTTTTAATATATTATTATTGATGGATGAAATAGCTACTTTTCAGTCTAAGAAAGCATGACAGATCAGAGCTGGAGTAAAATCCAAACGCATTCATCCCATGGTAGATTGTATTTCAGACCTCATTTATAAACTACCTTTAGGATAACTTCAAACTTTTTTTTTCTTTTCCTTTTTTTTCCCCCTAAATATTTGCCTCTTTTCCATTTACGTAGCTATGCTGGAAGGAATACCTCATTGGCTCAAATGTTTTTGGATACTTGCCCAAACAAAGATTTTAGCATGCATCTCTCAAGAAGACATTGTCACTAACATAGCTTTGTCCACTTCTGTAGGCACTGCTCTGGGCTAAAGCCCTCCTATAAATCTCTAAATCCATTCTGAATGTACAGCTTTCAAGCTTTCAGGTTCTATTCTCTTGTCTTGAATTGTCTGTTGTACTCATTAATTACCTTTTTGTGAAAGAAAAAAGAAAAAAAAAAAAGAAATCTCTCTCAATTTCCCTAAAGCCCCAGACCTTTCTTATGATTCACCAAGAAAAGCAATTATCTTTTTGTACGGTATTGATCTGTCTGGACATTGCCTCTCAGTGGATCATCCATTTAGTTCTGGAATTTAAAGAGCCTCACAATGCTAACCCCTGTGTTGCCACCTGAATTAATGTCCATTATTCACCTGTAGGTACCCACCGATGGTCAAGTTCACTATATTAAGCTGTTTCACACTGGAATTTCACTCAGATGGAAAATACTTTGGTGTTCATACTGTGCTTTTGTTTGGCATTTCTTCATTTAGCACCATTTAAGACTCTAAACCTTGGTGGTGCCTGAGTGGCTCAGTTGGTTAAGCATCCAACTCTTGATTTTGGCTCAGGTCATGATCTCACAGTTTGTGAGATCAAGCCCCCCATCCAGCTCTGTACTGATAGTGTGGAGCCTGCTTGGGATTCTCTCTCTCTCCCTCTCTCTCTGCCCCTCCCCTGCTTGTGCTCTCCCTCTGTCTCAAAATAAGTAAACATGGAAGATTCTAAACTTGGATTACCAACAAATCTCCAAAATTGAAAGCATGCTTTTTGGGAGGAAACACATGAGATTGTTCATTGAAGCCTGGTAGAATTTACTATGTCATAGTACTTTCCATACATGATTGATAAAATTGTGTGCAGGAGTATCTGGCCATGGAAATACAGACATAATCTTCTGAGACTTCATGTAATTCATGATACCACTAAATTCTCTGAAGGTTTCATTGGTAAATATATTCTAGAAAATGATACATTAGCACTAACACTAAGCATGTTGCAAAATCGTTTTGAAAAGAGAGACAGCATTGGAGAATAGGGACCTACTGACAAATTCAAATGTTTTTTTTTTTTCTTGACTTACTGATGCATAAAATCTGGTTTAGAGTGATTTTTCTAGCTCATGAACTAGTTTTCTTAATATAAACATTAACTAAATATTAACATTAAACTGCATTTTAATTGATTCTTTTGAAGCTTGGATATAATACACTAGGACCCAAGAGCCAAGACTTTTGGATATTCTTTCTGAGCTGGCCAAGCCAGTTCAGCAAAAAAGTGGTACCTTCCTGATGTGGGCTCTCTAGTTCAGTAGGTATACTAATAAGTTCCAGGAGTCCATCTATGAGAAGACAGAGAGATGCTCAATTATTACTGGTCTGGGTCACAGTTGTTACGGTCTATAATTGCCAGTTGATTATGTCTATCAGACAAATCATTGTCTCCTAAATAGAGACATTCATAATCTTAAGATGATATAAAAATAGTGAAGATTTTGACAAAAATAACATTTAAACTAAGCATGATGCTTCTTAGTGTTCAAATATATTCTCTACCTGAACTTACTCCTTACATTGGAGAAAATAGATTACCCTTCCCGAATCAATTATTATGTGGAAACTTTTGCCACTTGTCTGTCATGCTAACTGGCATTTGTAGATAGACTCACACTCTTCCCCAAAGATATGTAACGTCAAATCTTATCAGAGTATATAAAACCTCCCTGGCAAGATTTTGAGGGTTCTGCTAGCAGTAAATAATTCTCAAGATTTTCCCAGGTATGCGGTATTGGTTTCCCCAAAGCCTTGTGACTGGCTTTCTCTCTTGTTACTAAAGGTAGGAACCATGCAGGCACATGAGTGGAAAAGCTGATAAAACAATCTCTAGGTTTCATTTTATCACCTTCCACTCTAGGGGCCAACATGACAAGAGTGTGCCATAGAATAGAACAGTGTGGAGGCTGAATGATTCAAGGGACAGATTGTGTAGGCATTAGGAAATCCCAGGAAGAAGAAAGAACCTGGATTTTGGCAGTAGGTACACCTGGACTTAAATCTCGTCTCAGCTCTTTGCAAGTGGCAGGGAACTTGGCAAGTCATTTAACCTCTGGATTTTGGGTCCCCAATTGTTAAATGAGGATAATAGCTTCTATCTTTGAGATCATTCAGGGGATTACAGAGAAAAACAAAACAAAACAAAAGCAGACACACCCACCCTACACAAACACATTCCTGCACTCAGTCAATGCTTTCTGAATAACGGGCATTTTTTTTTTTTCAACGTTTATTTATTTTTGGGACAGAGAGAGAGCATGAACGGGGAAGGGGCAGAGAGAGAGGGAGACACAGAATCGGAAACAGGCTCCAGGCTCTGAGCCATCAGCCCAGAGCCCGACGCGGGGCTCGAACTCCCGGACTGCGAGATCATGACCTGGCTGAAGTCGGACGCCCAACCGACTGCGCCACCCAGGCACCCCACAGCGGGCATTTTTATAAAACAATAGTCACTCCATTTAAAAGGAGTTTTTGGTCTAATGAAGTACAGTAAAACCTTGTTTTGCAAGCATAATTCACTCCAGAAGCATGCTTGTAATCCAAAGCACTGGTATATCAAAGTGAATTTCAAGAACCATTGGCTCAGTTGTGATCATGTGCCATTTGACGTCACGTACTACTCCTATTGCCAAGACATCATCAATTATGAACTTAAAATTTATTAGAAATGTTCGTTCATCTTGTGGAATGCTCACAGAACAAGTTACTCACAATCCAAGGTTTTACTGTGTTTGAATTGGGGCTTTCTCATGAAAGGTAAATTATTAGATATATGGAGGGGTGTTGAATTGCTTCTTAAGAAGGGTCTTCTTTCCTCCCAGGTGAACTCCCACCTCTACTCCAACTGCAGTGAATGTTCACATTTGTGATTATCTGTATTAATCATGTAAAATATAATAAAGAGGAATTCCGGAAAGGGCTCTAGGAAGAGGGAACTCCAAAAGGAAGTCGTTCACATTTATTCTTGGGCTATCCTTTGAGTAAAATGAACCATGTATCTACGATTGGTAGTTCAATACTAATGCAGATGCTAAACTACCTGACCTACCTGTGCAAGCTCCAATAATTTTTCCTTCTCACGTGGGAGCCAGGTGTGGCTTGGGGTTTACCTGATTGGCTTAAGTGCCACTGGCACCAATTCAGGAGCACAGGAAACACGTTATAGTGTACAGAGACTCCCTTCCTCTATGTAGTCCATTACATAAGGCCACATGCAAGGAAAAATGCATAGAAGAGAAATGTTAGGCATGAACAGCACTGGGGCTGAAGTCCAGCCTCTGAGAGGCTTCGTACCTATGAAGAATATTACATACTACTGGCACAAGAAGATAGGCCAATGCAACCCAACTGCTAAATTGGACACTCCTATTTAGCAACCCTGGATATTTTACGCATTCTCTGCCATTGCGCCTATGTTTCTAAAATAATGAGGAGCTGCGGTGCCTGGGTGGCTCAATTGGTTAAGCGTCCGACTTTGGCTCAGGTCATGATCTCGCCATTACCGAGTTCAAGCCCTGCGTCAGGCTCTGTGTTGACAGTTTAGAGCCTGGAGCTGCTTCGGATTCTGGGTCTTCTTCTCTCTCTGCCCCTCCCCCACTCATACTCTGTCTGTCTGTCTCTCTCTCTCTCAAAAATAAATATTAAACAATTAAAAATTAAAATAAAATAATGAAGAAATTTTGGGTGTCAACTATAGTGTTGTGCACATTACATATGTGTTCATATTTCATTTTCTTAACAGGTGTGGAGGGTATAAATTATAACCCTGTAGTACAGATGGGGGAAGTGACCAGGAACTGCTTACAGCCATCCTAGGAGGAAAAGACAGAACTAGGCTCAAAACCCAAGTTGTTTTGACAGAGGTCAAGACATTGTTGAAAAGATGCCTTGCTGGCTTCTTCCTCTGAGATCTCCTGACGTGGTCATTGCAAGGATTCCAACTTTCTCCCAGTCTCCAAATCTACTTGCTCCTGTTGCTTGTAACAGATGACCTTAAAAGTTTTCTCACTGGTAAGTTTAAGATATCAGATGTGAACTTCCTTGACTCCTCCTACTCATAATTTTGGTTCACTTCCCTAATCCCTGCTCTCTTCTTTGCTCCACAGGAGAGGTGACCAAAATTAAACCTTCTACCTTGGTTTTCCTTCCCTTTCCCTGCCTTCTCCTGCTCTAAATTGGCCAATTTGGTCCACCTCTTCACCATGCATTGTCAATCTCTGACTTTGTACTGATGTCCTCTCTTCTGCCTGAAAATGTCCTCATGTCTCCTTTTTTGCACTCAGGCACACTCTTGTCTCTATCCCACTACTTTGATGGAAATGACCTTTGAGTTGCAACTCCATGAGATAAGTAGGGCATATATAGTTCCCAATTTCTCATATCAAAAAAGTGATCGCCGCAAGTTAAGTAACTCTTACTCAGGACCCCATGGTCTTGAACCCTATGGTCAAGATTTCTATGGAGGCAGAAGTAGGGATAAAACTCAGTTCTTCCATTCTTTTTCTATATTCAATGCCAATGACTACTTAATACCCATCATGACGATTTAAGATAGCCTCTTTCGGGTCACCACAACTAGTTCTACTTTTGTCTCTGGAGACCGCCTCACACATGGAACAGAGCTGCCAGCCTTAGGTGCTGGGGCCCTGCTTATGATAAGTGACACATCTCTAATTATCGCATTTCCCCGACATCGTAATCCATCCTACCAGGTATGAAGGCCCATTAATAACTCTCCGGGGAAGGGAGGCAGCGTACCAGATGCAGTCCTATCACATGATCTGTTCTCTGATACAGAGTTCCCGTAATCAGTGCTAACATGCCCTCCAAAGTGTCACAACACTCATTGTCTCTCAGCCTCTCACAATATACATCAGGAAGCAAACCCCCTTATCATTTAATAACACTCCCTGATACTGAACACTGGAGAAAATGGAAATACTCCAAGGGAGTGGAGAAAGCTAGTTATGTGAGGAAGTTATTAAGGTTGTAACACAGGCTCTCACTCAGTAGAGAGTTCAGACAGATGAACAGATCCTACTTTAACCCTACTGCTGCCATCATCCTCAGGCTGGACAGACTTCTGGCAGAATGGGGCCCGCATGCACAGAGAGGATATGCTTCAGGGAAATGAGAAGAAAAACAAAAATATGGATCTGTGTTTGTGCTCTGCCGAACAGGGTTTTGTGTCATTTTTTTCACCGTGAAAGGAAATACAGTTTGACATGGAACACCAGTTGAAAATCTGTCCTGGGATTCAGAGCTGATTTGGGTCATCAGCATACACAAAGGCCTCAGTGTACATGTTCATACAGTGGGAAGGGAAATGCTTTTCTCTGTTTAGCATGGGGGCATGCTACAAAATGAAATGCAACGGTTTAAGGCAAAGTGCTCTAAGCTTTTAGGAGAAATTACTAATAAAATGATGACAATAATGACACCTGACATTTAAAGAAACCTTAGGATGGGGCCAGGCGGTGTATGAGGGCTCTCAATATATCATCTCATTTAATACTCACATCAACCCACATGGAGCTTTATTATCCTCACTTTCAACAGATGAGGAAATTGAGGCATGGAGAAGATATGTAACTTTCCTAAAGTCATAGAGCTATTAAATAACACTGTTAAGTAACAAAGTCAGGATTCAAATGTGGAAAGTCTGGCTCCAGAGCATGTTCTTATTAAAGAAGTCTGTTATTGGGGCGCTGGGTGGCCCAGTCAGTTAAGTATCTGACTTTGGCTCAGGTTCTGATCTTGCAGTCTGTGAGTTTGAGCCCCGTGTTGGGCTCTATGCTGACACCTCAGAGCCTGGAGTCTGCTTCAGATTCTGTGTCTCCCTCGCTTTCTGCCCCTCCCCCACTTGTGCTCATCTCTCTCTCTCTCTCTCTCTCTCTCAAATAAACATTAAAAAAAATTTTAAAGAGGTCTGTTGTAAATAGAAACTTTGAATTTTAAGTTGGAGAGAGAAATGGAAAGATACACTGAGACAGAAAGAAAACTTGTAAAGAAGGCTTAATAGGAGAGGGCATGAGAGAGCAGAAACCACATAGGCAAACAATACTTCACCATCAAAACAACCCTTTAACGCACCCTCTCCTGTCTCCCTCAGGAGCTCAGCCTCCACCTTCCTCAAACTCTAGCTGAAGCCCATCAACCAGTGTTTTCCTTGCAATCTGACAATCATGAAACTTTTGTTTTACCCCCAGCTTTCTTGTCAAACGACTGTGACCTTAGGTAGGTAACTCTCTGGGCCTCTGTACCCTTGTCTCTAAAATGAATGTTTGGATGACAAAGCTCTCAGGTGCCCTCCAGCCTTTAACTTTTCACTCTGGGCTTCCTACTGAGAAGTGCAGAGATTGGCCACTTACTCTGTCAGTTCAGATTCCACCAGAGCAGCAGTCTCCAAAGTGGGCTACGAATCCCCCAAAGGTGTCAAGATCGGTTCACTGGGGTTATGGGGAGCAATACTGAGATGTCTATTTACGAAATCTTTACTTTAAGAAAGTCTGATGTTTTTGTATATTTCATAATATAAACAACGTATTAGTACTGATGCATCTTTATCAGTGGTATATGATTAATTTTTTTCTCCTATGTGTGAACAATCAAAAATATTTGGAAACCATGCACTAGAGAGCTAAGCTAGGCCTGGCTCTTTACAGGGCCCACCAAGGCTATACCCAATTTGTTATACTGATGGAGTGCTACCAATGACTGAGAACATGGACCAGAACTTAACACTAGAGCCTAGGTGATTCACACTGAAATTTATTTTTCCTTCCTAAAATTCAATGTTTAATGCTGTTTCTTAATTTTAAACCACAGGGCAGAACAATATTAATAATAACAACAATATTAATGATGATATTGGTTTAAAGGCACATGTAGTAGGGGAGAAAATCCATCTTATTACACAACTATATTTGAAGCCTGGAATTTTAAAGAAGATATTATTCTAAAGGACAGGAACAAGTCCCCAACAGAATCAAGATATTCTCTCTCAGAAAAAAAAAAAAAAAAAAAAAAAAATCACCACTTACCCTTAAGCTTCCATGATTATCCTTACATTATGTTAAAATATATGGAAACATGTTGACAGTGCCCTGTTAGCTTTCTCTACCATTCTGTTTTTCGAGTCACAAATAGATTAAGTTCAGTTTTGAAGTAATCCTCTCAATTGATTTCCCTCTCTACATTCAGATACTCACAGTAATACCTGGGATATGATGTGTTATTCTGACCTCTTTAGTTTGAGAAGAATACTGAAATATCAGAGAAGCTACAAAGATAGGCTCAAAAAAAAAAAAAAAGGCAGTGTTACAAAGGCTGGAAGATAAAACATATGAGGAAAGGTGGGAAGAGCTAAATTTATAAAGTCTGGCAAGGCAATGACTCCAGGGGACTAGATCACAGCCTATAAATACCTTCAAGGTAACAATATAATTGAAGGGAAAGAATTATTCATAGTCTCAGAAGATGATATGACTGGAAGCAAAATGGCCTGAAGCAATGGAAGAAAAGGTTTAGGTAATACTGTCAGGAGTAGGGCAGGGTTGAGGGGGTGGGCGATTCTTGACTATCTGAGGAATGAAACAAGAAAAGCAATGCGGAAGGAAGCATTTGAAGCATTTTGATACACACAGCCTAAAGCCCTTGAGTAAGAAACAGGAATGAAGGATGTGTTCCTCAATCATGTGCCACCTTTCATTCTTGTAGTAATTAAGAGCTCTCAGACGCGCCCCTGAAAGGTGGTCCCCTTCAGAGAAGGCTAAGTAGTCAGAGCTTTGTGTGAAGACTCTTAGGAATAATTGGGAGCATTCTGAAACACCAATATTATAAGATTATGCTTAAGATATAGAAAATGTGTTACGGTATGCAAAGTATGTGTAATGACATATTTTACGAATGACACCCACCTTTTCTCAGAGAAATCAAATAAAATTCTTTCTCAGAGAAAACAAAATCTTCATTTACCATTCTGTGTTCAATATGAAGGTCCTCAAAGACCACAAATAAATTGAACCACTGAATTAAAATCATCGAATGTGCTACGCTCAATAACACATTTTATATATGAAATACATATGTGAGTCCCAAATATTTCTGACTACACAAATATGTGCCCTAAGGACAGCAATGTAAAAGTCAACCTCTAGGCTCTTCTAAACTAAGTATTATAAAAGCTGTGTCTATGAAAATGTTTGAGAGCTCATTTTATGTATAAAATGCAAAAGGACGACTCTAAATTGTTAACAACGCTTCTGTGTGAGGGGAGCCATGAAGTTGAAGGTCTACAGGCAGGCATGGGGATGGAAGGAGAGGAATGGAGACACTGAATGATTTTGTATGGCAGAGAGAGGGTAGAGACAGCAGTGGCTGGAAATGGCAACTGTTCCTTGTCTCCAGTTGGCTGATACCACATAGGAACATTGGCCCAATGTAGCTAAACCTTCTGATTTTTTTTTTTAAGAGAAACTGGAAATCTCAAGTTGTATATGAAATACCTGAATTTTTAAATGTATTTGTGTATAGTGTATGGTATAGTAAATGTATAGTGTCCATGGGACACTAGCTGGGTACATTCTCTAAACTCCTCAAACTGAAGGAAAAGGACACCTTGTTCTCTGAGATGAGGAACCAGGAATAGCACGTTGGAGCTAAGTGGAAGAAGTGAGCTCGTTTGTGCTGTACCGCCGAATACTGGGAAGAGAGAAGGAAGAAAATACTTCATTCCTGCCATTCATGGAGCCAGGAAGGGAGGAGGTGCTGGAGAAAATGCAATAGCTCCATTTTAGATGCCCCCAAGCAGCTGCCCTGCATATGCTCGGGAATCTAAGTGTGCTGACCTGGTTCGTGGCCAATAAGGAGGTCAGAGCTGGCTCTGGCCTCACTGTCAGTCATCAGGAACAGCAGTTAAGGCCCCCTGAGAAAGAATCAAATCTGCAACTACTCTAAAGACAAAGAGAACAGAACTGTGACTTTTTATGGGCACACACAGCAACTTAGCGGGAATCTCCAGAAGGTGGTGTATGAAATGCGGTGGTTAGGCTTCTAAAACCTAGCTAGTCAAAGTCTGAGTTTATAAAGTAGCCCTTGGTGGTTAGCAGTAGAGTATGAGTTCATAGACAGTGTGGTTCTATTTAGTCTTTTATTTTTTTTTAATTTTTTAAGCACTTTTTTGTTTTTACATTTATTTATTTTTGAGACAGAGAGAGACAGAGCATGAACGGGGGAGGGTCAGAGAGAGGGAGACACAGAATCCGAAACAGGCTCCAGGCTCTGAGCTGTCGGCACAGAGCCCGACGCGGGGCTCGAACCCACGGACTGCGAGATCATGACCTGAGCAGAAGTCGGTGGCTTAACCCACTGAGCCACCCAGGCGCCCCCTATTTAGTCTTTTAAACACACACACATATACATTTTTACTACTGTGTGAAATGAACTGTTTTTGTCAATCCGGTGATCTTGGTCTGTGCAGCATAGAGATGTCACTGTGCTCACAAAGCCATCTGACCAGCTCCTGTCTGTAACACCATGTACACAGAATTTGGCCTCAAGTCTCACTAGTTTGCAATACTGGTTGTTTTCTTGGAGAGAGAGAGATGAGAGCTCAAGCTGCAGGCCTCGTTGAGAAGTCTGGTTTTCCTGCCAGGGCTGAGGTTCATACCCAGGATACTTATTTGTTAATATATTTCTTATATCAAATACTCAGTTTTAACAAAGAAGGTCTTTGTGGAAATATACAGAAAACTTTCCCATAGTGCCTTCTATGTTCTTTCACATCCATCGTATAAGGTTGGTGTTTTGCGTTTTCTTTATTAAAAATTGAGAGCTATTTATAAGGAGAGAGCTGATGGTAAGTTCCCAGTTCCAGAAGGCAGTCTGTTATGATTTTGGTGAATACCCAATTTTGGATAAAACACATTTAACTGTTGTTTGGAGAATAGTTGGTAAATATCATTCTTAGCATCTCTGCAGAGACTTAGTTCGAATAAAAGATCAAGATGTAGGAAAGAAAAAGACATGAATGGCTTTCCCTAGAGCTGACTTACTGTGTCTGCATTTCAGTCCAATGTTTGCCTGTGTTTAACGCACACACACAGCTTGAAGGAGGAAGCGCACACTCTGTGTTTTGCAGTGTTTGGGTGTGAATCAAAGCGAAACATGTGGCTCCATTCTGTTTCCTGTGGCATTCAGTTAAGTGAAGGGAAAAACCTAATTTGTACTGATACTCTCACCATGGGGGGTGATCTTGTAATTGACTGGCTTGGGGAGGCTGGAAGCTCTAGGTCAATATGCAGACATGACAATATAAGCAGGCTTGGAGAGTATACTGGAAACTGTAGTCTCACTCCCAGGGAGGGTGAGTTTTTATTTGATTTTGGCTTTTGTCCCCCCCCTCCCAATCCCCCCCCCCCGTTAGTAATGTTTGGATGCCTCTAGTAATTTTCTGCCTGTGAAATAGAGATGGATGTGCTGAAGGAATCCAGTACAATTACAAAACAAAACAACAGGGATGGCCACAGTCATTTCAAAGAGAAAGGAACAGAAATTGAGGGTAAAGATGTTCCTTTTTGTTTCATTTTGCTGCTGAAAACAGACTAGAGTAGTCACTAATGGGGATCACAGCAGAACAGGCTAATGACAGGGCCCTTTGCTCTTTTTCGATTATAAGAGTAAAAGAGGTTCATATGCAGCTTTGGGAAACAGAGAAGAGTACAAAGATGTAAACAAAAGTTTGGTGGGGATTCACCAGTCTGTTCATATGTCAATTAACTAAATATATTGACACTGCATTTTCAAAAAATTCTGCAGCACCCACGTTCTGACTGCCTATACCCATTAGAATGTAAGCTCCATGAAAATAGGAGTTTATATCTTCTTTACTCTCATCTCCCCAGATCCTAGAACTTACCGGACATCTAGTAGCAGCTGGTTGAATAAATACATGAATGAATTGTTTTTCACTAAAGTAGGCTGCTAATCTTTGCCTGCTTGGCTAATTTTAACTTGGCAATTATATTCCTCCCTCCTGCCTCTTTTCTAAGACCAGGTTTGTCATATTGTACTTCTATATACCCCTGTATCTATTCTCAGCTAAACCTCAGGGAGACTTTCGCCTTATTCTTAAAGGTGGCCGTCCCTTGTGGGTAGTCAAAGACCCTCAACCGTTGCACATTCAGCGTTCAGGGCAACATGTCGCACCAAACTCATTTTCCTCTTTCACACTTTAGTACTGTGTTTAAGCTTTGCTGTTTAGACATGCAGTAAGACCAGCTGCGGCACTGCTGATTTAAGTAGCAAACATGAAAGCCTCTGAACCTTAGGAATTAGGCATCACGACAGGGGCAAGATGAATGGAATCTGCTCCCGCTCCAAAAAAAAAAAAAAAAAAAAAAAATGTGATTTCCAGTGTAAAGGTCTCCCTTTCAAGTTTTTACTCGATTCTGCCACTCGACATTAGAAGCTAACAGACCGGTGGATGACAGCCTGGTGCTGCTTTGAAGATACCCATACCTAGTTTTAAATTATAAATATAGAAATTAAATACTGACTACAGGGACACTAAAAGTGTTTCCATATAGTTTGAGATCATTTAGGGTTTTCAAGCAAGGATATCTGAAAACTTCTGATATGGCATTTATCACACTAAAATACGAGCATGCATTTATCTAGGAATTTCTGCTCAGATCTACTACAGTAGAAAGGATTTGTGTTAAAATTTGGGAGGAAAAGCTACTGCAAGCCTCTTCTTGTACCACATTGTATTTAAAACCTTAGATTCATTTCCAAGCCCATTTTGCACAGAGATGTTTAAGAAAGTGGTTTGGGAGTAATTGTGTGCCTTAAAGCTGTTGAGACAAAAACAAAATACTGAGAAACAATAAAATGTAATGTAAAATGGAGAGTTTCTTGGAATCCAAAAAGAAAGTGACCTAATTCCAATTATGTATTCTGCTTTAGCCAAAATGCTGTGCTCCGTCCCTTTATTTTGGTTTGCCATTCTTAACTGTGTGGATTAAAAAAAAAAAAAAAAATCACAGGTCCTGTTAAATTCGCCACATCTTACTTCAATATTGAATAGGTATCCATCAGAAGCAGTACGTATGACATTAGAATCAAGCATACCACTAATTTCATTTTTTTCCTTCCCTTAACACGAGGAACAAATGGTTACTTAATCCTCTGAGCCTTAGCTTCTTAATCTCTAAAATAGAGGTTATCTCCCCAGTTGGACAGTGGTGTGAGAACTGAATGAGCTGACGTATACAAAGTGGCTAGCACAGTGACTGGACAATGAGTAAAACAGCAAATACTGGAGTGATTCCAAAAATATGCATGCCCCCAGGCAAGAATGTGAGTTTGTAGTGATGAGAAGTCAACCGGTAGAGTTCATTTCCAAAAGGGTTTAGGAACCTGAGTACTGCAGTTTGCATTTAAGAAAGGGCTGGATAATTTTAGGACCATTAGTAACATTTGTAGCTATCCAAGCCAAGATAATGATAAGGGTAACTGAGATTCTCTGCCTCACCGCACAAGGGATCAATGGGATCAGGAAGTTTGCTTTTTGGGGAACTGTAGCATGACCTTAAATCCAGACAGCCTCCCCTAAAGTGATGCTCCAAGGCGTGAAGTACAAGGTCCGAAGATGTGTACCAGATAAAAACATCATTTGAAGACCATAGCAGTTCATGAGATCCCACTGTTGGGCCATTCACATTTTGGCTCTGATCTGCTATTTGCTTCATTGCTAACTCCACTGTTGAAAACTACAACCACCTTAATATCTCTTAGGTCCTCATTTCCGGGTCTCCAACCACAGTCTCTTAGGCACCAACAGCTTTGCAGGATGGTAGGCAGACACATATTATTATGAAAACGATCTTATTTTCTTTGTAGACCTTTCAGTGGTAACAGGGCACATTCACAAGCATTCTCTCATTTGGCAGAACAGTATCTATATCTCCACCATTTCCATATGACAAATGCTGGCTGGTGGCAGATATAGGTTTAGACCGGAGTCTTCTGATTCTGTGTAAGCCATGCCCACAACAACTACTAAAAGAAGAAGTGCAGAATGACTAATGAGGAGACTGGAATGACACAAATTACATGTCATAATAAATGCCAATAAAGACAAGGAAGACATCCCTATAAACTGACTGCAAACAAAAGAGGTTTGACCAAAAGTTATGGAAAAAATAGCTCTACACCTATTTGTGTTTGAAAAACCTCTGTTAATCCTCTGTAACACTTCACTATTCAGGTTTTGTGTGACCCTCTAGCCTTTTCTTTTTAGCCTCCTGTTTTTTCTTCCTCCATTTTGTAAAATTATGTACATATTTCCCAAGTTAATACCCATTTATGTCCCTGTAGATCTTAGCAATCCTCGGTTTCCATTGCCATTTCAGGCTGAAAATTTTCAAGTCCCTACCTCTGCCTATTCTCTTCTCAGAATTCATCACATATTTCCAATTGGAAATCTCTAGAGTGACTCTTGGATGCCTTATGTGTTGCATCACTAACGTCAAACTCTGGCCACCTTAACCTAAAGTATGTGCCCTGTTTTACTGTTTCTGTTAATGAAAGTTGACCTTTCCATTCTAGACATTCCTTACCTCTCTCCCTTTCCATCCAACCAGGTGGCAACACCTGTGGATTCTATCTCTGGAAGGAATGTCCTTCCGTTTCATCTCCATACCTTCCTATGACCACATCATAGAATAAGTCCTTGACCACTTAAACAATAACCTCCTACCTACTTTCCTTGAACCCACTGAAAACCATTCTTTCAACAAAGCCAAAATAATCTTTCTGAAAGTTAAGCTTTAGGCATTTCATCTACTGCTCAAAGACTTTCAATGTGCTCTCATTGCTTTAAGAAGCAACCTATCAGTATGGCATTCAAGTCCTCCTCACTACGGACCTAAAGTACCTAAAAAGAAAAAAAACCCCTAAAATTATAATTGTCATTAATTTGGCATCTACTGTGAACCAGTTACTCATTAAGCATTTTCATATATGTTAGTATAAATTTTCACACAGATTTGCAAGATGGCATCACTGTTAACTCCATTTTAGAGAGCAGACAAATAATTCCTCCAAAGCCAGAGCTGGCTGGAGGCAGAGCCAGATCTTGAATTACACACCACTGGCCTCTAAGACATGTGCTCTTTCTGCTATCCCATACCGTCTGCCTTTTCCATCAAGACGTTTATTCTGGTCAAACTGAACACATCATAAATTTGGGAACAAAGTCTGTGTTTCCTTCCTTTGAGGTAATACTCATGCTGGTATCTTCATCTAGCATGTTCCTTTTTTAGATTCCATTAGTCAAAATCTGACCCACCTTGTCTGTGTTCATTTCTTAATCTCTACAAACTGTAGGAGTCTTGCCTTCCTTGGAATGTACCTGATGCCATCTAAAAACCATTGCATGTATAATTTTTACTTCCCTCCTTGATATTAAATTTCTTTACATCTCCAACAATCCCACATAAATTGCTGTTCCACAAATACGTGTTGAATTAAAATTATCATCACTATACTTTCTACTCTGAAACTTTCATTAGGAGTGGCATAGTAATTAAGAATCAGAACTGGATTTGAATGACTGCTCAGTGCTATCTTGGGAAATTTCTTTAGCTTCATTAAGCATCAGTTGCTTCATTCTTAAAGTGAAGATATTAATAGTGACTACCTCACTGAGTTGTTGTGAGTTCATAATAAGAACATGTAAACAGAATTCTTACGCAGTGTCTGGTACCTGGTATTTTGTCAATCGATATTAGTGGTGTAAGTGATAATAAATGGTAGTAACATAAGATGATTTACGGATGGTCCTAAGTCTGTGTCAGAAACAATCATCTATGTCATTAAATTACCTGTCATTTTGTAGAAAACGGAGTAGAAAAATAAACCAAATTAAAAGAGGTTAACTAAGGGGTCAAGAATAGAAAAAGAGACTTAATTGCCAATCATCTCCTGTCATTCTGAGTATGAAATGACTTCAGGATGAAGGTTAGCTTGATCGATCTACAGGCCTTATCTAAATGTCTTTAAGTGATTCTAGGCTCCGAAGGTGTCATCTCACGCTGGGAAACGACAGGTCTGGCTGTCAGAACTATCTTTGAGGATAATACAGTTATACAGTTCCCTCTGCCATCTATCAGGGGCACACTAACAAGTTGAAACAGTAGCAGTGACAGCGTCAGGATCTAAGCACATGATGCTATGGAGTGGGTGGCTAATGAATTCCTCCATTAATACGCTGAGCTTCCATGCCTCCTGAATGCAGCCAGGGAGCTAAAACGTATCATCTATAGCTTCAGGGAGTCCACGAGTTATTTCTTGCCCTGTTGCAGTGAACAATACCCCAGGAGTAATGACTAGTAACAGTGTAAGTGGTGGGGCAATGAGATAACTCATCCAGCCCACAGTGTTAAGGTAGGCCTGCCATTAAGTCATATGAGCCCCAGCGCTCACTTTACAGTACCCACCATTTGCCTTGCTTGCTGCACTTCAAATCCACATGTCTAAAAAGACTCTGCTATTCAGAACCTGCTCGGCTATTTGATACCTGCAGTAATCTAGGATATATGCCACAAGGGCTGGCTTTAAATCAGTAGCATCCTGACTTCTCCTTAGAATTTCATATTATTTAAGTTGCAATCTCAGAAACCTGATTAAAGTCTGTTTGTTATTTACGGAAATACATATATACATATATATACATATATATACATATATATACATATATATACATATATATGTATATATATATTGTTTTCCCTGACTTAAGAAAAACTTAACTGCTGAAAAAGTACCAACGATATTAAAGGCTATCCATAACTGAAAGCTCCGTATATACCAAGAGCTTTGGAGGAGTATTATATACATCACCCCATAAGGTGTAGGAAATCTAATTTCTCATATTTTAATTACTGGGGTGTTTCAAGTCTATTAGTTCTATGTGACCCCATGTTGATTACAGTATCCCTAAAACGTATCACTATGCCTGGCACATTAAAAAAAAAAAACAATTTAAATATACTAGTTGAAGTTTATGAGCCAATCTCTCCGAATCCTAATTTTTCTAACTTCCATTATACAAGTATTGAAGATTCTGAAACACGACTGTTACCAGTTAGCAAAAGAGTCACTGATGTAATTGATAAATGGGAAAGACAGGGCCATTTGGTCTCTGCTTACTCATAATTGTTTACCAGTCATAACATATTTTCTACACATTTGTCAACTCGATTTTTATGACTGCGTTATTATACATCTTATCTGTACACTAAATTTATCATGCACTTTTCTCACTATTTTGAGGAATCAAAATCTATGAAATGCTTTTACTTGTACCTGTGCTTTTATGTTCCTACTTTACTTGGCGGCAGCTGCTACTCATCCCCACTCAATCTGGCTGTTCCCACATTAGGATGCCGGTTCCAGCAGTGACTCTCTCTGGCTTCTGTGAATTCCCAACTGTCAGGCCGGGCTGTCTGTTTATGTGGTCATCTGGAGCCCATGGCGGGTCTCAAACCTCTTTCATGCTATCCCTGCCTAGAAAGGTTTTGCTCTCCTGATGCTCCTTCTCCCTTTGGCTCATACAACTGAGGAAGGACCTTCAGGGCAAGGTGAATTACAGGTTTACTGGTGAGGGGAGAGCCCTTTGGAACATTATACTGAAGGGCAGCAGAAGCATAATGCATCACCTTGTGTCACTGTATAGAGACATAACAACTTAAAAGGACATGCCAAAGAAGCCCCAGGTCATATCCTATTGATCTAACCAGGTCTCTCTCAGAGGGAACTGGGTTCTTTACCCTGTCTTAACAGGACACTCCAAAAGTCTCAATCAGGAATCTGATTAATTAAAAAAAAAATCACTTTTGATCAGATAAAATAGGAATTTGTTTGCAGAAACAGTCTTGGCAGACTTTTAAAAATACTTAAAATGACACTCTACTTTTAATTTTAAAACATTCTTCCTTGGGGCTCCTGGGTAACTTGGTCAGTTGAGTTTGACTCTTGGTTTCAGCTCAGATCATGATCTCATGATTAGTGAGTTCGAGCCCCATGTCAGGCTCTGTGCTGGCAGCATGAAGCCTGCTCAGGATTCTCTTTCTCCCTCTCTTTCTGCCCCTGCCCCACTGATGCTGTCTCTGTCTCTCTCAGAATAAATAAATAAACTTAAAAAAAATTCTTCCTTTCACTATTTTTTTTTCCTCTGTTGAAGTTATTACCTTCTGGATATTTCATGAAGAAAATCATCATCCTACATTTGTGCAGTTTTTGGCCGGTAACAAACAACTTCTAAATACTGGATTCCACTTGAATCTCGGAAAAACCCGGTAGTATGGTATGTTTTTGTGCCCATTTAAAGGAAGAGGAAGGTGGAGCCCAGGGCAATGATGAGTTGTTCAAAGCCAAAGAGCTCCTTGGATGCTGACAGAAATGAGACTCAAATCCGTGTCTTTTGATTTCAGATTAAGTACATTTTTCCACTATGGCATGCTGCCCTTCAAAACTAAGTGTGCAGTCAAAGTAAACAGATTTAGATAGAAATACCTCGGAAATAAGAGAGATTGGAGAAAACACACCCCAGCTCCCATGCAGGGCACTGCATCTGGTCCAGCTTGCATAAGTGCTCACTTCATCAAATCCCTACTTCCACTGCCTTCTCCCACCTTCCTCTCCAACTCAGCCGGGATGGAACGGCTAAGCTGGAAGCTGCAGAGAGGATCCCCAGCAGGCCCTCTCCACAGAAGTGGCTAATGATCTGGAAAAGCTCCTAAGCCCGGAAAACCCAAAGAGGCTTTTTTCACTAAGAACAAATAGCAATGAAAGGGAATACAGAGCCAACCTGCAGTGCATAGCACTCTGTGGGAAACAAAATTGCATCTGTTGGACACCTTTGTTGTTTTCTTGTTCTTTCCCTCTCTACTTCCTTACCAGTCTCAAAAATGCCAATGCTCCTCTGTGCTCCTCTGCGGATCCCCCCAAACACAATTCCTAAGTCAAATCCAGTTCTGCTACTAGCCAAATCCAGACACGAGTCTAAGGTAACAGCCACCTAGCCTCTCTGAAGACTAACTCAGCAGATGTTGATGGTTCACTGTAAGTATCTCACACAGAGACAGCCAAATGAAGCATCCAGGCCAGAAATTTATAGATGCAATAGATGTGAGGAACAGGCCGTTTATCATAATTCAGCTTGGCTCCCATTTATTCTCCAGGAGTCTTTCCAAATGCTATAAATTATAGAAAAACAATACTATACATATCGAACTTAATATTCTATTTCCCCAAACATGACACTGAGAGAATACTATGAGCCTTTCATTTGTGGAGTGAGGAAAGCAGTTTTTGTAAGGGGAACACTTTGCCATCATGCAAAGGGGGTAAGTCAGGACAGCAGCCCTTTGTCTTTTCCTACCCCATTTTATCTAGGTATCTACATTATAAGTCAGGAGAGAAACAGTTGGAGAAGGTTATAGATTCTTGTCAAACAAAACAGATGTCCTGACACATAAATTTTCACTCTTACTGAAAGGTTCGTAATTAAAAAATGAATCCAAAGGATTTACTGTAAATTACATGCAGGGAGAAAGAAGTTAATAGCATATCTTTTTTACGCCCTGTATTAACTACATAAAGAGAAGCTAATTGTTGCCCAGTTTTGCCCGACCTTCTGTTTTGTAGGTGGTGAAAGGAGTTTGTCAAGAATTTCATAAGAGACTAACAAGCACTTCATGGTAATCCTTTCCCTGGTCCTATTCAATTTTATAGGCAGATGTCACCTCCAAGTGACAGCAGCTTCTCTCCAAGTATCAAGCGGATTAATTCCTCAACAATAGACTTCAATGCAGGAAACATATCCAAAGTAATATTTCTTTACAAACCCCTCTGCCCTAAGACACCCTCCCTCCACAAAATTTCATTTCATGCATACACACTTCAGCAAAGATCTTTTTGCCTTTGTCAAACACACTTCATCTGTGATTCCATTAATATTATGATTAATAATTGATTCAGAAAATAGTGCATCCTAGGAGTGTGAACCAAAAATGAAGAAATCGAAGCTAGCTTGAAGCAAACCATCTCTAAATTATTTTGATCTCTTGGACTTCTCTGATTTTTTTTTTTTTAATGATCTAATTCTTGTCTTATTCAACACTTATCATCAAGGCCTATTTAACCATCATGAGCACCCGGGGTGAGTGCGAGGACTTCAGGTTTAAAAGAAACCAGCAAAAGAAAGAAGAGCCTCTGCTCCTTTGGCCAGAAGAACAGATAATCCGAGCAAACTGTGAAATAGGAAAAATTGCACCTATAGCACCTCCCCACCTCTGTCTTGGTGTCCCTTTCTTTACATCGGTTCTTTACCCTAGGGCACCACTGCTTTCATTCTGCCCGGGATTTCTCTCACCATCTGCTCCAATGTTGTATGTCCCCAAATTAGTCATGTTACTTTCTCCTCCTTTCTCCCTAGCCCTCGAAAAAAACTCAAATTCTGTTAGAGCGGCTGACCATGGCCCAGTGTGAGAAGGATCATAATAAGACTAATGACTTAAACGAATCAGGAAATGATTCAAGAGCCTCCCGTGGAAAAGGAGTTTAAGAAGATTCCAATTTTCCTAAAGATTTTTTAATGTGTGAGCCTTTCAGGACGACAAAGGAAGAGAAATGGGAAAGTTTGGGAACAGGATAGCACGTAGCCTAGAGCGAATGTAATACAGGCAGCATGCATCTGTCCACAAGTCTCATTTCAATGCAGGCGATAGATGCGCCTAGTGGAAGCTGGAACTCCTACCTGCTGGATTTACCTGCTGATTTCACAAATCCTTCCACTGGAAAGCCTGAAGTGAGGAAGTGAGAGGCCCTCAGAGCTGGCAGACAACATGAAATCTGCTTGCCCATTCCTGCTCTGGGGACTCCACACCGCCCACAGTGGAGGAATGAGGCTTTACACACATGTAACCCCCTGCTAGGAACACATCTCTAGGCAGATGGGTCCACTTCTCCAGACCCAGTGCCTCCTTACTCCCCCTGCCCCTGGGATATGCCCTGCTTCCCTCTCTTCGTTGTGTCTGCCATCACTTTTTCTTTTTTTTTTTTTCCTCTGGTGGGTTTCTCTTCTCCCAGGCAAACTGCAAGTGGGAATGGAATCTTTGGCCTCCTCCCCAACTCTTCCCACTTTCCTTAATGGTCCTTAAATTATTTTCTTTAGTACAAGGAAACAACCTATATCCATTAAATAAATCCACATTTTACAGACTGTAAAAGTCCAATAAAAGTATCTCAGTAAGTATTTATGGAATTGTATTCCTGATGCATCTATGTAAATGTCCAAAACAAGAAGCAGGGTTTGTAATCAAGTCTTTTGATCTTCCATTTGTATTCCTTAACTGCTGAGTGTGGTGAGGAACCGTCCCTTTGCTGTCCCCACTCTGACCTCAGGTTTTGTAAGAGGTTCTGGACATCTCTATGAAGAAGTTTGCAGCCTAGAGCAGGGGTCACCAAAGTACAGCCTGCAGCCTGCCTTTAAAATGAATTTTTATTGGAATACACACAGTTTTTATCTCTGGTAAACACCAGAGAATTAAAAAAAGTTTCCAATTATCAGACCAATTAAGTGATGTCATTTTCAAGAGGGCCATGACCATGTCAGGTCCATTCCAGAACGATGTGGTTTTTCTACTTTGTATGGTCTGTCTTTCTTTTCTCTAAGAAGGTCAGATGATGTCAATCTGATGAAGGGAAATCTTTTGGGATTTTCCAGAATGTTTAAGCAATGATAGCATCACTGGAAAAGGTCCACAGTACCCAAGGGGGCTTATGCATTTTAAAGTAAAATTTCTTGTATTTTTCCTGTTAAAAATGTTAAAACAGAATGCTATGGTTCCTCCTAGAAATTCCTAGGATCCTCATACCCCTTTTGTAAAAACAAAACTTTTAAGTAAACTCTCAGAACATAACAAACATTTCTCTTAAACGTAGAGATGCTCTACAAAACACAAATGGGGAGAAATGGATAAACTGGTAGCACAGTGTCTGACTCAAAAAGATGCTCGTGGCTGTGCCAAATCATATTTTTCTTAGTAAGTCACACTGAACAAAAAAAGAAGATAAATCACCATGAAAATGCAAGTGAGCTGGTAATAATAGCCTAGTTATAGCTGCCATGAAATAATCATTAAGTTATATGCAGCATAAATCTCACAGAATTTTGTAAATTATGGTGGTTTTTAGAGGCCAAATAGAGATAAACCGTACAAACTATGGCTGCTTTTCTCTGTTCTCCTTGGCATGGCTTTTTAAAATGCTTAAGCTTATGCTCACAGTACCATATGGTTCTCAAAGCATCTGAGAAGGCATAAAGGTTCACAACTCTGTTAAGACCCCTCTTCCACATTTTGAAGGTGATCATTCTTCACCAGTCCTTCCCTGTACTCCTACTCGGAGTCTTGTCTGGCTCTGGCTCACACTCAGGCCAGACAAGTTTCCAGCTCAAGCCTTAGACTTCAAGCTGCTCCTGTTTCCAAGGCATGTTGGAAGGGCAGGTGTTGGAGATGGGCAGTGCTTGCAGGGCTGAACTGGCTGCTGGTGGTTCCAGCCAGCCACCTCCACTCCAGAGACGGGCAATAAAATCCCACTCTGTGCCTTCCTCAGTAGACCGGCACATTAGCAAAACGCAGATTCAAAGATTCCCAGTAAATGTTCCTTTTCCTCCTTTTTGGAGGTTGGTGGTAATCCCCAGTTGATCTTTCCTCTTAACTGCTTTTTCCCCCCTGCTATTTAAACTGAATTCTTATTGCTCCAAATTAAATCCATTCTTTCTGGCCTTGTCATTGCTAACTAATGAGAACAATTCCTCTCTTTGCTCCTGGTAGCTGCACTTTGGGTACTTATGGATGAGAATCATATCCTTCTTTAGCCTACTTTCTTAACTGCAGACTGCACAGGTGATAAAATGGGTTAATTGTTGCTATAAAAATATTTTCTATCCTCATAACGAAGTAATTTTTTCCTCCAAATCATTTTAATTTCTTAGAATTGCACTGTGTTCTTAACGATGTGCAGTGACTGAGGCTGCGGTCCTATTGGGCCTATATATACAAGCAAAATGTTGGATATACAGTATGCATGAATATAACAATTCTTGGTTATTGCGCTGTTTCATTTTGCCCCTTCCACTCTGCCCTCAGTTTTATCACTCTTTGCTCTTTGTATCTCCCCAAGGAAGTTTTCAGCCCAGGGCAGCGGTCACCAAAGTATATATGTAGCCCGCTATTACAAAATAAATTTTTATTGGAATGTGGTCGCCTGCATTTAAAAAAAAAAAAGCATGTTATTTATGACTGCTTTCACATTACTGTGGCACTTCCCAGGAGCTCTGACAGAGACCCTATCTCCTGCAAAGCCCAAAATACTTGCTATCTAGCCTTTTACAGAAAAATTTTGCTGACCCTCCAGCAAACATTGGGGCAGGCTTTGCTAGTTGCACCGGGTTAAGGCAAAGTACCAGGTAAATCTCTTATGTACTCTGAAGCAGTCTGCTAAATGTTTCATGACAGACCAAACCACACAGCTGGCAAGCGAGTCTAGACTGAAGGAGTTTTTCATTTTTTATCCCTGAAGTACCCTACGAGCATCAAGGTTCACGTCTAAAGGGAAGAATGAGGCTTGACACGTGGACTAATGCTTGGATATGGCTCCAACACATGTAGGCAATTTTTATAAACGTGTCTCTCTTCCAAGTCTATCTAGGATGTTCTGCTGCATTCTGGTGCACCAACTCACACCACCAGGAGGACAAGGAAATCCAGGCCAAGGCCCAGTACTCACTATGTGAAGCTGGAGGAAGTCACCGAGACCCGGAGCACTGTCGATGCGCACCAAGATGCCATCCTTCACAGTGGTGCTGAAGCCCACGGCAAGGCGGTCAGAGCGGGTGCTGGGCCTATCATTGGCCGGCCAGGTGTAGAGTATGAGGCCTCCGCTTTTCCCAAAGATGTACGTAGCGCCAGCTGTGAAAGCAAGGAGAGAGGGAGCCATCAGTGCACTGTACTGTGCATTGCCAGCTCTAGGCACACTGTTGAGACCCTGCACAGACAGCTGTGGAGAGGAAATGGGCCCCTGCATGTCCCTGTTTGGTTACGGAGAGGGATGGAATCCAAAGTCTGGGAAGGCGGCTGTCACCCTAAATTAAAGATGTAGGCAAAATGAATTAATAACAAAGCAGATGTTAGCAAGAGGCATCCCTAACATCTTCAGTTCCTGCTGTATCTCGGCAGAAGGCAAATAACACGCTGTGTCTGAGAGCTTTGGTATCTTGGGACGAACAACCTTCCCATTCTCCTCAACAGCAGAATTAATTTTCCATCTCGGCTAGGACAAGCATGAGAGAGGAAACTAGTTCCCCTTCTTTCAGCTACTGGAACATGCTGGTCAGTGACCTCATGCAGGTCAGTGAAACAAACCCAGAAATGTTTCACAAGACTGAAGGGAGTGTGCAAGCCTAAAGCCGCTATCCCTTTCACACCTGGATCGTCTACCACCCTCACAGAAAAGAGCTGTAGTCTGAGGAAAACAAGTTCTGTGACTAAAAGCATTTGCCTATTTCACTATTATGTGGTTATAAAAAACGTGATAAAAATTAATTCCAGAGGCGTTTTACAAATTAACTTAATTTTTCCCCTAGTGGTGGTGTTTATCTGGTATTATATAACAGCTTCTGTCTCTTTTGCAAACTAAATTTCAAAAAAGAAATATAGAAGACATGGAAAAAAAAATCTCAGGGTGATGAATTTGGAACATAAGTGGTATTGTCACTTACAAACGGTGGTTTTATCAGTGTTCTTAGTACTTAGTGTGCTGTCACTCTTATTATTTACAAAGTCAGGGATTAGAAAGAATATATTAATTTAAAAGTACATAGAGGGGTGCTGGGGTGGCTCGGTTGGTTGAGTGTCTGACTCTTTATTTCAGCTCAGGTCATGATCCCAGGGCCCCACATCATGCATCAGGCTCTGCGCTGAGCGTGGTGCCTGCTTAACATTCTCTGTTTCTCTCCCTCTGCCCCTGTCCCACTTGTGCGCACATTCTCTCAAAACAAACAAACAAACAAAAAATGCAAAGAAAACAAAATACAAAACTAAAAAAAAAAAAAAACAACATAGAAAACAGGAAGAAAAATAAAATATTAGCATCTTATAAATTTTTAAAGTCTATTTCTAAAAACAAGTTTTTAAATACAAATTTGGGGAAAAGCATGTAGATTTGGTAGCCAGAACAGACTACATCATTGTAGCTTCTATGGCTATATGTACTTTACCCATAGTGAGTACTTCCATATGTTACTCATCTCAAAGTTCAAAGAACATTTGGCAGCAGATTTTCTTGTGTGTTCCCACTGAACATGGTTCAATCTCCAAAACTATTTAAAAAATGTTTTTAACGTTTATTCATTTTTGGAAGACAGAGAGAGACAGAGTGTGAGTGGCGGAGGGGTAGAGAAAGGGAGACACAGAATCCAAGCCAGGCTCCAGGATCTGAGCTGTCAGCAAAGAGGCTGACATGGGACTCAAACTCATGGACTGTGAGATCATGACCTAAGCCAAAGTTGGACGCTCAACTGACTCAGCCACCCAGGTGCCCCTGAAACTATTTTAAAGCAGCATTAGAAAAGCACGCAGATTTCTTCAGCTTTACTAAAAGTCTCAAGCACTGGTCCACATTTAGTTTACAGGGAATACTGGATTGAATTATGTTCTCTGAAGAAAAAAAATGAGTTATGCAGCTTATTTATAAATAATAAAGTCAACTGCTATGAGGCTAGAATTAAGAGTATATGTCACATCTCATGCTTATTTTAAGCACTAAGCCATATTATATTCTGAGGCATATAGAATCTAATTTGTCATTTTTGAAAGGTCACTATTCTAGTGACCAGCATGCTCAGTTTGTGTATTACATGTAGCATGACATTATCTTCCTTTTATGAATTTCCCAATCCTTAGGGGATGGTGTCTGAAAAGACCTCCACAGTCAATCTGGAGAATTTGGGATTGTGGTATGTAAAGTTTACAATTAATTCTGTATGCAAAACTGTTTGTTCTTCACTATCCACAGGTACCCTCAACGCTTCTTAAAATTAGAAATGTGGATATAATAATTTACCCTTGATATCTATCCATCTGTGAAGAATTCAAATAATTCCCTTTTCTGTAGATGCTTACAAATGTCATCGCCACTCTCTCTATTCTTTATTTGGAAAAGTGAAGGTTACTCAGTGATCAATGTATAGAATCACCAAGAATGCAAATCAGCCTGTGACATTTTGTGGCAACTTATAAAATCTTACCCTATTCTATCCTAAATACGTAGTGGATTCTGCCTCAGAGATAAATCTATACTCCCATACTCTATCAGAAAATAATTTTACCAGCACAAAAAGAACAAGTCCAAAGTTGATAATAGCAACACATATGCCTGGTGCTTTGAGAAAAACTTTTCAAATTCATTAGCCAAATCTTTGCAATAATTCTCTGGGATATCTCATTTGTTAACAATGTTTAGAAACAAGAGACCCAAGCATCTGACTTAAAAAAGTGGTACCTCTTTAGGTCTCCAGCTTCACCCTCCTGCCTCCAAAAGCCTGTCTTCACTAAATACCAATCCTAGCTTAATAAAACTATCCAATAAATTATATCAGTGATGCAAAATTGACTGTTCTTTATCCTTTTCACATAAGACTAAAGTAGAATGAAAACAAAGCCATATCCTCCCAAACCTGGCGTATTTTCAGAAGTTAGTTGGCCTTCTAACCATATAAATATTTTTACAAACTTTCTGCTTATACTTTTTTATCCATTGACTGTTCAGTAATTCTCAATGTAAAGAGAAAGTGCATTTTAAATGATAAATATATGACTTCTATATAGTGGTTTGGAGGCCACCATGGCTTTGATTTTTAAACAAAGAACGAAACCTCATTATGACAATATCAGGGTAGGTACAAAATCTGTCTTAAAAATTATTTTTACTGCTTTTATTGTTCTGAATTTGGAATGTCACTATGATAGATAATTCTAACTTTGTAGGTGAAAAAGGCAAAAAAGTACAAAGTCTTTAGCATATGGCTTATTCTGCTATATGGAAATAAATCTTAAAATATGTATTCTTGGTACTAAATTTCCTACTAAGGGTAAATAAAGACCCTGAATGCTCCATAGTTTAATGTTGGCTTTAAAGAAAGAATTAATACTTACAACTTTCTACTCTGAAAACCTGTTATTTTTTCCCCTTCTTTAGTTAGCTTTGCTATCTTGCATGGTTTTTAAAGATAAATATTCACTTTCTGTTAATTTTAATATAAAATGCCTAGAGTCCTAGGGGGAACATGGTCTTATTTTGCTTTACATTTTCAAATTAAAAAGTTAATTTTGTTATTTTAAAATGTGGATTACAAATCAACATTTTGGGAACATCCTAAGAACTATGAGAACCCTCCTTAATCCATTAAAGATTTTCATTTCCAAGCCATGCAATACGACATCACATGCTTTCTCCCCTGAGCCTAGCAGCCCTGTTGGTTTCACACTGTGCAAAGTATGCTGGTGCTAAGATCATCCTCCATTTATTAACAATTGAAACCATGCAAATTTCCTGCTTGCTAGCAAAGAGTGATCAATTCAACTGAAGAAAAACTGCTACGGTGGCATTCTGGCTATTTCACATTGCAGGACTTGCAAGTTTGTAAGCAGCTGAGGTTGCTGAGTCCCACCAATAGAATATTTCAGGAATGAAATTTCCATACGGTCACCATTAACAAAGATTAAGTGGATACACGCTATTTTTAAACAGTCAACCAGCCTGACATGTTACTTAACACACAACTTCTTTCATCTCAAAGATCCCAAAAAGTAGGTTTGGCTTATTGTTTTCCTAACTGGCAAGCTATGTACTGGGATGGGGCTGATGGTGGTTTTGGAAGAGCCAGATATGTGAAGGTATAAATATGTGTGTTTGGGTGTGTATTCTGTGTGTGGGATTGGTGGGGGGAAGAAAAGGGTAGAACAGTCTCCACTGAGATCATGAAGGAATCCTGGGGAGCAGCTTTATATACTCATACAATAATCTGATCAAGTAGATGATCTATGAGTTCTCAAGAAGAATACAGGGTAAAGTTTTTTCTAGGTCATACATTTCTCCAAGAAATAGTTCTTAAATCTTGGTGCATATTACTGCTTATTAATAGAATTGAATTTAATTATTGATGACAACTTAACTTTTCTTTATTTAGACTATTTGGATAATTATTACAATTGTTGCTTTGACTTCTTAACCTCATGGTCCTGCCATTATGACATAACTTTTATTTCTAGTCCCATATCCAAATAGCATATTACTTTTTGGTAGGAGTACTAACAGAAATTGAATCATGGACCTCTTAGGATTTATATTCAATATAAAAATAATATATACATACATATGTGCATGCTTATGCATATGTGTATGTGTGTGTAAGAAAGTTTAGTCAGAAATAGAATACTTGGAATTAATTTATTACGTTCTCCATCAAATAATCACAGATATAAGGCTTTAGAAATGCATTTAAATATAATGTTGGTTGTATATTTATGTGTGTTTTTTATATATTAAAAAAAGAAAGAAAACAAAGAAAATCAGCTTTCCCTGAAATAATTTCTGGTTGGCGCTAAAATGGAACAAGTTTGCAAGCATCTCTCAGGGGAAACCTGGGAAAATTAAATTTAAAGAGAACTAGGTAATTTACTCATGGACAAGTATAAGATATAGAATAACAAATTAAGTAATAAAATATGTATAATTCTTGCGGTAGAAACCATCTGGTAGGTAAACTAGGGTAATAAACATGAGGTCAAACTCCTACTCCAGTGCTCTTTGAACATTGCCTAAGAACTTAGTATAAAATCTCATGATACCAAGGTATATATCTGTCTTCCTCTATTACTTCAGGCTCCCTATTCCTAATTTCTATTGTTACTACTCTTTCATCAACTTTATCCACATTTGTGTTCTTTATTGTAAATTGGTAAATCCTTTTGGGAAATAAATGGACCATCAATGATATAAAATATATTATGTCTGTAGATGAAGTTATTGCTATTAACTTAAAACTACATTTTATTCATATCAATTAACTATATAGCTAATAAAACCAAAATGGAAAGACTTGGAAGTGACAAATATCTTTCCTAGCAAACCGAGACATAAAGCTCAAAGATCTCATAATGACTGATGGCCTGAAAAAGCAGTTTCTCAATTTCTTTTACTCAGTTGGTTCTATGGTTCCCCTTACACACACCCCCTGGATGTTTTGGGAATGTTCATCACAGCAGGACCTTATATGTTCATAGCACTGAATGGTTTTCAAATTGTTTTCTTTGGGAGCATCTCATTTGATGCCTCTTACCCCAATACCCACTGAAGTGTTAATGGCAAATATTTTCATTGCTGTTTGTATAAAAAAGAAAATGGAGACTCAAGGAGATTAAATGACTTGACCTGATATTAAGTGGTGGAGATGAGAGCAGAACCAGATCTTCCTTTCCTTGACTCTGCCCTCAACTCCCCTCATCCAGCTGGCCAGCTGGCCAATAGAATGAAGTTTCCCTAAAGGAATCCCTGGGGACCCAGAGCTCCACAGGAAGGAAAAGCAGATGGAAAAACTATGATCAAAACCTCTTCACTACACAGGCAGCCCCTAGGGAGTACAAAGTAAGTGATAAAGATTTTACAAACAGTCCTGCAATGTATCTATTGAATGGGCGGTTTATTATGATCTATCTTGTCGACTCTGAATTTTTTGAAATAAACACTAAAACTGATGATAAAGAAGCCTTAAATAAAGCAAAAGTGAAGCGACTGAATGTTAAGAGAGAAATTTCATCTATTTTAAAGAACATCCTTTATCTTTGGCAAAGAAATGATCAGATTTACTGCTCAGCTGAGAAGGTGCCTGGAGTCAAATATATAATCAGGGAGAGCCAAGCCCCATTTCTTAAACAAAGCTCAGGCAAGGTGAGGGCTCCCTCTGTATGAGGCAATTTCTTCCTCTTTCTTGAAGGGAGCACGATGAAAACCAAAGGGAACAAAAAAACAAAAACAAAAACAAGAACAAAAAACAAAGGGCATTAAGCCCGGAAACACAGAAGCAACATTTCAGACCATGTTCCAGTATTCTGGAATGAAAACTGCAACTCAAAGACTTCCCAGCAGAACCAATACTGGTTCAGTGTGTTATAAAATGTGCTTGGTAATACTGGAACTCAAGCCTGTGCATATGGTGAATTATATATATTGTGTCGAAGGCCAAAGCTCCCATAGAAGCTGGTGAGAGAAAAATATGAAACCAATTAAAATTCAACCTATTAACCTATTTTTTTTACAAATAAAAACGTCCACTACTATTTAATTCTGGTCATATTATCCAAAAGAACGATTCTTCATGGATGATTACATGTGTACAAACCCTATTTTGGCAAAATACTTGGTCGGATCTTTTTATGGGAACATTATTATGAATTTTCCAGGGAATCCTAAGAGGAACCAAATAGTTATATTATTTCTAAAACTTATGCCAACAATTGAGATGACCTCCTGCTACGATTTCTTATACACACCTGTGCTCCCTCAAATTCTGAGTAAAAGAAAATCACACATAGTTTCTGGATACATTCATGAGTACTGACAAGTAAATTATGACCCTTTCTGAGTCTGAGAGATAATGAAATTTTTAGAAACACATTGCATCAAAACATTTTTTACAAAGTTATTTTCACTCATCAAATTTCAGAACTCTTGCACTAGGAAAAAATGGATTAGTGATAGAGTATTCAAATGCTTTCCACATTGAAATTGACCCAAAAATGGGCTCTGTGCTGACAGTGTGGGGCCTGCTTGGGATTCTCTCCCTCTCTCTCTGCCCCTTCCCCGCTTGTGGTCTCTCTGTCTCTGTCTCTCAAAATGAACAAATATACTTAAAAAAAAAAAAAGAAATAATCTAAAAATAAAGCTTCCAGGGATATGTTTAAATTCCCCTTGCTTAAAATAATTTTTATAAACTCATTGATTTTTTTTTTGTTTGGGACGATTATTTCCTTCACAAACCTTTGGTAGTGTTTAACAATATTAATTGTAATACTAATGTTACTACTAACATTAACACTACGCCAACTATATTTATGAATCCTTTATTATATATTATAATACACTATAATACAATATTTCAAATTCCTGTAACTTTTAGATATTTATTTTTATTTATTTACTTTTTTAATGTTTATTTATTTTTGAGAGAGAGTGTGTGAGTGGGCAGGGGGCAGAGAGAGAGGGAGACACAGAATCCAAAATAGGCTCCAGGCTCTGAGCTGTCAGCACAGTGCCCAATGCGGGGCTTGAACTCATGAACCACGAGATCATGATCTGAGCTAAAGTTGGACAGTTAACCGACTGAGCCACCCATGTGCCCCTAGATTTTTTTTTTTAATTTTAAAGTTTATTCTTTTTTTAAGAGACAGAGCACAAGCAGCCAGGGAGAAGGGGGAGGGTCAGAGAGAGACACACACAGAATCTGAAGCAGGCTCCAGGCTCTGAACGGTGGGCACAGAACCCGATGCAGAGCTTGAACTCATGAACTGCAAGATCATGACCAAGGCTGAAGTCAGATGCTTAATCTACCAAGCCACCCAGGTGCCCCTACTTTAGATATCTTTTTCTGTATTAATTAGTTTGTTAGGGCTACAATAACAAGGTAACACAGACTGGGTGGGTTAAACAACAGAAAATTATTTCCTACAATTCTGGAGGCTAGAATTCTGATATTGAGGGAGGTCAGATTCTTCTAAAATGGCTGTTTTCTCCCTGTGTCATCACATGGCCTAGTCTCTTTACCCCTCAGTGTTCTAATTTCTACTTCTTAAAAGGACACCAGTCATACTGGATTAGGGCGTACCCTAATGACCTCATTTTAACTCAGTTACCTCTTCAGGTACCCTGTCTCCAAGTACAGTGACATTTGAAGATACTGGGGGTTACGACGTCAATGTATGAATTTTGGGGATGCACAGTTCAGCCCATAACAGTTATCATCCCAGTTTTAAAGGTGAGGGAAGCAATAGAAGGAGGTAAAATAACTTGTTTAAGATCTAATGAAATCAGGTATTTAATCCAGATCTATATAACTCAATGATCTACATTCTTTTCATTATGCCAAGATGTATCCCTAATATGTTTACCTTTTACCTGTATATTGAGTGTAGAGATGGCAATGATGATGAAGAGAAGAAGAACAATGGCTTTCTAACATTTGGCAAAAAAAGCCAAGCAAAATCAATCCAAACAAAACCACAAACAAGATGGAAACTCAATTCCCTCACAATGGAAATGGCAGTATAGGGGTGATCGTTTTATTTTATTTAAATGACATTGGTTTAATATGAGCTTGTTCTCTGCAAAGTACATAAAGCAAGGTCAGACAATAGGCTGCTCTTCATTAATTACACGACACTCATAAAAATCTAAATTCTGAAGGGGTGGATTCTATATAAGGTTTATTTCGGAGATTATCTCCCGGCCAATTTAATTTAACTTTCATAACCAAGCTTGTTTCTTATATAGAAACACAAAGTAAGTCCTAGGAAATTGCACAGTATTCAGGTTTAAGAGAATAAATATTAAGTTTGATTGTCAAACAAAATGAAAATCCAGAACCCTTCTGTACCATGAGCTCCTGGAGGACAGGGCTGTTTAATTTATCTCTCTATCAACACTGAATGCTCAGGAAATAAATGCTGTTGAATTAATCAATAAAACTTGGCTCACCTATACTTTCATATCTTCACACTGTCATTCAGGTATCTGCCCATTAATCCTTCTCAGCTTTTTGTCATTTCATCACCATGAGGAAATATTTTATAAATACTCATCAGTTAGGGTTCATAATATTTCCTAGGTGGAGGGGAACAGAGCTTCCAAATTATAAAAGAAAGCTAACTACAAAAACATTTGAATAATTTTTCTTTGGTGAATTTTTGGCAGGCTCAGAGAATAAACTCACACCCATCTTTAGTCAAATTGTTTTATGATACCCCTCAGTTCCTAAATCACGCTGCAAACTGTTTTTAGTAAAATATACGTATATATGAAAACATCTTAGATTTAACCTAACAAGAATACACAATAGAAAAGAAATGCAACATATTTAAGAATAGCAATGCCATTATTCTATTTTATATTACATTGTGCAAAGATCATGTATACATTTGTTCTTAGACAAAATATAAATGAATGAAAATAAAAATAAAAATGATCATTTTATAATTATTCATCAGACTTCTCTGTAGCATTTTTTAAGAAACTCATTCCTTCAACCTTCTTGCACTGTTAGTGGGAATGCAAACTGGTGCAGCTTCTGGAAAACAGTGTGGAGGTTCCTCAAAAAATTAAAAATAGAACTATCCTATGACCCAGCAATAGCACTACTAGGAATTTATCCAAAGGATACAGGAGTGTTGATGTATAGGGGTACATGTACCCCAATGTTTATAGCAGCTCTTTCAACAACAGCCAGATTATAGAAAGAGCCTAAATGTCCATCAACTGATGAATGGATAAGGAAGATGTGCTTCATACACACAATGGAATACTATTTGGCAATGAGAAAGAATGAAATCCTGCCATTTGCATCAACATGGATGGAACTGGAGGGTATTATGGTAAGTGAAATCAGTCAGAGAAAGACAGATATCCTATGTTTTCACTCACATGTGGAAATTGAGAAACTTAACAGAAGACCATGAGGGAAGGGAAGAGACAAAAAATAGTTACAGAGAGGTATGAAGGCAAACCATAAGAGACTTAAATACAGAGAACAAACTGATGGTTGATGAAGAGTGTGGGGGAGGGGAAAATGGGTGATGGGCATTGAGGAGGGCACTTGTTGGGATGAGCACTAGGTATTGGATGTAAGTGATGAATCACGGGACTCTACCCCCAAAACCAAGAGCATGCTGTACACACTATATGTTAGCCGATTTGACAATGAATTATACTAAAAAAAAAAAAAACAGAAAGAAAGAAACTCATTCCTTCTGATGACATCTTATGGGACACAAAATAAAAGGGAGGTTCAGAGGGCATGTATCTGCCTCCTTTTCCTCTTTTTATTCCATAGCTTTGAAATACCTTCTCTAATAAAAGCAATCAAGGGATTTCTAAGTACTGAATATTCTCTCAAAAAGAAATACAGATGAAGAGTGGTTGCTTATTTATAGTGTTTGACTTAAATGCTAGATTTATATGGACTTCACACTTTCAAAGAACCAAGGACTATAAACAGATGACTTCAGTGTATTGAGGCTCTAATTCATAAGACAAGATTTTCCTGGGAAAGTCAGCTAATATTTTTAAGGGCATTGACTCTTGCTTCTATGAAATACATATTTCTTAATCATAAAACCCATGCCAGTATTAAGAAAATGAAAGAAACTTCAAATATTATGGTCTCTTCTCCTATAACAATCATTTATCTTCATTGTGCCTCAGTTTCCCCATTATTCAGCAGATGATGATACTTCTACCTACTCATCTCAAAAAGTTGCAGTAAGGATCAAAATAGCTACCATGCACACTATACAGAACTCTAGAAATAATTTAGTTTTTAATTATTTATGGTGATCACCTCAATGTGAAGAGCCTGCCTAAAGTTTTTTGTATCTGTAGGGGAATTTATTTATTCCATATACCCAGTACATCTTCCCTCTTTGTGTTGCAACATTAAGCCCCTTCATATGGAAATGACTATTTTCTTCCATACCATGTGATTTGAATGGAAATTGTGAAACCCTTAAAAGATTTTGCCCCTTACATACAGCTTATTAGCTAATATGTGATAAATAAACCCAAGTTGGACCAGTCAGAGAACTTTACTGAATCTTTTTTTTGTAACCTAGAACAACAGGAACACTCCATCAGTTTCCCTATGATAGAATTTTGCCATAAGAGTTACACAGTTGCTATGGCCATGGTTCCTACGTGAGAAAGAACTTGGATGAAAATAAACCCTGACCCAAGAGTAAAGTCAGGGCAAAGCAGGAAAAGAAGGTATTCACTTTTTGAATACATGGTTTTAATGGTCTGTGTTATAAAGTTGCAACTTTGTCCATCTCATATAAAATTCTCAATAGCTAACTTGTTTAGTCTAAGTGAATTCTAATTTTCTTCTTTCACACCTAGAAGAGTACATAATAGTAAAGAAAACCTGGCAACTATCATAGTGCCTAGATCACAAAAGGGCACAAGAAGTGCTTGTTAAATAAATTGGCAAAGGATGACCAAGATAATTATGTAATAAGTTACACAGAAATCTGACCTAAGAAAAGGAGCACATTCAGTGATTCATATACATTTCAGATTGGAGCACTTGTAAAACTGATCATACTCTTGTTGATATAGAAATCCTTAATGATTGCTATAGAACAACACATGCACACACGGATATATATATCCCCAATAATTAGAATATTAATGAAAAGAGACTGCTTTATATCAAGTCCTATAAACTACAGATGAAGCTTTACTCAGAAGAAAATACCCCAAATAATAATAAAGAAAATGAATATAAATGTACTGAGCTTTCAACTTAAGGCACTATTATGAAAATAAGTAAAATTAATAAGCTAGTATGTGATGATTAATAAAAACTGAAATTTATCCAACATATTTAAAAACTAATAGAAGAGTTAAAAAAAACAAAGCCTATACTTTAAAATGTCACAGAAAGTATATAGATCCCTGAAAAACCATAAATAAGAAAAATTAAAAGAGGAAAAGTATAATGGTAGAAATTATAAAGGGGATATAACAACAGATATATAAAATAAAAAAGAATATTTTATACAACTTTAGATAAATATATTTAAAACCAGAAGAAACTCATCACTTCTAGGAAAATATGATTTGCCAAAGGTTTCTAAGAAAAAGTAGATACATTTAATAGACAAATGACCTCAGAAACTACTGGAAAGGTGATTCAAATTCTACTATTTAAAAAGGTACAGGTGATGCAAAAGATACTAGATGATTTTACAAATAAGTTTTATCTAACTTTCGAAGAAAAGGTAATTCCTAAGTTATTCAAATCATACTAGACCACAGGCAAGGTCAGAAATCTCCCCCAATTCATTTACAAATTCAACATATTTGTAATAATGATACCTAATAAAACACTAGACTAATTCCACTTATGAATACTGACTAAAGATTTCTTCTGAATAAACCTCAATGATACATTAAAAGAATAATATATCATTTCAGGAATATGAGAAATAGTGTATCTCAACATAAAGGTATCTACTTGCAAAGATCATTGTATCACCTAATTAAGGTAGAATTAGATTGTAATTCTATTTAGGATTTTAAAAAGTATTTGAAAAACTTCAGCAGTCATTCCTTCAAAAACTCTACTTATAATAGGAATTGAAAAGAGCATTATAAATATGATAGAGACTATTAAAAGCACACTGAACATCATATTAAATAGTAAAATTATATATTCTTTGCCATTAAAATCAAGAACATAGAGATGTTCATTACTGCAACATTATTCAACATTGTTTTATAAGTTCTTATTAAAATAAGCAATAAAATGAAATAAGCTGTAAAATATTGGGAAATAATATAATAATTTTTAAAGATATGATTGGATACATACATCTCTCTAATAACTCATCTAAAAACTTAAAATTAATGAGATCAATTGATAAGTTGGTCCCATACAAAATAAATACATAAAAAATCAATAGCTTTTCACTATTGTATAGATGGTTAAATGATTTTTGACAAGGGAGCCAAGACCATTCAATGGAGAAATGATAATCTTTTGAATAAATGACACTAGGAAAACTACATATCCATATGCATAAAAGTGAAGTTGGATGCTTATAGCATATCCAAACATTAATTCAAAATGCATCAAAGACCTAACAGAGCTAAGACTATAAAACTCTTAGAAGAGTACATAGGAGAAAAGCTTCAAAACACTGAATTTGGAAATGATTTTTGTTCTGTCTTTTGTTTGTTTTTTGAATATGACACCAAAGGAACAGGCAACAAAAGAATAAAATAGATACATTAAACTCTGAAAATTAAAACTTGTGCATTAAAGGACACTATCAACAGAATACATAACGCACAAAATGGGAGAAAATACTTGCAGATCATATGTCTGACATGGGATTAATATCCCAACTATATAAAGCACTCCTACAATTCAAACAACAAAACAAACAACTCAGTTACAGAATGGGGAAAAGACTTGAATATATATTTCCCCAAAGGTATATAAATGGCCACTAAGCTCATGAAAAGATATTCAACATCAATAATCATGAGGGAACTACAAATCAAAATCATAATGAGTTAGTACTTCATATTCCATGGCTATTAGATTGTAATTCTAATTCTGTGTCAAACTGACACAAAATAAATGCTGACAAGGATGTGGAGAAATTGAAACCCTTTTGTGCCACTTGTAGGAATATAAAATGGTACAGCTAGTGTGAAAAAGAGTATGGCAGTTCCTCAAACACTTAAAGATAGAATTACCATATGGTCCAGTGGTCCAGCAATTCTACTTCTAAGTGCATGACAAAAAGAAAAAAAGAAAGAAAGCAAGGACTCAACCGGACATTGTACAATTGTACACCAATCTTCAAAACAGCAGTATTCACAGTAGTCCCAAAGTGGTAACTAGATAAATAGATAAAAAAATATATGGGTCTGTATACACGATGGAATATTAGCTTTGAAAACAAATGAAATCCTGAAATCTACTATATGATGAAACTTGAACACATTATTCTAGGTGAAATAAGCCAGATACAAAAGGACAAATATATGATTCCACCTATATGAGATACCTAGAGTAACCAAGTTCACAGAGACATAAGTAGAATAGTGGTTATTAGAACAGAGAGGGGGTGGGAAGCAACTGTTTGATAGGCAACTATTATCAAAGGAGAGAGTCCTTTCTATCAGAGACAACTGTTTGAGCTTGGGGTGATGAAAAAGTTTTGGTGATGGTGGTGATGGTTGTATCACAATGGGAATGTACTTAATGCTACTGAACTGTATGTGTAAAAATGGTTAAAACTGTAATTTTTTTCATTCTGTATATTTTACCACGATAAAAAAAATCAAGAGCTTGTTTTAATAACAGTAACTATGGGGCTGCCTGGGTGGCTCAGTCAGTTAAGCGTCCAACTCTTGATTTTGGCTCAGGTTATAATCTCATGATTTGCAGGATCAAGCCCCATGTTGGGCTGTACACAGACAGTGTGGAGACTACTTGGGATTCTCTCTCTCCCTCTCTGCCTCTATCCTGCTCACATGCATGCATTTTTTCTCCCTCTCAAGATAAATAAATAAACATTAAAAAAATAATAGTAACTACCAGGTTGAAGTGAGAAAGAGAAATCCCAACCACAGTAACAAAAATCTATAAAATATTGTAAAATAATATAGCAAGAAAGCTATATAAAGAAAAGCTATATAAAGCAAACTGTAATTTTTGGAGCACACAAAACATGTCCATATATATGAAGATACATATGATGTTACTGAAGGAAAATGTGAATACATCAATAAGCATGTTAATCTTTAAATTACCTCTAAACAGAATCTCAAGTTCATAAAGAAAAATAAGTGTGTAAAATTTTCCAAGAAAATTTTAAAAGGAAGAATAAAGAATGGAGACTAGCTTTAGTAGACTTTAAAACTAACTAAAAGTGAGTATAGTCAAAGTAATCTATTCTTAGAAGAAAAACAGAGCACTCAATCAGTTAAAATTAAACACAATGATATGACCAAAAAAAAAGTCTGTTGAGTCCTTTCTATGTACTAAGAACATTGTATATACAATACAAGTTCTATAGTAGAGATATGTTCAAAATGAGATAGGAACCCACAGAGAAAAGTCAGCAGCTTTAAATAAAGACTTGTACTACATAATAATTATATATATTAAATATAATATGTAGTATATTATATGTACATCTCTATAGAGAGATATATAGAGAGAGATCTATATATATAGATATATCTATATCTACATAGATATATGGAGAGAGATCTATATATATCCATATATATATATCTATAGAGAGATATATATAGATATCTATAGAGAGATCTCTATACAAAGAGATATATATCTATATAGAGAGATACATACATACACATATATATACATATATACAGAAATGATTACCATACATATACATGATATAGAAATTATCATACATATATACATATATATATATATAGAGAGAGAGAGAGAGAGAGAAATAATTACCATAACAAGTTAACATTGATTATCTTACATAGTTAGAGATGTTTTCTTGTCATGAGAACTTTCAAGATTCACTGTCTTAGCAACTTTCAAGTATGTAATACAATATTGTTAACTATAGTAACCATGCTGTCCATGACATCCCCAGAACTTACTTATCTTATAACTGAAAGTTTGAGATGCCTTATTTTTAAGTTTATTTATTTTGAGAGAGAGAGAGAAAGAGAAAATGCATGGACAGGGGAGGGGCAGAAAGAGGATCCAATACATGGGGCTTGAACCCATGAACTATGAGATCATGGCCTGAGACAAAAATCAAGATTTGGACACTTAACCACCTGAGCCACCCAGATATCCCCTACAACTGGAAGTTTGAACCTTTTGACTACCTTCACCCATTTCCCCCATCCCCCTCACCCTGCTTCGGACAACCATCAATCCTGAATTCATTTTATTTACATTACACATATTAGTGAGATCATTATGCTATATACCTTAAACCAATATAATGTTATATGTCATGTTGATTATATCGCAATAAAACTGGGAAGAATAAAAATAAAATGAAAATATGTCAAAAAATTTATCAAATAAAAAAAAAAGACTTGTAGCTAAGTGTTGGGATAGGAGAGGAAGGACGTTCCACTGGGAGGCCATGAGTAAAGGTGTAAAAGACACAATATATTTTTGGGAACACAAACAACATCATAACTTTTGGGTGGTGTGTAGGCTGAAGGGCTGAGAATAGCAAAGACAGGTCTGGAAAATAGGCTGCTAAGAGCTTTGCAGAGCACAAAAGGCCACATGAAGTTATCTGTCCCTTACCAGATGAGCCAGTATCTTAATAGGCAAGCCAGTGTTTTCCTCATAGTAATTTTGGTTTTGTATTTTAGTAACAGAGCTATTTCAAGGATTATCCCTACAATACAGCATCTTCCACCAAATCATGTTTAGCTTTCTGAAACACATAACTTTTGTTTAGCAAATATATTAAAGTCACCCCAATATAAAAATTTTTTAAGAATGATTTTAATGTTTAAACCGTTTGAAAATGGCCTTAGTCAACAGGAAGGCATGACCTTATCTGTGTTTCAGGAAAAGAATTTTGTCTTTGGTGCAGACAACAGAAGGAGAGAACTGTGTCCATGTCGCTCTAGATGGAGGCCAGTGCCAAAGCCAGGACATGAGAGTTGTCAGCTGAACCTGGTCAGTGAAAGAGAGAAATGAGAGGAAGAAATGGGTAATAAAGATGTGAAGAGTGAATGGGTTTGGTGATCCATTTGTTATTTGGGGAAGAGAAAAGAGAGGCATTGAGGTTGACTCAGAATGTTCAAGTTTGGGTAACTAACTAAAATTGTAGATATAAAAGGAAGCACGTTTAGGGCATAAAAATGACAAAGTAATTTTGGGGTTACTGAGTTTCGTGTGCTGTACGGTAACAGTCAAGGGTTTGGTTAGAGCTCCAGGATTATAAGGGACCAGTGCCATGGTTTTAAGTCCCAAGGGAGACTGTGCTATTGTGTCATGATAGAATGTACCCAGATCCTGCACACCAATTTCCCAAGCATGTATTATTGGGCATTTGGAAAACCTGAATGATAATGTAAAATTGATGTGCCCAAATAGTACTCATTGAACATATAGATATTTGCCTTTTTCTCCAGTCTTCAGCGACAGAAATACATAGCTTGCATGCGGTTGTAATCATAGTGCTTACGTAATTTTGCATTGCTTGTCTAATACGGTTTTTGAACCTCTCTGTATTATCATAGTTGCCATTTTAAATGGTTGCATAATATTCCACGATGTGATGGGCTGTAACTTAGCACTACTTTCTTGCTGAGCCCTATGTTGCTTGTTTTGTCTGTGGGTATAACATGGGGCAGGAAAGGCAATTTGATATAATAGTGACTCTGCTTAATATACATAAAATTTCTGTTCTTCTGAAGAAAATGAAATAAATCTCTGGGAATATTAGTCTAGATGGTTTTGCTTTTCTTAAAACAAAGATAGTCTGCAGCCAAGAGTCACATAAGAGAACAAAATGGGTCAAAGTCAATTCCTAGTCCAAAGCCATTTTTCATTATTCACTCAACAAAATTTAACCTCTATCCTTTTACCAATGGACAAACACACCATTGCATTATTACATAATATTTGTGTAATTAGTTTACAGTTTATTTTTTAAACCGATTTCCTCTGAATACATTAGCTACTCATTTTCTCAATATTTTATCCCCTTCAAAGCTTCAGCTTATAGCTTCTATTTTTCTTCCTTTATTACTTTTAGGAAGACAATTGCCCTTTGCTAATACTTGGTGATTTTCATCTCTCCTGCCTAATTAAATATATTTCAAACACATCCTCCACCTCAGTCTCTCTGTCTCCCCGCAGCACCTCCCCACATCCCCTGAAAGTGTGCCTATGCTCTAGGACCAGATAATGAAAACAATTTTCTTACTTGTTCCTCACCGTGTGCCTTGTGGGAGGTGACTGCATTATCCCTATTTTAAAAACTTCTCTCTAGTCCCCAAGCCCTGGAGCAAGGCACTTTCTGTACACCTGGTCCTGGCCATATGCGTCTATTCACAAAGCCATTCTGCAAGTCCGTAAAAACTAATTTCCCAGGTCCTCTTCTTAGTTCTAATATGGATCTTTAGCATTGATTCAACAGTACAGATATGACATTCTGCAAATAAACAGCAGTCACTTCCATCAAAGCTTAAAGACTTGTTATGATGGATATATTCAGACACACCAGTCTCTTTTTAGAAAATGCAATTTTATGGAAAAATACAAGATAATTGGTCTTTAGCTCTTGCAATAAACTTAGATAGCACCTGCCATATTTAAATTAATACAGTGCTTCTCCCTGTTAGATGAGGGCTTCTGATTAATTCAATCATGTGAAAAGATTCAGGCATTGCTCATGTGTGCTCAGATTGAAAGCTGTTTTTTGATGTGGCTATTTTTTTTAATGATGTGATACTTGTCCATCTACTAAGTAAAGGAAATTGAAAGTTCTTTATTCAGCCATATATCCTGTCTGTCCTTATCTCTCAGGCTCAGCTTTTGCCTCACATTGTGTCACATAGGTGGTAGGTTTTATTGGGTGATGCAAGATTCTCCAAAGCAATGACCTAGTATTTGAAGCCTCCGTGTGAACACAGGATCTGCTTCCCAGAGATCACATACACATCACTCTCAAGGATTTATTCCCTTTCCCATTGTCATCATTGCTTCTGACTCTAGCTGCCATGGTACAGATCAAGACACTCAGAGAACACCTTTGCTCCTTTTAATCTCTTTTAAACCAGCCACAAGAACGAATCAGACTCACATGGCTGGAACAGCAGAATGTAAAGTGCCAACGCTGGCATTTTAATCTGGTCCTCCCCGTTTCTGAGAAAGCCAGGCTAACACGGAGTAAAGAGTTCCTTCCAGGGGAGAAAGTAAAGCTCCAAGTGTCTACTGCATTGAAGCAACTGGTGAACTAGAGGCACTGCTGGCAAGACTTCTTCAGCAAAAGGGGAGCACATGTTCTCTGAAGGGGCTCCTCTTACTGATTCCAACCAGGGGTGATTCCATTTCCCCAATTTACCCATCTGACTTGACCTCTTATCATGTGTCCAAAGTTTTACTTTAGAGTGAATATTCTTCCTAAAGTCATAATCTCTGGGGAGGAGCCCACAAACAACAGGGATATAAAGATATCTTGTGTTAACTATGTGAAAACTACAGTCATAAATTACACTACTATTTTTTAAAATAATCTATATTTCACAAAGATGACAATATGGGAGGGGCGCCTGGGTGGCTCAGTCGGTTAAGTGTCCTACTTCGGCTCAGGTCATGATCTCACAGTTTGTGAGTTCAAGCCCCACATCGGGCTCTGTACTGACAGCTCGGAGCCTGCAGCTTGCCTTGGATTCTGTGTCTCCTTCTCTCTCTGCACCTCTCCCACTTGTGCTCTGTCTTTCTCTGTCTCTCAAAAATAAATAGATGTAAAACAAAGAAAATTAAAAAAAAAAAGATGACAATATGGGTCCAGCACCTGCATAATGCTGAAGCTCGTTGCCCAGTTGCCCAGAAGGGGTTAGGGGTTACATGGACATGGAAATCATCATATTAAAAATTCCTTTCAGGCGATGGAGGTGTCATGCTCTTCTTTGTGTCCCCATGATGGCTGAGTCCCTTGATGGACACATAAAATCATGTAGTATAAGAGCTGAAGGGAGAATTTAAGGGCCAATATTTGGTGTCCTCATTTATAGATGCAAATACTGAGGCCCAAAGAGGTTACAGAATTTGTCCAAAGTGACAGCTGATGAGTGGCAGAGCCACGTTAGAACTCTCTCCTGACTCCAGTCCAGTACCCTTCCTATATTCTTCATGCTGCCTCTAAAGTAAGTGCTTTAAAAATTGTTTATTGATCAATTTTAATTCATCCATTTAGACTCTATCACTTGAGGATGTGTAGTGACAATCACTACGGAGCAGGTTTAACTGTATGTGTATGTGTATATGTGTGTGAGAGAGAGGAAGACAGAGAGACAGAGAAAGAGACAGAGGGAGAGAATATAGAAATATGTGTATATGTGACAAGAAATGGGTCAGGAGACAGAACTAAGATCTCATATCTTATACTCTGTTACATCAGTATTTACTCTTCATGTATATGCTTTATTGGGTACATAATGATCTGAAGCCTTACATTTGAGTACATAAAATAAAAAATCATATATAAAGGAGTCCTGTTCTGACTCATTATTCTTAGTCCACAAGGAAGTAAAAGCAAAGAGGAGTGAAAATATCTGAAAAAGTTACAGCCTAATCACTACAACATCTAAGTTAAAGCTGGAATTTCTGTACTCCCTGGAAGAGGATATACTTTGAGCTTTATGACATTTTTTCCAAGTCCTAAGCTTTTTATTATAGAGGAACAGTGCTAGTCCGCAAATCTGTTCAGAAGTCTCAACATAAGCAAGGCTGAGTATGCACAATGCTTCCTCGATCCAACACTGAGACCTCAGGAGGTGAGAAACAAGAGGGGGTTGGACAGGGAATGCCACAACCTGAATGGGATCTCTTTAAAAGCAATGTGCAGCAGGAGAGACAAGGATAATGGCTATTTAATCATCTTCGCTATGAAGTGCCAATTCTTTAGACTCTTATGACATTCATGAATGATGCAGGAGGCGGACATGATGAATGCAGAGCAATTCCCTGCGACAGATACTTTCAGGGAATTTATGCCCCCTCCCCCCAGGACAAAAGGGCTCCTGGGCTCGGTTATCATTTGTTCTGAAAGAGAATTTACAGTCTCGCTAGTAACTCCTTTTACCCAACTCAATAAAGCGCTTATTTTGATATACTGAGTGTGATTGTTCAAGAGCAACTATATCCTTGGAAATTCATGTGCAGTGAGCAGTCTTGCTGGCTTACTTTCCTTCACTTCATGCACTTTTGTCATTCTCCAGGTTCTGTAATCAATAGGGCTTCGACACAGGTCTTCAAATCACGTGCTGTCTCACACACACACACACACACACTCACGTTACTCTTTAATATCCGAAAGCCCAAATGCTGTTAGGGTTTACTGTAAGTCAGATAATTCTTTAGTGCATGGCTATATGTACTGTTAAGTATGTAATGAAAATATTATTCTGTGTCCTTTGCCCAAAGATAATCTGTGTGTGGGTAAGTAAATTAATTGATACACTCACAAATATTTATTAAGCTCCTATATGCTAGGTACTCTTCTGGGTTCTGGAAAGACATCAGTGAACATAATGAAGTCCCTGCTTTAATAACGATGCTATTATTATAATGATGGCAGGCAAAACCCTAGCAAAGTGGTGTTTAACATAATGTCTGGGAGTTTTAAGTGCTAATAAAGCATGATAAGGGGATAGTCACGTTGGGGAAAGGTAGGCTATTTTAAATGAGATAGGCAGGGCAGGTCCCTTTGAGGTGATCGACTGAGATGAGAGCAGAAAGAAGGACATCAGGTGCCTTCTGAGGACATAAGGTTGAAGGCAAGGGGGGCGAGGACAAGGACTAAAGTCAGAAATGTGCTTGGCTTGCTGGAGATGCAGCGAAGGAAACCAGTATGGTTGGATTGGAGGTACAGAGGAAAGAGTGAGAGAAAAAGTACTCGAGAAGTAAAAAAAGAAACCAGATTACAGAGGGTCTCCTAGGAGGTACTTCATGAGGGAGGTCCTGGTCTGATTCTACTCTGAGATGATTGCACTGTTCATACTATTTTAAGTAGCTCTGTTCTTACTATTTTAATAGGATCCTAAAAGTCAGACTCAAGAGGAAGGTCACCATTATGCAAAGAGACCTCAAAGTGCTGTCACATGAGGAACAATTGAATGAGCTCAGGATATTTAACAAGTAGCTCTTGAAGCCCTGGCAGCCATCTTCAAATACATAGGATGTCATATGGAAGGGCTATGCTGCTCAGAAAGGTAGAATGGAGAATGATGAGTAAAAATAACAGGACTCAAGGTCACAGGTCATAATGTGTGGAGATATTTTCTAGGGCTATCCAGAGAAAGAATGAGACCCCTTCCCCCAAATATGATAAAAAAAATCATCCCCAGATGTGTTTAGCAGAGACTGAATAGTCACTTTTCAGGGATGTCTGTAGGTCATATCTAGATGGTTCCCAAGTAACCTTTCTAAAAAAGGAAGAATATATGAAATAGAAATGTTGGACTCTGGTAGAGCAAACACATTTATATAAATTAATTATCTTAGTTTTCTTCAGTTAATAAAGTGATTTTCTTTTCAGAAAATTAGTGCTACATCTTCATTGAGAAAATCAGTAGCCATTTTGAAAAACATGAAAATTCTATAAAGCCATATTTTCCCTACAAATACTTTAACACATTTGGCAGAAACATCCTTGAGGGCTATATCCTCAAGGATATTTTTGGTGTAGAGTCAGCTTCTAGGAAAATCCTACTAATAAAATCAACTACTTAAATATATGTTTTTGATCACTGAAAATAGCAGCCAAATGCAGTTCTTTTCTTCTTATCATGAAAATACCAGAAAAAAAAGTGGTGGGGAGGCATCAGGCTAAAAATGGTCTTTCCAAGTCTTAGTGGACAAGCAAAAACATTTCCTCACTATTAATTTGCACCACGTCTAACATTTTCTTTCTTAATGGAACTTAATCCTAAAGCACCAATAATATCAAAAGTTAGAGTTCACAAGTAAGAGATTGCTGTGGCTAAGAAACCTTTCTTTAAAAGGATCTTCAAAAGGTCTTATATTTATTGCCCCACTGCTTCTTTACAGGAAAAAAAAACTTATACACAAGAATTAATTATGAAGAAGCTGCATTTAAAATATTTAAAGATGAGAAAGTATTTTAGGATAAGGAAAGAAGAAAGGAAGGAAGAAAGATGGGAGGGAAGAAGGGAGGGAAGGAAGGAAGGAAGGAAGGAAAAGACAGAGAGAGAAGGAGGAAAAAGGGAGGATTAGTGGGTCTTTTATAATAATCACAAAGTAACTCCTCTGGTATACTCTGCCTAAAATATAAATGAATTAATACTTTTTCCCCAAGATAAGTTTCTGGACTTTTACACAGCTAAGGAAGAACAAAAAAAAAATCATAAAAGGGATGAATAAATAGAATAAATGTGGAAAAATTTAGGGAAAGGAGTCCGTAGAAAAGAAAGCAAAATAATAAATTAATTTCTATTTGGGAAGAGAAAGTGTTTTCCTGAAACAAGACTTACAGCAAAAAAAGCTGGGGACAACAGGAAAAAAGCAACAAATGGAAATAAAAGCAGGCAAAACAAAAAAGACTCTCTTAGCCATCAGGGTTTTAAAAAATCAGCTCAAAAATAAAAAATAAAACTTGGCTCAGTCCATTAAGATTCTGACTCTTGATTTCGGCTCAGGTCATGATCTCAAGGTTCGCAAGATTGAGCCTCGCATCAGGCTCTGTGCTGACAGTGCGAAGCCTGCTTGAGATTCTCTCTCTCCCTCTCTCTGCCCCTCTCCCCCCCCCCCAAAATAAATAGACGTTTAAAAAATAATTTAAATTAAAAAAACTTTAATTAAAAAAAAACTAAAATTAGACCTAGAAGTCTCAAACCCAGAAAAATTTCAACCATCTCACTCCACCACTCTTCATCATTTGAATCCTTTGTATTTTATTCATGGTCTTTATTGGTTTTTGTCTGTCTCTCCCCCATCCTCAGTTGAATGTCTTACTCATTGCTAAAACCCTAGAACATTGCAAAGTGTATAGTAAACTTCCTTTAATAGTGTCAAATCAATAAATGATTTTTTAAAGAGGACTGTTCGAAAAAATAAGGCATAGGTCAGATTATCTATCATCACACATTGGCCAGCAACCCCTATTAATCTACTGCATACAATTCTCAAATGGATTCCAATTGCCTTAGAATAAACTAAACTCCTTAAAATTGGCCCCCAGGCCCTCCATGATCTGGCTTTTGCCATCCTCTCCTACTTCAGCTGGCATCATACTTCCCTTTGCTCACTATACTCCAGACACTGGGGTTTCTTCACTCTTCCAACAAGTAAATGCCATAATAGCTTTCTGAACCTTTGTATTTGCTCTCTCCTCTTCCTCCAAATCTTTACATGGGTGACACCATCTCATCAATCAAGTCTCAAGTTAAAGGTAATTTCTTGAGAGGTCTCTCTTGGTTATACAACCAAAGGTAATAATTCCTCCCCCCACCATCCTTGGTGGTTATCCTCTATCTAAACCATAACCAGTGTTATTGTCTCCATGTCACTTATAACATCCTTTCTCCTCTGATGAGAATGCAAGTACAGGAGAAATAGATGTCCATGTGTCTTGCTTACCACCAAAGCCTCAATGACTCAAACAATATTTTGACTCAGAAATATTTTGAGGACAAATGAATACATCTTTAAGAAAACCCGTTCTGAAAAATAAGATGGTAATACTCCAAAAGTCCTTTTAAGCTATCACTTACAGCAATCACTGCCATGTACTCCTGCTACTTAGATTGCCGTTAAACCTAGAACACATAACACAATGCTTACTTTCACAACCTCTATCATCCTCTATCATATATAAATCTTTATTTAATTCATTCCTAAAATGGAAAGAATAATGCAGACTTTGTGCTCTGAATGTTATTGGAGGAATTCATTAACATACACAAAATCTGACTGAACTTATCCAAGGGGAGGGACACCACAAATGCAAAGCAGTAGTAGGACTGTCGTTACTTTGTGGCTTCTATAACACAAAATTTTATTAGTATTTGACCCACCAATGGAGTGCCAAAAGTGGGCCACTCAGAAAGCATGGAAGACACATTGCTTTTTGGATATGACTATTTGGGGTAACACTCTCTCCAAAGGTGTGGTCTTGAGTCAAATACAATGGGATCAACATTCTCAGCCCAGTGGTTCATCCATATGTTTTTCAGAGGAGCTAGATATATAAACTATGAAAATACTTTTATTTTCTCTGTTAGAAATGCAACATATTGATTCAGGTCCAACTATTTCATGGCATTCGCATGCTTCGGTGATACAGAGGATTTATTTTCATCTCTTTATCTCAAGGAGCTGACGCAGCTCTTAACCCCCTAGGTGAACAACTCCTATTCTTCTCCTCCTCTTTCCTTCTATACCCGGGACCCTGATGGCTGGATACTGGGATTAATAAGATGACTATTACATAAAACACTCCATTTCTATTTATGCTAATCTTTTCCACTTGTCCAAGGCCAATGAGGGAAAATTCTAAGGAATAAATATGCTGGCAGCTGATAGGATGAACTAGGGTGAGTGGAGGGTAGTTAATCCAATTATTTACCTCATAATGAGAAGTAATGTTAGAACTGAAAACAACAGGTATTTTTTAAAGAATAATAGTTTGAGATCTTTCTTGTTCTGATAGATTTCTCGTTCAGTACACCATGAAGAAATTCTTCTTTATTAAGCAATTTTAAATGCTTTAGAACATTTTCATTTGGAAAGCAAGCCTATTGGTTCAAACAGAAAGACTTCTGGTCTAGGTAATTATTTTAGTTCTGTGTTTGCTTTTGGCTGGACTATAACATTGGTTGATTTCCTTAATCTTTTTTTGAGGCTGCTCATTTGCCAGCTCCCACTCATCGCACTTAACTGACATTTATTAACTGTAATTACACATAGGTAAAAAACCTTGTGTTTCTTACAAATACTTAACACCTACTATAGATCAGACTTAAAATAGGTGCTAGGAACACAGGGAAAAAAACAGAAAAAAAAAGTTAGCCTTTCCAACCACCAACCTGGAATGATTTTGTATCTTTTAATCCTTCTTCTGGCATATTAGAGGGGTTCAATGAATACTGTAGAGTGAAGAAGCTGAACACATGAATTTCATAATTTCTTCATTTGCATTTTGAGGAAATGAAACTACATGGACTCTGAGGGTCTTCATTTCTCTGACATCAGAAGACTGTAAATAATTTTTTACCAACTGTAATTGTACCAAAGATAACTCTGACTAGTTGACAAGCCAGGGCTGCAGTGAACTGACTATCACCAAGCTGTCTCTGAGCTCTTTGAAGTGGAAATTATGCACACAATGCCAGAAGATCCCAGCAAGTCACAGATGCTGCTTTTGGCCTCACCTGCTCATTTCTCTCCCCAATGGGAGAATTGCCATAAGCACTAAACTTTACTGGGAAGCGCAGTGCAGGGATTCAGACTTTTCAGAGCAAGCTTGCAGACACCCAATACATGAACCAGCTGAAGTCTCGGGCATCTCTGCTAACTTACAAGGATCTTCCAGAAGATAAAATGATGAAGTAAAAGGCAAGTCTGTATTTATGAGACACGAAAATAACTAGACAGGGCAGTTAGTTGAGCATCTGACTTTGCCTCATGTCATGATCTGCTGGTTCTCAAGTTCGAGCCTCACATTGGGCTCACTGCTATTAGCACAGAGCCTGCTTCTGATCTTCTGTCTCCCTTTCCCTCTGCCCCTCCCCTACCTGCACTCTTTCTCAAAACTAAACAAACATTAAAAAAACAAAATAACTAGACAAAAAAATTAGCAAATTAGGCCTTGTGTATAGACTTTAACATTTGTGTCTTTTCTTTTAGCTAAAGTTGGGTATAAAATGTCAAATGTCTGGTTTTTGTGAATAAAAATGAAAAAAAATAATAATTTACCCATATTTCTTCCAGTACCTATAATATTTGGTGAGGATCCTCCCCAGTTGCCACACATGTCCTCTTCTTAATGTGTAGCAGCAACACTATTTTCTCTGAATAATCAAGGTTGTAGCAAAACCCCGACTCCCCCCCATTGGCTTTGTGGCTCCTAGAGGAGTCCAAAACAGCCACTTGATAGATTCAGCACCTAGTTCAGTGCATTCATCATTATTATGAGCCCTGGTGAAAGAATTTCTTTCTGATAAATCATATCCACAAACTCCTCATGCACATTACTTAAGGGATCTTAGTTTAGTTTTGTGTCTCCAAATTAAAGCAAGCCTGTTAAGAAGACTGGAGGGGATAATCTAAGCAAGCAGCACAATGATTAGATCCTCATGAGTGCTCTGTAACTGTTGGTTATTGTATTATCATTAACGTTACTGTTGCTGTCTTTTCCTTTTTCTTAGCTGTTATACAGTGAATCCTTAAATTGGTGGAAAACATAATTAATGGGGAACCTACAATTTCCTGTCTTCCTCATTGCCATGCTCTTGACTACATGCCATCTATGACCCCAGCCCTGATAGTGACTCTACTCATCCAGAATGAGAAGAGGGGATGAGGAAAGGATGTGAGGGAAAATTAGATAGAAGAGTAATAAATAAACTAAGAGCTCAGGGGTTGGTAAAACATGTATACTGGATTTAGATGAGGAGGAAGTCAGTTTGCCTTCAACATAGCACCGTTCAAGTACTACTTAATAGATTATTCTAAGCATTGTCTTGGCTAAAGATGTCCATATCCCTTTCTTCAATATTCACAGCCACCATCCATATGCTTTGCTGTGATGCCCTTCTAAGATTACCTATTAGTCCAGGAATATCCTTTCAGCATTTCATTTGGACAGCTGTTTATTTCCCTCAGGATTTTTGGAACTGAATATGGAAGCCCACACCCAGAAACTATTACAGAGAGATCCATTTCTCTTTGCTGGCTTCTAAAGTGTGGGGTTTCTATAAAAGAGCTTTGCTGTTTGTTCAAACCCCCATGAGATCATTTAAAAGGTGATTTTCCTAACAAGGAAAATGTTGAAACCTTTAGCCCATAACAACATTAATTCATGCTGATCATATTGTTGATTATTTTTGGAGCAGAATGGTCCTCACCACATTGGTCAATTATCAGATTTGTTGTGTTAACCTAAGCATTTCTTTCACTTCAATTCACTTTTTTATACTACTTGATCCTGTAGCAAGGTCACCATATACTAAATTTGTCTCCTGAATAGCATATGGATCCAGCAACCCATTACCCCAGAGCCCCATATACCTATTAATAAAGAATTAGAACCACCTAAACCAGCACACCATATGGTGCCAAATTTACCTAATAAATGTATTACTGTAAATACTCGTGACTAATACTCCTAGCAATCACACTGGTTTCTAGGGAAAAAAAATCTTTGAAAGCAGCCATTTATAAAATCTGGATTTTTGTTTTGGAGCATATTTTTTATTTTGCTACAATTAAAATTACAACAAATATTTATTAAGACTCTACACACTGGCCATTGGGTTAAATTCTGAGGTTATAGAGATTTATAAAGTTTGGATGCCACTTCTGTAAAAACATCTGGGAGCTACTCAACTCAACATGAGGTAGATACTAGCATCTCTATTTTACATATTTTTTTTATTATTTTTTTATGTTTATTCATTTTTGATAGAGACAGTGGAAGCTGGGGAGGGGCAGAGAGAGAGGTAGACAGAGGATCAGAAGTGGGCTCCATGCTGTCAGCACACAGCTTGATGCAGGGCTCAAACTCAAGAACTGTGAGATCATGACCTGAGCCAAAGTTGGATGCTTAACCAACAGAGCCACCCAGGTACCCCAGCATCTCTATTTTAAAGATGAGGAAGGGCGCCTGGGTGGCTCAGTCGGTTGAGTGAATGATTTCGGCTCAAGTCATGATATTACGGTCTGTGAGTTCAAGCCCTGCATCGGGCTCTGGGCTGACAACTCGGAGCCTGGAGCCTGCTTCCGATTCTGTGTCTCCCTCTCTCTCTGCCCCTCCCCTGCTCAGGCTCTGTCTCTTTGTCTCTCTCTCTCTCTCTCTCTCTGTCAAAAGTAAATAAACATTTAAAAAAAATAAAAAATAAAGATGAGGAAAATGAGCCATAAAATGTAAGGGGCTTTCACAAAATTATACAGCTATAAAGGGGCCAAAGAAGAATTCAAATTAATTTCTGCCTACTTCTAAACCTCAGGGTCTTACTCATACCAAATGGCTTCCTTATGTTAATTTTATTTCACCATTCAGACTGTAAGCTTCAAAAAGGACAAAGCTAAAACCATCCACTCTTTTCCCAATGGCCCCTTACTCCTTTGCTAGGCTGGTGCCCAAACAATATTTTCTTAAAGTTTTGGTTTAAACAGTAAATGCACAGCCCATTTCTCTAAGGAATGGGGAACTTTTCTAGTACTCGATACTTGCTTTGTACAATTTACGCCTCTCTACTTCCTTACTTTACAAAAAAGGCATGTCACATTGCCAAACCAGCGTGAGGGCTTACAAAGAACTACATGGACTTGGAAAGCTAACTCTTTGGTGTTTTTTGTATTGACTACTGATTATTATTATGATATGTTAATTACTGAGTTATATCTATTTGCATATACGTTATGTGGATAACAAAATTTAAACCCATTTCAAGAGAAGTAAAACAAACTAGAAAAAACACATAGAAATGAACATAACTTTAAAATTTTCACGAGTGGACAGACAGAATGAGAAAATAATTCTCTGAGAACTTTTTCTTTAAATAAAACATACAAATGATACCTGGCTGGCAGGGTCTCTAGAGACTATAAGCTAGAGAGCTAAACATAGGTTTTGGTTTGGTTTTATGAAAATAATACTTAGCTCAATGGAAACAACAACAACAAAAAAGGTTTCATCTCTGGTCTTGGGGCAATGTCATTGGGATGCAATTCATCAGATCTGTAACTGCATGACACTGCAGTTGGCATTTGGAAGGGAATAATGCTATTTTCCATTTTTAATGCCCACGACAACTAAGTTTATATATATATATATATATAAATTTTATTAACTCTATATTAAATTGTTGATATTTAGCTTCTACTTAAAACTCGTAATGTAATTATTTGTGAATAGAGTGGTCACATAATCGGTGACAAGCATGGTTTGTATTGCAAGTACAATGTCAAATGAACTATTCCATCACACATACGTACACACGCACACCCACATACTTTCTACATACAACAGACTGTATACAAACTCTTTTGTGGGTGGCATAAAGGTGTTGCATTTCTCCACATCTTAGAGACTCAAATCTGAGGATTCACAAAAGGAACCAGAATGTATCTTGCAGTGAAAATAACAGCATGAAAGTGAGTGGGAAATGCCATTCTATTTATTTCAATGCCTTGTTTCAATGTATTGTACATGACTTATGCCAAACATCAGGGTAGAAACTGTGTGCATAAGGCTTAATCTACAACAGGTATCAAACTGCAACAAACTGTACTCCTTGGTGATCAGCTCGGTGGGCACTAGTGAAGTAAAGGATCAGGCTTCCACTTTGAGGCTCAATTACACCCATCTTCATTATCTTATACATTTTGCTTCACTCTACACATACACAGATGGCACCAGCAGAGTCTTTCCCAGAAATGCTCTTTCAGGTATTTTTGGCTCAAGTTCCAGTTCTCAGTTCACATTCCATTGAGATTTAATTAGAAATAATTTTTTAAAAGTAGCTTTTGAGGTAAAAACTAGAAGATACTGGCAGAAAACTCCTAGTTCTCCCTTGTTATTTCTCTACACAGCCAGTTGTTTATGAAACTCTTAGAAACAGTAACAGATGTTATAAACTGCTTACTTGAAAAATCTAGTCTAAACTATTCATAGGGAGACAAACATCAGTGATAGAAAATCCATACATTAATAAAGAGAACCTTTTTAGTAGTTATTTCTTTAACTTGAAACATTTCAGAAGCCATCTTCATCAAATACCTTAGCATACACAATTCAGTAGGCAAAGCACATTCTTCCTCTTTTTACCTGAACCAGAATGGCTCTCATAAACTCCAATCAAATGCTCATTAATGGCTTCAAAAAAACAGATAGATAGATCATACCTTAGATTGAGTCCAAAGAATAAGGACACTATAAGACAATGATCCATGTGCAAACATTTTAACAAGGAAGCATTCCCAGGGGAACCAATAAGGCAGGACAGTAGGTAAGTCAGGGAAATTGCAAGTCAAACAAGAGAACAGCCTCAGGTGAGATTCCACAGAGATAGCTGCAGCCTGAATCTGCAAGAAATCTGGCAAACACCTGAGAGTTTTTCCAACCAGAGGTAAAAATGTAACAGACTAAGGACTATATTCCTAACATTGAAAAATATGCTGGTTATTGCAAGACAAAGTAAGTGGAAGCTGGGGGAGCCATAAAACTGATAGAAGAGATCCAAAGGGATGGGAGCAGGGAACCAACACTACCTGATACAGATAGGTAGACATTTTTTAATGTTTTTTATTTATTTTTGAGAGAGAGAAACGAGAGCGCATGTGCTCAAGTGGGGGAGGGGGAGAGAGAGAGGGAGACACAGAATCCAAAGCAGGCTTCAGGTTCTGAGCTATCAGCACAGAGCCCGATGAGGGGCTTGACCTCCCGAACCGTGAGATCATGACCTGACCAAAGTTGGATGCTTAACTGACAGAGTCACCCAGGTGCAACCCCACCCCCCCCCAACTCCGCCTGTTTTTCAGATAGGTAGCTATTTAACCAAAAACATTAGAAAGAAATTTGAGAACAGAAATCTAAAACTTTATTTTACATCTGAGGACAACATGATCCAACAAGGTCAAATGACTTCCCCAAGGATCCCCATAGATTGCATGCAGAAGACCCAGGTGAGGACACAGTTCTCCAAACTTCCATTTCAGGGGACTTCCCATTTCTCTTAGCTTCAGGCAAAAGCCTCACATGGTCAAATCAATCCTGAAGTCTACGTATTCCATACTTCAGGATTATTTGTGTGGTCTGGCAGCCACTCCAAGTTCAGGAGCATAGCTCAATTTCTGAAGTGAGTCTCTGGCTACGCTTCCTTCAGTAATTGTACCTTTCCTATCGTCCAAGAAATTGTTGGGGTCATAACAACATGAAGTTGCAATAATCTGACATGACTACATTGGTTACCTGAGAAGACACTACTGCAAAGACAACACAAATTCAATTTTTGAAAATGTCTGGGTATTTAAACTAGAGTTTTAATGGGTTTTCAGATGAAGCTTTGTTTTAGAAAGCACAATTCAGGATTAACAAGTGAATCCTCTATACTTGTAAAACAGCCTGGGGAAATACTGTTGGAGCTATTCATGTTATTCATCAGAATGAAAATTTAGTTTCTGAAATTGGGACAAAGACATTTCTTGAAGCGTTACTATTCATCCACAGATTGTTCCAGGCAGTGGGAACCACATGCACAAAATCACTGAGGTGTAACACGTTGTGATGAATGGGAAGAACACATACGCTACCCAAAATTCTTGGAGCAAGAAAGATAGGCAAGAGAGGTGGATGGGCAGGCGAGTGATGAGACCAACATGGGTGGGCTAGAGACAGGTTTCTGAAGGGATTTCTATATTCTACTAAATAACAGCTTATTTTTTAATTAAGATGAGAAATACTGAAGGATTTTCACAGGAAAAGATGCAGTCAGGGTGATACTTTGGGAAGTTTGATTTGGCAACTGTGTGTAGAATGGACAAAAAGGGTCCCAGGAAGAAGCCACAGGAGTAGTTAAAAGGTATTTCTATAGAGCCTGGAAAGTAGATATAGATCAGGGAAGGCAGTCTCTGCACAGAAAGCAGAGAATAAAATTTCAAGTATTTAGGGGGCAGAATGGAGGAAATTTAGTCAGATTAGTGATTAGCGGCAATGATCGCAGTGGCAACTGCCATCCTAACTGTTGTGAAAAAGCGTGCTTTCTAACCAAACTGTCTTTCAATTTTCCTTTTCTCTAAGATTCTGCTTTGTCCAATAAAACAAACAGTATGTGTGCCTTTTCCCAGGAGATCAACGTCACTTTGACACATGCACTGTGTTAGAAACATTGTTGGCCACTCAGGATGTGGAGGTTTTCCATATGGGGTGGGGGAGGGGAAGGAGAGGAGAAAGAAGAGAGATGATCATTCCTGAAATAGAAACAAGCCAGTGGTGTGCAGCTAGGTGGACGGCCTGACACATTTACAAACAGCTCAGGAGTGATTATAATTAGAAAATATATCCTTGGAGCTCCACAGAGTAATACCATAGTTCTGTGACACCTTTCAGCATGTCAGTGTGAACTGATAAAGTGAGACTGGTCTGCATTCAAAACCAGAAAGGGAAAGAGGAATAGAGTCTTTACACACACACACACACACACACACACACACACACACTATCAAAGACATCAAAGACAGAAGTATTTTTTATCAGTTTTGAACATAGTCACAGAAATAGCCTTTTATTATAAAAGAACTTTCACTCCCTGTGTACCTATAATCTCAATTATTTGACCTGGTTACAGACATCTTTTGGAGCAGTGGCCCCCCCAACAGAAAAGCAGCCCCTCTATGAGCGATGTCATAGGTTACTTTATACACAAAGAGGCAGTGGTTGGAGGTCATTCTGAGCAGAGAACAGTGCACTGGGCAGAAAAATCCATGGCCCTATTGCTTCTATCAAGGATAACCACTCTTCCTCTTTAATGAGACAATTAAATATGTTTATCTCTTAGCAGCCTACACATTTGACAATCAATAATTAAAGGAGAAGAAAGAAGTATTCATTGCTAGCGCTAATATAAAAACAGGGAAACCTTTATTTAAAGGATTTAAGAGTTTATTTGAAAGTAGCTTTGATCCTGACTTGAGATTCTGTCCCACAAAATCTCTCACGTCCCAATCCACCAGCCACAAAGTTTCTTCCTTCTTAGCAATCTCTGGCTGCTGCAAACTTTGTCTACTTACCTCATCACAAGCTTCAATTAAAGCAATTGCTCTTTTTGGAGCAAATTTCCTACTCCCTTCCTTCTGCTCCGACTTTGATTCACCTGTCGATTGACATTCTTGCTTCATTACTTGCTGACGACTCAAAATGCAAACCTGGTCCCTCAGCAAATTACTTCTAATCATTTCCTTCCTTAACATCATCACTTCAGTGGACTGTCAGGGACATTCAGCAGACTGTGGAAGACCAGAAGCCTGCTGTGGCTCTCAGCTCCATAATTTCTGGCCTTGAGCCAGACAGAGTTGTACTGGATATGCTTCTGGATTCTTCCTTCAAGACTGGAGTGCTCATTCCCCCAGTTGCTGGCAGTGCCAGCCACTGACAGCTCACAGTTCAGTCCCTCTCTGGCAATGTCCTCAGGCAAAGGGGTTGCCTCTTGCAGTGACTGGATGGCGAAGTGAGGATGGGGAGGCAGTAACGGAGAATCAGCTCCCTTTGCTCAAGTTGGGACATCTCAGAAGAACTAACCTAACTCCAGCTTTAGCTCTGAGAATCACTGAGTCTTTTGTCGCACTGGCATCTGTCTCGATTTTTCCTCTCCTCAAGGTTGCTTCCCTCACTCCCATTCAGGGATTGCCTCATAGCCCACTCCCCAAGAAGCCTCCTGCACAGAATCTCCAGCTCAAGAGTGTGTTTCCAGGAAACACTGCCCAAGGCAACAGTGAGAAGTTCTGCCTCTTCTTGCTTTATGATTCATTTGCATATTATTTCTCTTGAAGAGATCATGCAATTATACCTGCATCACTGACACAAGTTTTTATTTGTTAGATGGATTGTTCACTTTAAAATGCCTAACAGGGTCTCCGGCCACAGGCCTTTTTGCTTGCCTGACTCACTCTCAGAGGCCTGGTCATTATTCACCGGATGACAGGTGCTCATTAAGAGGTAGAAAACATGGGGCCTGTTGTAAGGGGATTTACATTTTTATTAAACTTTTTTGACTTTACCTTGATTTTTTTTTTTATAAAATTGATCTCATTTTTCCAAAGTGTGCACCTGTGCTCATGGCTGCCACTGGGCTGAATCCCATTCTTTATTTTCTAATCTAGAGCTAAGTGGGGCACACGTGGATACTAGATAGCCAGTGCCAAAGATTTCATGGTATCTCATATGCCGCTTGTTTTGCTTCAGAAAATGTTATTGCTCGTAGGTACTGCTGTCTACAGGTCTGGCCAGGACTTGAGTCACGTTTGATTAGTACCACATGTTACAAGTGAGCCAACAGTGATAGTTAACCACCAGTATGCATACAGATTGAGTAGGGAAGTTGCAAAATGCAGATTCCTGGGTGCCATTCCTCAATGATCCTATTTCAATAGGTCTGGGGTGAAGAAAAGGCATCTGAAATTTCCTCCAAGTATCCAGAAGCTCCTGGTGACCTCAACCCCTGCATTCCGAAAAACTGGACTCTACGTTCTTTGCTTTCTCTACAAAAGAACCATCTCAAATGTGATAATTATACCTGCAGTTAGTTTGAAGGCTTCCAAATAAGCAGGGTCTATGCTGCATTGAATAAAGTTTCAGCAAAATCCATGTAGACCAGACATAATGAATAAAAAATAGTAAGCATCCAAATGGACCAGAGTCATCTGTATGAAATGTTGCCATGTATGAAAAGAGTCATCACACCAGTTATTCATACCCCTCCCTCAGTTCATGGTATCAAAATGTAATACATATTAGATACTGTAAAATGAGAAAATGGGCATTTCAAAGAGGTGTTTTGTTGTTGTTGTTGTTGTTGTTGTTATTGTTTTAAATCTGGAGGGCAACAAATAGAGATTTTGTGTCCATTGCTACTTATGTCTGTATTAGATTTTTTTTTAAGTTTATTTATTTATTTTGAGAGGTATGGAGGGGCAGAGAGAAAGGGAAGAGAGAGGATACCAAGCAGGCTCTGCATTGTAAGTGGCACGGAGCCTGATGCAAGGTTTGACACAGGGCTCGAACTCAAGAACAGCAAGATCATGACCTGAGCCGAAATCAAGAGTTGGATACTTTACCAACTGAGCCACCCAGGTGCCCCTGTATTAGTTTTTTAAATTGACGTGATCTTGGAGTGATTATAAAGATGTATCCATACACTTTGGTGGAAAGACTGACAGTAGATAGAGGGATGAAAGGGACACAATCTTTCACAGTAAATTCTCTAAAGGGCTACATATACCTTCAGCAACTTCAGTGCTGTGATCTGAGAAAAGGAGAATTGTGTCCTATGGTTTGAGCCCAGTTTCCAAACAAACAGACTGCCTCAACCATCTTCCTCCTTTTCTTCTAGGATTTCCTAACTTTGTAATGGTCAATTCCATTACAGAAAGAACAAAAAGCTGAATTTTCCTTAGAAGGAAAACTGGAAATTCTTCAAAATATTTCAATTATGGAACAGCTGGCATTCTAAAGGACATCAACATACCTTCCCTTTGACTTTCTTTGCTTTGAATTATGAAGGACAATAGATCCAACCTCTTTCATTTACTGTACTATACATTTGGAATGTAGCACAACATTGTGGAGATTGCATTATTAGGTGTCAGGAGAAAACAAAAAGGTAACAAGAAATATAAGACTCTAAATTAAGATGAAAGTGAATGGCTAAAGGAGAATTATTCAGGCATCTATGAAACAGATATTTTGACAGTCCTCTCAACGTCCATTCACACATTTTTTTCTTTTGGATATACTGTAGTTTGGAAACCAGTCACCAGGACTGCATGTGTTGTCTCTGCATCTCAGTAAAATGTGCCAAACACAAAGGAATCAGAAATGCAGTGGACAAAGCAGACTGACATTCAAAACCATGACATAAAGACCTCATGATCTTTAAATTTGTATCCTTGGGTCAAAGGCTCATAGTATATATAGAACTTTCAATCTTATCAGGAAAAACTTGCTTCTGAGAATAGAAAATAAAATATTTCAACACACTTTGTAATATCAAAGATATTAACACAACCTATTAAATAATATGTATGGTCGGAAAGTGGGAAAGAAAAGGAGAAATATCCTCTATATTATTCTCCTTTCAGATTGAGGATCTTCTTAGAGTTAGTACTCTAACACAATTTAGAAATATCCTTAGAGTTAGTACTCTAGCACAATTTAGGAAATCTAAATGATAACAGAAGATGAGAATAAATACACAATTCTAATCAACTGAGGAGAATAACAGCATCTTATACTCTGCGTTAAAGGTATAGGAGTATGTAAGCAGCACAGATTAAGAGATTGGTTCCTACTGGAATTCGAGTGGAGGGCTCTCAGAAAGTCTTCATACAGGAGCAGACATTTGAACCTCAAGGATCGGTGACAATGGCTGGTCAAAGGTGAAATGGGAAATGTGAGGAGGAGGAGTGGGGGGAGGAGGGGAGGAGGAGGGGGGAGGAGGAGGAGGGGGAGGGGGAGGGGAGAAGAAGGAGGAAATTAAAATACCAAACAAAACTCTGGAAATATAAAAATACAATTAATAAAAATGCAATTTCAGGGTACCATGGTCCAAAATGCTTAAGACAAGTTAAAGACACATCTTTAGAAATGGCAGGTGCTATTTGCAAAAATAAGGAAAAGTTGATAGAGATTAGAAATTATACTAAAGGCTCTTATTCCTCAGGAAATAATCACTCTTGTAATTATTATGAACCACTGGTGGCTTATTTACTTGGGAAATTTATCATCAGATCTTTCATCAGTGATAATTCTGGTTTCCTGCAAAGACAGATCAGAGTGGGGAGAAAAGAAGCAAAGATATGATTAAGAAGCCACTGTCAGCTAAAGGTTGACACAGTCTTAGTTGAGCAACTAAGTGGAGGAATAAGAAAGACATTTCAGATGAAGAGTCAACATAATTTACTAACAGATTAGAAATCTATTAATAGAACCTAAGGCTTCATAGTTTTTTCCTCCCTTTACTGTAGCTTGTTCATATTAGGTTTATGACCAATTAAAACTTTCAGATCTTATTTTGCATAAAGTTCTGTCAAGCCAGACCTCCTACATCCAGTACTTGCAAAGTTGATTTATTTAACTCAAATATAGGATTTTACATTTCTTTTAAAGCTTATATGAAGTTTTTTTTTTCATTTTTATGTTTTCAGCAAGGTTGTTAATATCAGTTTTAGACTCTATCATCTATTGTTATTTGTAAACTCTCCATGTGAAAACTCTGATTAACTTTTATGTGACTTTGGTTATATGTAAAACAATTATATAACACAGAGATAATCTTTTAGAAAGCTTCATTTTGGGTCAACATAGAGCCAACAATCAACATTCTCTCTATACTATGCTCTAAAATGTTTATTTTAACAACATCAACTACAGAATCATAAGAAAGAACTATGGAACATCATTTAGGTCTACTATTCTACTGAATATTAAGTCTAGGTCTAATACTCTACTGAAGAATAGCTTTATACATAACCGATTCTCAGACAAAAGGCTACACCAATTGGGAAATTAATGGCAAAAAGCTAGAACCAGGCATTCTCTTCACAAATGTACTACTCTTAAGTAGATATTTACCACGTAGTACCTCAGTTCCTTCATTTGAAAGAAAGAAATATTTTTTTAATGCACTCTTTCTTAGCTTACAAATGCAAATGAAGACCAAAGAAATCTTCACTGCTATGTACTCAGCCCCGGTTCTAATAAAGTGGGTGAAAGCCAGAGGATCTCTAATAACTCTAAATCCCACAGTGAAGTCAGAGACTCCTGAGCTGCCCCAAACTTATGGAGGAGGAGTTATAGAGCAATTTGGTCACCCTGTGGAGAAAATAATTTGTGTTGGTAGATTAACAATATTCTCAAAATTAATAGTCGTAATCCTATGGATTTCTGGAAAGATCAAGTATTGCTTACATGTAAATTATCAAGAATAAAAAGAACAGCAGGGGAGAGGCAGGCTAATCGATAATAAAAATAATCTCTTTATATTACCTTTTCTGAACAATAATTTAAAAGACCCACAATACATTTCAAACATCATAGACTCTTCTCAATGGAGACAGTTGTGTGGTACCTAGAGAACTTTGCCTTCCCAATGAGTGGAGAATTCCCTATCTAATCAACAGAACCAAATACTGCTATGGAGTTGTCTATGATAAGAACATACAGGCAGTAGGGATGTATTTTTTTAAGCAACCAGAACAAGTGAAGAAAGAGAAGGAAATCCAAGAAGATGTTTGACTTTTATGATTCATTAACTTCTGCCTCGCTCACCGCAGCTGCAGGCCAACCTTTCACCTTGAGTCTAGGTTGGTCACATGGGAAACCCAGAAGCAATTATCCAGTGTGCAACTAGAGTTTGTGCAAATAAACCTGCTACTTTTTCAGGCAAGTGAATCTATCCTCTAGGAGTGGGAAGTCAACTGTGATACAATGAAAGCATCACCTCTACCACGCAACATATCACAGGAACCTCAACACAGACTTCAGAACAGTGACATTCTCACCTGCCTTTACCATGTATGGAGGCTTTATAAATGCAGTATTAAGTGTCAGCACAGATAAAGAAATGTGGAATTATTCTTCTTCTGTACTATTTATACTGCTGAGGTCAATTTCACAGAAAAACAGATTAGGGTTAGCTTACTTTTTAGGTATTAGGTGAAGAATTTTGAAAATAAATTTCTGGTGCATACTGATGGATCTTTTAAATCTAGTTAAACAATGGAAGTTATGCAACAACAACAACAACAACAACAGCGACAAAATCTACATCCTGAGTAGGGAAAAATTTTTTTAAGTTTATTTTTTTATTTATTTTGAGACAGACAGAGAGCACATGTGCACAAGTGGGGGAGGAACAGAGAGAGAGGAAGAGAGAAAGAATCCTGAGCAGGCTCTGGAATGTCATCACAGAGCCTGAAGCGGAACTCGAAGTCACGGATGGTGAGATCATGACCTGAGCCAAAATCAAGAGTCAGAGGCTTAAGTGGCTGAGCCACCCAGCCCCTTGAGTGGGACAAATTTAATACTGAAGTAATTACTCTTATTTCTGACAATACAGATATGAAGAATGCATAGACAACCTAAATTCATTATAGCCTTACTTCTAATATCAAGATTCTTAAAAAATATTTCTCTCCAAGGATATTGTGCACAAGACAATTTTTCTGATGTGGCAGTGAACCCTTGGATGAAGAAGTAATAGTCTTTCTAAAGAAAAACACTCAATTCTTGCACTATAAATACGGTGAGTGTTTTCTGGTTATTTCTTCAAGAGGAGATGATGGATGTGCACTCATCAATCTTTAAGTTAATGACCAGAAGCCCTTGTGAAGAGGTTCATGCATCTGCAAACAGCTTAGCATATTAGTTTGTGGCCCTTATAACTTAGCCACCATAACAACAACCTCAGGCTTGGGAATTTCTGGGATAATACCTATTAAAATACTCAGTTTAATAATAGTAGTTAATATTTACAAAACTGCATTATGTGCCGGGCACCATGCTGGGTGATTTCTATTTTATATTTATGTGGTTCTTACAAGTAACTCTTGTTACTCATGTTTTATAGATGAGAAAACTAATCCTTAAACAAGTTAAATAATTTTTCCAAAATCAAAGGATTCAAACCCAGAAAACCTCACTCTAGAGGCAAAACTCAAAATCATGACTCCATATTTTGCTTTGTCAGACATAATGGAAAAGACTAAGGAGCCCTATTGTTAAATAGGAAAAGGAAGTCCCCTTATCTAAAGAGGGATCAAACCTATTTCCCTGGGCATGCATCTTTCCCAAATCAAATTCTTAAAAAACAGCATCTGGCATCTTAGATATACCAAAAGAGTTCATTTCTATTTGCCTAACTTTGAAGGAAAAAAAATCAAATTCTGTGATTCCATGTCACCTCTAACTAGGCTGCATCAGGTATTAACGATGTTCACCACAGGAAGTACAACTGGTGGGGGCCCCGCAATGCACAGTCCAATTTAATTTAATATCAGGAATGTCTTCCTAGAGATCACTCAAACCCTCTTTTCTCCTAAGACTTTGTTTAATAGTCTAACCATCTATAAAAAGTAAAATTAATTGACAAAAGGGAATGTTCTGCACTTAGAGTGTTCTCTTCAAGAACACACCTGCCTACTCCCGGTCCCCCATCCTTGTTAATACCCACTGTATTCTTTTTAACACAGGATTTTAAAGATATGTTTCAAATTCAGAACGAAGGAGATCTGCAGGTATTGAATTCACATCTTGTAAGATAAGGAAACAAATCTTGAGATTCTAATTTCCTGCTTACTTCTCATTCCCCATATTTTGCACCACTTAGAAAAAGGGCACATTTTTAACCCTTGTGCCCAAGTTGACTTTGTTTGTGTATTTAAAAGAAAGAAAAACCTGAGACCCCAAATAAATTTTAGAAGTTGTGTTCCCCAAAATGCTTGACAACTTTATATTCTCTGTTGGGCTCCTGAAGGAATAGAATCAAATATTCAAAAAATGGGCTGATTATTTGAATCAGACTTTAATCATAGGATTAAATGTAGAGGTGAAGGAGCCAGGGGAGACAAGGCTATATCCCCATTACCAGATTAAAGTAATACCCTCAATCAGACTCAGGCATTCCCAATCCTCGAGCACACTTATCCTAAAACTTCTTAAGTTGTTTAGTATTTTCATAGACACCCACCCTACCAACACGCGCACGCACACACACACACACACACACACACAATCATGGGATCCTTGAGTACAAAGTCTAATCTCACCTTTCTGTCTAGCCCTAGCACCCAGTGCAGTGGTCAATCCCCTGGAGGGGCTCAGCAATTCCTTGAAGAGAGGAATAGAGACTGGCTGCTTTGAGATTGCAACTGTTATTTTGTTTTGTTTTGTTTCGTTTTTAATCACCAATGATACACATGTATGTAATAATAACAGGTTTTGTTTGTTTGTCTTCCTGCTGAGGAGACTAAGACCGAATGGGTTAAGTAAAACTTAAAATGGAAATTGCTAATGTTGACCTCATAAAAGGACAAACCTCTTGAGGATAGTTTACAAAAAAATCCCGGTGAATTATTCTGATATTTCCATTTGAAACATTTCACTGACTGACTGTTTTCTGCTTTTCATCTAGCATCCTGGAGGCTCCGACAGACTTTCACAGTCGCTGAGACTGTTTACAGCTCTTCTGGTTGCTTTGGTAGGAGCTGTGTGCATTTCCCTCCAGCCAGCTGAAACACGCCTCTCAAAAAGGAGGTCACTAGGATTGCCAGTATCTGCTTCTATCTGACAGAACTCCTAATTCTAGCCATTTCTGTCAAATCTCTTATGAAAAGGAAAAAAAAAAATCAGATGACAGAAAACTTCCAACTCCAAAATTCACAATAAACTAAAATATTCAGTGTCACCTTTAAGCATTTGTGGGGAAATCCAAAAGAACAAACAAAAATAGATGTAGGCAAAAGAATTAAACATCCAGGGGAGAATTCTTACTATCAGCTGACAACTGTAAAAAACAACGCTAATATAGCGTAAGGATTTTTTGTAGCACTTCTCAGAGTCAGGAGAATTCTAATATCAGATATTCTAATATCTTTCCTGTGCTTCTGTCATATATCCCTTGCCTCCAGCAACTCCCAAACCCAGCAGACAGCCCACCCCGACTCCCACCCCCACTAGCCATTCTCCTATCCCCAACCCCTACACACTAGTCACTCAGATTCCTCTGAAAATTTATTAACAATGACATTTGAAAAACACAAAGTCATTTCCATTCAATTAAATAAACACACCATGTTAACCTTCAGTAAAAGAAGTGGCCGTTCATTTTTATAGGTGGCTGTAAACAGACTTTGAGCTTCACAAAGCCAAGATCAATAGAGCGTTGGCAAACAATAATAATCTCATGCACACTCTATCGACAGCTGCTCAGAAAATATAGTTTGATTCTGATGGGCCTGATGATTGGGCCCTTGACCAGCCTTTTGCCTTTCTCTGAGCGAACGTCAAAATGTCAAGAAAATGCGTCTGTGGGAGTGAATTCCACCACAGTCTCCTGAGAAACCACATCAGCCAGGTTCTGACATCCTGTAATGTGGACCAGTGCAGGGAAAGCCAAATCTTGAGCAAAAGGGCTGTTGTAGATGGTGATAGGGGTGCCATATGACAATGGGGGTGTCATGCTCACTACTGTCACCTATGTCTCCTATAATCACTGTGGTCATATTAGTGACGGAAGGAAAGCAGGGATAAATAAATTACAGAGTTGGTCTCTTTCTGGCTATTTCTGCCTCTCCTGCCAGGTAGGGACTGGTTTTGAGAGTAGAAAGTCCTGGTGTTCGATGCAGATCACCCCTTGATGCCTGCACTGGATCTAACCTTTGTATGCGAGTCTATTTTTTTTTCTCTCTCTCCTTCTCCCCCTCCCCATCATTCTCTTATGTCTGCCTTATCTTTTCATTCTTCCTCTACAGAGCATACACATTACTGCAAAGACACAAGAAGTAGCCTAGGGAGGATGAAAGAGCTGTAGGCTTGGAATAAAGGCCTAGTGTCTAGCATCAGTTTTGTTTCTAACTTGCTGTGTGATTCTAGACAAACCGTTTTTCTATCTTAAAGCCTCAATATTCTGCTCTGTAAGATGGACTGAGGAGTGATCCACATGGTCTCAACATCTTCCTGTTTTATTTTATGTATTTATTTGTTTTTAATTTACATCCAAATTAGGCTTCCCTGTTTTAAAATGAAACTGGAGCGTTAGTATCAAAGACGTAGATTAGTGTTGTAGCTTAGTTTACAAACTGGGTGGCTTTCTATTTATTTTTCTCATATCTGGTTCCCCCATTTGTAAAAATGGGCATGATAATCTCTAGTTAATAGGATTATTAAGGCAATTAAAGGAGGTAATGTAAAAGTACTAGCGCTTTTTAGAAAGAATAACTGATCCTTATAATGAATCTAAGATTGATGGAGAAATAAATGTGGGAAAAATTATCAACATATACACATCCCGAACAGTCTTTGTAAGCCTCTGACACAGGAACTATAGGTTTTCCAAGACTCTACCTGTCTCTCCTAAGAGCTAAAAGGTACATAAATATTTTTTGTCACTTTTTTAAAATAAAATAGTACAAAGATCTATTGAATGTTTACCACATACCAGGCACTGAGCTAGCACTCTGTATAACTTAAGCTATTTTAACGCTCTCAGATACCCTAAGAAGTAGGTACGACTATTGGTTCCACTTTACAGAAATCAATCACAGAAAGGTTAAAAAAGCCTCAAAGGGCCAGCAACTTAAGACTTGAACTCAAGTCAGTGTAACTTAAATGCCTGTGAGCTTAACCCCTAAGTTATGCCACCTCTGTTATTTATAGTCTCATACAAGACTTCTAATGTTATGAAAAACATCTTGTATTTTCCATGAAAGCTATATCCTTATAAATAAACAACAGTTAGTCACTTGCTGCCAATCAGTCATTCAGCTCTTGAGGCTTAATTATTCACATGATTATTCTCATCAAGGAAAAAATGGAAAAAGAAAAATAATCTAAAGCCAGGCACTCTGCTTCTGTCAATTGCCTATATTTCTCTCTTTCCAAAGACAAACTATCACCTGAGTAATCCAAAAATATTGAAGGCAGAAGGGCTTGTATTTTGATATACTCATTTGCAGAGGAAGAAACTACTGGAATAATACAAACCCTGAATAAAGTGGTGTTATCTCAAGTAAAAGGCCCCAAGAATGTGGTAACAGCCTAGCAATTAAGATCTTGGCTCAGAAATTAGAGAAACCTGGGTTCGATTTCCAATTTTCCTTTTAATGGTGTTGGATCTTTTATGCAAGTTATATAAATTTTTCCAAGTCATAAAATAATAGAATGTAAGTCAGGCAGTTAATATGAGTCTTAAACTATTTAATATATGTGAAACACTACATGTGCCTGACACAGAGCAGATGCTTAGTAAATGTTATCTAGTATTATAATTGTCCTCATAAATTCTACTTCTTTCTTTAATTCTTATAGCCGATTACTATACAGATTAGGAAGATTCTTAAATCTGTATCCACCTATACATAGCTTTCTAGTCACAACTTTGAGGGGTTAATGTTTATGTGAATGAGTATTTATTTTGAGTATAAATCAATTTGGCTTAATTAGTGACCTTCCATAAACCTATATGACAGTCTCTGTATGTGCGTGCATATGCACAGGTGTTCTAAATACGTGCATGTTTGAAATATGATTCCATTTTCTGAAAAGAAATACATTTGTATATTAGCATCCAGATAATTCCAATCGAGTTTCTTATACAATCACTTTAATTCCAGTGAATTCCATGAAGATCATATATCAACTTCAAGAGGAGTCCATTGTGAGTCAGTATGAGCGAAATCAATCATTAAAGCAAACTGCTACCTATAGCCTTCCCATCAGAAGCCAGGCAATGAAGAGGTTGTTTGGGTCAAGTTTTAGCTAACTTCATTCCCATTTCGTATTGAAGTATGCTGAAAGAAAATATTTCAGAGCCAGCAGAAAGGCAATTTGTTTGCATCTCCTCTGAGCAAATGTTCTATCTCTCTCTAGTATTGGTCTGTCTATACCACGTTTACCACATGCTAGCCACCTCCCATGAATGCAATTCACTAAGAGACAGATTTACCAGGAAAGCAGTTATGCTTCATTGGCATGACTGTGAGGCAATGAAAACAACTGACGTTTTTGCTCTGCTATTCAGTAGAGAAGCACTCAAGAAGGAAAAGTGAATGGAGTTTTCTAATGCAACCCACATAAAGAATAGAAGCCCACTTAAGATTCACAACCAGTAACTTAACCATTCTAGGTAGAGCTGTTCTTAGACATCACTAGTCTTCTGGTCATTTGAAATTTTCCTTTTTGAGGGTACAATCTCATTATGAAATTGTTAATTAGTCCCAAGTATCATGATGTTAGCAAAGCACCTCTCACAGTTACTACCAATAGATTGGGATGAGGATGGAGATCAGAAAGAAAAATGAAAAAGAGGTAAATAATCAGAGAAGAGCCAGATGTCAAAAAAGGAAAATGGAGGACTGGTTCTGTTTCTATAACAAATGGCAAATTCCTTACACACCGTTGCACTGACAAATTCCGTGTACTAGCCCAGGAGAGTTGCCATGTTTGCTACGCGTGGCAGAGCATTAAACTGGATAAAAGACATTTTATCCCTGGCCATGATGAAGAATCTGCAACAACAGGTCTTTAGGAGAGCCAAGACATCCTTAGTATTCATTCAGAGTTACAAGAAACTGATAGAAGGAACTCATGAGAAAGTCCTTCTCCATGCCATTCTGCTCAAAAAAAAAGAAAAACTAAAATAATCTTTAAGAATAAGAATGTGTACCTGGAGGGTTATAATTTTGTTTTAGTCCATTTGGGCTGCTATAATACCACTGGAGGTTTAAAAAGCAAACATTTATTTCTCACAGTTCTGGGGGCTAGGAAGTCTAAGACTATGGTGCCAGCAGATTTGGTGTCTGGTGAGAGCTGGCTTTCTGGTTCCCAGATGGCTGTTCTCTAGCTATGTCCTCACAAGGCAAACGGCGGAAAGGAGCTCTCCAGGGCCTCTTTTATAAGAGCATTAATCTCATCCATGAGGGCCCCACCTTCCTGACCTAATTACTTCTCAAAGGCCCACCTCCTAATGCCATCACCTTGGGAGTCAGGTTTTAATATATAAGTGTTGGGGGGATACAAACATTGAGTCCATAACAAAGTTAATACTCAGTTTATAAAATCATTTCTCTGACTTTCTTACTCAGATCTGGATATCATTTTCATTTTTTTGAGTTTGATCTTTACAACTAAAATTGACTCTGAGGCTTCATTAATCTATTCCTACCACAGATCAGCTCCTTACGAGTACATACTGTACTCGTATGAGGGGAAACTCTCCCTTGGTCCCCTTTAAATTAGCCTTAGTCTTAGAATTACCAAAGGAAGTTTCTTAAAGAAGGCAGATGAAACTAAAACAAGTTAAGGTGGTGAGCCTCAAAATACCATTGACTAATCGACTAACGAAAAGCAGACAGGATGACTTTGTTAAAACACCATGAAACCTGTGGCCTTACTGAACATGTTACTTGGAAGTAATCACAGCAAGACCAACATAGAGAAGGTTGTGAGGTCTACATGATAAAGTCGGATGACAAAGCAGTAATGCCCAGGAAACGATACCAGTGCAGGTCTGTTCTAGAAATTTTACTGAATACAATGACTATCTTCCACTCACATAAACCATGTAAACATATAAAGACAGTAAACAGTAATCATAGCAACAGACCAATAGATAATGTTTTTTTCTTTAATGCTTTGAAAAGTTGACAGAAATTAAAGATGAGAGGAGACAATTAAGCCTTATATGTGGCACTACACCTACTTCATCCTCATAGCATTAAAGTACTCTAAGCACAAAACAGCCTCAATGGTTTTGTTAGGCAACTGAAAAATCTAATATTAAAAGCTACGAGATGTCTCCTAACATTGAGCCATACTTACATTTTATAGCCAACAGAAATAGAATTAGAACTTAGAGGCTTTTGTTTACCTCAGCTCCTCATATCATAGGAATCACTGGTGCCCCATTTCCCAGAATCAATTTGGGTCCTGCACACACTGCCAAGGCGTTTTGCCATCTGGCATCTACATGACGAAATAAGCATAATTATAAAAATAAAACAAATAGGAAACATTAGAGCCTTACAGAAACGAAGAGAGTTTAGTCAAAGTTCCTCACTTATAGATGTGAAAACTGAGATCCAAAGACAAAAGTTTGTCATAAATGACAGCAGTAGCAAAACTTTAAATGTCCACTCCTGAGCTTTCCCACTGCAGGATATTAAAATAGTTTATTACAATAAGACCTATATTTGTCTTTACTGGATAGTAAGCTGGCCTGAGACGAATTGAATGTACACTTTTAGCACCCAAACTGAAGGTGAAATTACCCAGGTTGTGAAAATACCATGTGTGCCTCCTTTCCAAAAACTGAATATAATTTATTATTTTCTTAAAGACTTGAAAAAAAGTATCATTGCATATCAAAGTTCAGAAAAAGCCTAAAGGTGACTAGAATCTAAATGTATGAAGACTGCAATGATTGTTGTGCTATTTTCTTTTACATAAATTTTTTGACCCTAACACAGCGTAGGTGCTTAGTTAATATTTATTCAATAAGTTAGTATCCCCTTTCTCTCCCACAGAGGTTCAGTGATCTCTTTTTGCTGCTGGTAGTTCTACTACCAATACCTTATTTAAATGTATGTCCTTCTATTCTGCCTGGAACAAGACAATGGATGTCCATTCTTTTATTACTGAGTATAAAGTAGAAGATAGGTTCTAGGTGAACACCTTGAGCTTTTTATGTTGACAAAAATCTGTGACAATTTGTGTCTATATTTTGTATCATCTTTTGCCATTGTGTGTGCGTGCATGTGTTTGTGTGTGTGCGTGTGTCTATGTGTCTGTGTGTGTGTGTTTTCCTTGCTTTTTTGGTCTTAGAAAATTAGACATTTAATAAGAAGGACTGTGGAGGTCATCCAGCCAAATCCCAAGTTCAGTGCAGGAATTCCTTTTCTAACCTCCATGATGTGTGGTCACTCAAGCTTTCCCTGTATATTTGAGAGATACTTCCTATAGTGGTGGAGAGAGTGGATCCAAGAGTCAGGAAGTCTGGGCTCTAATGCCACCTCTGCCATATCTAAATTGTGTATTCTCAAAAATTTACTGCACCTCTGTGCTTCAGTTTCCTCATCTGTAAAATGGGAATGATAATTGTACCTGCCGAACCTGGCTGGATATTATGAGGATTAAGTATGAATGCAGATTCCTTAGAACAGTAACTACAATACCCCAAGAGTTATTTTTATTCTCCATTACCACCACCACCACCACCACTGCTGCTTCTACGAACTATTGCTTTCCTCCTCCTCCTCCCTCTCTTCCTCCTCCTCTGTCTCTTTCTCCTCCTCCTCCATCTCTTCCTCTTCCTTCCTCCAATGAAGTTTATTCCTAACTTCTAAAGAATTTATTCTCCTAAAGAAGTTTACATCCTAAAGAAGTTTATTCTAATGATTAGGACACCATGAAATGGAAAATTATTCCTGTTATGGAGCCCAAATAGATCCCACAACCTCTACCCATTGGTCCTGGTTCTGTCTCCTAGAGTTAGGTTGATTAATGAGAATCTCTTTTCTACCTAACAGTCATTCAAATAGTTGATAACAGCTGCCATATCCCTCCTTAAGCTTCTCTTTTACAGGCTGAATATTTCAAGTTTCTTCAGCTCCTTATCTTGGAGCTGCCACCATTCTCATCATTCTCTTCGGTGAATAAGAATAGCTCCTAGTTACGAGCCAAGCGCTAGGCTGCATGAACCCCTTACTTGCATTATGTAATGCAACCCTTAGCTTGGACCAGGGTGAGGACTTCCATGCACATTTATCAGTGAGGTAACTGACTTGTTCATGGACCCATGGTGGCAGAGCCAAGATTTGATAACCAGCACATAGTGCTGGATTGCACTGGCATTGGATGTGCCTGGTTTGTCAATGTTTTCTTAAAATGTAGCAGCAGAAAGGGCACAGAACTCATACATAAGCAACTTAAAATTAAATTCAAAAATGCTTTTTCTGGGATCTAACATTTTTTACTATCTAAACACCTATTTAAATGAGGTCTCTTCTACCCAGAATTAGAGTAATAACTATTTTTTTAAAGGGCAGAGTTTTATACAGCCCTATTACAATTTATTTAATTTTAGTATCATTTATCCTTCCTGTTGAATCTTAAGTCTGTCATTTAACATTTGAGCTATTGTACCAGCTCTTTAGTTTGACTGTATATTTTCAAGCAAATAGAAATGGAAAAGTACAAAGACCCAAGGCACATATCTAGAGACCTTTTTTTCAAGATATTAACACAGATTTCTAAACACCTGGCACTGTGCAATACCTCATTCGTTTAATCCTCACAAATTAACCTTGTCTATTCTTACATCCACTTTACAGATATTACAGAGTAGCTGTGGATTGTTAATAATTTACACACAAAGCACATATGAATTTAAATCTGGGTCCACTTGGCTTCAAAGCCAAGCTTTGCACAATGCTACTCTATCTTCCATTATATAGAGAGAAATAAGGTCCCTGCTGCACTCACTCTGCTGGTGACCATCTTTGAAATTATTTTATGCTTCTAACTTCTTTTTGTCCATAGTTAATACATATGGAGAGGGAATCCCCCATGCCTGTGAAACTGGCCAGCGAGGAGTCTTGAGTAAGTGATCTCACCATGGCCACAGCCTCAGTCTTGCCTGTCTGTGTGCCTGAGTTTGTTGCCACGAACTGTTTACTCTCATACTTTATACTTTCTGCATTGACAGCGACTTGTAGTTCAGTGTTAGGCACACTTAGCCTTGGCTACTGGCGCCATGGCACTTTTGTGATGGCTATTCCCTACTGACCTACAATGTTAAGAGCACAGGCTAGTGATCACTATTTTCAGGAGAGCTGGTTTGTGTTTTTTTATTTTCTATGCTCAAGGGCAGGTGTTGGTGCAGACACTTCTCCACTATCCAAATCATTCAGAGGTAAATCTTCGCTGATGTGACTTCGTTACCGGACTAATGTCCCTATCAGTTTCAGCTCTGTTCTCTTCTCTAAGAAGACACTTCCTTCAATAAGTGTGGATGGTTATTTATTGCCCATGGTTTAAACCCCTAGAATTACCTAACTCGTCACTAAAATGAGACCACCTCTGACAGGTGTTTAACAGCTGCCTCAGAAAATGAGCCATTTGTCAGGTCAAATAGTTTCTGCTGTTGCATATCTAACCTGAAATTGCAAAGAACACTTAAAAAATGCAAAAGGTCATCACAACACTATGATTAGGTGAAAACAGTAAGGTGAGCACCCCTAAACTGCCAGACACTACCAGATTGTCTAATGACTATGAACAATCAGGATGTTGGCCATGCATCCCAAAGTATTACATTTCCTTCATGCCTCATGCATATGTCAAAGATGTGCAATTGCAAAGCAGATGAAGGTTTTAGGATTTTTTTAAAGTCTTGATTTAATTCATAAGCTGCCTTTTTCTCTTCTTAGTGAAATAGTTGTAAAACTATTTTCCTTCCTTCCTTCCTTCCTTCTTTCCTCTCTCCCTCCTTCCCTCCCTTCCTTTTGAATTTATTCTCTATGGCTCCAATGGATACCCTAAACCTACTTCTGTTAATGAAGTCTCTACTCATACAGGAGCTAAAAATAACAAAAACAGGGCTTCTAATCAAAAGCCCTGGCATAGCTCAGAGAACTGGAAGTATGCCTTGTCAAGTGTAGGGATTCATTTTTTTAAATCCCTACTGCATAAACATAGGGATATGCTGATGGCAAAATAAAATACTGTACTTCTCTATGTTTTATCTTTTTCACCTTCAATCAGTTTATTACAGGCTTCATTAGCAAAAATTAAAAGCACAAGGGGCAATGAATGAAATCAGCATTACCTTAGTAATGTCTGCCCCAGGACACCACCATCGTGAGGTGCTCCTTCACCAGATTGGCTACAGTGGAAAATAGGTGAAGTTGTCTAAGCAGCATGTAGAAGTTGTGGTAACAGAAGCAGTTCAGGAGGGAGCTACAGCAAGAACAATGGTGCTTTGAGTCAGGTGGCAAATACCCTAGGATTTTGATGGGACTTTTTACTTCTGCTACAATCAGGTTAAAACAAGAGGTCAATGGAGAAAAAATAAATAATTTAAGAATATGATGAAGCAAACAAAAGAAAGAAATAGGTGTCAGGTTTAATTAATAAAAAATATAATGTCCAGATCTATAATAAAAACAGCAATAGTGGTATGTGGGTGGCTCAGTTAAGCATCACACTCTTGATTTTGGCTGAGGTCATGACCTCAGGGTTCATGAGGTTTGAGCCCCACTTCAGGCTCAGGGCTCCACACTGACAGCATGGAGAGTCTCTCTTTTGGGATTCTCTCTTATCCTCTCTCTCTGTCTCTCCCTGCACACGTGCTCTCTCTCTCTCAAAATAAACAAACTTAAAAAAACCCCAGCAATCATAATAATAATAGTAACAATTATTATTATTTTTATTATTATTATGGTTAAAATAGCTACTCATAATTGAGTGCTAATGATGTGCTAAGACTAGACTAAGGACTTTCCTTGCATATTGCACCTGCATATAAGCATTGGCTTATAAAGTACCGAATAACCATCTCCATTAGACACATAAGGAAACCAGATACAGAGATGCTAAGAAATGAAACTCTACCATGGAGATGCACCTAGTAAGTGGAATTGTTTAAATTGATTCTGTACCTTGCTCACTCCAAGGCCATGTTTATAAACTCGACTCTATTCTGTCCCCCACTGCACACTGAGCTGAAGATATCAATGAAATACACTTAGGTATGCAGAGTTACCTTCACCATTTTTCTAATTTGATGTTTTATTTAAAAAAAAAAAACAACTATTAAGCATACTCTGGGTGATCATCTTCCAACTGAGTACTGTCACACAGTTGCCAACTGAGGATTGTCATATAATGTTATCCCTTGGGTTTAGGTCTGTAAGCACACTGATAGTAAGAACTACTATTTTAGTTGATGAAATCTAAATGGAAGAGAGGTGAACATAATATAGACATACATTAGATGTTTGTGGAAAGAGAAGACCAAATGGGATTTTGAACCACACAGAAAGTTCTGCAGGTTCAAACAGAGGAAAACAGTAAGGGGACTGAGATGCCACAAGGCTTACAGCCATAGAGATGTGCCAAACTCCAAAGAATCTACACCATAGTAATCAGGTATTCACATTGCAAGCAGTAATTTATTCTCAGAAAGATGTCTTCTGTCACATTAAATGAATGATCTTAATTTCAATGGAATTCTTTTTTTTTTTAATTTTTTATTTAAAAAAAAATTTTTTAACGTTTATTTATTTTTGGGACAGAGAGAGACAGAGCATGAACGGGGGAGGGGCAGAGAGAGGGGGAGACACAGAATCGGAAACAGGCTCCAGGCTCTGAGCCATCAGCCCAGAGCCTGACGCGGGGCTTGAACTCACGGACCGCGAGATTGTGACCTGAGCTGAAGTCGGACGCTTAACCGACTGCGCCACCCAGGTGCCCCTTCAATGGAATTCTTTGTATTTCATTTGTAAATTTGCAATGATTTTTCTGGCCATATAAGAACTATGAGCCTATAGACAGTTGGTTAAGCATCTAACTCTTGATCTTGGGCCAGGTCATGATCTCAAGGTTTGTGAGTTTGAGCCCTGTATAGGGCTCTGTGCTAATAGCACGGAGTCTGCTTGGGATTCTGTCTCAACTTCTCTCTGTCCCTCCCCAACGTGTGTGCTGTCTCTCTCCCAAAATAAATAAATAAACATGAAAAAAAAAAGAACTGTTAGCTTATAGCTTTTGTACTTATTTTCTTTGTGCATTTTTAGGAAAAATTATAATAAATATTTTGAGTCAATGGTAAGGATGTATTGTATGAGAATGTTTATCTTTAAAAAGGGACCTTTTTAATATTTGTTATGTTTGAGACAAACTGCCACAACAATGGACAGGATAGTGAAAGGCTGATCAAACATATTAGATAATCTTTGTTGGCCTGGCAAGAGGTAGCTGCCAGGGGGTTTAAAGAAAAGTGTAAACAATAATTCTGAGAACTCTTGCAACATACACCCTTCTCACACATTGTACACATCAAAATTGCCTCTAGAATCCTTAAAAAATCATTTCAGATTTAGTCTTGAGGTCGAAGGTGCAGGAATACTTTTATCCAAAGCTTCACAGTGATTTTGATATGCTCCCTCCATTACCCAATTAATTCTATCAAGCTAATGAACTAAGAAATTAAAACATTTTCTAGAACAACATCCTCAAACTTTAACATGCACATGAATGACCAGATCTGTCAAATGCAGATTCTGGTTCTGCATTTCTAACATGCTCTCAGGTGGTCCTTAGGAGATGAGATGGTGACCACTCCAAAGCAGATAGAAATTGTAAATGCCAATTAAAACATTAGCCCAAAGTTATGTATCTTGAGTGTGATGATGGTTACATGAATGTACACATGTGACAACATGTCACAGAATGAAACTCACAGTTGTATATATACACGCACATACATATACACACACACTAGAACACATATGAGTGCATTAAGAAAATAATCTCTGGGGTACCTGGTGGCTCAGGTGGTTAAGCAACTGACTCTTGATGTCGACTCAGGCCATGATCTCACGGTTCATGGCATCCAGCCCTGCACTGGGCTACAGTGTGGAGCCTGCTTGGGATTCCCTCCCCCACCCTCTCTCTCTCTCTCTCTCACTCTGGCTCTCGCTCTCTCGCTCTCCCCCTCTCTCTTCCCATCCCCTGGTCATGTTCTCTCTTTTTCAAACTAACTAAATAAATCTTAAAAAATAATATCCAAGTCTTTGTTTGCTACAGATTTGCTCTAGTTTCTGTACTGGGAGAGAAAGAAAAGTTGAACTTTCATATCTAGATTTGCAATGTGAAGGTGTAAAATGTATTTTAAACTTGGGGCCACAAGACCTAAAATATCTTAAGAAACCAGAAAAAAGAAATATAAAGAAAGTAAAAAAAGAGCATCCCCTTTGACCTGAGTCAAACTTTAAGAATTGTAAGAAAAAGATGTTTCCTAAAGGAAAAATTTGAGGTGAACAGCATTGGAGCCCAGATGGCATAACACTGTGATGATTAAGTCATCATGCTGGAAGCAGCTGACCTGCCCTACCCTCTACTACACTGCCTAGCATATGGTCCTATTCCACATTTCTTACCCAAACATCAATCCTCTAACCTCCAAGGACAGCATGGACCAATGCTTCCAGTCCCCATAATCTCATAGACATAAAATCTGAATTAAAGCACTGGCTATTTCAAATATGTTATCTTTTTCCCTGAAATAAACTTCTGGTGTGTTCCACGTATATCATTATAGTATATACACTCCATCTTCAAGGGTGGGAGCAGCAAACTTTTTCTGTAAAAGACCAAATAGTAATAGCTTAGGCTTTGAAGGCCATAAGGTATCTGTGGCACCTACACACCTCTGCCATTATAGCACAAAATAGGCCATGGATAACATGTAAATGAATGCACATAGCTGTATTCCAAGACAGTTTTATTTCTAAAACAGTGAGTTTGTCAGTCCTTGCTCAAGGATGTCCCACATACCAACCCCCACCCAACCCCGTCCTTGAAGAGGCACAAAAATCTCTTGTTAGACTATGAATTTCAATTTTTGGTTTAGAAAATATGAATGGCATCCTTAAAAGTATAGCCAGTGGTTGAGATAGAAATAGGACAGGCCTTCTAGCAAAAGAGGTAAAAGACCACTCTGGAGAACAACATTATTTCACCATTGTCCTCACATCCCTCAAATATTTCAGAATTTTGCAAAGATGGAGGAAGTAAACAGTGACAGAAAGACTAGGCACTATCAGTTAATATGATGCATCTACTTGAGACCCACACAGCTGCTGGGTCAGCTTGTACATCTCATGACAGGGTCTAATCTTATAATGTTAATTCTAGTTGAGAACACCCAAGCGATCACCCCCATAAATCCCAAAAGGCACATATACGTTATCCTTATAACTCACTAACATAACACTACTGGTAAGATATAAGAAGAAAGGAAGTTGTGAGCAGGTTTTTTTTAATGCAACTGGACCAGGATCTGCTGTATCTCCTAGAGAGACACATCTCTACCTTAGGGAAGGAGGAGTAGACTGTAACATAGCAGGCAACTTCAGCAGTAGTGTGTAGACTGGCCAGGGATCTTGTTGCTGGGGTCTCTGTGCCCAGTTGTCTTGGAGTTTCACCATAGTACTCTTACCATGTACATTTATTTATAGACACCAACACAGGTGTCACACAGCAAAGAACCTAAAACTGTGTAATGGCAGCAATTGTGACTGGGAGAAAAGTCATGTTTTCCCATATCCAATAACAAGTACAACTAAATGGTCCAGATGGGAGGGAAGAAGAGCACTTCTAAGAGACATGATTTCCTTATACAGCCCCCAACTGCTGAGTTATGTATCCATCATCCAACAGGGCAAATCACTTCCCAGATTTCCAGGGATGTGATTTCCAAGCAATATCTGAAGAGATGCTAAGATTTTATTGTGAGGACTACACTGGAAAAGAAACCAAAGACTTGTGGCAAGTAATCATGGTGAAAGTGATGCGATAAATAAGCCGAGCCAAGAGTAGCCACATGTAATATAATTATTACTTTGCCAAATTCAAGGAATTGGAGTTAAGTCAAGAGTCCACTGGAACATTATAAGAGGGGCAGGGATAATCAAATCAGTCTGGTAACTCACAAAGTGACTAGACTTTTTTAGAATCTCCCACCATGTGATTTTCAGAGCCCTACTATCATTTCAATTAAAGACACACTTTCAACTAGAAGTCTTTTGGTTTGAGTCCTCAGCTTGCTATGCATTCTATTTGTATTTACCTCTTTTTACTTTCACCAATGGCGATCTCTGTTGCAGTAGAAATTTGATCCTAGCTCTGCTATTCACTTTCACTCTCAAAAATCACATTTTCCCTTAGATGTCAGAGACTCCTCCTGTTGCCTGTAATAGACACAACTTCTTTGTTTGCAGCACTCTTTACTACAAAGCACAGGCATGGTTTCAAATCCTTCACAGCTTAGCAAAGGGTCCCCACCTTAAGTATTTGTGAGTGAAACCTGCTTATTTTCTGGGATCTGGTATCTCCCTTTCATGCCCGTTTATTTTTTGATGAAGAAATTGAAGCACATATAAACTTGATGACTTTTATAAGGTTAGGTAGCTAGAAATTTTCAGAGCCAGGAGCAGACACTTGTTGTCCTGATTTCTAATCCAGTACTCTTTGCATTTCAGTCTTTCCTGCTTCTGGGAAGACCAGGCTCCTCAAGGGCTTATAGATTAATCACCTCACCACAGAGAAGCTGAGTAAGGCTCCATGTTAATCACACTATTCCTTATAATGACAGAGGTATGTCTAAGTCACAGACAAAATTAATCACATGCTCTTTGATATTAACATGGCACATAGTGTATAGCTTTTATACATACATCATAATGCACTCAGATCAATCTGTTTATCTATTGGCCCTAAATAGGCCTGGAGCCACATCTCCTTCACATTTGTGCTTATATATGGTTTCAGGCAACTTGCTATAAAATCAAGATAGCAGTATAGCACAGGGTTTTTTTTTAAAGTTCTTTGTATGCTATAGTATCAGGGAGTAATTAAGAAGAGTTAGCATATGCTTCAATCAAACAGGGCAGCTTCAGCTGGTCATTACCTGGTCTGATTAGAAACCCAGTAATGTCAAATACTCTAGTTTTTCAAAAGAAGCTAGAAAACGAGATTGTGGTATGAAATATCCCAATTATTAAATATTGTACAATATTGCACAGGCTGTCCTTGGAGTGAACCATGTGTTTGATCTGACATGTATGTTTGCAACATAATTGTTCATAAAGATTATAAGCAGGACCCCTACAGCAACTGCTTGGAGAAAATCATCCTGTGCAAAACCTAAAAGATGGAGTGGAAAAAGCAAGGACTGTGAGGTCAGTGGACCATACCTTTTACTAGCTAGGTGGCTGTGGGTAAATTCACTTATTATATTTGATGACATATCTCCACAGCCCTGTAAAATATTTCCTGAAGGCTCCAAAAAGATAATACATGAAAGAATGTGTTAAACTTATGGCATGTTTTAAAACATAAAACAGTATCACCATTACCTAGGACTAGTGGCTTGAACTCAACAAAGAAGTGATAAATGGGTGAGTACAGTAAATGAATGACAATTTGAATAATATATCATTCTAATGGGCAAAGAATCCGGCTTTTGGACCTTACCTGGGATATAAAAGCTATTTAACCTCCATTTTACAAATGATAAAGGTGAAGATCAGAGAATTCAATAATTTTGCTCAAGCTCATAAAGGGGAGCAAAATTTGCCAACCCAAAATAGGCTTTTTGGCATGGGATTATGTTAAACTGGTTATTTTTAAACAAGCAGACATCAAGAGAAGCTCTGAAAACTGAGTAGAAGTTAGCCTTTTGTATTTACAAGGGAAATCTCCATTTATAAGGGTGTCTCCCTACCTGTACCAGAATATGACTGAATCTCTAGAAATTCTTATCAATGGAGAAGTCAAAGATTTAAGACTGCATAATGTCCTTATCCTTATTTACTATGCCTTCCCTGCTCATCTCCCATAAGTAGCTCCTTCTGCCCAACCCTCCCCTCACCCCCTGCCATCTCCCCCATCTTCCTTCTGTCTTTAGATATAGATGGTATTTAAGATGATGACTTGAGCCATTTCTAAGAGTTACTCAGTTTTCCTGGTATCTCCCATGTATACAGGAGACATACATGCTATTAAACTTCTATTTGTTTTCTCCTGTCTTTTATTATATGGTAGTCTCAGCCAAGAACCTAGAAGGATAGAGGGAAAATTATGTTTCCTCTGTTATAGTCATATAACAAGTGGTGCCAGAATCCAAATCAGGAGCCTGTGACTTTAAGTGAGTCCTGATATTATCCCTCTGAGTATTTTTGCCATTCCTAGAAAAGATCAAGTTTTAGGATCTCAGGCAGCGAGTTCTGGAAAAACAAAAACAAAAACAAAACAAGACAAAAACAAGACAAATCCTCCCAGACCGTTTGGGAATAGTTTACTAAATAGGTTTATCAATTGACTACATGTTAAACACATACACGCTAAAGAAGCCCCTACACATAATACATAAGAGATTGAGTTTTTGACGCAGTTTGGAAAACTGTGGTGTTAGAAATAACTTAACAAATTAGTGTTGAAAGGAAAGCAACATTAGGACCCTGGAGGGTTTAATTAATGGGAAGATGAAATAAGTGAATATGTGTGGTTGATTTAAGCTGAAAGAGGAAAAGGGGGAGACAGAAGAGAGAGAAGCTCAAGTAAACATTACATTTTATGGCAAAGAGGAAGATTTATGAAACTTATGTTAGACATTCAATATTGAAGGTGCTCTTTCTTTAAATCACTCTGATTGTAACAGCCAAATATGGAGCTCAAGGTAGCAAGAGGAACCTTAAATAGAAGCTGGAGAAATCTTGGGGCTCTGGGTGGCTCAGTCAGTTAGATGTCCAACCTCAGCTCAGGTCATGATCTTGCAGTTTGTGGGTTCGAGCCGCACATCAGGCTCTGTGCCGACAGCTCAGAGCCTGGAGCCTCCTTCAAATTCTGCGTTTCCCTCTCTCTCTCTGCTCTTCCCCTGCTCACATTCTGTCTCTCTCTCAAAAATAAACATTAAAAAAAAAGAAGTGGGAGAAATCTAAAGAAAGTGTGAAGATGGCCATTTTGTAGACTTAAAATTTGTGACAAATATATACGTAACCTATTCCTCTTCACCCAAAGACAAAACAAAAAAGTGGTGGGAGGAGAGAACCCTGTGGTTGGAACCCTTAAGAGAGGATGAAAATGTTCATGACACTAATATGAGACCCTTCTGATTCCAATCAAAAGCTCCCAAAGTAGCAAACAAATAGTCTACTCTACGTCAGTGAGAGGAGCTGGGGCTGGTGAACTAACAACAAAGCGCTGGAGAATAGGAAATGGGGTGGTGGGGGTGGGGTGGAGGATTGAGATGAATATGCCCCAGCTCATGGAATTACTTTTGGCATAGGAGTCTTTACAAAATTTAGACACTGTATTTTTTAACTTCAAATTTACTCCAGGCGAAACACTGAGGAACTTATATACACACAGGCATACACATATATGCACACACACCTATAATCTGCTGCCCTGAGCTCCTATTGGTATGTTAATTGAAAAATGTGTTACCTTCCCTTAGCAAGTATTTACATATTAATTAACTTTGAGAAGGCTGCAAACAGTTTACCCAGTAGAAGGTGTTAACAGTCTCTGATACTCCTACTCAGATTCAGATAAGAAGGAGGCACCCATTTAGACATAATCTAATCTAATCACTTGGATGGAAAATTCTGCAGAATTTGTTATCCAGAGACAGATTTCTGGTAACTAATTTAACAGGTAGAAGTGTGTTTTAATAAAAGGGCAAAAAAAGGTGAATTTACTTTAATTTAATGATGTTCGGAGGCATTCAGCATCAAAGAAGTCTTTATCATAAGTGTAGCTAACAGAAAAGAAGTCCCAGGGACAGAACAGATGATGAGAAAAGGGAGTGGGGGAGGGGAGATATCAGGAAGGACAAAACCAGCTCTTGGGAGGAAAGAAGGTGAAAAGCTGAAGTCTAGGGACATGGAGGAGGAAATCAGGGGCAGTCAGGAGGGGTGGTGTGAGAAGTAAAATGGGTTTCTATGTTTGCATTTAGAGTGACTTTTATGTAAACATTTTCACCTGGCCCAGGTGAACTTCCTAGTAAAAATTCTTTTTAAAAATATGTAACGGGGTGTCTGTAAGCACTTTAGGCTAGATTCACAGGATGAATGTAATATAACATTGGAAATATTACACATTACTTTTAAAAAATGTTTTCACAATTCTATAAATTCACAGGAAAAATTGCAAGCAGTGAAAAATTATTCATGCCATGTTATAATCAACACTAACCACAGTGATGTTACCCTTCAAGAATGTAAAAATTCAGTTCATTTACTATGTCCTAAAAGACTCAGGTTGGACTCTGAAGCATCCAACATGACTGAATAAGAGTATTACTCTGACACTGGTCGAGTATAGCAGTGAGGAAGAAGGGAGACATGAGTCTTCCTCCTTTGAGTATATTAAATTGCATCATATTCAAAGAGAAACCATGTTTAGTGCAGTTCAACAAACGCTTGCAGGGTACTCCTTATGTGTTGGGCACGTGTTCCTTGCTGGGCAACAATATTATAGTCCTGGATCCAGGAGCTCCCCCATTGGGTTTCTGGAAGGATACTGATAGATGATTCAACACTGCAATATGTGCTTGATTAACCAAAGGGCCTGAGGCCTGGCTTAATTTCAGTTTACCAGCTGCAAACTCAGAATTCCATTTCTATTTCAAATAAAACAAGATCTAAACTCTCTAAATATAATTTTCCTCCAATACATGATATCAATGTGTTGGTGAAATTCTGTACACCTGCAACAATATAATAATAATTAATACATGCATTCCATTCCTTAAGAGTGGGGTACTGTTCTAAGTAAAGCACATACATTCACAGCTACTCTCTAGGGCACAGAACACTTGAATAACTTGCCCAAAGCACAGCTAGAAAGTGGCAGCACCAGGAGCTCCCACAGTTAGTTCTGTGCTTTTATTTATTTATTTTTTTTATCATTTGTCTTAATTGCTTTTAGCATTGCTATGCCTGTTCTGCCAACTAATAAGAACAAGAGGGCATTAGAAGCACAATGAAAGGTTATTTAAAACAAAGGAGGGGATAAAGTAAATAACATGTAATAATACTATCTGTTAATACCTAATACTGAGCATTCATTATGTGTCTGGCACTGTAGGAAAAAGGCACAAACACAAAAGTAAAGAAAATGTGAAGAATGAGAGACAGTCAAATAACCAAATGTGTGAGGACAAAAAAAAAAATTAAAAATCCTCTTTTGTGCTTGGATTGAAGAATCTCCCTATAAATTTGCTCCATACCTCCTGAGAGGAAACAATGGATTGTGGGCAGAAATTATGAAATCCCAGTGAGAGTCATTATCAGCATGGTGACAGCTGTGATATAGCATCCCCGATCGTCTACATTCAAGGCTCAAACTCAGGGGGAACATAGAGGTCCCTTTGTTAAAATAAAGCAATCATTTCCACCTTCATTAAAGAAAATATCATGGCATTATTAATCTATAGCAGAAGTCCCATATGCTGTAGCAATACTGGTGAATCTTGCTTTGGGGAGCTATTATCAATAGCAAATACTTACAAATAAAGCATAAATAATGCTTTAATCATATATGGCTTAACCATATTCATTACATATGTTTGCTTTGCTGCAGAAAAACCTTGCATTAACTCATCACAATTGCTAAGAAGCCTCAATAATAATTCTTTCCTAAACTGCAACTTTAGGACAAAGAAGTGAAAAACATGAAAATGCACAGATATAGACATTTATTTAGAAATCTTCTAAATGTCCTCCAGGCCCTGTATTTACAATAGAAAAAAAAAACAAATAATAATAGCTGACTCTTATGATCTTGAGTATAACACTGACATAAGCTATGGGAATGTAGGGCTCAATAATCTCATAAACCTAGACAATATCAGGTAGGGCTCCTTTGGCAACTACAGTTATAGGGAAATACAAATGAGGTTAAACAATCATAATTTTCAGAACATTCTGCATTTTCTTTGGCATATTTAACATATTTATTATGTAATTATCTGTGTAATGTCTGCCCTCCCCTGATGGGCAAGGATTGCATTGATCATGTTCATGGGTGTATTCTTAGCATTTACCAAAACTTAGTAGGTATTCAATAAATACTTGTTAAATGGCTGATTGAATAAATGATGAATACTTAACCACTGTAGAATAATGGTTCTCCCATTTTCCCTGACTGATCTCCAGACTGAGAACTAAGACTCTGAAGAAGAATCTGAGAGATTAGGAGCACTTACAAGAATTATAAAAAGGCAAAGGTTTTCACATAAAGTAAGACTTGTGGGGAAGACATGGAGGCATCACAAACCCAAATGCTTAGTTAGGGCAGGTTGATAAGACCTGAATAAAAAGGTTGAGGGATGCCTGGATGGCTCAGTTGGTTAAGCATTCAACTCTTGATTTCAGCTCAGGTTGCGATGTCATGACTTGTGGGATTGAGCCCCACATCAGGCTCCACACTGAGAGCACAGAGCTTGCTTGATATTCTCTCTCTACCTCTCCCCTGCTCCTGCATGTGCTCTCTCTGTCTCTGTCTCTCTCTCTCAAAATAAGTAAATAAACTTAAAAAAAATCTCTCTGGGATCTTAAGAGACTCACTGGGGCATGTGGGTGGCTCAGTCAGTTGAGTGTTAGACTTCAGCTCAGGTCATGATCTCATGGTTCGTGGTTTCAAGCCCCAGGTAAGGCTCTGTGCTGACAGCTCAGAGCCTGGAGCCTGCTTCAGATTCTGTCTCTCTCTCTCTGTCCCTCCCCTGCTCACATTCTGTCTTTCTCTAAATAATAAAACATTAAATATTTATTTAAAAAGTTGATTAAGCAAAACACATCTGTAGGTTGAACTTGACCAAGGAGCACCTGTTTTCAGCTTCTTGGGATTCACCTTCTTGGTGCTCTTTAGGTCTGAGCAACATCTCACTTATTTTTGCTTACTTTTCCTTAACTGTTGTCCTCAATTCATATCTGGATCCCCTTAGAACACTAGGGACCATGTTTTTGAAACTCATCTATTGAATAGCCATATGCACCCTAGAAGAGGAATCCCCCTTGCCTCTGGTTTCTGTTCTGCATCATAGTTTACACAACAATGCATCAGAATTATGCTGAACTTGTGTTTTTGGATTTTCTTTGACTACTTCTAAATGGCATGGTGTGTTAATAGCCATTTGTCTATTGAATAATGATTTTGAGTTTTGGTCTTGTTCCTCTACATTTGTACATGTCACTTACCAAAGTGGAATCTGCCTAGATTTCCATCTCTCTACAGTAAACATACATTTGCCCAACTGGACATACCTTGTATACACATAGAATACATAGAAGATTATTCTATTTTCTTTCAATTAGGAGTTTAGAATATGAAATATCTTTAGGAAGTTAATCTAATATCTCTTAAATTACTTTGATGAAATCTGTTATAGACAGTAAGGTATTTTTTTGTTGTATGGGGTCAGGAAACCCAAGATCTTTTTTTTGCAACAATAAACCTCATCTATAATCCTCCTTTTCTCTCCCCCACCCCATGGTGAGTTCTAATGAACCTGAGTATGATACCCTCTTCTGGACTTTTGGGCCTGAAAGTGAGGAGTTATTTACATATAGAGGAATCTGAGCCTTTTCTGGCTCAGAAAAGCCTGTGAGATCCGAGACTAGAATGTAAGGAAATTTTATGTCACCAAGAATAAAGGTGAAGAGATTTAACTGACCAGGATTCTTGCTTTGATCCCTCCTCTATATCACCCTCCCTCTTGCTCTCCAAATACATACACAGTTAGTCTTAAGGACAATAAACTTTATAAGGAGGCACTGATAACACATCCCCATTTAAGCTAACAGTCTTACTATTCGCTCTACCCCTGAGTATTCAGTTTTAATTAGGAAGATGGATTTGGGAGTTTATATGTTCTGTTGTGCTATAATTCCTGCCTTTACAGTAATTTTCTCCTGCTTTTCACACTATAATGTGCCATAAATCCTAGTTAGGCTGTTTCACTGGCCTGTTGCTAGTCAGAGTCAATATTTCAAGCCTTTTGTTGCCATGGCAACCTGCTGCTGTACTCTGTTCACTGGAATATGATACAGTCTCCTGGGGAAATTGCTATGAACTTGATCTCACATGGATTCAGGCCCCCTGATGCACCGATTCTGCCCCATCTTCCTCCACCACCCACCGACTTCTCTCAGTTTCCACTTTATGCGTGTGTCTCTGTGTGTGTGTGTGTGTGTGTGCATTCACACACATGCACATACATTTGTCAGGAAAGACACAAGAGAGAAGAAAACAAACAAACTTCACGGAAGCAGCATCCTTTCTTTCATCCCTCTTGAAAGGGTGAGCTTAAAAAGTCGGTAAACTTAGACAGTTTTAAAGCCTAAACAAACCGGGCACACATCTCACAGCTTTGTTCTATCTCCACCATTTGTTCTTGCTCCTATCTTCTTTCTAGTTCTTTGCTCCCATAAGCCCTTCATACGTTTTAAAATCTCAGTGTTTCTTTCAAAATTTAATCATAGTGTGTGCTCCTGGTTTAAATCCATTGCCCCCTACCTTTCATTAGAGAAACTCAAAGACCTATCTGTCTTTCATTTCCATGAGTCTTCTGGATTTCTCTCTACCTTTAATCACCTCCTATTAATACAGCTTTCCTTTAGTGTGAAGTAGTGGGGAAAAGACATACAACTAGTAACCAGCAGCTCTGGGCAAGTCATGTGGCCTTTCTGTGACTCATTTTCCCAGTCATGAAGTAGATGTAATATCAATTCCAAAGAGTCTTTGTATAGCTGAAATCAGTTAAAAAAAAAACAAAAGTTAAGAAAAAATATTGACAAGCAGATCCTCTGATTATATTTTAAATACACCTATGAAGGCTATTCTTCAGCTGCCACCTTTTCAACAAAAAAATTTAGGAGCCCAGTAATACAATCTAGTTCTCTGAGTTAAGATCTGAAAAAAAATTGAGGATCTAACAGCCAAAGGAAGACCTTTCATTCTACTTTCTACCTGTCCACGTTTTCTTTCCTCCAGCCATATCACGTCTGTTTTGCATCTGGTCTCACCTTTGGGGCACAGCAAGATCTCTCCAGCATGTGATACCCACATGGAATTTCACATATGTTATATCTGGATGATTCTCAGAGCTTCCCCTCACCATCCCACACATTGAGGGGTCAAGGTTATACCAGAACAGAGACTGGCATAAAGCAACAAGTTTCGATCTCACAGACTTAGATCGTCACACATGGACAGCAAGATGATTGCCCAACTAGGAGGCTCTTAGTCATTCTTTCCATCCAAAAGTGAAATAGTGGATCATGATGTGCTTTTACTGCACTGCATCCCAGGTATAGCAGCTGCTTTTGAAAGAGAGGCAGAAAGAGCAAAACACTTGAGTGACTAAGAGGGAGTGACAGGGGTAACACGGTTCACGGACTCTTGCTCCATGGGGTCTGTTGCTCTCTTTCACTCCTTTTATTTCCTTCCATCCACTGAGCTGACTCATTCTACTATTCCCAAGCCTGGCACTCCACCCCACCCTTAATCATGGGAGATATCTTTTATCATATTGCCATTTCCCCTGTCTTTGAGAGAGGCACATCCTCATCCCTAACCTACAAGTAAGGAGGCCTGAGCCAGTGTCTACTCACACATCTTCCAGTCACTCACTGTAACTTTGAGTAACCTCCTTTCACCTTTTCTGGGTTCTGGTCTCCTCATTTTTTAAAGTGGGACAGATACTGTAGCATCTAATGTTTCTTCTGACTCTCACTGTTTATGGTTTTCCAACTAATGCCCACCATGGAATGTGGCCTTGATTCCCCAAACAAATCAAAGCATCTAACAGATTATTTTCTCTTTTTCAATACTATAGTCCTCCCACAATCCCCACAGTAGACGAGGTACCCAGTGTGTGGCTCCTAGTACACACTATATTTTTTTCTTTCACAGTGTAGTTAAATATTTACTTACTATTTATATTATTAATTATCAATTGTTACATTAATTTAGTAAATTAATTAGCTGGCTGTTTTGTTTTTCTGTACAGAGAGTTTTAGGAGGTTCTGAATCTGTCTTGTTCATCGGGGCCCAGCACAGTGCATGATATATAGTGGCATTTAATAGATAACCGTGGTGGGCGTGAGTGAATAACTGGATGGACAGACAGATGGACGGCCAGACAGATGGGTGTAATGGCTATTTAAGCCCCTCCTGACGATCCCTTTAACTTTTTCTGAGTTTTAACCAGTGACAAAGAGCCAATAAACACATTTTTGAAAAGCTGACTTGAAGTATCCCTGCCACATGTTTTCACCTGCCCAATTAAGGAAGGTGGAGGGAATTCCTTTCTGGGCATGCTATACATTTGCATTTACATTTAAGACCTACTTTACTTATGCTAATTCACACCATTAAATATAACCCCTCTCAGAGTCAGTATAGCCTGGTAGACAATATGCGATTTTTGGCCCCAATTATGTGATTTTTACAGCTGTAAAATAAGTTGTTGCTTATCTCTTAGGAGTTGAAAAGATGTTTTTTTTTCATGAATATGCATGTGCTTTGCACATTTTTAAGTTTAAAAATCACATAGCATAGTGCTTGCTGTAGCACTGGCATTTTTAACTGCTGAATGAGTGAGAACAATTAATGAATGAAAAACAACAAAAAATGGTGCATTAGTGCAAGAGTAACAATTTTTATAATTTCTTCTTCAACCCCACCAGACAAACTGAAAGCACTTGTTTGTATTTATTCACCAATAAACAAAACAATCTGTCGTTAAGCAGGGATGTGTGGAGGAAAAAAGGGCCTGGGTTGGAGATGCCGTGCACTGGCAGGTACCCCTTTGAACAAGCCACTGTGCTGTGCATCTCTGAGTAGAGCTGACTCTACTCAGTCAGCTCTCCCCTCCCCCCAATCACTGCTGACGCAGTCATGTGAGAAAACAGTATGGTAAGGTGCCTTTGTAGGCCATGAGGCTGTAAGAGAAGTTCATCAGTAGGTAGTCTTCCGAGAAAGCAAGAGTTTCTGTGAAAAACTCAAACTTATCTCTAAGTGGTTCTCGAAGTACAGAGTACAGTAGAATAATGTGGAAAATTTGTTAAAACAGATTGCTGTCCCCCCACCAGAATTTCTGAGTCAGCATGCCTAGAGGAGGAGAGAACTTGCTCTTCTAACAGGTTCCTGGGGTCTGTACTTTGAGAACCACTGTTCTAAGCTAAGGGTGGCAAACAGAAGTACTTGCAGGGGCTCCAGTGCTCACATAAACACATAGTTCAGGCCAGGGGTACATGAGGAGGGGTGAGGTTTGTGAGAACCTGGAGGAAGCCTGTCTTCCTTTAAGGCATTCAAAACCAAAACTTATTGAAAAACTCTTTACCAAATGAAACAGGTCCATGGGTAGGATCTGGCCATGAAGAGACCTTTCCTGACTCACACACTAAGTTGGTGAAGAGATCAGACTGGACACTGGTTCCCTGGATACCTACTTACTCTACTGTGGATTCCTGCACCTGACACTTGAGAATTACCAGTACAATACTGCAAATGTTTCAGTCTATAAAATCCAATGGGTGACTGCAGCGTTTCACATGGACCCTGCAATGTATGCAGTAACCATCTCTGTCCTGTTCATACACTAGAAACACAAAGGTAGACAAGGAGGATGTAGGAGGGTGACCACATAAATATGAACAAGTTCAAAATAACTACTACGATCTTTAAAGGGTTTGGAGGTTCAATAAAGATGATAAATTCTGATATGCCTCTGATTTTCTCCTCTCTCTCAGATGCCAAGAAATAATTAATTGATTGGGCAAATTGCAATGCAGTGTGCATGCCCAGAATGACAGGTCCATACTAGCTAGCTTCAAATATGATGATGACAAATATTTCAATTATGGTCTAAATCAGAAGGTGACTGATGTGAGGTGTGTTTTCTCCACCAGAAAGGTGTACGTTCAGCCTGAGGAACAGACTTTGCAGCTGGTCTGGTTTGAGTCCCAGCTCCTACTTTAACTCATGGAAGTGACTTAAAATTTCTGAGATAGTTTCCACCTACAAAATGGAAAGAATAATATTCACTGAAAATGCAGTTGTGAAGATAAGATTAAATCAAGCAAGTAAGAGCTCGCATAGCACAGCACCTGGCACACAATAGATTGCAGTCTAAAATGTTATTTTGGATACCATAGGTTGAAAAAATGAGGCAACGGTCAGACCTACACCCATGTAGCCCTTCTAGAGTCTGTACATGAACACTGGCCCTCCTTCTCTGAACAGCCAGGGCACACCATGTATGAACCTCATAAGGTAACCTTCAAAAAGACAAGATCTTTAAGGAATGTACTGGCTTAAATAGTATCCCCCTAAAATTCATGTCCACCAGGAACTTCAGAATGTGACCTTACTTGCAGATAGATCTTGGCAGATGTGAATAGTTAAAATGAGGTCATACTGGATTAAGGTGGGCCCTAAATACAATGACTAGTATCCCTACAAGAAGGCCATATAAAGACACACACACACATACACACACACACACACACACACACACACAGAGAGAGAGAGAGAGAGAGAGAGAGAGAGAGAGAGAGAGAGAGAGAAAGGACATGTGATGGCAGAGACAGACTGGAGTAATGTACCCGCAAACCAAGGAATGCCAAAAAATTCTGGCAACCAGAAGCTAGAAGAGGCAAGAAAGGATTCTCCCCTACAGGTTTCAGAGAGATCATGGCCTTGCCAACACTTTGATTTTGATTTTGAACACCTAATCTCCAGAACTGTGAGAAAGTAAATACCTGCTGTTTTAAGCGACCACTTGTCTTAATTTGTTACACTAGTTCTGCAAACTCATACAAGTCGTCATGCTACAAACCTACTTTCATTATCTCTAGCACTAAGTATAACACTTTTCAAAGAATATGATGCTTAACAAATATCTTTCTTTTAAAAAAATGTTTGAGAGAGACACACAGAAAGAGAGCATGGGAGGGGCAGAGAGAGAGAGAGAGAGAGAGAGAGAGAGAGAGAGAATGCATCTCAAGCAGGCTCTGTGCTGTGAGTGCAGAGCCCGATGTGGGGCTTGAACTCATAAACCATGAGAACATGACTTGAGCTGAAATCAAGAGTCAGCTGTTTAACCCACCCAGGTGCCCCTCAATTAATATTTGTCTTATGAATCATTGCATTACTTTAGTTCTGGAGTTTATGCTGACTTACATTATTTTCCCAGAATCTACTTGGCTGGCCCCTTGCTCCCTAGCATGCCCTCTGTAGACTCCTGGAGGCAGCGACCACACTTTATTATTCTTCTGTTCTCAATGTGTAGCTCAGCAGTGGATATGTAGTCAGTACTCAATAAATGATTACTGACTTCATTATGTGCACTTCATTAAAAATGTTACAACACTCTGAACTTTTTTTTTTAATTCCAGTTAGGAAAAGAGTGCCTACCTTGAGATAGCATTCATGTATACTGTGAACTATCTGTGGGGGAGTGTGGAGAAACCAGGATCAGCAATGACAGAGTACTGAGGTATTTTTCAGCAGTGAAATAAGCTGGCTTTGGGAGCTGTGTAGGAGACTGAGGAATTCAGAATTCTGTGAGAATGAATATTATGAGGGTGACATACTGGCATCTAAACTAAGAGTCTAGGGTTTTGAGTGGGCTTAAGAGAGGCCAGTTAATGAGATCAACTCTGGGAGCCACAAAGATGCTGTATATTGTCAGCACAGTTGAATGTGGAGAAAATACCAGTGTATGAGACAGGTGAATGCATAACTGCCTCTATTGAATTGGAAGAGTCATATGCATTCTGGAATTCTGAGAATGACAGGCCCTTTAGGGGCATGGCCTATGGAACACTGTTGGGGCTGCCTTTTGGAATGTTGCTGAAACCCCGGCTTTGATGTCTAAAGACTGGAACAGTTTGAAGTCTTCCAAAACATGCTTCTCTTCTACATTAATACCATAATTTCATTTTATTCAAATGGACAGAGACTGAGAACAAGGAGAAAGCCAAGACTTTTGGTAGACACATTATTGTCAAGCCTCTACAGATCTTGAAAAATTTTTACACATTCTCTTTGTTTCTCCTTTTCCATTGGTAGAAGCAAGTGGGTATCTTCCATATGCTTACCTCAGTGTGTGAGCATATGTGCAGAGAATAGATGAGTTTGTTTGTGTGGGGCTCAGTGATTGTTAGATCAACGACATGATTCGAGTTCAATTTTGGTTCATTTTTGAAGCTGTTCATTCAGATCCTTCCCTATAGATTCATTGCTCAGTTTAAACATCTTAAAACAACTTCCTGACAGGGGCTGCTAAGAGGATCCTAGGCCTACATAGCTGATATTTAAGAAGATAAGGGAGCTGCCTAGTTTGTAACTCAGCCTTGGAAATTTCACAAGGCACTAAGGCAATTGTGCAGAAGACACACATACCTGTTTGAGGAACATTTTGTTCTTGAGAAACTATACTTGTGTCCATTTATGTAAAATTGGGAGGGGGGAGGTGACAGCATGAGTGCTCTGAAGATGGAACTTCTTGTCAATCTAACTTCCCTGCTTACAGCCATGGAAGCTGATGGATGCCATCAGAGCAAAAGAAGAAAGGAAAGTGTCATATGTGAGCTCAAGGTCCTTACTCAAGACCGCATCTGTAAATGCGAATCTGACTGGTACATCAGACTGATGACCTGATAGCCAGGTACAGAATCTCATTAAACAAGAGATGCTGGAGATGTTGTCTTAATACTTCATTTGGATTCAATATAAATTCACAATTTCTCTGGCCAAGCTGTCAGATGATGAATTCTAGCTAAGGATTTTCTGCCTATCGTCAATGTGCCTTCCTAGAAGACAGAAAAGTCCAAGCCCTAATCACTCATGGGTTGTGAAATTTTCCATATAGTCTCTTTCCACATTCTCTCTGTGCACCTCCACTTTCCATGCTGGGAAGAGACTCTAATACCCAGGACAAATCCATGAATTCATGGATCCCGGGGTTTCACAACTTAATCTCTCCCTAAATTACAGATGGCCATTATTTTATGATTATATCCAGGTAGTACACACACATTAAGATCTTTGCTTTTTGTCTTAGGGGTTGTTAGTTAACCTTACACTAGATCATCTGTGATGTAGATACCGAATCATAAAACTCAGCAGAAGGAGAGGTGGTAAAGTCCCATTTTCAAAGAAATGTATAAGTCTCAAGAAGTTACTACTAAGCATTATAGTTCATTTGCTCATTTAAATGTTAATTCATTCATTCATTCATTCAAAAAACATTTATTGAGAACAAAAAAAGAAGATCAAAATATGGGACTTTTTAGGGGCACCTGAATGGCTCAGTAGGTTGAGCATCAGACCCTGGCTCAGGTCATGATCTCACAGTTCATGGGTTCAAGCCCCGGATCAGGCTTGCTGATGTCAGCCTGTCAGCACGGAACCTGCTTTGGATCCTGTTTCCCTCTCTCTTCCTCTTCCCTGCTTGCACTCTCCCAAAAATAAATAAATATTAAAAAAAAAAAGATATGGGTCCTGTTATCAATGCTCTTACAATTTAAAGGCAGATATACTGGCAAGTGATTATATGCAAGATAGGTACAGACAGAAGTCAGCATAGGGTATAAAGAAGATAAATGATCCATTTAGGTGCTGAGATGAATTTGGGGAGGAGCTTCACCAGCTTTATAATTAATCACAAGATACTACTACCTGAAGAACTATGTATGTTTGAGAGAAGAAAAAATAAAAGGGAAGGAAAAAACCCCTCCCTTTAAACTCACCTATTTTAAATTATGTTCTGTCCCTATGACACCTTTCTATTATATTTCTGAGACAGCTGTCTCTGGCCTTCCTAACACGTCCCTCCCCCAAAGAGATCAGCCTGTCTTTTCCCTTTGCATTATGCTAGGAGGTCAGAAAATGGAATTCTATTTTATTCCCTGAAGGTAAGATTTCCTTTCTTCACTGGGAAAATAAAGTTTAATAAATAGTGCATTGGTCAATGAATGGTAGCATAAAAGTGGCTATTTTGTCACCAAGATTTCCTCTAGTAGGTCAGATATGTTGTAGTAAGAAAACAAGCAGTTTAGAAAAATATTCCCTTCTTCTGACATTGTTACTATTGGCATTATGTTTGTGTAAAATCAGGTACAAGAATAAAAACTGTACAGGCTCAACAGATTGAACATAAATGAGCACTCAGATTGCCACTTCCTGGGAGGAGCTCTCCTGGACTCTTCTCCTTTACTTAGTCATATACCTGTTGTCTGGCATCCTTCCTTCCTAATTCTACCTGTGCACAGGACACAGCAGTGGTTCTCAAGCAAAGTATAATCATTCAAGGGGCTTTCTAAACACACCGATGCCAGGGCCACCCTGGGCCTACTGAATCAGAATCAGAATCAGAGTGGATGAGACAGGTTTTTAACAAGCTCTGTAAGTGAAATGATAATTCACCAGAGATGAGAACATTTTTCCTACCCCAAATTGAGAGTCCACAAGGCACATGTTTGTAAATATCAATATATCTCATATCAGTAAATAGGTGCATGCAATTGCATAGGCAAACATATCAGAAAATGGAACATATTTATAGATGTACATCATCCATATCATGTTGCATATATAAAACTTGTTCTCATTTAAGTTTATTGAAATATACAATTATTAATATATTTTAAAATAATGGATTATATAGGAGGAATTGAAATGGAATAATGAAATCAATTTTCTCTAAAATATGCCAGTGTGTATATGCGCATGCATATAGTGTATGTGTGTGTGTGTGTGTGTGTGTGTGTGTGTATTTATATATGGTATATATGCATGTAGGATGCACGTATGTATGTGTGAACTTCTTTACACATTGATATGTGCAAATGAATACGATTCTTCAAAACTGTGCTGTCAGCCACTTTTCTTAATAATGTTTTATTGTTAGAAACAAGAAAATCCTTGTTCAGATCTAGTTTCTGAGATAGTAATGAAATCTGCTTTATTGTTTTATATTCACATCCTGCATTTTATTAAATGTGTGCGTGCGCGCGCACACACACACACACACACACACACACACACACACACACACCTCACATACATATGCAACAGCTTTCCTAGACTTAACTGCAAATGATTTGAAACAGTTTACCAAGCTTAAAAACACCATGGAAGGGTACTGGTTTGCCTTCATGAAGCAAAGGAAGCGCCTCCAGAGAAAGGGCCAGTGCTTCTGGTACCATACCCCTTGTACACCAAGAAGGGTAGTGGCTCTTAAGTTTTTTTGCTCAAGACCCTCTGGGATAGTCTTATGAAAATTATGCATATTTTGCAAACAATTTATGGGACTGGATGGGCCACCCAGAAGTCAGGCCATGGAGCTCAGGTTTTGAACCCTTACAGAAAGGTAGAGATCTCTGAAGAGGGAATATTTACATATCTATTCCTGTGCTTTCCCACAGCAAGGAGTACAATGATTCACTCAGAGGGATTGTTCAAAAGATGCCATTAACTGGCTCCCTTTCTGTGTATTCAACAGTGGATACAATAAGATGAGACCTGAGGCTAGAGCTAAATTCTAAAATAAACACTAAATAATAAGAACAAGTAAATTTATTGCCCTGGTTAAAATGGCTAGACATCAAGGCATTGGGAAGAATGTGGGCTCCTGAGCCAGACAACACTGCATTTGCAGCTCAGCTCTGCCATTTACCAGGTAAGTGACCTTGATGGAGCAAGTTAGTCATCATCATTGATTCTCAGAGGCCTCATAAGTAAAATAGGAATGATATAAATGTATAGATTTTACACTGAATATTAAATGCAAAGTGATTCAAAAACCTGACTGTTTGTTAAGATCTCCTGGGAAGCTTTTAAAATACTGATATTTACATTATATTTATATATACTGATGCTTATACTTAACAAACACTGATGCCAAGTCCTGCCTCCTGTACCCAGAGGTTTTGATTTAACTGGCCTGCTGTGGGTCTTGAGTATTAGGGTTTTATTTTATTTTATTTTTTTAATTTTTTTTAACGTTTATTTATTTTTGAGACAGAGAGAGACAGAGCATGAACGGGGGAGGGTCAGAGAGAGAGGGAGACACAGAATCTGAAACAGGCTCTGGGCAGTCAGCACAGAGCCCGACGCGGGGCTCGAACTCATGGACACTGAGATCATGACCTGAGCTGAAGTCGGATGCTTAACCAACTGAGCCACCCAGGCACCCCGAGTATTAGGGTTTTAAAATGCTTCCCCAGTGAGTGTGATATGCACCCCAGGTTAAGAACACTGAGATAACTACTGTAAATACTATCTGAATACTTGGTGATTAACAGACCTTCAACAAATATGATCTTGAGAATGCCTGGGTAAAAACCCCACTCTACTGTTAAATAAATTGTAATTTTGAGCAAGTTCTTTCAGTTATCAGGACTTCAGTATTCGTATCTGAAAACAAGGTAATAAGTGTCCCTACCTAATATGTTGTGAGAAATCAAAGATATTCTATGTAAAGCATTCACCATGGTGGCAGATGAAATATAAGAAACTGGATCATCAACTGTTGCTGTCATTATAATTATTATTATCTCCACTTCCCTCTGACCCCAGAACTAGTCTCAGTGATGTGTGTTCTTTATACATTTTAGTTGAATAATGTATTAACGTAAATGATGATGCATTTCAACACAATTTGAAAATGCATTACTTTTTAGATTTTTCTATGTGCCTCAAAATATAAATTTTGCCTAATAATGCTATTAGTTTTTACAAAATATTTGTATTCAAGCTATGTCAGGATAATCTGAAGTAAGTAATTCAATCAACTGATTTAAGTCAACATTTCTGATTCTATTCTAGTTGTAATTATTGCACAAAAATAGCAAAATTCAGTCAATGCATACTCTAACAAATTCCAGTAATACCCTTGTATCTAGGTCAACTTTGTTTGCTGACTTGTATACAGTAAATATTCCAAATTTTAACTTTTGCTTTAATCAATATGTGCTTTTTAATGTCCTTTTCTTCTTAATAGTCTATTAAATTTGTTCTTCTTGGTAACATACTTTTTAAAAAACAGTCACTCTCATTGAATCCATTACACATATAATAACCTTTATACAGAGGGGAGTATATTTCATGTCTCCCATCCTTTTACCCCACACTTCTATGAAAGTCTTTCCATTTTGCCACTCTTGTTTCTTTCCATAAAAGGTAACTGGAATATTCTGCTCTGATTCCTTGCTCTCCTCTTCATTTCTGGGCCAAAGCCTTCTTTATCTGTATTTCTTCCTCTCTGTGTTGTTCTGTTTCAGAGTATGGTAATTTGCTTTGCTGTAATTACATCTATCTGCATACACCAGCACCAAGTGAGCAAGCCTCTATTCTTAACACTACCTAGAATAACAATTATCAGTCAGGTTCCTTATTACCTACACCAAAAGAGATTACTTGCTGAGTACTGAAGAATTCCTCCTTCTTTAGGAGATGATATAGGACATAGGTTTTTAAACCCTTCCCTCTGAAAAAAAGCCTACATGTACCTTTTCCTAAAACTGGAATGCTGAGGTAGACGGTTGTATTATGACATGTTCAGCTGAGAAAGGGGAACTGGCATATGCAATCACTTTGTAGAAACCAATGCAATTTCATGGCAAGTTATTAGACATGACTGATGGGGTAATGGAGAAGATTTGAATCTGTGTAATTCTCATTAATTCTTTCTGGAACCAAGTCCTAATGTACTCCTATAAATAAAATGAAATGAAATGAAATGAAATGAAATGAAATGAAATGAAATGAAATAAAATAAAATAAAATAAAATAAAATAAAATAAAATAACATCAGAGACGACCTACATTTTGGTATTTGGACATTCTATTACAGATAGCTTGATTTCATCCTGATCTCTTCCAAGTTGTGAAATAGCATGCATTTTGGTTTTATGACATTTATAACATCCCTTGAAGACACTAACTATACATACATTTCTATATTTTGTTAGATAATAATATTTGCAGAATGCTTTGTAGTGTTTGTGTGCTTTCAAAAACACTATTTTGTTTGAGCCTCACATCTATGCCAATTTGAAGCAGGATAAAAATCATTAAATTTATTTTAAAGGTAAGGAAAATGCAGGCCCAAGAATTCTAAATGACTTGCCCAGAATCTCCCCCTAGTAAATGGCAGAGCTGGGACTGGAACCCAATTAATGAGCCTGGAGAACAAAATTCTGTCCACTTCAAAAAGCCACCTCTCCAAATGAATCCTATTGAATCGGCAGAATGTACCTGATGGAAAATCTCCAATATCTGAATAGCTCTAGAGTTTGCTATGGAATGAAATATTAAAATCTTCTCATCACATTTTTAAACATAAGCCACTCTGGTTCATTATATTATTTAGGTAAATACAGGGTAACTAAAAATAAATATCTGTATACATATTGACTTAATAAATGTTATATGACATCCCAAGGAGCTGTCATTGTCTCAAATGCAGTCACCACCCTGGCCCAAAGCTTCACTTAGTGACATTCTAGCATATGAAGAAGGGACAACCACTTATGAGTCTAGGGAGGAGGCACAATTTGGGAGAATTTGGGAGACTCCTCCTCCCAGCCTTTAGAAAGATTTAAACCAATGTTGCTGACACACTTTGAGTGGCCTTATTTCCGACTTTCATTTATATGCTTTGGAAATACAATCTGCCATACATTGTGCTGTAACTGAAGATGGCCTGGGGGTGAAATATGGGAGTGGTAAAGAAAAGATGAAGAATGAGAAACAGGTCACAAGTAGAATGTTTCAGGCAGGTTTTTGGCACTAGTATTTCCAAACTTCTTTCAACAGCAGGGACTGGTTACCCTTTTCCAGTTAGCAAATACAGATCAAATTTGACCTAGAAACAACTTTTCTTTCTTTATGCCTATATTGCATTTTATTTCCAAGGCTACTCCTCACAGAATTGTTCAAACCTGACTTTTCACTGGTTCCTTTTAGTTTTTGGTTATTCTGACAAAGACCTTTCATTAATCCCATATCCTGCCAAGGTCTTTCAAGGATAAAGCCTTAGTCCTTGAACCCTCTCATTTGAGTCTCGGATAAAAGCAACAGGTTTGTACAACTAAAAAAAAGCATATATGATGATATACTGTAATAACTCACAATTATTGAGTCCTTACAATTGGATTCTCACAACACTTCCACAAAGTCATTACTATTATTTTCCCAGTTAAGAGATGAGGGGGGACACAGCTTGCCAAGGAGGACACAGCTGAGGGGTAGCCAGCCAAGACAAGACCACACCCAGGTCTCACTTCATGGCCTTACCCTCCTTCACACAGCCCACTGTGACTGTCTTTGGGGCTGGCTTTCATGGACTTATTTCCATCAGTGCCTCACAATGGAGGAAGTAATCATAAGTAACTCAATCTTTTACTCAGTGACCCTGATAATCACAAATCACACTACTGCGTGCAGATGGCAATGATAAATTGATGGCCTGAATGGAGAATGAAGCCCGGTACAGCACAGAGCTCAGAGCTGGGATCTTCCCTGCCATGCTCTGTCATTCTGCATCACAAAATACCATGGACTATTGGGCTGATGGAATCATCTAAGAGAACTGTCTTGGTTTCCTAGGGAAAACAGGGGAGGTCTCACAAAGGCTGGAGCTCCCCAAGGCCGAACAAGGTAAGACACAGTCACAAATCATCTGCAAACAGCTGCAGCAAAACATGAAACACACTTTTAAAAAGCCACTTTTTAAAAACAAACAAAACAATCAAAGCAGAGACTGAGAAACTACTTAAATTATCAGTGGGTAAAATAACCAGTCTTAAGGTACTTGAATTGAGAAATGGAGGTAGAGAATTTCCTTAAAAAAGTGAGAACCACAAGAATGATAGCAGAGGCTAAGATCTACTGAGGGTTTATCATTTACTAGATATTGTGCCAAGAGCTTTACGTGTGTTATTTTATTTAATCATCCAATCAATTCTATGAAGTTACACTATTAGCCTCAATTAAATTTTTTTTTTGTATTTTATTTACTTTTGATAGACAGAGAGAGACAGAGCACAAGTGGGGGAGGGGCAGAGAAAGAAGGAGACACAGAATCTGAAGCAGGCTCCAGGCTCCGAGCTGTCAGCACAGAGCCCTACGTGGGGCTCGAACTCACAAACTGCGAGATCATGACCTGAGCGGAAGTCAGACGCTTAACTGACTGAGCCACCCAGGCATCCCAATTAGCCTCATTTTATAGATGGGGAAATGGACTCAATAAAATTAAATCATTTGCTCAAGATTACATTAAGAGATAATTTAAATCCAAGGGTGTATCAGGCTCTCAAACTTGTTAGTGAAAAGCTCTCAGATCCCAAATGTCTTCACAATTATAAAGCCAGTCTCCTCCCCATCCCAACCCCCTCAAAAAATACCTGTAGTCTAAAAGGTATAGCCCCTAATTGAGAAGCAAGGCCAAAATTCCAGGTTAATAACTTGCAAATGCCTTTTTGTCTCTGCCTGTAAAAGATAGCTGATTTGGCATGGCTAGTTTCTCAATCTTAGCCCAAATTTAGCTTATTTTTCTTTTGCATATTCTCATTCAAAAGGACAGTGCTAAATCTGTGATCCAAAGGCAAATTTAGAATGAGTGGGACTTCAGTTTATAGAAATTAAGAATAAAACTCATTGTCAAGTCTCAGAAAATTTGGAGAAGCTCCTTCTTCCATGATCCCACTACACCGTAGACATAACTCAGTATAGCAAAAACCATGGCATAGTGTGGTTTTTGTTGGCTTGTCTGCCACCTCTGCCTCCTTGCCTTTCCCCATTGCAACACCCACAGCCTGAACTGAAAGCCCCTTGAGGGCAATTTATTAATCTTCTCCTATTTCAAATCCCTTTCAACCACCACTTAACAAAAATGTTAAATGGTTACACGGACCAAACCAAAAAGATTAAAAAACGGGTGGGGGAGGGGAAGTGTCTGCCAATTCTTGGTTTGCAAAAACCTCTAAGAAACATTTGCCAGAAGCATAGCTTCAGGTAAAAGACAGGGAGCTTGATTTTGCAGCCAAGAGGACTTCCAACATAATGAAATAAAAACACTGACCTAATTTGAGCAGCAATGATGATAAATTCACCAAATGCCAATTTAGAGCTGTTACATTATAAAGGGAAGGGAGGGGAACACTCCTATTCAAGTATCATAATATTAATGAAAAGTCTGGGGAAGACATGAATACTAAGAGAAAGCAAATCTATAAGAAGTTAAATTTATCTAGATGGGTTACATTGGGTAGTAAAATGAAGCATGCATTTGAAGCAGCTCCATTCTGGGATGATAAAGCATGGAGCTCATTCAGGCAGTAGCTAAGGGGTGACTGGTTGAAGCACTCCTTCTCCTCTGTGATTTATTACTCAGATGGTCTCTGCATAAACTTTTTGAAATCATGCTGAAGCCAGGACGGAGTTGCTGTAAGCATTGTGGATTTGCACTGCTGAACAATACAGACCCTTCTGTTTTTGGCTACAGAGCAAATGAAAAGAAAAGATATGGAGTTTCTTAGAATTTACAAGCTGTGAAAAACAAGTTGCCAATTTTGTTTCTAACATGAAAAGAAATGAATGAAAGGCTTTTTAGAGACAAATATTGAGCTTGCCTCCTTGGGACACATGATGGATTCATGGTACAATTACCTCTTTTGTCCAAGAGAGAGAAGGGGCTGAGTGGGTTTTGAAAATTTGCATGTCCATTTCATCAAAAAGAGGACAGATAAAAATGGGAAGCTTAATGTTTAAAGCAAGTGAAAGGCATAAGAGGGTTGGATGCCAAACAAACATATGCTAACTTCCATGGTGCCAACCTAATTATATTTCTCTATGTCTCTATGCAGGTTCGCCTTAGCATGTCCACAGTGCCCAGTCTCCTAGGTCCAAGTTAGAAGGGAAGCATTGGGAATGGGTGCTTACTTACAGTAGAGATGACAAAAAAAAAAAAATAGATCAGGGCCAAACTCTAGAAATTCAGTTAAGAATTCAATATTATAAAGGGGTGCCTGGGTGGCTAAGTCAGTTAAGCGTCAGACTTCAGTTCAGGTCATGATCTCATAGTTCTTGAGTTTGAGCCCCTATTTGGGTTCTCTGCTGTCAGCACAGGGCCTGCTTTGGATCTTCTGTCCACCCCCCCTGCCCCTCCCCTGTGCTCTCTCTCTCTCTCAAAAATAAATACTTTTAAAAGAGAATTTAATGTTACATAAAAAATTCCAGATGTATCCAATACCATCATCACTCTCTCATCCTCACTACACTCCCCCAACCCCAACTTCTCACCTCTTCCCTAGCTCTTTAAAGATGACAGACTAGAAAGATAACTGTTTTTGAAGTTTGAACCCCTGGTTCAAATTCTGACTTTACTCTCTTCTTACATATATGGAATAGGAAGAGCCAATGATAAAGTTAGGACCTCAATTCCTCACTTGTAAAATGGAACTACTGACACTTATTTTTATTTTTTCTTTGATTAGGGGAAACATATATATAGTTTTTAAATATTCAGCAGCATAAAACCATATGCAGGGAAAAATAAGTCTACTTCTATCTCTGTCTTCCAGTCCCCCAGTTCTGTTATACCTTTTTACAGAAGCAATGGCAGTTACCTTTATCTTACATATCCGTTCAGAGACAGTGTAGATATGACAATAACAATAGCTAACATTTCATAAGGACTTACTATGCACCAGGGATGCTCTATGTGTTTTACCTGTATTCTCTCATTTATTCTCAAAATAACTTAATGGGAAGGAATCTGTTATATTATTGTGCAGAGGAGGAAAGTGAGGCTCAGAGAAGTCACACAGGTTAGAATGTAGTGAAGGCAAGATGATAACCTACCAATCTTGCTCAAATACTGTTGAATAAATACTAGAGTTCTAGTAACTGTGACTTCAGGTACAAAGGCTTATAATTCCTATTCAGATGATAATTCAGAGTGTTTCTGGAGGATAAAATGAGAGACTATAAATTGTATTCAATGTGGAAGTAAAATGCAAACTCAAATTCATCCTGTGCAAATTGGTTGTACTGATTGGTTGCTGTTTTTCTATCTGATGGCTTTGTAATTTTCCTGATATTTCATGTGATGATATATCATTGATTGTATTAAATCCCATAAAACTCATGAAAGATTGTTTTACAACTGTTATTTTGTAATTGTTGATCTGGATGTTGTGAATTACCTTACAAAAACTGACAGGGCAAAAATTGGGGGGCACTTAAGTAAAGAATTTCCTTTTGACTGAGGATGATGAATTATACATAGAGTCTAGCATAAAAAAAGGGAAAAAACAATTTCCCATTTTTTACGGGTACTGACAGGGCAAGCAGGGTCCATTTTCTTCAGAGAAAAAGAAGCATAAAAGACAAATTCTAGAAGGCAGCAAAACCAATACTCTACAGAAGGGCAAAGACTTGGAAGTGCCAGCTATTTTGATAGGACAATAGAATTGGAGAACCTTCAGAGATCATACAATTCAATGTTTCAGACTATCAAGGAGCACTGGCCTTGAGAGATATGTTCCAAGGCATTTCATGTTCAAAAGTTTGTGCAATACTGTGTATCCCTCTTTGGAAATACACAGAACATATTATCATGTTAAGAACTCACGAGGGTCTTATAAAAAATAGACAGAAATCATTTAACTTCATTTACCTAGAACTTTTCCCAACTGATTCTCATAGGAAACATTCTCTCCTGGAAATACAGCCTAATATAGCCTAGGAGTCCTCTTTGGAAACACTGATGTAGTTGAGAATCCAGTACTGGCACAACCCAAACACACATATCTCCCCTCACCCTGACTGCCCCCAACATGATATATCTGCCCTTGACTTCAAAGAGCAAATAACAGTCTGAAGAAGTTGGCATGACTAATATCACATTATCACATATTATGCTGGAACTAATATCCAGGTCCCCTGACTCCTACATCCAATACAATATATTTCCCTGCAATGTCCCCCAAATGAGCACAGCCTTCTCTTTGTTGGAAAAACATGGTTGCACAAATTCTAAAATGCTTAAAAGGTACAACTGGAGAGTATAATCAGAAATCCTGATGAGAATCTTGTTATTCTTTTTAGCTCCGCAGGATTCCTACCTATATATCGGCCTTATAACCAGAGAATGCACTTTACAGATACTGTGTTTCTACCAGTTTAGTAGGAATAATAATTGGATGTAGAAACAAAGAGAAGACGAGTTTAAAAAACTGAAGGCTTTCATTGGCGGAAACTGGAAAGCATATTTCATGAAAAGAAGAAACAAAATGAAGGTGGTAGAGGGGGGAGGGGTAATGACCAGGCAGCCAATTAAACTCTCATTTCCACGAGTTCTGAATCTATTCCACTTGACAATGGGATAAAAATGGTTATGGTCAGCTGACATCAGTGGCATTTTAAAGAATGACAGCCTTCCACCAGGAAGCTCTAGTCCTGCCATCACAACTCTGGAATGCTATCAGAGGCATTCTAGCACTATGGAAGAGGCCTTTTAGATACATGCAAGGTTGTCCAATCACAGAGAGTAGTCAGAATGTGTGCCATGCACCTGGCACATTATTGAGGAAGCAGCTGTCCTACAAACACGGGCAGAACCCCAGGAGCCCAGACCTCACAGGAGCATTCAACCTCGATACCCACCTGCCACAAACATGTTACTGAATGTACCTTAGGCCTGAGGCTCACTTCTGCACATCCTAGCAGGACCCCTCTTTCTACCACTTTGCACTCAATGGAAAACACCATTGACACAGTGATCACTTTATGCCTAAGGATTCACCAAAATCATTCTAGATTCTAGAGCATACTCAGCTCAGAAATGATTTTAAGAAAAGAAATTACTCTCCAATAGGTTAAGATTTTTGTCTTGAAAAACCTTCTAGCTTTTAGGAAAAATTTGAAAGAAGTAGGTACATTTTCTTAAGGAGGCCTGCAGTTGAATAGCCAGTGGCTGAAAATAGACACAGTGGAGAGGGGGGTGGGGGAAGACACCTAGAGCCTCCAAAGAACTAGGCAGAAAAAGTAATACACTCTGCAAAGTACTTCATTTGTCCTTGCAATCGAATTCAAAACAAAAGACCACACAGAGCAACACTGAAGCCTAAAAAGTGATTTAAGCTTGGCCTTTCAGGGTTATTTCTTCATCCATGTGCCTATTCTTTCATTCAGCTAGTATTTCATGGTGTCAGTGTGCTCACAATGAGTTAGGCTCCAATTATAAAGAGGTGCAAACTTTAATTTTAATCATCATCCATTCATTCAAGAAAACAAATTATCCATTCATTCAACAAAATTGTTACATGCTTACTAAAAACATTGACTGGTGCTAGGTACTGGGAATGAAGATGAATCAGACATAGCCCCTGCTTTGCTGAATTCCACGGTCTGAAGGGAAAACAGACACGTAAACATATAATGATAATGCACCACAATAAAAGAGCTTCGCATAAAGTGCTATCGGAACACTCCTCTGTACTTTCAGTCCTTCTGTCTGCACTATCTATTTTCACAATTCCCGTGTTCCTCCATGTGTATCCAGTGATGATGCTCTGACATCTGAACAAGAAAGCCAATGACAGATGCACCAGTCTCTTTGCTGATATTCAGTTCTAATCAGGCACACAGCAGGAGGGATCAGATGGCAGTCCTCCCTGATGACTGGCTTTGGATGTGGTCAGACCTCAGGGTTTCTCTCTCCTGCACCTTAGCCAGCATCAGGGAGAATATGAGGAACAGCAAATTACATGTGTCCTGTGTGCCAGAGCCATCAACATTTTCTCAGAAGAACCTCCGTCTGGCTACTCACTCTTTGGAGTGAGCCAAGGGGGAAAAAAACAAAAAGATCTTTGCATGTCAAATGAAAGAAATTGATAGTGAAGACACTGAGGATGAACATTAGCAAAAGGGCATTGGTCAAATCATCTGGGCATCTGGTTTGGTTTAAGAACAAGGCAAGCAGAATTGCATATTAGAAGCGGTCATTAGCCTGAATCCATGCCAAGTATTTAATCTCTTCTGATTGACACTGGGCTTTATAAATAAAAGTGCCCAAAATAACATCTACTACACACCCAGTCAATGACAACTTTCGAGAATATAACTAACAGGTCATTGTACCAATGTTAACTTTCAAACTGTGTAACTGATATCCCAGACAAGCCAGCTCTTTTAAAACTCCTCACTTCCATGTGACTCATCTTTGTTTCATAGAATCTATTCTCTCATCTGTTTGTTAATTTAGCTGATTCTGGGAATGCAGAATACCATTCCTATACCATTCCAATACCAGACCACAGAGAGATGCTTGTACCACTGAGACATTTCTCTTACATATCACCCCGAACAACGGACATCTCAAAAACAAAGCCACTTCACACCTGCTGCCACATCAGACCCTCAAACTGGAAAGAAAAAAATATGTCATGGCATGTATGTAAGCATTTAAAAAGTTTCAGAGGCTCCAATCATTACCAGGATTGTATTTTCTCAAATTTGTCATGAATTTGCTGGCAAAATGAAAAGCTAAACTGAATGTCATCTATGAAAAACTTGTGGATGGGACACTTCAACACCAGACTACCGACCTCGGGATCTTAAGGTATTACATGAAGCTTAATTTTTTCATATGTGTTCTTATGTATTCTCAAAAAAAAAACACAGCACGTTTCTGGAAGCCAAGGATGCTGTATGAAGCTTCCGACAATGTTTATCATTGTGTTGGGCACAGAGTAAGTGCCTAATAAACTCTTGTCAGTCAGCTGATGAAACGTTCAAGTATCTTCCACTTAGCAGTTTTATGTCATAAAAGGAAACTTGATAGCTTAGTATGGAGATTTAAAGTAACTAGAACTAAAAGGTAGAGTCTGAGTAGCTCTAATCTACAAAAGCAATATCCTAGATTAATAGAATTGCATGGCATCAACATCTTTGCTTCTTGGCTGTAAATGTGTCCTGGCCACAGTACACTCAGAATGAAACACTTCAGATCCATCTACCCACAGTCATAATATTCATAGCATAGCAAATATGAAATACACCACACCTTTGAGAGTTCCTAGTCCTTTAAAAAAAGATGCATTTTATCTAATGCATGTGCCATATTAACTGGATTCTTAAAATTTTAGCCTGATAGTTTTGAAAACAAAATTAGAAAGGAGCCCACCCCTGTACCGATATTCCTAAATGTGCAACCTCATCGGTGACGTCAACTCCCTCAGTAACAACTTTCTCTTCAAAGGGAGCTCTCTGAATTCATGTAATGAACCGACAGCTTATTTCTCATTTCTTTCTTTCCTGTGCTTCTTAGAGAATCATAGATGCAGTCAGTTTTACAGCCAATTAATTGGAAGTTGAGGATTTAAAGGGAGGAATCGATCCCATGTTTCCATGTGAAGGAATTCAATGGTACCAACAAAACAATCTTTGTTTGACATCCACATGATATAAGCTGGGGAGGTAATGGGTCAAGCAATTTGTGGAGGAACTGTTTTAGGAGTCACATATATGATGTGTTTATATACACATATACATTAATATTTATTTTTAAAATTACTTCTTTCAACTGTGCTTCTACATTTTGAATGCATATATATGCATGTATATATATACACATATGTGTGTGTGTATATGTATATGTATAGACTTTTAAAATTCCTTCTGGTTTCTACATATTGATGAAAAATAATGGCATACAAACCATTTATTAAACTGAATTTTATGCCTGGAGAAGATTGGAAAGCAGATTGCTGAGGGATTTGAATTTAGTGGTAAAACGGGCCAGTGTGAAAACTAATCTAATCTTAATATTTAGGCAGTATTTCTCTCCAGGGCAAACTATTCATCTGAAGAACAACACAGTCACCCTAAAGAGAAAGATGAGCTGGGAGGCACTGATTCCATGCCCACTGATGGGTAACAAGTACACATCCCACTGTGGAAACAGACACATATTCCTCCAAAGGCACTCTTCTTTTTAACTCTTAGGTCTCAAACTACAAACTGGGGGCACTCAGGAGACATTATGAAGACAGCTCCACATGAGTAACAGAGTGTCTAAAAAATTTCCCTATTCTTTTTTTCTATGGCATTTCACTGGAGAGCCAAACCAGTGAGTTCATTTAAAGACCATTTACCCACCCACCATTTTTTTTTTCCTATGGAACGGAAAGGGAGGGGGAAGGATTTCTGTGTTAAGGGCAGCAAAAGACCAAACTTGAAAGTACTCGTTAGTAGTAAGAACACTGAATGATAATATAATTGGAAGATGTATGTTTTAATTCCCTTTTGTCTTGAGTAGCTAAGTGAGTGCAGGAAAATGCTTTAAATATCTGGACCTCTATCTCCTTAAAGGTAGAATCTTTAACTTGTGAGGACTACATAAGTGTCTGATAACACTACTTTTGGTATGTGGCCCAATGCCTGGCACATAATAGACACTTAATAAGTTGATTGAAAAATGAATAATTTGGATCTTTTGGATGCTGTTAGGATTTCTGCAAAATGCTTTGAGTGCTATAAATGTGGTGTTACTAAACTATTTCCAGCATGATTCAAAAAAGAAAATTCACCATATTTTCACAGCATGCATTGTTTTAGATTGAAATCAAACTTATTTAAATGCCTTTTAGAGTAAGCTGGCCCATAGATCTGTAGGTTGCTGAGTTAGTCTGCTATGGATAGGGTAAATGATACAGCAAACAATGAATACACCATGAGGGAAGTTTTCCTGTTATCAGAGTTCTGATACATGATGTGTTTACTTCCATAGCTTCCAAGCACCTCCTGATCCCCGCAGGCTCAAAGAGATAAATTAATTTGAAAAAAAACCTATAGATAGTAAGCTCATGGGACCAGTCCATTTATGTATTTATTACTTCCATTTTGTTAGAACCCACTACCACCAAAAATAAATCTTAGAGAATAAATGCTGCTTTTCGAGTGTATCCTAGCAAGAGCAATATAAAAATAATTTAGGACCAACCGTGTAATTATGTGCATTTATTCCAACCTTCCATTACTAGAGATAACAAGATGAATAGTAAAATGTGAACTTTAACAATCCTGTAATTATAGCCACTGAACCGTACATTATTGAAAGAATTGTGCAAAATCCAGATGCAAAAGAATCAACTTGGTATGTAAATAGAAATGAAACACTAAAATAATCAAGTGATGAAGAAGTAATGTAGGAAGCCAAATTGCTTTCTGGCATCTTTTATTGCCATGTTTTCACTTCTTTCACAAATACTCAGCTTATTTTTTATCATTTTGCCACACTTTTTACAATTACATATTGTTCAGTAGCTATAACCAGCTCAGTCAAATATTATAGGATTATTTTTTATTTGGTTTCCTTTTTTTTTTTTTCTGGAACATAATTGGAATTGATAGAGTGTTTCCTATGAGCATTCTATGTAATGAGGGCAATAATATGCACTTCACTGGTATTTCTTGAATTATGTGAATTTGTATCTTTGCTTTTTAGAAGCCACAAGTCCCAGCAATCATAACTACGTTTAGGAGAGTCTAGGTATTTCCCTGTACGAGAATGAGCATGCCTAGTCAGAATTCAATGAGAGCATCTCATTCATCAGTAGATGGCTTGTGATTTGCTGAGAGCAATTTGGGGTATTGATAAGAAGTGTCAGATTCATAGAATTAGGAAAGGAAATCAGTTTACTCACTGAAACCAGAGGAAACTCAGTCTGTTCTTATATTTCTCAGGGGCAGTGTCTTAATAGATACCATGAAAACAAAATTGTTCTCAGAATTAGGTCATAGTTAATGCTCAATTTTACCGGCCATTAAGGAGGAGTAATATACATGATACAAAATAATAATAAATAATAAATATCAGTCCATGTTTTGTTTGAAATGAATGATATGTGCACGTTCTTTGAAGGAAAGTGGAAGAGGAAAATGGAGATTTCAGCATATGAATCCTCCTAATAATGTTTTACTTAAGCTAATACTAAAATCATCCACACATCCAAGTGCACCCTTGACTAATAAAAAGCACAGAAGATAACACAGAATTAGAAATATCACATTGTAGGATCCATAAAATGGACAATCAGAAGATGGGTATTCACTCTTTTTACAAACAGCCAGTGGTAGAAAATGGTCTAAAGCCTATTTAAGCACATCTCTGTGTGGTTTTAATTTGCTTTCAGTTTTCCTATGAGGGATTATTATGAGATATAATAAATTAAGAAGATGCATGCATCTCCTTTGGGAAATGCTCTTGCAATATAGAATCTGACCTTGGAAATCAGTTTTATTCTATCAGAGAGAAAGGAAGGAATGGCAAGGACATGTATTAGAGAGAAAGATAAGCTGCTGAGGGGAAAACTATAAGAATAGAGACATTGCACACCAAAATCTTTAATTCTAATCAATCTTTGAGAAGCCTTGAAAGAACAGTGAGAATCTGTTTTCTAAATTTAAAAAGTCCCACTTCAATAAAGTATGCTTTAATCTCCAATGGTTCAAATTTTTATATTTAGAATTATGATGCTTATAGTCTCTCTCTGTAGGGGTCTCAGTTATACATATCTGTAGGTTTCATTAAATGTACATGTGCGGATTATAAATGCATTGGAAGCACTGCTAGAATGGTCATGTATATTAGCATAATAATTGTTCTGCAAAAGAGTAAAATAAAATTTTAAAGGATATTTAGCAGACTGATTCTAAAGGCATGGTTACTTTAATTGACCTATATTTATATATTTTATTCTAAAAAGCTTCATTTATAAATATTCCACTAGAAGTTCAATAATGTTGTGTCTTGTCTATTTTAAGTGAAATCAAACACATATCTATGATAAAGGTAAGAATGTGTATGCATGTGTGTGTATGTGTATCCGTGTATATATGTGCTTTTCCCAAAATGAATGGGCAATATCATTACAATGATGGCACATAACACTTTTCCCCATAAAATGAATACTTTCACTGCTATCCAATGGCCCATGCTGAACATTGATAGATTTTATACTACCCAGAGAGAATCCATGATGCTTGTGAAGTGAGAAGGTCTGTTTCATTACTTTGATCTATTAAATGTCAAACCTCATAGAACCTGTGTGAATGGGTTTCCCTCCAGATCACATACAGTTAAATACTTGAACCCTATCTTTTTAAATGGCATGTTGTATTAAGTAATTTATTCCTTATAAATTCAAATATGACTGAAGAATAGAAAACAATGTGGCCAAAGAAAGCTCCGCGAGGCGATGGATTATGCAGCTACCAGCTGTGGGCTTCCAGAACTGATAGTAAAGCCCACCTGATTTGCCGTATTCTTCCCCTACTGCTTAGTGATAATCTGGAACAATTAGAAAAACATTTATTTGATGTTGGCATACTTTTCTCAAATTATTTGAGAAAAATAATACTAAGCCTCAGCTGAAACTATATCTTTGGGAAAGGTATTTAAGCTCTTAGAATCTTGGGGTTTGGTCTGTAAAACAGTAACACCTACTTTGTAGGACTGTTACAGGATGAAACAACACATGTAAATTATCTGACTTAGGGCTTAGAACTTAGGCTCTTAATAAAAGCTATTTTTATTAAGTACCTTATACCTAACTGTGAATGAAGTAAGTCATTTTCTGGGAACATATTTTTAATTTGTGAGGAAAGGATTCGCTTGAGATTCTCCTGTAAGTTAAGGGGGAGTCCCAAGCTGACAATCAGCCATGGAAGTAAAATCTATGGATTTTACAATCCAATATCCCAGCAAATAGTCCTGCAATAATCATTTTACCTAAGTCTCAGTTTCTTCTTCTATAAAACAGATATTATAATAGTCAACTCATCTAGTAAGGATTAAATGCAACGATGGTTACAAAACACATACACAGGGTCTGGCCCATAGTAACTCAGTACATTGGGGCTACTCTTCCTCAACAAAGTAGTAGGGATAGAAGTGAGGCCAAATTGAAGGGAGGCCAGCAAAGACAGACTTTTCTTACTCCACAACTTTGGCTTGTCTGTCTGATTAATACTGAATTCTGTAAATTAACAAGCGTGTGAAGGTCTAGAGGACCAAAATCAGCATACAAGCTCAATATACGGAAAGTGTATTGAAATCTAAATGGGGGCTGAGGGTGACCATTAGCTGACCATGAGTCAGCAATTCAGAATCATTATTTCTTAACTGACAGTCACTGGCATACATTATCAGCCATGCTCTGTGTCTTAGAGATTAGTTAATATACTTGCTGAAGTGCTTTTGTCTGGCTCAAGCCTTCACATTTTTCAAAAGACTGGAGCAATTAAACCGGACACAGAACTACCAAGCAAACTTGTTAAAGTGAAAGGATCATAACTAATTGGAAAAGAGAAAATTGTGAAGTGACATGTGTCTATGATTTTGCAATGAGCTTTTATTAAAGGGAAACTGACTCCACTGCTGATGTAACCATGAGTATCAAAAGAATACATGGGCCAAAACTGCTACAGAATTTAAATGGGTTGTTCAGAAAACAAACAAACAAACAAACCCAAAATACTTACACAGTCAAAATTTGAATACTGTGTCAACTTAAAATAGAGATAGAAGGCCAGGGGAGATGACCCCTTCCAGCTCTATTATTCTGTATGAAATTCCTTTAATCCAACTTTGTGAATTTTTATGCTAGAATGTATCACATTAATCTTGATCATTCAAGTGAAAAATCTAAAGGCATCCATAAGTTAAGTGAGTTGATAAAGGCAAATAGTGAGTCATTCATTCAGTGGCCAAGCCAGAAATGGAACTTTTATACATTCAGCTGAAAAATCTCTTCCTCCATGTTCTTTGATGTTCTGCAAGAAGAATCCGACCCCCACTCCAATAAAATGTTCTTATAAGATTTCTATTCTCCTTCTCACTGATAGTATTTCTGGGTTTCAGACTCATTTCATCCACTGGGTTATGAAACCTCTGCCTTTCATGAATGTGTTTTAAGAGATTCCTCTATTTCAAATACATATTGAGTACCACTCATAATAAAATATTTGTCATGTAGTATGGAGATTTTATGGACTTTTCCAAGTTCTTAATATTGAAGTCACTTCCAGTCATCTTTCCTATAAAACTGTGCAATGAGTAACTGTCATCCTCCTTGACATAAAAGCCAAAACGTAATGCGTTGAAGGATCTATCAAATACTCTACTAAAGTCTCTACTAATTTTCCCTGTAAAAACCAATCTCTTTTCAATGGTCTGTCTTTTCCTCCAGGTTTGTTCTATAGTATCCAACCTTGCTTATATCCTGTACCTATTTCTGAAATTTTCTACAGCATCACAGTAGGTCATCATCACTATATCTTTTTTGAGATACATTTTCAAAACAATTCTTCCTTCCTTTGCTTGCGTACCTTTTGCTTCTTTACCTATTATCTGTTATTCCAAATCCACATCTGTATTATCCAACGCCATAAGGTATTTTTCATGTATTTTGGTCTCAGAATGCTAGTACAAAGTAAATTTCCTGGAAGAAAATTTGTCTTCTTTGCGTGGACTTTTGGTATAATTATTTTTCTTTCATTCTAGGAAATGCAATTAATAAAATTAATCTGAGCAAATTCACTGATGGGAGATGAGGATTATATGGAATGAATAGTTGGAATATTCATATAATATCATTTTTGTTTTAAATTAACATTATCTCTTTGCAATCCAAACTCTCAGGGGGACTGATGACTAAGAGGAAAATTGTGTTTTCTGGCTGCTTTTATTTTGCCACATATCTTCTGACAGAGGTAGAAATATGCAGGGAATGGTCAAAAACATAGCTTGGAAGACAGCACAGGTGAAGAGTCCACAAATTAACTCATTACTCGCTGATCAATCAAAAACCACAATAATGCTAAGCAGAGTACTGACCCAGTATGAGCCAAGAACCACTGAATTTAGAGCAGCATGCTTGGTCAACATAATGGCACTTATGGGAAGAGAGTTAAGTCTCTTAAAGCAAAAATGAGGAAGACAAGTTTTCCTTTGAATATACTTTGCTTATTAAAATATAATTCATTTGCATTTATAGCCTCAACACCTACCAACAAATCTGGCAAAGAGTAGGTACTTAATAAATAGTTGTGGAATGGATGTAAGTTCATTTCAGGGACTAAGGAGAAATGGACCCATAAAATAGTCTGCTCCAATTCTCTTAATTTCTTATAACCAGCTTTATTATGCAGAAAATAAATTTCTAAGCTAGGATATTTAAAAGGAAAATAGAATATGCCTCCTCATTCTGATCCCAACAGGAGCCCCGATCCTGACATGTTCCTTTATTGCTAATGTCTGTATCTTATCAAGCTCCATAAGAGTTGAAGTAATAATATTCTAAGTGATGATGGAAATTTTAGAAAACCCTCCTTTTTTTGTATAGTATATCCAACAGATGTATCAGGAGCTCGAGATACAAACTCACTCTAGAATACAGATTTGAAGCATCAGAAGAAGCAGAAATATGGGAATCCCCTTTAGATTCTGTTCCCACAGGGAGGGTTAAGCCATTAAATCTGGTATCAGTCCCAACTTTCTCAAATCCTAGACTTACCATCTGCTAGTTCAATGACCTTGGTAAGGTTATTACATTTAGCTAATTCCCAGTTTCCTCATCTGTAAAATGAGGAATGTATAATATATGCTAGGTTATTTATAAGGAACAAACAAAAGCAATACAAATAAAGATTTTGGCATTGTGCCTGACATGAATTAAGTGCACAATCAATGCTATCTCTTATTTTTTCCTCTTTCCCTACATTTTCCTGTCCCCAGTGTGATATTACATAATATGCTACTGGACCCCAAGTTGGGAAATCTGAGTTTCTGATCTGGGTCCTGAGTAAGCTCTCCATCATATTCCTTCCCTTCTGTGTGTAAGCAGACAGACAAAGAAAGAGACACAACTTTAAGAACTTAAGCCTTAATATATGTATCAAAATTTTTATATCTATGGTTAAGCCTGCAGAGCATTCTAGCCCCCACCCACTCAATAGAGTGGTCATTCACTAGCCACATACAACTACTGAGTAGATGAAAGTAGCAAATAAGACTGAGGCACCGAGTTTCTAGTTTATTTCATTTTAATTAATTGGACTTTAGATTTACACAACTGATCATAGATTCAGTTTTCAAAAAGCTCTCTTTCTAACATTTTTAATGTTGCTACTTGACAATTAAAAATCATAGGGGTGCCTGGGTGGCTCATTTGGTTAAGTGCCAGACTTCAGCTTAGGTCATGATCTCCCAGTTTGTGAGTTTGAGCCCCGCGTTGGGCTCTATGCTGACAGCTCAGAGCCTGGAGCCTGTTTCAGATTCTGTGTCTTCCTCTCTCTCTGCCCTCCTCCCCCACTAATGCTCTCTCTCTCAAAAATAAATAAACATTAATTTTTTTAAAAATCACATATGTGGCTCTCATCAAACCGCTATTGGAGAGTGTATGCCAGCAGATGCACATACTCATTCCTGATGTTTTCCTTGTACTGTGCACATGACTTCTCTCTAAACCAAGAATATTGCTGTAAAAACAAAACAAAACAAAACAAAACAAAACAAAACAAAAAAAACCTATAGTTCTTTGGGCTTCTGGGTGGAATTATATCTTGTAATAAATGATGACTAAAGGGCAGAACAATAATATAAATGAGATGCTAAAAGGATCTACGATATAGGAAAGAAAGTGATACAGGAAGGAAAGAAGACAGAGAAAGAGTAAAGAGGTCTAAATCATTTGTTGGTAAATGCACAAGTGATCTGATTCTCATGCCAAGAACCCCAGTACTAAACTCCATTGGTGTTAATCATGATACTCTGTGCCTTTCTACACTTAATCTGAAGAGTCTGAGAAGGGACATAGTCAGAGTATTTTCAATCATTTTTATAATATTTAATACAGCACTTGCCACATAATAGATGTCTAATAAATATTTGTTGAACTAAGTTCAATTTTATCTATATAAACAGAAAGTAGTCTGGTCTTAGCTTCTTTCATAGAAATGTCTTATGAATTTATATATATTTCATATATATGAAATAATTTTATATATATATTTCATATATATATTTCATATATATATTTCATATATATATATTTCATATATATATATTTCATATATATATATTTCATATATATATATATATATATGAAATTTTGGAGGCACCTTAAAAAACCCACTTGAATATAAATTGAAATCATTAGTGCTATTTGTGTCCAAAACAGAATATCTATTCAAGATGTTTTAGTGGATAAAATTCTCCTATTGCAAGATAGCAAATATAAAGAAGATAAACAAAACTTGTTCTCTGTAATGACTCAGCATTTAAATATGTTTGAGATAAAGGATTAAAAAAATGTAACATCAGCATCTTTTAAATTAAAGGCAAACCCTTTTCCATGTACTTTTGCATTAGCTGGACCAAGTAGAAATGCTGTACTTTTCCTTACTTCTTGTTCATTGCTCTTAGTCTGCAATGGTGTCACTGCTAGCAATGAAGATCCCAAAGAAAGCACTATGAAATCAATCATCCTATTCTATGGAACCCATGATTCCCTACTACTCAGATGAACCACCGTCATGGGAAAGAACTAAAGTTCATCAACTAAAATACAATACTCCAGTCTTTTCCTTTCATATTCTAACTATTTAGCTAATTCTTTAGGACGAGAAACCAAGAGTATCTGAAAGGCAGAATATAACTTGTTTTAGACTTTATTTAAATAAAATGTCTAATATTGAGTGTCAATGAAAAATGTAACCTCTTCCCAGGTACCATGATTATTAGAGTGCTCAGGTTTGGGACTCTGAAATGCAGGTAGGGCACTCATATTCAGCTGTGAAGAAAAGGGTCCCCCCTAACTTATCTAAGCAAGTTAAATTTTCAATATCTAAAGAACCCCCATTTAGCATCTCTAGATCTATACAGTCTTGGAAGGAAAAATAAGTTTAAATTACTATCATTCTAATAAAATGTTCAACCTGTAATACAAAACCTGTATACAAAAGAGATACATACAAAATGTTCAACCTGTATACAAAAGAGATATATTTTTTGAGAACTCTCTTTATACTTATTTTCTCTGAATATTTCATTTTTACCTAAGTGAGCCATTGAAAATAGAATATTGTTATATATTTGCAAAAAGACTATTATTTCCCCCCTCTGTTTGGTTTAATCTAAACTTACTGCATTTAATTTCCTAAATTTGTGATTGATTTTATACTCCTGCACCTTTGCATTATATAACCCTCCTTCATAAAAATAAAAGCATGAAACTGTTTGCCTTTAGGTTATGAATGAGGTAACAAATTTTCAGGCACTAGCTGAAATTGAATTAAGGAAAAAAAAACACACTCTCTCTCAAAAATAAACAAACATTTAAAAAAAATTTTTTAAAAGGGGTGCCTAGGTGGTTCAGTAGGTTAAGAATCTGACTTTAGCTCAGGTCATGATCTCCCATGTCTGATGGTCTCACAGTTCATGAGTTCAAGCCCCGCGTCAGGCTCTGCTGACAGCTCAGAGCCTGGAGCCTGCTTTGGATTCTGTGTCTCCCTCTCTCTCTGCCCCTCCCCCGCTCACACTCTGTCTCTCTGTCTCTCTCTCTCTCTCTCTCTCAAAAATAAACATTAAAAAAAATTTTTTGAGGAAAACAGTAAAGTTTTAGAAAAACAAAGCTTTAGAAATGTTTATTAAGTAAGCGCATTTTTCCGTAACTCTCATGAAGGGTAGACATGGATTTCTATTTCTGTCCTCTCTCAGAGCCTAATCAGTTATCACCAAATTTCCAATGGGGTCACTAGAATCATTGAAAGCAATCAAGGATAGAAAGGAGGATGTTTTCAGGCACTGCTTAATTTTATGCAGAATTATGGTAGACAGCAAAAAGAGCAAGAAATGGAGAGAAATGAAGTGAATTGAAGCAACAAATGTCAGAGTATGGAAGGAAAATGAAATAAAAAATAAATAAAAGAGGAAGAAGGAATGATAGCCGTAGATATGTAGCCACAGCACAAATACAGAGATATCGCTGGGTCTGTGCATGCTGATCACTGATACTGTTCTACAGTGTGGCACCCAAAGCACCCATTATTCTCTTCATCTGCTAAAGAGTAGGTGTCAAAATGATAGATGCTAGCTCACTGTATCAACATTTCCCTATAGCCATGAAGCCCATTATCAAGAGATAAACCTGTGCCAGAATAAATTTCTTATCAGAATATGGGCAAGGAATAGTTCAAAATGGTATTAGATTTAACAGAATTTTTTTTGTCATAGGCTCCCTAAAGCCATTAAAAATCACAAAGATATTCTATGCAGGAGCTGGAATCAAAATCTTATTCTTTCAATCTCTTTGGATTGGTGCTATAACAAATATTCCTTTGAAATAAGGTAAAATGATAAAATTTTAAAGGAGTAATTTGTCTTTAGCGTTTTCTCTCCTCTCTTTCTTTCTTTCCTTTTTTTTTTTAAGTAAAGTAGGAGGATGAAATGCAGATACCACTTAAGACAGTGGCAAATGAGAAGCAGCTCTCTTAACTGTTTTAAGCTGTTGCTGAGTGCATGGCTGGTATTTCGGTTGGTCTTCCACCCCCACAAGGGAGCATAGTACTAATTATAGCTATCAAGCTGGAAGGGGAAAGATGAGGGAGAATATGTAGAGACATTTTAATGTTGGGATCAATTGAACGGGGATGTAGCTTCTGACAGATATTTCAATCTAAATGAGTCACTGCTCTAGGAAATACTAAAAAAGACTATTCTAAATGCTTCCTCACCATTTCCATCTATCAGATACATCTGAAAATATCCCCTCTCTGTTTTGATTTTTGCCCTAATCCAAATCTTGTTCTGCCAAAATTATTTAAATGGGAATGTCACTATGCATCTTTCTGAAATAAAGGCGGATAGATGCCTTTTGACTCAGTGATTTGGTTATGACAGAGTTAACATGGCTGCTGGAACTGTGTTAAGCTGCCATTGAATAAAGCCCAGTTTCAGAGACTCAATAGGACTGATGAACTTCACCTTCCTGGTACCTTTGCATGTGGTGCCTGGGTCTGATTTCATAGCAGCTAGTTGCATAACTTTCTCTTTTTTTTCATAATTATGTAAAGATAATCTCAGGCTTCTCTCAACATTTCTAAAGTATGTTTCACTATGGAGTATAGGTTCCATTTTCTATTTGGGGGCAAGTTATTTAACCAAACCTTTGTTCTACATCTAAGCATCAAATTGTCTACATCTAATCAACTCCCCCTCCACCTAGATTTTAGTATTTAGGTTAGATACATTTATTTCCCCACAACACTTGAACAATTTATTTCTCTTTTTTTAGTGCTTATTTATTTTTGAGAGAGAGAGTGAGACAGAGTGTGAGCAGGGGAGGGCCGGAGAGAGAGGGAGACACAGAATCGGAAGCAGGCTCCAGGCCCTGAACTGTCAGCACAGAGCCCAACACGGGGCTCGAACCATGAACTGTGAGAACATGAACTGAGCTGAAGTCAGACACTTAGCTGACTGAGCCACCCAGGGGCCCCTTGAACAACTTTTTATAAATCATTAGAATAGTTGGTAGTCAAATCAAATTGACAATTTTATGAGGTTATTGAGATCAACTACTACTATTCCAAATAGGCCAAGTTGGAGAACAGATGAATTACCCCAAAAAAGAATATATACACAAAACAATGGATTTTCTTTTCATTGTACTGAATTTCTTTTAAAGTAGAATTAATAGTATAAAAGGTATACTCTTGGCCTTGAGGGTCTTAGCGGTTGTGAAATAACTAAAAGTTTAAAAAATTACATCAGTACAAGAATGTACTTAGATTTCAGTCATACTGCCTAGTGTCTTCAGCCTTATTATTCCATTTCATGGATTCCTGGAATCTTGATATATATAATCCAGGTAAAAACATTTTTGTTGTTCCCTTGTATTTGCTCATTGCTCTCAAAGTCATCAATCAACATCTAACATCTTGTTGTGTTAAACATTTCATGTTAGGTTTCATTCCTTTGCCCTCCAATTAGCCTGTTTGGAACATTACTGAATAAGTTTCTTTATTTTGGGGGTTTTGTCTTTTTAAATCACTTTTAATGGTAGGGGATAGAGGAAAAGAGGAATCATTCTATGTATGCAGCAAGCAAGGCAGTCAGCTGGACTCATTAATGGATTCTTACAAAATTTGGGGGAATTAGAAATGGAAAGCTGGGAGAAAAGAAAAATGGGTTGATGATAGCTTACCCCAGTCAGCCAGCACAAGCTCTCACAGTTTCTTAAATAGACGTGTGCAGTATGCTTTTTATTGTAGAGGTGAAAAGAGGGTAAACGGCTCCTTTCATAGAACCCTGTTAACACTTTCAGGCCACTGAGGATTTAATTTTGCATATTACCTCTTCAAAGTAATATCTCTGTAATCAAATTACCCTCCAGAGAAAAACTGTGTACTCCTCACAGTATGATCACAACCATCAACTTTAATCACACACATATATAGGGGATTCTTCTTCCTCATTTCCACTGGAATGACTAGAGTTTGCACAACATTCTTTTCTACATCCTATCATACCTTAAATATCTATAAAAATCACTACCATTTATTGAACAACTACTACGTCTGAAAATTTTCACAAATCATCTCAATGTTCACAACAGTCACATAAGAGATTAGACAAATTTGCCAAGGTCACACAACTTGAAAAAAGTACAGCCTAAAGAATCTTTCTCCCACCCATTTAGTCCCTTGGCTCCTATGTTTATCTAGAAAAAATAATTTAGCCACACAGACATTTTTGTCTTCAATTGTTTGTTTTTTATGTTTCATTTTATATTTGAGAGAGATAGAGACAGAGTGCGAGCAGGGGAGGGGCAGAGAGAAGGAGACAAAATCTGAAGCAGGCTCCAGGCTCTGAGCTGTCAGCACAGAGCCCGAAGTGGTGCTAGAACTCACAAGCCTTAAGATCATGACCTGAGCCAAAGTTGGATGCTTAACCAACTGAGCCAGGCAGGTGCCCTCAGGAATTGTTTATCTAAAATGCATGTGATTATTTTTAAAGAAGAAATGAATAATTAAAACCTCCATGAGACATTTTACCTCTACAGTTTGGTCAACCGTTTCTTCAGGTACATGCATCACTTATTGGGGATCTATTACTCAGCATAAATTCCAGAAGTTTGTTTGAAGGTCATGGCTAACATATAAATCAGCAACAATGGCACATAGCAAATGGTTAATAAATATGTGTAGAATGAATGAGTACATAGATACTGGAACAACTTTTTTTGAAACAAGCTGTATTTCTTTTTTTTTTTTTTTTTTGATGTTTATTTTTGAGAGAGAGAGAATGTGTAGGAAAGCATGAGTGGGGGAGGCACAGAGTGAGAGGGAGACAGAATCCGAAATAGGCTGTGCACTGACAGCAGAGAGCCCAATGAGGGGCTCCAACTCTTGAACTGTGAGATGGTGACCTGAGCTGAAGTGGACCCTTCACAGTCTGAGCCACCCAGATGCTCCTGGAACAACTGCTAGTGACAAGAAAAAGCACAGGGCTCTATAAACACTCCGACTTGCACTCTGATAAAAGCGTAAATCTCCTGCTCAAATCCAAGAATTATACGTGTAATCAGTCTAGCAGGAAAACAAGGAAAACAGGGAAATACACCTTTTACGCAGATATCTGTGCCTCAACAGGAAGCTGACCACACAATGTACTAAGATGCTAATTAATCGAGCAAAGGACTACTCTAAAATGCATTGTATTTACCTTCTCACAATCTCCACCCAGAGGGAAACCACACACAAAATAGCTCAGTAGGGAATCACCACTCTTGCAAGCAAGTTACTTAAAAATTGGCAAGAAGAGTCACTCCATCCTTACTCTGAAGGTGACTTTCACATAGCAGAAAAAGGAAAAACAAAACAAAAAACTTAATATCTTTATAAAGCAACTAGAAATAAAGAGAATTGATATGTATTAGAAGAGTTGTGTCTTTTGCTACCCACACCAAGACACTAGGTGGGTAAATGAAAGTAGGCATTTGGCAGTTCAATTATGGAAACTAATACAAATGTTCTCCCATTGAGGCTAACACGATTATGAAAATAATTATGCTCTAAACATATGTTGTTAAAATTTAACTTGAGGCCACAAATCAAGGTGGTATATTAAATGTACATTAGTGTGTTACAGGAATTGTAACCGTACCCTCCTCTCATCTCCTATTAACTTGTGTATCAAAATGACTTTTTTTCCTTTTGCCCTGAGGAAAATAACAATATCATTTTTTTCTCTTTTAACTCACATCCTTAAGGATGTGAGGACAAGGAAGAGGGGATTGTAGGGGTTGGCCTTCCCACAGACTCATGGGCAGAAGACGATAATCAGCCCGAGTTCAGAAAGGAGAATGGTGGAGGGTTTGGGGAAGGGGGCTCATTAATAAATCTTAGCCAACAACAGAATAATCATCATTTATTTGACACCAAAAATGCTCAAAAGATAATAGCCACTTCTTTCAGTATTGTTTCTTCTAACAGCCTTTGGCTCTTTGCTCCCAGCCCAATCTGAGCATTCAGTGGCAACATTTCCCATTGTTTTTGTTTCATTTGAAGGAAATGCAGAGGCTTGGCTTGCAGGAGATGAAAGTACTGGGGCTCACCTCTAAGGGGCCTTTGCTCATTTTAAGAATAACTGATGTACTGTGTCCTTTTACACATTTTAAGAGTAACTGATGTGCTGTGTGTAGTCAATGCCAGAGTTACTATCACACAGTGCCCTGTATACCAGAGACCCGAGCAAACACTTCAAAACCAAGGCACACACTGACTTCAAAACTCACTGCTCCATGTCACTAACCTCCAGCCCCTCTTAGTGTGACAGAAATGTTCCCATGGAAACTAAGCAAGGGAAGGGAATCAAGAAACAGAGAAAAAGAGAGAACATTCTACTAATATAACAAAACAAGAAGATCCTAACACAGAGGATGCAAGGTTAAAAACATGACACACCAATTATAGGGGTGACATACACATCTATGGGACATGTTGGGCTACTCCTCCAGAATCCTTCTCAAGACTCATTTTTAGGGAAATAAACTGTCAGTATTTTCTTCATCTTCAATCCTAAAAATAAAGGAAGTATAGTTCTCATGAAAATGAAACTGAGAAAATTAGACCTAATCTAACCACCTTAAGGAGTGAAGTTCTTGCACGGGGGACCCTTGGGAAGCCTAGAGGATCTCAATCATCTTATTACATGGCCTTCTTGAACAAGTTCTAAGGTTTGGCCACCTAGCAGTCAACAGTAAGCACTCAAAAGAAAGGACCAGTAGGTTGAACAGGTATTAGAACCACTATACAGAAACACAGAGAGAATATTATTCTAACAAATACCTTACCCTCCTCCCCTCAAGAGCCAGTCTATCACCCATCCACCAACATATTTCTCAAGAACCAGTTGAACAGTAGATGTGTGTCTAAAAGTTAGAATCAGGTTAAAATATAATATGCATATCTCTTTCATCATTGCTTACACATTATATGCTAATCGGTACTATCAAAATTAGGGTAACCAATGATCCCATTTTTCCCAGAAGCAAGAGTCATCTCAGGACATGGAGTTTTCAGTGCTAAAATTGGGACAGACACCCTAAGACTGACCACACCAAAACTAGTTCAAATGGCATTAGTTGATGTTTGCGCTCCTCTGCTTTCCTTTGTTAAGGGAGTGAAAGTTAACATTTTCCTTAAAGATTTTTAAAAGAAACTTTATAACAAGTCACAAATCCTTGAAGTAGAAAGGGACACGTATTTTTAGTTACTGTTTTCACCCAGTCATTTGTTATACAGAAGGGACAATGCTAATAGGAAATATATATTGCAAGATTTTTTGTTGAAAGGTCTTTCATATTATTTACTAGAAATATTCAAAATATTCCATTCATGATGTTCCACAAAAGTCAACAATATTAACATTCACTCTTTAGCTTTCAGACTTTGTATAAAAGCTCAGGTCCACAACTATTTCAGAATCAGCCACATTAAACATCACAGCTACACGCAATTAGAGAGTAACACCTTTTTATGATATTTTTCAACACATTCATTTATAAAATTGAACACATCAGCAGAAACTTGAGTTAAATGGGGGTGGAGGGCAGGATAAAGACCACCACAATAGGCAAGGATTATCATTCAACAACAAAAGCTGCTATGTGCATAAAATAAACAATAACAGAGATTAATGGATGTTTTCCCTATCAATGTTGCTTTACCTCCTGCAATATTTTTCAATGCAGTGAGATTGTAAATGGATTTTAAACGCAAATGCTCTTTTGTACACGATTTCAAAGGCAAAAAGATGCAGCATGAAGGTGTGGCACTGAAGGCTGAACCAGGGAGCTGGAGGAAAGTTCTGCATTCCAGGGAAAGCAAGAGCTTTAGGACAACACAGCTGGGAGTGTTAAAAAACAACAGTTGGGCTCTCATGGTTCCCATAATAAAGAACTACGCCTACCTGAGTAATATACCACCAAACCTACTCCAAACAAAAGATGGCAAGAGAAACGAAGTGTCCTCGTGACCTTTCCTTGAAATGGAAGGAGAGAGTAAAGAAGGCTGGTTTTAATCAGGTCACCTGGTTTTAGATTAGGATAATTTAATAAAAAAGATAGATTTCACTTAATTTAGTTTTTTTTGAAAGACACTTCTTCATTGTTAGGCTATGCTGGGGAGAAAAAAGTAGGGCTGTTTACGACTAATAAGAAAGAAAATATTACCAGAACACATAACAAATGAGAATCTAATCATACCTGAGAGCTTTATTTCCTCTGCTCTCACTGAGACTTCATATTATGTAACACAAATAAACTACATCATGTATAAAGGAAAAGACTTTTACTTATATTACAGTCTTTGACCTTGGCTCTTTTACACAGGTTTACAGAGAGATTTTAGCCACTGTGCAAATTTCTAACTACAGTTAAGAGAAAAAATAGAAAAGACATGAATAGGGTCATCTGAGTCTCAAATGAACAGAATGGAAAGGAGGATAGGAAGAGAGATGAAAAGCCAGAATTTACAGGTAAAATATTGTAAGCACAGAAGTCAGAAAATAACCAATATTTAGTGAGTGCTTCTTTTTACTTTAGAACTATGAGAAGGGCTTTCCTAATAACCATAAAAATAACAAGAATAATACTTGATAAGTTAGTGCTAGGGTGATCAACTATTGTACTTTGCCCAGGACTGAGGGTTTTTCAGGATGTGCAACTCTCAGTGCTAACCCCTGAACAGCAACTTTAAATAAGTTGCATCTAACATTCTAACATTCACAGCAGCCCCAGGAGGAAAAAAACATTGTACTAGTATTACTCCATTATTACAAATGGAACAAAAGAGGCCGAGATATTTTAAGTAATTGCTTATGGTTGCACACATCAGCATGTGCCCAAACAGGGACTGGAGTTGATACGCCTAACTCCCACCATGCCTATGGACTTTCCCAGGGTACTATATTGCCTCCTGGTTAAGTCTGGGGGCACTTGTCAGTGACAGGAGAGGGAGAAGCAGAGGGAGAAGGGGGCCACATATCCCCAGCTAGCATACAGTTGTCTTTGTTACCAATGGATGGTGGACTAACATTCATGGATATCAGTGAGTTCTAAGGATCTCAGTTGTGGAACCCAAAGGTGTCTTAGCTTTTTGAGGACATCGATGCCACCAGAAGACCAGGAACAATTGTGGGCTTGCAACTCCACTTCTTCTGAGTTTACCTTCTATCTACTCTGTCTAGAGTTATAACTAAGGTTATAACTAGGGTCATGTGGGTTGCAGCGGAAAATAAGCTAATTGTGGAATTGGGCAATGTAAAGGAAGGGAGGGAGGTAGAGGCAGAGGAAGAGAGGAAGGAAGGAAGGAAGGAAGGAAGGAAGGAAGGAAGGAAGGAAGGAAGGAAAAAGGGAGGAAAAGAGGGAGGGAGGGAGGGAGGAAGGAAGGAAGGAAGGAAGGAAGGAAGGAAGGAAGGAAGAAAAAAGGGAGGAAAAGAGGGAGGGAGGGAGGGAGGGAGGGAGGGAGGAAGGAAGGAAGGAAGGAAGGAAAAAGGGAGGAAAAGAGGGAGGGAGGGAGGGAGGGAGGGATGAAGGAAGGAAGGAAGGAAGAAAAAAGGGAGGAAAAGAGGGAGGGAGGGAGGAAGGGAGGGAGGGAGGGAGGGAGGGAGGAAGGAAGGAAGGAAGGAAGGAAAAAGGGAGGAAAAGAGGGAGGGAGGGAGGGAGGGAGGAAGGGAGGGAGGGAGGGAGGGAGGAAGGAAGGAAGGAAGGAAGGAAGGAAGGAAGGAAGGAAAAAGTGAGGAAGGGAGGGAGGGAGGGAGGGAGGGAGGGAGGAAGGAAGGAAGGAAGGAAGAAAAAAGGGAGGAAAAGAGGGAGGGAGGGAGGGAGGGAGGGAGGGAGGGAGGAAGGAAGGAAGGAAGGAAGGAAGGAAGGAAGGAAGGAAAAAGTGAGGAAAAGAGGGAGGGAGGGAGGGAGGGAGGAAGGAAGGAAGGAAGGAAGGAAGAAAAAAGGGAGGAAAAGAGGGAGGGAGGGAGGGAGGGAGGAAGGAAGGAAGGAAGGAAGGAAGGAAGGAAGGAAGGAAGGAAAAAGTGAGGAAAAGAGGGAGGGAGGGAGGGAGGGAGGAAGGAAGGAAGGAAGGAAGAAAAAAGGGAGGAAAAGAGGGAGGGAGGGAGGGAGGGAGGGAGGAAGGAAGGAAGGAAGGAAGGAAGGAAGGAAGGAAGGAAGGAAAAAGTGAGGAAAAGAGGGAGGGAGGGAGGGAGGGACGGAGGAAGGAAGGAAGGAAGGAAGGAAGGAAGGAAGGAAGGAAGGAAGGAAGGAAGGATGGAAGGAAGGAAGGAAGGAAGGAAGGAAGGAAGGAAGGAAGGAAGGAAAGGAAAGGAAAGGAAAGGAAAGGAAAGGAAAGGAAAGGGAGGGAGGCAGCAAGCCTAAGAATGGGGAGGAGGAATCTTATTTTGACTACAATTATGGTATAGCAGATTGATCCCTTATAATTAGTTATTGATGACTTATTCAAAATCAGTACTGAAATCCAGCCTAGAAATCTAGATTAATAGTGTTCTTTCATCCAGGAACCAAACCTTGTCACTCTCTTTGGGCAAATAATCTGATTTAAATTTTTAAGGCAATATTCATTACAAAATTTCCATAAAAATACATGCCTATACTGATGGATCTGACTCTGCAAGTGTGATCATTATAACCCAACAATAATCATTTGTATCTTGAGTGAGATCTGTACTTGGGGAGCAGAAGCCAAGTATCATCATTCTTCTTATACGTACCCTGTGTGTTAGCACTTTCTACAATGTCATATACAAGTGAGACACCCATAAACAAACATGTTCTTTGGAGACATAACAGAATTTTGTGTTGTTATGTTATTTCTAAACCAACAAAGGAGGGCACTTTGGGGTGATTAGAAAAATAAAATGAGAGGGTATAAAAATTATAGAGATCCCCTGTAGTATTTTAACAACCCAGGTTTATTCTTTCCTTGTATCAACTTCATTTGAACAAGAAGACAAATAATGTAATTAATGGGGATAGTTACATTTCTCCAGCACCTTTCATTTACCAAGCACTGGGAGAAAAGATGGCTGGAATATCTGTGTGCATGGATACATGTCTACACATATATACATGTGCATGCACGTGAAAGAAAAATTCTAGTATACAAAAGTCTACACAAAAGATGAGAAAGGGGGAGCCTGGGTGGTTCAGTTAGTTAAGCGTCTGACTTCAGCTCAAGTCACATCTCGTGGTTTGTGGGTTCAGCTACATCAGCTGACAGCTCAGAACCTGCTTCGAATTCTGTGTGTGTCTCTCTCTGCCCCTCCCCTGCTCACACTCTGTCTCTCTCTTTCTCAAAAATAAATAAAAACATTAAAAAAAAAAGGATGAGAAAGAATCCTCTTTTTTTGCTGTGTGCCAGTAACTTCTCAGGTTTTATGGACTGAAATTAAAAAAAATCATTTTTTGAAATATGGTTTATTTGGTGATGCATTTCTAGTGTTTGGAAAAATAACACTTATGTGGATACTAATTGTCTAATCCTTTCTATCTATTAAGTGTTTAGGCTTATTGACACTGTATATTTTTTTTTAATTTTTTTAACATTTATTCATTTTTGAGAGTGAGAGAGACAGAGCATGAGCGAGGGAGGGGCAGAGAGAAAGGGAGACACAGAATCTGAAGCAGGCTCCAGGCTCTGAGCTGTCAGCCCAGAGCCTGACGCAGGGCTTGAACCCACAGACCATGAGATCATGACTTGAGCCGAAGTTGGACGCTCAACCGACTGAGCCACCCAGGCACCCCGACACTGTATTTTTAAAGTGCAATGTTTACCAGTAGATTTAAAATTTCTAAAATGTTCTCTTCTATAGTTTATTTCCTTGAAGAAACCTCATCACAAGTCATTTCATGGAAAGGGATTTATTCTATTATTTATGTTGCATCTCATTAAGGTTTTACTTCCATCTTCTAAATTTTCTCCCGAGATTAAACATTTGACTTTTATGAGGCCACTAAAAGAACAAGAATGCGTCACTTTCATTTTGGGTCTGAAAACATCATAATCTTGCAATTTAATCAGGCTGAGTGTTGACAAAAGCTGTTTTAGCTGTTTATAGAAACCAGGCCAAGAGAAAGTCAGCACACTCTGAGAAGTCTCTTAAAACATGTCAGCTTTGCCCACTGTCCTATCAAAGCTGATGACCAAATTTACTTCCCAATTATAAACTTGTTCCTCACAACATGGGGACTGGAGGATTCTGAGAAGCAAATCAATCAAGAAAAGGTCACTCTGAACAAAAGTAATGAAAATGACTAAGGACCCCAGATCAGAAGATAAACTGGTGAGCAGAAAGTTCCCTGAAGATACCCAAGTGTCAACCACAGGAACTTGTAGTAATTAAATTAGAAAGTGTATTTAAAGCTCAGAGCAATAAATCTGGCCTACTGCAGATATCCAGTAAGTGGTGGCCTTCATCATTGCACTTACTCATATGGCAGTATTTCTTGTTTTGTCGGATAAAACACAGGGCCTCATTCCTACGATGGGTTAAGATATTGCTTATCATTTTATTTTATTTTTTACTTAAAATCTGTTTTAATGTTTATTTATTTTTGAAAGAAAGTGCAAGCAGCAGAGGGGCAGAGAAAGGGGGAGGCACAGAATCCAAAATAGGCTCCAGGCTCCGAACTGTCAGCACAGAGCCCAATGTAGGGCTTGAATTCAAAATGTGAGATCATGACCCGAGCTGAAGTTGGACACTACCGACTGAGCCACCCAGGCGCCCCTCTCATTTTTACTTACGAAACATGATGTAACTTATTTAAAGTCTTGATTCCTAAACTTAAAAAAAAGCAAAAAAAATTGTATTTTATAGGATTGTTATGAATATGAAATTAAGTGAAATAGGGAAAAAAAGGGAAGGTGGAAGAAAAGGAGAAAGAGAAAACCCAGAATATTCCTTCCTTTAGCAGGCACTCAATAAATGTTCATTGAACCTGAAGTTGAAGGAAAACATGAGCAGAATATTTAGAACATGTTTTTTGTTTTGTTTTGTTTTGTTTTTCTGTATTGGAATGAAGCAGAAAAATACAATAACTTGAGGGCTTTCAATTATTCTGATAATAGCCTGTATCAAGAATTGACCAAAGATGCTTAACCTTATAGAAACTCTTCAAAAAAATTTTTCTTGGATGAGTTCTCAAGAGGTGACATTTTTAGAATTTGTTATTCATATTAAATCAGTATTGGGGTATTTGATCACAAGTATTGTATGGCCTAGTCAGTAAACATAGCTACCCTTTAATTGGTACTTATCATAAATCAACATTGTTAAACATGCATTCTCTCAATCTTCGTACATTGTTTACATGCATTCTCTCAATCTTCGTAATATTACTTTTAAGGTAGGTAATGCTATTTCCACCGCACAGATGATAAACCCAGGCTAGTAAGTGATAGTGCTGGAAACAGAATACATACTTTAGCATGAGAGGAGGTATAGAAAGTATTACATATGTTAAGGATACAGACTTTGTATCAGTTTGTCTGAGTTCAAATCTTCGGTGAGCTATTTACTCTCCCACCTGGTCTTCAGTTATGTTATTTCTAAAATGGGAAAAATAATAGTGCCTATTTCACAGGACTGTTTTCAGGTTTAAATCCATGCAAAGCATTTCAAAGAGTTAATGACCCCTAGTCAGCACCTGATACATCTTAGGTGTTGTTATCAGTCTAGCTCTGAAATTTGGGGGGTTAATGGCTATTTATCTTTATTCTTTTTTTAACTTTCTTTCCAAAACGTATAAACTGTGTGGCCATTGTATGGCTAACTAAAGGGACTAGGAATCTTTTAATGAAATATGGCCTTTTGTAGCAACGTGGATGGAACTGGAGAGTGTGATGCTAAGTGAAATAAACCATACAGAGAAAGACAGATACCATATGGTTTCACTCTTATGTGGATCCTGAGAAACTTAACAGGAACCCATGGGGGAGGGGAAGGAAAAAAAAAAGAGGTTAGAGTGGGAGAGAGCCAAAGCATAAGAGACTCTTAAAAACTGAGAACAAACTGAGGGTTGATGGGGGTTGGAGGAGAGGGGAAAGTGGGTGATGGGCATTGAGGAGGGCACCTTTTGGGATGAGCACTGGGTGTTGTATGGAAACCAATTTGACAATAAATTTCATATATTAAATAAATAAATAAATAAATAAATAAATAAATAAATAAAGGGACTAGGATTCTTTTAATGACATGGCTTCTAGAATCTACATAACACTTCCACACTTTATCTCAGATGATTCTAATTATGCCCACAATTGTCAAACTATTAAGAAGAACAACTACGCTGTGGCCCCAGGACATCAAGATGCTATGCTCTTTCTCCTAATAGAAGAAAGAATTCCGGGTTTTATTCTTTGGCTCTTTCTAGTAACACAACATAAAATAACTGGATGAAAGAATGTAACATTTAGTTACACATCCAGATGTTTCAGCCAGTGTGGGGATAAACATCTGGCTTATTAACTGGATACTACTTTTTTTTTTTTTTACCCTGACATTGGGCAACGTGTCAAATATGATTGATGTGAAACAGAAGAAAGGAAAGCATACAGAAGGAGCTGTTAACAAGAGAAATACTTTGCTAAATAAAAGATGGCATGGACTTTGCTATCATCACCTGCACCAGCAATTTATTTGTAACCAACATCAATAGCCCTACTGGGGAGTACAATCTCGCTTAACTTGCTCTACCATTTTGACACCTCTAACTCAGAAATGTAATTTAAAATAAAGATTCATGGAGCTAATATCCTTCTTGCTTCAGACTATTAAAGTGCCTATTGTTCTCACAGCTTGGAGGGGGTTGAAAGTCTGCAGGCATAAATGAACACATGGATGATATACTGCTTGATATAAATATTGCCCAGCTTTTAGTGAGATACAAATGGCTATAGAATACAAAGTTAAAATATGCACTTTGAACAAAATGCCTTATGAAAAAAAAGTAGTCATGATGGGTGCTTTTTCTATAACCCTGGACATTCTGTGATTTCCCTGGAGAGATAATAATAGAACTGATCAAACCAGTGATTATCACTGATTATCTATTATCCTATAGATTATAGCTATAGCTAGTGATACTTGCTCTGATACAGGCATTTTACTTGGCATGTTTAATATTAATCCTATGAGGTAGGGACATTAAGTATGTTCCCTTTATAGATGAGGAAGCTGAGGCTAAGAGCTATCAAGTAACTCCTATTTTCTCATATTTATCATGACTTTGTATTTTCAATTGCCAACTTATGAAAAGATTCAATGAAGGGCCAAGTGTACATATGGGTTGAAAAGGAGTTACATTTAATGTGAAAGAATCTTAGAATTTTAAGCCTGGAAGAGATCTTTAGAGAGTAGTTAATCCAACTCTGACATTTATAGATGATAAAACCAAGGCTCAGGAGATCATGGTTTGTCGAAGATTACACATTTTGCCAGAATGAGAATGAGAAATTCTCACCATGAGTATCATTTCATTCTGCCAACACATTATTTTATAAATGTCCGGTTAATTACAAAGGTCCTTTCTAGAAGTGAAGAGATCCATTATAACCCATTGTTACATTATCAGTGGTTAGAACAGACTGGGTTAGATGGAGAAATGAGATGCCTAGGAAGTTGTCAGGGGAGGCATCAGGGACCACTGCTTAAGAATATCAGTTTTTAGCCCTGGGTTGGAATCCTAACTCTAGCTTTTATTGCTAGGTGGCACTGAGCAAGTAATTCAACCTTTTAAGCCTCAGCTTCTTCTTCTGTAAATTGAAAATAATAAAAGTGTTAATGTGAAAGAGTTGCTATGAGTTGTGTGCAGCACATGGTATCTTTTAAGTGCTCAATTAACACTAACCCTTATTACTGCTCCTGGGGAGGAAGACATAGAGGGAGTTCTGGGTAGCTGGAGGACTTCACGAAGGATCTGAGATTGAAGAGAGATGGATGGGGCCAGAGAGAGGTACTTCTGACCCCTCACCTTGTGACTCTGGGTTGTCCTGATTCTGAACTCTACCATTCTACTCTTTATCAATAACTGATCAGCTTCATATCTAGAGGAACCAAATAATAATAATAATAATAATAATAATAATATTTTTGATTGTCACTACTAAAAATAAACTAAACAAAAAAACTTTCAACTATAAAAACAAAATACACACCCTTTCCACCAGCATGCCCCCAGAGACTGATCTATGCTATGCCACACCTGCACAAAAACCGGGGTATGTAGACCAGGGAGTTTATGGATTTCAATATAAAATGACAAATCTGATGGATCACCTTTGGTCCAGATGCAAGCTAGTCCAGGATAAATCTCTATGATGGATTCACTTTGCCATTTTATAACTCAAACATCAGAGTCCCAGTACAACAGACGCTATTTGACTGAATTCCCCATAAATTGTAGTTCTTCACCCTTGGGTTACTTAACATTCAGAATCAGGCTTTTCAAAATTTGTGCCTTGTTCTCATCACTACACTGGGAAAAAAAGGGTTCCTTTTCTTAAAGATATACATGGAGATCAATTCCTCCAATCAGTGCTTTGATTGCAAAGTGCTTTGATACAACTCTGCTTAGATTCTAAATTTCTTTGGAATCTATATTTCAAAGTTCAGGGAAAACAGTTAATGTTTATAAAAAAATCTTATAGATTTTAGTACCTGGTGTTTGGGGAAGCTTCTGTATAGTTTGTTTAATATGAAATGTTAGCCATAATGTAGGGGCTGTATATGTGTGCGAGGGTTGCGATAACATAGTGACACAAATTCAGTGGCTTACACAACAAAAATTTATTGCCTCATAGTTCTAGAAGCCAGAAGTCTAGAATCGAGGTGTTGACAGCATTGGTTCCTTCTGAGGGCTATGAGGGACAGATCTGTTCCAGATATCTCTCCTTAGTTTAGAGATAGCTGTCCTCTTCCCATGTCTCTACACTACTCTTCTTTTTTTTTTTTTTAATGTTTATTTATTTTTGAGAGAGAGACAGAGCATGAACAGGGGAGGGGCAGAGAGAGAGGGAGACACAGAATCCGAAACGGGCTCCAGGCTCTGAGCCGTCAGCACAGAGCCCGACACGGGGCTCAAACTCACGGACCGTGAGATCATGACCTGAGCCTAAGTCGGACGCTCAACCGACTGAGCCACCCAGGCGCCCCACTACTCTTATTTCTATACGTGTCTGTATCCAAATTTCTTTTTATAAGGACACCAGTCCATCTGGATTCATTCCCACCCTAACAACCTCATTTTACCTTGATTACCTCTGTAAAGACCCTATCTCCAAATAAGGTAACATTCTGAATACTAGAGGTTGCAACTTCAACACATGAATTTTCAGGGAGAGGGGGCACAATTCAACCCATAACATGGGTCTTCAGAATAAGAGATGAGAAGTATTTACATTCCTTTCTTTTTACCTTAATTTATCTTTTTTCACAAAGTCCAGTCTAGTTTGTTCTCTTGAAACAGGTCGATTTCATCCTAATGCGTCCCCACCGGTGTTCCCTACATAGTGTTCACTGAAATTCTGCCTATAATAACATGAAGTTTTTTATGACCCCAAAGACCTCATTTTTTTGTACTTTTTCAAACTTGGTCTGATCACCATGTCCTATCTGCCAAAGATATCTCTAGATCGCTAGAGAAACTGCAGCATAGGAATTGAAATATGGCATAAGGTAACTGCTGAAAAGTATGTCTGTTCAGAAAAGTTATGTGTATCTATGCTCTCAGAAATCCATAAAGCAATTTCCTCCCTTCACTTTTCATGGCAATCTGTGCTAATTGAGATAATGATAACTAATGATTTGCCACATCAACTGATGAAAATAAATCCATAAAAATTGACCTTATTGATTAACCATTTTCAGTTAAATTAAAGGCAGCATTAATCAACTTCAACAGGGTAGTGATAGAAGAATATTTTCTCCTAAGGTTGTTTGATAAGGAGGTAGAAAAAATAATCTTTTGAAATGTAATGCAATACATAGGGGACTGGGACGGACACACACACACACATACACACACACACACACACACAACTACAGTAATTGATAATGCAGGAGTTTAAGCAATTCAATATACTTCCTTGGCACAAACCTACAAGTTACAATCACTTTCCAGTGATACAATAATCCTGGCTTATTTCCATATTGTGGTAATTGCCCTACTCTAAGTGATAAATTAAGAAGATTAACTATATAACTACCAAAAATGTACATAATTTAGGAAATTCCAGCTCTCTATTATGTACTCTTTACCCAAGTTAAAATAAAATACCTGTCTGTGCTTTACCTGGTAATAAAACATTAAGAGGAGAAATTCTACTTTCATCACAGAGTTGAATAAGAGTCAACTAATAACTCCAAATCCCAGACAGCATTTTCTCATGCATGGGTAATTCCAATATATTAGAACGATCTTGTGACTCTGTTGACAATGATGGAAATACTGCAATGAATCCCCTCTCAACAGGATGCTGGCATTTAAAGGATTAATGGAACAAGGCAGCACAAAGGTTATGTAAAGCTGAAAGGCCATGAAAGGAGGGAGAAAATATAATTAGAAAATTATATATAAAGGTTTAATTCCAATTATATGCTCAGAGATGGGCTAGGACTTGAGTGAGGAAAATTTCATTTCACTCTCAAAAGTTTTTTGCTAATGGTCTTAATGGGAGAAAACTGCTCAAGAATGCCTTTGACAAACCTTCTTGAGGTGCGTGTGATATTTTGAACATGGGTGAATCAAGACCTGTAGCCCTTGCTTCACCACCTTTTCCTATCAACATTTCTGTGTCAACATCACGGAGGTTTCAAGTGCTACTGAAAAGGGAAATGCTCCCTCATTCTAAAACTTGTTCCAGATCATTGCTGAAAACCCAATGAAAGTGACACTGAATAATCACAGAGCTTAATGAGGTTTTTTCTGAAACTCGATCAAATTAATAGTTTGTTAAGACATTAAGTACCATTTCTTTTTACTCTTTATGTAATTTTTAAACATCACCAAATTGAAAGAAAAAAAAGAGTTCTCTTAGAAATTTTGAAAATAACTGCAGCAGTTTGGATTACTTTTTTTAATCCTAAGGTAATTCATCCTGTATTTTTTTTATTAGAGTAGAGGTAAAGATAATAGAAAAAATCATCAATACCCTCTCTTTCCCTCAGAATCCATTAAAATATTATTTAACCTGAAGATTCTTACTCCAATAGATGGAACTCCTCAAAATACTCATGCAATAATCCAGGCCTGAGTGTTTTTACATTTGTTTAAAATCCCGTAGCATTTTCAGCACACTAATTTAGTGTCTTCTTACATTATTGAAAGACTCCTGTATACGAGGTGTTATTTTAAGATGTTGGGGATAGGGTGATAGGACAGAAACACAAAAGCTCACAGACGGGACTTCCCGTCGAAGTTAGGGAAGACAGATGATACCCACATAAATAAGTTAACAAATAGGATATTTGTAGACAGGGTGGTCAAGCAAAATCTCTTCACAGAAATGATATATAAATGAAACCTGAATAATGAGAAGAACCATCCACCTAAACATATAGGAAAAGCACATTTCACACAGAAACAAGTTCTATGACCATCAAATAACAGTAAGATCATGTGACCAGAGGCTAGTGACCCCAAGGGGCAGAGTGGTAGCATATGAAATTTGAGATTTGGGCAAATTATGTAAAGGGAGTACCCCAGGCAGTAAGACGGGGTTTAGTTTTTTACTTAATGCATATTTGGACATCACTGGACCATTTTTTGGCAAGAAAGGGTTTTACAATGTACTCTGTGTTTTAAAGGATAACTCTGGCTGTGCTACTGTATGAGGGATTGGTGCAAAGCAAGGAAGCAGGGACATGTGTTGGGGGAAGAGTTGAAGCTTAGGTAAGAAATGATGTTGGCCTACAAGTAGGTTGTTTGAGGCAGAATCAGTGAATAGTTGTCAAATTTGAGATTTACTTTGAAGGTAGAAGAGACAAATCTTGCTCATGGTTAACATAAAGAGTCTAATTCTCTTTTACCAAAACCTTACCATAATCACCCTGAAAACAGGCGCTATGTCACAGATTTCTGGTGACTCCATATTACACAGCCTAATGCTGAGGACAGTCAATATGGAACAAATATCAATCCATTTTCCCTTACTCTTCTAAGGCAAGTAATTTAAGCAGTATCTACTATCTTACTTTTAAAGTGGGGATTGATCTTCTTATCTACATTTTGAATCTAGATATTTTCTAGAAATATTTGGAACATGAAAGGGTGTTCAATTTCTATCAAACAAACCACACAAATTTGTTTTTAATGTTCAGTCTTTTCCTTTCTACTAAGTGCCACAGAGGCTACGAGGCAAAGATTTCACCAATAATTGTGTGGGTAGTCAGAACCTGCAAATACCCATCCAAAAGGGTAGTTTAATAGACACAGCAAAAACTGCAGTTAAATTGGAAATTTTTCTTTTCTTCCTGGTGAGTTGAGGACATATTTAAAAAAAATTGAAAGCATATTGAATAAAGCCCATGAGAATCTATTGCATAGAGCTTATACTCAGAATAAGATATAATCAAATGGTTTACTCCCTCTATAATACATAAGTCTCAAAAATATTCACCTCTCAGTTATAAAAATCTTAGCCCAGGTTGAATTCTGGAACTAAAGTGACTTATGTATTTTGAAAGAATTTCTTTCATCTGCTCCGTCAAAGATTTTCCTGATACAGATGGTGTTACAAAAAGTTCTTTTGTCAACCTTTTATTAAGAGGAATATTTCGGTTACAAAGGATAAATTTTTCAGAGGTACTTTAAATTAAAAAAATAACAATTTTTAATCATAGCTTATTTTTCTGATCTGAATCCATTTATTATTTTCACCACATGTAAAGACCTTGATTAATTTAGCATTGTGAAAGTCAATGCATGATCATTTTAATTGGTTTCAAGTCTGTGCTCATGGCATAGTCTAAGAATCAAATAACTGTAAGAGAAAAATGTTGTAATCTATTGTTTTAGTTATTTCATATAAACAACTCATGGCATTTTTTTTTTAAATTAATGGAATTGAATGGTGTTGGAAAAAGTTCTACATTTCCTATGTAACTACAGACAGCGTTTGATAAAAACAGGCACTGAACACATAAATGTATGGCTCATACAGACCACACGGAAGGGCTAAGTCTCACTGAAGAAAGGCTGAGTCTGGCTCTTTTCCTACTTATCCCTTCCTCATCCCCCAGCTGGGTACCCCTCCTCCATAAACTGGGACTCTTTCATGATAAGCTGACCTGTGTCACAACCCCACATATTTCATTTATGGGCTTTCGACTTCAGAGCCTTCATCTGAATAATAGCAATACCTACCACATGGTGTAGACATGAGATCTTGAAAGTAGCGTGAAAAGGCACCGGAGCAGGCATGCAGGGAAAGTTAGGTTGCTAGTCATTTTTTACTTCCTGCCTCAGAATCAAATTCCTTTCGAGAATCCATGAAGTTAGAGGGAAGTTGCCCATCTCTAGGGATCAAGCACACACTCTAACTAAACTCTAACATAACTGTATTCTGCTGGCAGATGTGGTGTTTTCAGGGGGTGTCTGGGTGGCTCAGTCAGTTCAGCGACCAACTGTTGATTTTGGCTCAGGTCATGATCTCACAGTTCATGAGACTGAGCCCCGCGTTGGACTCTGCACTGAGTGTGGAGCCTGCTTAGGATTCTGTCTCTCCCTCTCTCTCTCTCTGCCCCTTCCATGCTTAGGCACCCACGCTCTTTCCTCTCTCTCAAAACAAATAAACATTAAAATACACACACACACACACACACACACACACACACACCAACCAAAGAAGTAGTGTTTTCAGGACTGTGCATATGACCTATGCCAGTCCAATCTCAATGAACCTCAAAATATCTTGCTGATATTGATGGGGCAAAGATTGTCTTTTTCTCTGAACAAATGAGAAAGCAGGCAGTGCAAGAGTTGCTGGCCACCCTCTGAAAACCATGAGTGTCCAGCCTTGGTATAAAGTCAGTATCAGAAGAAGCAGAGGAGGGATGCCTAGGTGGCTTAGTCTGTTGAGTGTCTGACTCTTGATTTCAGTTCATGATCTCATGGTTCTTGAGATAGCTTCCTGAATCTGGCTCTGCACTGACAGCATGAAAACTGCTTGAGGTTCTCTCCCTTCCACACCCCTGTTTCCCCTTCCCCATGCTCATCCTCCCTCCCTCCCTCTCTCTCTCTAAAAATAAATAAACTTTAAAAAAAAGGCAGAGGAGGAAAAGAGAAACAAATGATGTCTTGGGTGACTTCTTTGTATCCTGGCTCAAGTCTGACCTGAAGTGAGTCTGATGTTCTTTTCAGTTACATGAGTCAGTGACTTGGTTTTATTGATTAGGGCAATTTAAGTCAGATTTGCTGTTATTTACACTCCAGTTTCAAAAGCTGCTGGAAAATGTGCTCAGGGGATGAAACTGCTTCCCATCCACACCTCTACCAGTGCCCCCAGTCCCAGGTATGCTATTGATTTGGTTCATGGGACAGGGGCAAAGTTTTCTCTTTAGCTTAGGTAAAAATATACCCTAGTTCTAGACAAAATCCTGGATTCTGTCTCCTGAGCCTAGGCTGCAAATAGTGGGGAGCCTCATTAATATTGAAATCAGATTTCCATTATCATTATATTAAAAAACCTCACATCTTTTTTGAGCTTATCTCTGCCTTACGTTTTGTTGTGGCATTGCCCTTTTTTGTATTGTTTTGTTTTAGCCTTCGGGGTCTACTTGGAACTGCCACACAGGTTGACAGAGCTTAATCAGACTTCCTTTTATGAGGCTGACTGTAAAGCATATCCTTTCCAGGGATAGAGTAGATAATTGACCTCAAACACCCAAGTTCCTTTAGACCTGCAACTATTAGAGTGATTATAACCAATTACGAAACCTTCTATCTTGGTAACAGCTAACCTCATTCTCTGAATTTGAACTTCAAATAGTTTCAACTTCCCTCTATTTAAAAATTATTGCTGAAAGCAGTATTCTTCAAACTTCAACATGCATACAGATCCCCTGGGGATCTTATTAAACTGCAAACCCTGACTCAGTGGGTCTGAAGTAGATCCTGCGATGCTGCATTTCTAACAATGCTGCTGCCGCTGTTCCTACAGATCACACTTTAAGTAGCAGGACTTGACGGATTTGCAGGATTTGCAGTCTGTGAGGTCTAACAGCTTTTCTTCCCCACACACCTACCCTTGTTGCAAGGCACCAGCAGGAGATGCTCATTAAGAACTTGGTGACGTGCTGTTACAGTTGATGGAGATTACCCTGGATGCTAATAACTAAGCAGTGGAGAGCTCCACTGCCCTACCTGTGAATGCTAAAAATGTAATTACAGAGTAAGGTGTGCATCAATAATAACCAGTCCTAAGTGGCCTATTTGTATAGGAGACAACAATTTCACAAAAGAACCCCTCCATGTGAAACAGTACCCAGGGTCCAAAGACCCCTTAGTCACCTGCAGGGAGATCTACACTGTAACCCAGAAAAACAATGTTCTCATTAACCCTCTTAAATTACACTGACACAATTCTTATTTTAATCTATTTTTCTATAGCCATTATATTTCACTTTTTCTTAACATGACTTTGAAATTTCTCAGCCTTCAGAACATAAAATACTAAAGGTAACAGGTTTATTTCTCAAATGATGAGGGCATTGAGAGGGCTAAGGTACCTTCCAGTTGCCAAAATACTAGAATTGCAGTTGATTAGAGAATAAAAAAAATCACTAAGGACTATACTTTAAAAAGTTAAATAGTGTCCAACACCCTATTTTATATAGCACCTTTCAGGGCTCTCAACACACTTTATTAGCTGGTGTAACCTTCATTTTCATAACACCTCAGAGAGATTAGAACCTACTAAGAGATGTTGTCAAATATTACAAATCTAATTTTATCTTTAAAAATGCACATCATACTCTATTATTAGAGAGAAAAGAAGACACTCTGGGCTTTTTCTCACACCCACCTCCAAAAAACTGCCTGCCTGTCTCTTTCTCTCTCTCTCTCTCTCACACACACACACCCTCAAATTCAGAGGTCAAACCAGGAGGCTGGGATACGGCAAACTTTATCCATTCCATATTTCTACAGCTGTGATTCACAGACAAAATAACACAGGGAGGACAACCTAATTCTATACTGTGAAAATAGCTTTTCTCAAAACAGGACATATGAAAACACTTCAGAGAGAATTTCAAACACATCCTTCAAACAGCTGTTTTTAATGGTTTCACAGGACAGATTACACATGAAAAGGAATGAGGACATCACTTAACAACGCTACTAATTGTATGCACTTTACATATATTATCACATTTGAGCATCACAAAAACTTTATAAGCATAATCATCCTAATTTTTCAGATGAAACTGGGGATTTAAGAACAAAACAACATCTCCCTAAGTCACAGGGCTTGGGGTTTGCAGTCCTGAGACTTGAACCCAGTTCTGAAGGATTCAAATTCTGAATTCTCCAAAGCCCTTACCTATAACCACTAGATCAGTGTCTCTCAAACTTTATTGTGCAAACAAGTCACCTAGGAAGCTTGTTAGAATGCAAACCATGATTCAGTGGATCTGATGTGGAGCCTGAGATTTTGCATTTCTAACAAGCTTTCAGGAGATGTTGATGCTAGAGGTCCAGACACCATATTTTTAATAGCAAGGCACTTTGACAGTGTTTCTCAAAGTATGGTCCCTGGGTCACACAGAATCAGCATCACCTGGGGTCTTGTTAGAAATGCAAATGCTCTGGCCCCACCTGAAACCTACTTTGGAATGGGCTCCCAGCAGTCCATGAATTAATAAACCCTCCTGGGGATTCTCATATCCATTCAAGTTTGAGAACCAATGGTTAGTATCCAACCGTTCCAAAGATGTGAACAACCAAACTCTATACAATCTGGGAAGAGTCTTAGCTGAGCAGATGTGATTTCCTCTTGTTATACTAGGTCATGCTTTCTGATTTGCCACGTCTTTGGTTAAAAGGTGCCCTGCTTAAAGCAAAACTGTGACCATAAAGGTAACCTTGGACCACTGCACCACAGGTGTAGTGCATCACAGACTGTGGTGTGTGACCCTAGAGAGAGGTCCCCGGGGAGACGGCTGATGTTCACCTTATTAATTTCCCCCCTCCAAAATGGGTAGGTATTTTTCTTTCTCAAAGGATCTCCCCACAGTGCACCTAAACCATTTATCTTCCCTAGTCTACTGGGTTTGCAAAACAAATGCTTAGTCTCACATTGTCATTCTGAACAGGGACTAAGAAATACATGTCTTTTTTCTTAATTTGAGAGGAAACATGTCAAATAATTATCAAACACAAAAAAGATAGTTATCTTGGATCTCCAGTTGGGATGGGCAGTAAGACTCAGAGGAAAATTATAGTGATCGGAAGACTCAGATAAACAAAAATGAAAGATTTTAATTGGATTTATTTAAACAAACAAACAAGGGGTGGCTTAGTCGGTTGAGCATCCGACTTCGGCTCAGGTCATGATCTCACAGCTCGTGGGTTTGAGCCCCACGTTGGGCTCTGTGCTGACAGCTCAACATCTGGAGCCTGTTTTGGATTCTGTGTCTCCCCCCCACCTCTGCCCCTCCCCCACTGGCACTCACACTCTCTCTCTCTCTCAAAAATAAATAAACATTAAAAAAATTTTAAAAATAAACAAACAAAAACAATCTATAACCACATTTTTAATAAATTGTAAAAAAATAAATGGAGCACCAGGCAATGCGTTTTACATGAATTATCTCACTGAGTCCCAGCAGTGATACCACACAGCAGGTACAACTTTATCCCCATTTTAAGGATTATATAATGGGTTTAGAGAGGATAAAAAAGCAAAACAAAACTTAGTGTATGCCCAAGGCCATACACTAAGTGACAGTCAGAGCTGGAACTTTAATCCAGGTCTTTTTTTTTTTTCCTTCCCTATGATGGTGGTTGTTCTGTCTTAGCATTTCCTCCCGTTTCACACATACCATCAGGGGCCAGGGACCACCTGAGAACCAGATAATCCCACCCTACTTCTTCCTCAATATCTCCCAACTCCTTCAGGTGAACATCAGTTACAGGCCGATCCCACAGTCGGTCACGGCTACAAGGTCCCCTCAGCCAGGTAACAACACTCCCTTGGAAAATCAAGAAAAGGATGGGAGAAGAAAGTTTCTTTGATCTGGCTTAGAAGAGCAAAGCTACAAACTACAACATAGGAAGGGCAGAACGGAACTCTGGGAGTTCTATAAATAAGAACAAAGCCACATGGGATTCTGTGAGGCAATTGGAAGGGAGGAGAAATTGAAAAGAAATGCCTGGGAGTTTACAGGACTCGTTTAATGAACAAACAGAACCAATCAGTAATAGACTATGTAAAACTTGACCTCAGGGCCCACATTTCTCCAATTCAACATCACAATAGATTTGGTTTTAAGGGCCACACTGTGTCCTCTAGTGAGTCCTGGACATCCCAAGATGCAGGGTTAATACACATCTTACGGGGACACAGCAGCACCAGATTCTGGAGGGACTGGCCATGTAAAGCTTTGAAGAAAAGAAATCACCTCCTCTTTAATAATTTTCAGACACACATATCAGTCCCTTATAACAGATGCAATCTCTAGAAACAATGAGGCTTACTCTTTCTACAATCACAATAGAAGGCTAACGGAAACAGATTATATTGCATAGAACAAAGCAACTTATCTGCATCCCTTCCCTGAAGTCATCATTAGAAATGCAAGTCCTTGCATCTGTGACGAACTTCCACTTGTACTTGGTTAGTTATAACTCTGCATTCATTTCAAGCCAATCTGATTGGTTTCAACAACTTTAACAAAGATGAAGATATTAAACATAGAGCTCATTATTAGTCAGAAGTCTGCCATGTTCCCTGCTGTATAATTAACTCCTTTCATTCAACACATTTAAAATAGCATCAATGAAGAATATTTAATTACCTCCCTCTAGAAGAAGGTCCCGACTCAGATTCAGTAGCCAGTTTCACAACAAGGTCCAATTTAAATTGTTCTTAAAATAATGTTTCTGCTAACTATAAGGGCAGCTTAAGTCCAGGAAATTCAAATCTAAGGAACAGAAATGATATGATAGAATTGGAAGGAAAAAAAAAAAGCGTCTTTTTTGGCCTGTCATTTTTTTTTTATGGGTGAGGCATTTTTAACGGCAGTATATTTTCCTGAGGAATTTAAAGTGTGTGGCCAAGGTCACAAGTAAAAAAAAATCAGTGATGGGAGAAAGTGCTATATGAATATTGTGATCAGGATGTATCATATCAATAGTAAAATATGTAAGATATTGGTCTGTACACCAGTCTGACCTTGGGATTGTTCATAATCCAGCTACCATAATGTGAGAATATGGGGATGGAAATCACAAAAGTGACAACTCAGATAATGCTTCAATTATGCCTCCAGGGCTGAAAGGGACATAATGCAGGTGATTCAATTAGGCATCCTTGTTTCCAGTGCATGCAATCTTATTCGATGAATACAGCACCTGCTTTATATAGCATAATTCTGTTTATCACTGTGGCCTTTGGGAAAGCACTGTTTAAACCCAAATCAAAAAGAAAAGATGGCTAGCCTATATTAACTTAAAATGTCAACAGGCCATACCAATTGTTTGCCATTCTGAATGCAAGGACATTTTGTGATTATTTCCTCAAAAGAGCAGAACCATTTATTATTTGTCCTTCTCTTTATCTTTACCATCATCATCACCATCACTGTCGCCATACCTGTAGAGAATTACAACTATGAACATCAAACTATGTTTGATATTGTAGTGAACAGTTGTTTAGGGCCACTGGGTTTTTTGTTTGGTTTCTTGGGTTGGGGGCAATTACATCTCCTACTCATTGTTCATAAACTCATAGAACGTTGAAAAAGTGATTTTCTACTTCCCTAAGGGTGAACACATGACCCAACACCTTTGAGGATTCAGCATACTATTTCAAGAATGAGGATGGTGGGGGGATAGCTGGAGTCTATGCATTCTAACAGCAGTCGCCTGAAAAACTTATTATTTCCTGTTACCTATACCTCCCAAGATTCCCTAATTCTTTTCAGAAGCCTTTTCCCCAGTCTTTGCTTTGATTCTGTGAGCTACCCAAAAGCCGCCTGATTAATTCCTCACCTACTGAAGGTAGTCTAAGCCAGGTTCTGTTGCTTGTAACCAAAGAATCTCAATTGATACAGTTCTGGAGCATATAAGAAGGCATGGCACATATTATGGTCTCTTCCCTAAATAAGGTTATGACCCAGCTGGCTCAATATAACAAATGCACAAAAAAGAATGAACAGCATTATGAGGTAGGCTAAGTGACACATAAATGCCACCAGTTTGGGGATGGAAGACAATGACTGTAGGCAACATAGAAATGCTCCTAAACATGGTACAAACATAGGATCTAAATCAACTAAAAGCAGAAGAACATCTGGGGGAGTAATATAAGCAAATAATTATACAAGAAAATACACATATATGTATATATTAGATACATATATATCATTAACACTATCTACCTTCATGAGTTTGATAATTCATATTTCCTTTAAGCTTCAGATGGAAAATCAAATGAATATATATATATTCAAATGAATATATATATTCAAATGAATATATATATATATATATATATATATATATATATATATATTCTCTTCCAAGACACTTCCCTCTTAATAAAAGGGGTAAAAGGAATATAAAATATGACATACATTTTCTCTCAAGATGCCTATTAAAAGAATGATGTGATCATATAGAAATGAAATAGGGAGAAAACACAGGGCAAACTTAACTTCAGCATTTTCTACTGAACCCACTGTGAATAAGAAAAAAATCAACCAGTTCCAGGGCTGTCATCCTATTTTCCTCCAAAATTACTTCCTTTAATTGGAGAGAAAAACAAACAAACAAACAAAAAAGCAAAGTAAAACAGTTACCCAGTACAAGCCTATCCACATGCTTATACACACAAATATACACATCCCACAGTGCCAACAAATCCCTTTTCGGTAAAATAAAAACTCTTCAGACAGTAACATAAGAGTACATCCCCTTTAGTTGCAATAAACATTTTGATGGAGAAACAATATTGTTCTTTTTATCAATTAGAAGATCACTCAGATTCCACTGCTTAGCTTTTTGCCTACTAGCTAGGGAAGGACAGGGAAGGGTGACCCTGGGGCAACAAAGAGGTTGAATAACCTTGACTCTCAATCGCAGTCTGGTAGGAAAAGCCAGTAGTATTTATTGGACTCCAGGGCCACACAGCCTTCTCTCCAAATGGCTAGTAAGTAAATAGATAGAAAGTTAAGACTAATCCTCCTTCAACATTTATATCAGTTTACAAAAAAAGAATATTATTTCATGTATCAATTTTAAAAGAAACAATGATTCATTAGTAGGTCCAAGTCACAGTTTAACACTCTGCTAATTTATGAAGAAAACACTTGTGAAAACAAAGAATATCAAAATAATGTCCTACTGCATTCACCACTATCACCCTAAAACAGCTTTTGCCTGGATTCCTGTGCTAGCTTCCTCAGCATGTCCTTTCTTCCACTTTGCCCCTTTTGAGCATAACTGGCACCCAGCTACTCGGACAGTTCTTAGGGCACCTGGACAGCTCAGTTGGTTAAGCATCCAATTCTTGATTTCAGCTCAGGTCATGATCTCACGGTTGGTGAGATCGAGCCTCACATCAGGCTCTGTGCTCATAATGCAGGGACTGCTTGGGATTCTCTCCCCCTCTCTTTCAAAATAAATAAATATACATTTTAAAAATGTAAATAAGATGATTTAAATCCAGAGACCTTTTGTTCTCCTATAAGGCCATATGTGGCAGGGCCCTGGGTATCTCTCACATCTCATTTTTCCCCTTACTGCTGGCTCCCTGGTTCTAGCCATGAGCCTCCTTGCTCCAATAAGCCAAGTGCATTCCTGTTTCAGTGATTATACGAGCTATCCCTTCAGTCTGGAATGTTCCTCCTGGATATTCTTATGGCTTATTGCCTCTCGTCATTCAGGCACCTGCTTCAATGTCACTTCCAAGGAGAAGCCCTCTATGACCATTCCATCCAAAATAGCATCCCCAGTATACTCCATTTCTTCATCCTGCTTTATTTTTCTTCATAGCACTCATCACCACTTGAAAGTATATTCTTATTTCTTGATGGGTTTAATATCAGTATCCCTAACTAGAAGGCCATTTCTGCAAAAGCAAAGACTTTGCATTGCTTCTGCCCCATCTGTTGGGTCCTCACACATAGGGCCCAGGACATAGTAGGAACTCAATAAATATAAATGAATGAATGACTCCAGTCTTTTGCAATCACAGGTTGATATCAAGTTCACATATTTTCTTTTTCTTTTCCAATTGGTAACTAAAACAATCCTAGAAGTATAACCTCTTAGGGTCCAATATGGGTACAGAGCATTATTCATATTTGGTTGGAAGAAGAGAGAGAGAGTGAGAGAGAGAGAGAGAGAGAGAGAGAGAGAGAGAGAGAGATACAGTGAGTTAAAGAGATTAATTCAAATCCTCACTTCTCTTAAATTTCTCAGCCAGCATTTAAGTCCAGCATAAAGCCTCTTTTATTGCACAAGGAAATCTGAAGATGTCTGAAAGCATCAAGACATTCCAACTAAGATTGGGACTTGTCCCTAAGTGCCATCTTGGATGTTTCTCTAACAATTTCAGCATCAGGAATGGACAGAGGAGAAAGCTGAAAAAGACCAGAGAGCCTCTTTTGTAAGAAGAAGAAAACAAATGGGCATATCTTCCACACTCCCTCCTTAGCTCCCCTCCGTAATTCCTATTAGGCCATAAACTACTGCCTGAGGACTCATTATCCCAGCCTTCCGAGGCCTCTCTCCACTGGTGGGAAGAAGGACTCCACCCACTACATCATCTTAATCAGCAACTTAGAAAACAGTGTCACATAAAACAGCAGCAGACCTGAAAAAGTGCAGTAATTGCAATAGCGCTGCTAACTAACCATTCAGCTCCACTTCTGCATAATTAAGAAGGTGGTTTATGACAGGCATATGTGGCATTCAAAACATTAAAAGGAAAAGTAGCAGAACGTGCCACACCAGGAGCCCTACAGTTGCTGAATGGAGAGGAGGTGGAGACCAGTAAGGCTAAACCCAAAGAAAACAGGCTCTTGTCTTGCTGGAGTCTCTCCCCAACCCCAAGTTTTTTTCTTTCCCCTCCTGGAAAATGAGGAGACAAGGGGGTTATTTAGCAGCCAGGCTTTTGCAAAGGTGGCTGCTGTGTGCTTAAATTACCAGAGAAATGCTTTCAATTGCTCCCTTTTAGAATGAAAGCATTGCATGGTATTTTCCCAGGATTGGAGCTTTGCACACAGCAGGAGGGTGCAGGGGAGTGCTGGGAAAGCAGGATGGGGATGAGAAAAGGATGGCTAGTAAGGAGAAAACTCTAGTTTATCTACTTCAGGAGTCAATGTTAGTTAGGCAATGTTAAGGCACCCCACTTAGTACCTCCCGGGAAGGTTTCCTGCCAAAACAAATCCTATTGGTCAACAGCAAACATTTAGTAGTCCCCAACTATATGCCAACACTAGGCTGGATGCTGTGAACATGGAGTTAAATAATAAATAAAGTCTGCACTCACAAGGATCTCAGACTCTATTAAGGGAGGCAACCCAAATTATTAGAACCCAGAATAGATTAGTAATGACTATGAGCACCAAGTTAGAGAAAACCCAGAGGAAGGAATACTTGAGACTGTTCAGAGAAAGTTTCCCAGAACACAGCAAGCATTCAAGTAATGTTTCTCAAATGAGACAATCAATAAAACAATAGATAATCAACTCATTTATAAGAAGGGGACACTGGAGAAGAGAATCAATAAAACAATAGATCAATCAATCCATTTATAAGGGAGGTGTCCTTAGAGTCTGGTCTTGGAGGAGGAGTAGAAATTCACTACACACAAAGGAAAGAGCACATACAAAGGTATGTAAGCCCAACAGTGCAGGGCATGCTGAGAGCCAGGATCTGGATGAGGGCTGAAGCCACTGGTGTGAACTGGTGAGTAGCAGGAAATGAAGCTGGTAAGTTAAAAGTGCAAAGTAGAAATTTGGTATGACCAAGCTTACACAGAAAACTAAAAACAAAGCCAGTTAGAACCCTTTCATTATAGAAGAGATAAGAAACGATGAGCCCTGGGGTGGCTGGGTGGCTCAGTTGGTTAAGTATCTGACTCCTAATTTCAGCTCAGGTCATGATCTCACGGTTCCTGGGATCAAGTCCCATGTTGGGCTCTGTGCTGACAGCACCGAGCCTGTTTGGGATTATCTCTCTCCCTCTCTCTCTGCCTCTCTCCAGCTCTTTCTCTCTCAAAATAAATAAATGAACGTAAGAAAGAAAGAAAGAAAGAAAGAAAGAAAGAAAGAAAGAACGAACGAACGAACTGATGAGCCCTGGAATTAAGGTCTCCTTCAGCAATGCAATTCAAAGATTTGATGATTCTTACATCAACACATGCCCAAGAGGAGTAAATGTAGTAAGGCAGATATGCAGATAGGTAACAGAACTGAAAGCATGCGTCACCATAAAACATACACATGCTCTCCCATCTAACCAACAGATCTGCTTATCTGTGACTATAAAGGAGAGCCAATATCTGATTGAATTAAATACAGTCAAAATATCTCAATAATGACAAAAACAAAGCAACTAAACTGTGTAGTACTTACACACACACACACACACACACACACACACACACACACACACACACACACTAGAAGAAAACATTCTTGGTGATGTTTTTACACTTTGGGCAAGGAGACACATGCTTTTGATATGCCTTGATGGAGAACCAGACAGGATGAGAGATAAAGACCAATACTTTGATAGTGTGAAAATCATTCTTGAAAAATACACTAAAATCGCCATTTCAGTACCTCCTAAATCTTAAGAATGGTGGGGAATTAAAGGCAATTGTCCTAAAAACTGTCATGCATTTTCCAATTCAGAGTTGCCCGTAAAGAAAATTTCTCTACCATTTTTGAAGTTGAAATTTTAGAATATTGGTTCTAACAGTAACCATAGAAAGTCTGAGGTGCATCTTTCTAATTTGTCTGGTCTAGTTTGATACAGGTTTTCTGAGTCTAATGGTAGCCAAACTAGGGCCTCTGTATTTCAGCATGCCTGTTCAATAGGCAAATTCCCGCCAAGCAAGGAAACTAAATTCTGGAGCACGAGCCAGATGGTTCTCTGTCTAGGCAACTCTATGGAGAGGTGAGGAATACAAACAACCTATATATTCTGTGCATAAGCATAGGGCCATGGTTCAGTGCATTCTTAATGCACATCTGTGGATAAGAATGATACAAAGAAATCTCATTTACATTTCCCTGAGTACACAAAGTATTTGCTAATATATAAGCTTAATATACAGCATTCTAAGCTCCTACAGCAAACACATTATAAGGCTTTCAGTATCTGTGACATTTACAATATCTGTGATATTTTGATATCTGTGGCACTGTCCTTGTCATCCCTAAAAGGCATCATTAAAGAAAACAGCCAATCAGCAGGCCACATCAGGTGGGACAAAACTGAGTGTGTGTTTTTGGGAAAACACTAGGACACCATACTTGTTTGGCCAAAAGTGAGATTTAATTCTCTAAGTGAATCATTACATGAGCCACCAAATTGCTTTGGCATCTGATTCATCTGAAGATGAAGGGGGATTTATGTGACTTATTTCACATGATATTTGTTTCATTTCATTCGTAGTGATCAAACATGAGTTTCTTAATTTTTCTAAAAAAAAGGTTAAATAGGGAGGTAAAATATCACCTTATTTGGAAAAACAGAAAGGGCTACATCAAAGTATGTACATTGTTAGGGTACCTTTCCTTTCTCTCCTCCCTGCTTTCTCCCCTGCAGATCCTATTCACTGTCACTGGTTCAATTTTCCTTTCTGTGAGAATGTACCATGCCTCTTTATTGCTGCCCCCTTACTTGCTTCATCAATGCCACCATCACACATCTAATGTCCTGCAGGGCATCATGTAAACTCAACAACCCCAGACCAATGCTAATAGCTCAAAAATCTGGTAGTCATCTAAACTAGGCAGCTTACTAACAATCTGTTTATGGGCATTTTGGCAAACATGAGGTACACACAACACAGGTCTGTGGAATGAACTAAGCATCTATTTTGTAGCCTTCTGAGTACAAAATTTTAGTCTTGTCTTTCTTTCTTTTCTTCTCTCAGCACCCCCCCCCACCATATCCTGATGGCCCTTCATCTAAGATTTCTCTCAAACCACATTCTTCTACCATTGTAGCTCCTTACGCCCTTCTCCAGCTTCCTATCAGCTCATGTGTAGTTCACAATGCTGCCAGATTCATGCCTGTCTATATTTCTGACACAACACTTCCATATTAATTTATTAAAAATCTCCTTTGGTAATGTTAACTCAACGTTTAAAACCATCAATCACTCTCTATTACCTACAGGAAAACATTCAGATGATCTAGCCTGGCCCTTTTAAATGGGATTCATACGACCTTCCCAAACTTATCTCCCACTATAAGCAGTTCTCAGATGTATCTCATACTTTCTCACTTCCATGTTTTGACCTAACTAGGGAATGGTAAACCATGGCCCACAGCCAGATTGTGCCCGCCGCCTATTTTGGTAAATAAAGTTTTATTAGAACACAGCCATGCCCATTTGTTAACATATTGTTTATGGCTGTTTCATATAACAACAAATCAACAGTTAAGACAGAGGTCATATGGCTTGCAAAGCCCAGGATCAGATTCATGGATTTGCAACATACATAGTCACACAGGGCCTCATACAACCTATACTTGGCTTTCCTGTTCCTATTAATAATTTTATTTTTGAACTTGTGTTTTTAAAGTGAAATGTGGGGCACCTGGGTGGCTCAGTCAGTTGAGCAACCGACTTTGGCTCAGGTCATGAGGTCATGGTTTGTGGGTTCCCCAACCCCCGAAGTTGGGCTCTGTGCTGACAGTGAGGAACCTGGAGCCTACCTCAGATTCTGTGTCTCCCTCTCTCTCTTCCCCGCCTCCATTCACACTCTGTCTCTCTCTGTCTCTCAAAAATGAAAAAATGTTAAAAAAAATGTGAAATCTAAAGAGACAGTTCAGCATGTACAAGCACAAAAGAGCTACATACGATGTGCATGTCCACCATTTCTGGCCACCCCATTCCCATACAGCATTCAGGATGCCCCATGAGTGCAGGATTCTGGCAGGCAGATGTATAATCTCAAAAGTGAGTATAAAGCAAGTGTTAATATTTAATACTGAGGAAGCTGGGACACTGAAAGTTCTCAGAGGCCATGTTTTTAGTTGGAACCCCAACTCGATTCAAACACGGAAAGACAACAGTGGCACTTTAAGAAAGACAGATGACCAATGGATCCTATCATTTCCCTTCTAACCTGCATTATTTCCATGAATCAACCAACTACCTAAGTTGAAAACTGAGAAAGAAAGTAAAAGATAAGTCACCCATAGTTTCTTTGCTTCTTAATCTTTCTTCCTCATTGGTAAGCAAAAGGTAGAGAGAGTTCATAGAATGTATATCAAGAAATGAAATAAAAAGTTGAGTTAGTCCGTGGAATGTTACTTCTTTTCTGATAAGAACAAAATAAATATGCACTATATAACCTATGAAATAGGAAATGTTTCCTATTTTAGTAATTCTCTATATGAGTTGAAAGCTCTTACATTTGCATTTAAAACTGACATTGCACAGTATAAAGATGGATGGCAAAATTCTTGCTAATAATTTGAAGTTTAAAATTGTCTTTACTTAGAATGACATTAAATAGCAAATATAAAATACCATGACAAGTTGAAGGAGTGAAACCATGGACAGAAGGATAAAGCTTTACATATTAGTACCTTGAATGGTGCTTTGTTTTTGCTTTTTTCACAAAGAGCCCACATTTTCATTTTGTACTGTGCTTGCAAATTAAGTAAGTAGCTCTGAAAAAGCCTATAATATTTACTCTTTTTACTGAAAATGCTTTGCCATTGGTCTTAATGTGATTCTTTGAATGGTATGCCTTCCAACTTCCTTTCTGCCCATAAGAACACACCTTTTCTTCAAGTCCCAATCAAGACTTCAGCTCCCTCTTAAAATCTTTTTACACTCACCACTGGTATTAAAGTAACTCCTCTTATAAATTTTATCTGTGCATTTCATTTGAGAAATAAGCATGTTCATCTTTGTGATGCCTGCTGTTGCTGCTAAATATAATAAAGCACCATTAACTATTTACCTTTCCTGATTATTTCTGCCACTAATTTGTAAGCCATTCAAGAAAAGCAACCATAAATAAGGGAAAGATAAGAAGAGAAAACAAACTGTGTCGGTGTTCTTAGAAAAAAGTTAAAGCCATTGTCAGTAAAGACTCTTCTCATTTGTACATTCATGAACTTGTCATTTGGGCAGCTGTGATGCTGTCCCAGAGTCTGTGGTGTCCAGAGAAAGCCTCTGCCCTTCGAGCATATATAATGCAATAAGGACCACAAACATGTTCACATAATAATATAAGGTCTACGGGATTAATATAATAAGAGGTACAGGACACAGTTCTATGGGAATCAAAGCATTTCAGTGGTGACAGAGTACAGCAGACTTCATGGGGCAAAGATGGTGTCTGAACTGGACTGAGACAGAAAGTGGGGTTTGGATCTTGGGCGTGGGAGGAGCAGTGGAGGTGGAGGAAACTGGACAAGCAAAGGCTCAGGAATCTCAGTACATGTACTCATGTGGAAATGTACTCATTCCTGTGGGTCTTCCCCTGCTATCACCAGGTCTTCCCTTCTGAGATGGGAAGATCCAGATGAATCTTCTGTGGTTTCAGTAAGGGAGACAGGCTCTAAGGAAGTTTGAACTCTCATCTCTCTACTTCTTATCCTTGAATCAAGAATCTATAAGGTGTTACAGGGAAATGGTGAAAACGTATTTATGAAGCTACACCAAGGAGCTTCAAGCAAAGTAATAAGTTTTTCCAAACTACAGCACTGCTGAGGGAGTTGCAAATGCAATTATATCCTCCGAGTATAAGGAACCCTTTGAGGGACATCAAAGAAAAGACTGTTTAGCTTATAATGCACTTAACCTATCATTGTGGGACACATGGTGTGGGAAGAAGAAGGAAGGAAAAATAGAAAGAAAAGGGGAGAGAGGGAGGGAAGAAAAGCAAGGGAAAAGTTTCTTCTAATTTTCCATCTCAAGTTTAAGCCTATACACTTTTTTGCTGCTTTTTGAAAAAGGGTTCCCACATTTTCATGATGATGGTGGATGGTGGGGCTGGGTGGAAAGAGGGCTCAGAAAAAGTTACCGTCAGCAAGAGAACCTCCTTAGAAATCATGCAAAAAGTATATATCTATCCAAGATGTTAAAAAACAATTACGTCTCTTGTCTTCCTTTTAAACGTCTCTGCCCATGGATAAATCCAAGAAGACACACAATCAGGTAAGTAAGTGCCATCTGGCAGCATTCTATAATCTGGCTTCGAACATCGCCATATAGCTTTGTCTCAAGGCAAACATGGCTCTTTTATACTCATTTCAAAGAGGAGTTTCTGGGCACCTGGAGTAAGGATGAGGATGAAAGAGAGAGAAATGGACCAGGGTCAGAGTTCTTTAGCATTCTCTCTCTTTATCCCAATTGTTATTTCCTGAGAAAGTACAAAGGTTTTCTGTTTCTTAAATCTGAAAGAACAAGTAGGCTGTAGGATGGGAGAGACTGTGGCACAGAATAAAGGGAAAAGGACTTAGAGTTAGATGTGTCTGAATTAAAACTTGTGCAAGCTACTAATTTTTCTAGCCCCAGGTCTCCTTACTGTATAATGGGGATAATAATACCTACCCTCATTATGTTGTCATGGGGGTTAAACAATAATATATAAAGTCATAATCCAGCCCAGTGCCAGACACATTGTTGGCACCCAATAAGCAGTGCTGTTAATGTGATTTAAGGATATGGACTGGGGACTCCTTTATGCACTAGGGTCTTTGAGAAGGAGGGATGAGATTCAGCACCCTGTGGCCTCTACTCTCCATCTGAAATACATTATCATCATTATCATCACTTCCAAGTCTTAAATTATGTAAAACACATCCCTGTGGTGCAAATACTAAGCAAATAGTAATGATGTCACTTTGGCAAAGAATGTAAATATCAATGCAAATGGACAGTACTTGGGACGGCAGCCACTTTTATCTCATCACTGCAGCAATCCCCTCCAGAAGATTTAGACATCAAAACCACAATGGTAGCAGGCACACAGAGACCCTTCTCTCTGCCATTCCAGCAAGGGTAGCTCTCCTCCCTTTTGGATCTTCTCCCTTGTTATGCATCTCAAAGAGAAGTTATATTTCACAATAACCCTGTCCTCTCATAGACAAGCTAGAATTGTGCACATAGGCAAGTCAGAGCGTGAACGTAGCACATATGCAAGGTGCCACATCTAAGTGGCAGGCAGCTTACAGCCCTGCATGCTGATTCTTGGCAACACCTTTGGGGAATGGTTGACAGCTGCAGTCTTGACAAGAAGAAAAGGAAGCTTTCTTGAACACACACACACACACACACACACACACACACACACACACACACACATTGACCTGGGGCAAAAATTCTTAGACTTTTTACTTACAGATCGCTGCACAAAGCAAGACAGACTGAAAATCATCATTAGGGCACTACATCACAGTGGGGATCAGTAAATAATTTAAATACCTGACTCTTTACTTTCCAGTTTAAACACAATTATAATTTGTCCACCACTGTTTGTATGATTTTTAGAATCTACCACCATTATTCCCAGATCCCCAACAGTAAGCAACAAAGTCACTCCTAGAGCAAAAGCAAACTGTAATATAGAATTGGGAAGTGCCAGCATGTGAGGCAAGTGTGAACCCTCTGTCACGTTGTCAAGGCCAGCATGGCATCGTGTTTGTTTTTAGCTTCCTGGCCTCTGAGCCCTAGATTAACACTTCTCATTATCTTTGGCATCAGAACTCCAGGGCCAGGAAATCATAACTCTCCAAGAGGTTAAACAAATGCCATATGCTAAAGGAGAGAATACAGCAATAAAATAGCTTATTCTAATATTTCCTTTCTAAAGCTGCAGGGAAAAAAAAGAAATAAAAAGAAAAGTAGAAAAAGAAGTAAGTAAAGCAGGGCCAGGGAATGGGATGGAGATGATAGAAATAAAAAGTCAGATGTGAACATCTACAGACAAATACAGGCCTTATGTTTCCATGAATAATTCAGGACTCAGCATTGAATCATTTAGACAAGGAAGGCATCTGGGGGTTTGAAAGGACAAGGACCCCTGACAACTCCTCAGAAATTCTTCAGAGCTATTTTCTTTTTTCATTATATACATACATACACACACAAGTGCACATATACACACAAATACACATATACATTCAATACATACATTCATATGACATACATATACATACTGACATAACAAAGCTTGTGTTCTAAGCATTGAGTAAGGCTATTAGATTAAATGTTAGGAAATTAACTTAGAAATCCATAGGTGTTCTCTTTTTCAGAGAAAATTACTTGACAGCTTTCTGACTTTTTTCCCTTTATCCTATCCTGACCCAATGGCTCACCATTTCAAATATGCCTGACTAAATCTACCTTTTCATACATTCTGGATTGTTTTCTCCACCCAATATTCTGACATACCCTCATTGCTAGTATTCAGATCTAGTGTATATTCTAGAATTTTCCTTGCTTCTGCTGAGAAGCCAAATAACATCAAAAAAAATTCACAAAGCTCTTTAACTGATCCACACATTTATGGTATATTATATATTAAGGTATATTAGCTAGAACCCCTATGCCAATATTATCTATCTAACTGGACATATTATTTTCTCTTCCTGCAAACCTGTTTCTTCTCTTTTTGCAAACCTCCTCCTGTTCTTTCAAACCTATTGATTGATATTTGGAGTTCTTTAGGGAGAAATTATTGCTTCTCTGAAACTGAGTGTAAACTCTGTGTGTGCATATATGTTTGTATTTATTCCAATACTTTTTATCTAATTTGTCAGTTACCAAATCTAAAATTTTGGCAGTATAATTTCCTTTTCTAGCTTGCTCTTCTTATAAGCCTGATTCTGGCTGCCTTAATTCCTTAACAGTGACACAATCTCTGGTCAAGTTCTTTCTGGGGTGAGAGGGAAGTAAAGGGTAAATAAGGCAAGAGCCTACACACTCAAACTTAGATTTGTCTTTTGGTTTGTTTTGAAAAATCCTTAGTTCCACAGGCATCAAACATCTCCACATTCTTGGTACTCAGCAAATATTTCCTGCATAGCCAGCAATATAATGTAGATGTTTCACTATTAATTTATTCTCATACTAGTGAAATAAAGACCTCTATATGCAAACACTTCTGAAGAGAGTGGAGCATCCAACTATTAGAAGTACTATATATAAAATACTAATAACAATGTAACCTTCTAAGAATAGTGCCACCTAGGTGTAGGCTAATATCCCATGCCCCATTACCTCTGCCTTAGTTCAAATTGTCAGAAAGAACTTCTTTACACTGAATAATAGTTAGCCTTTCTACTTCTATGCATGGATTCCATTACTACCCATTAAAGCCCTATGGACCACAGTTAATTTCTCCTTCAAAATGACCATTTAGCATATGCACAGTAACAGGTGTTTTATCTGTCATCCATCCCCTGTCATCCTTCCAGTCACTACACACCTGAGCCATGTGTGGTCCTTTAACTATCATCTACCCATACAGTTCAAGACCCAGCTCATGAGGTTTTCTTCTTCAGAATAATTTCTAGTATGAGTGCAGCGAGGTGTGTAAATATAATACACTTTATGTGGTCTGACCAGCACTATGTACAATATAATTACTTACTGTGCAGGTTTATTTTAGCAGCTGATGGTCCACATTGAGTGTGTGGTCAGCAAAAAATCCCCATGCCTGCTTGGCATGAATTTCTGTCAAAACCAGTCTCCCTTGAACTAACTGTGTGTATTCATTTATTTATTTTAATGTAAGAAGATGAATACTAGAATCAGAAAGAATTAAATTCTACTCCAGACACAAAATCTTCAAGCCATATGACTTTGAGATATTAATTCAACATAGTTCATTTACAGTTTTCTCAACCGGAAGAAATAATAATAATTCCATATCATAGGTTCTGTCAAGGAAGTAAGAAATATACAATACCTGGCAGAGAGAGATGTTTGAAATTTTGGTTCCCTGATCATTTACCTGTTGATTGGTAGAGATTATCAAATAACTTTTTGATCTGGTATTTGTGCCATCTGTAAATTTGGTTACACATGTGTTCAGTGCCTTCTGTGAGCTGTGTACATCAATAAAAGATGGGTCAGCACCAAGGACAGCATTCAAGGGCTTCTCATCAAAATACTGCCCAAGCTTGTGAAGGGATTTAAAAAGTTCCATGAGCAAAACATTGATTTGTTTACTTCTTTCTGAGTTTATCATCATTGAACTGTACGGATAAACAGCTACCTAGAAGATGAAAAAGGTAATGGTACATAATATTGCTTAAAATCATGTCTCATACATGAATATTACTTGATTAACTAAAGAAGAATCATTCAATCATTATTCCCACAAATTGCCTTCCATATTTTTACCACATATATATTTACCACACACATGTTTATATTATAATACATATTAAACTTATTCTGGTATAATTTAATGTATATTATAAAGCCTTTGAAACATTCCCAGCTAGCTCCCAATACCCAACAAAGTAATTCAACTGAACTCAAGTACATCAATGGAAAGAAAACTTTTGTCCCAGGGTTCTTAATATCATAATGAAGAATAGAGTGTCCTTACTTTAATAAATCTGCTCACTGAATTCTAAGTTGTTCAGAGGAAAAAAAAGTTTCATTAAGCTATAACTGCATCACACCATCTGAGTAACAACATCTGGCAAGGAAAGTGATTTTTAGTTAGGACTAGTTTTAAAATCTAACAATTCATTTTTTCATCTTCCTGAAAAAATATATATAAAATGGTACTGAATGGGCCATAGCCATATATCAACAATGCTAAGCACAGAAATGTGGGGGACTAAAAAGCACAAAGAAAGGGAAACTTTTTTTTTTGATATGAGAAATAAACACACATGAGCATATGAAAAATTTCACTGGCATAAGGAACATCATCAACCTGGATGAAATTACAAAATTACTCACATATTTTTTAAAACAAAAGTATACAGCATGTATTCATTCAATAAACATTTATTGAGTGCCAACTAAGCAACAAGCACTGTGATATAGGTATTAGAGTTTAAAAGTCAATTAAGGAATCATTCCTGACATTAAGCAGCCAGAATAGTGAATGCTGTTAAAAGAAAGAAAAAAAAAATCCCTGCTGGTGGTTTACATATAACATATTACATTGATATCCTAGATACAGACTTAAAACTGTACAAAATAGGCACTCTTCATGTCTTTATTATTCTTTTGGCTATACAGGAAGAATTGGAAAGTTTGTGTTGGTTGCTTCATCTTATGGATATCATTTTACCTCTCCTGAACTTGTCTTATTGATTAGCAATGCAGAGACTGCACCAAGGCCCTTGCCAACACTAACATTTTAAGATCAAACTGCACAATAAAGTGGATATTCAATGTAGAATGTCCAATGTTTATTTAGTCTACTGACAGCATTCCTTATAAGCAAAAATGTGTTGTATATTTAATCATGGGTATTTGCATGTTTAATAGCTAATGACTTATGCTTTCATAAATAGTATTTCATGGACATATTGAACACTGGAAATTGGAAAGCTGTGGTAATTATTTAGACACCTTAAACAAAACCATAATTTTGTATGTATTTACCAAAGACCTGAATTTTCAAATTTTAATCTCAATTGTTTGTTAATGTCATCTTTAATTTTTTCAGTATGGCTATGGCTTTACATTTTCACCTAACACCAGAAAGCATATATTATCCTGAAATTAAAAAAAAAAAAGACCAGGCATGCCTTTAAGCTAAGATTTTTAAAAGTATACTCTATGTAATCTAAAGGAAGAATACTTCACACTTGAATGTTTCAGGCATATTCTAACCAAACAGAATTTTGCCAGATCAGTAAGAAAATCAGTTTTGTAAATAAAGACATTCATTAACAGACTTGGTCAGAAGAGAATGTCATTCATGCAAAGGTAATGGTAATGCTAATGCTCAATTGCAATGAGTTCCACCCAACTTCATAATTGATTTGAGCCACAACTATAACCCTAAACCTACCTAAAAGCAACACGCATAGAATTATAACATTGATGACTGCTCAAAAGAGATTATAACATTGATGACTGCTCAATGTCTGTTATAGGAATGGCTATATATCACAAATGGAATGCACTAGAAGATCACATCTCACACCTTTGCACTGTGTCTTGCTCACTGGAACACAATTTTTCCTACTGTCCCACTACTCCGTATATCTCGAATACCATAAAGCATCAGATCTGTTTCCACTCAGCAGTTTTTACTGCTGTTAAAATGCTAATTGTTAATTTATTTCTCTTTCCAAAGCTCTCCCAGAGCCCAAGCTTTTCTTCATTGAATCAGTTTGTCCTGGGGATACAGCTAAACCTGCCTTTGATCAGTGTTTAATCCTTCTCGATGCTCAGGGGTGTGTAGTTTAGTATCTATGAGAAAGTAATTAGAAAGGATGGAGAAAGGGAGTATTATAGCTCCCACTAGCATGAGAAGTGACGAATCAGAATTCTCTGCCCCCTCTTCTGTCCTCACAGACATAAAGGATCATGCTAAGGAATGTAAAACTTCAAAGCATAGTGATACTTTTAATTAGACAAAAGGATGAGAATTGCAGGTCCAACAGAGTTTATCTATTATAATAGATGATCTTTCAGAAACAGAACTGCAACATGGATGGGAAACAAGAAAATGTACTCTTCAGTCTCTAAGCAGTTGTGGGCAATCTTGTTTTACCATACATTCTTAAGTAACTGTAAGAAAATATTACCTGGAAGCCAAATAACTATGTAACTTGGCCAAAAAAAGTGAGAAGGCGGCACCTGGGTGGCTCAGTTAGTTAAGCCTCTGACTCTTGATTTCAGCTCAGGTCATGATCTCACGGTCGTGAGATTGAGCCCCATGTCAGGCTCTGTGCTGACAGTGGGGAGCCTGCTTGGGATTCTCTCTCTCTCCCTCTCTCTCTGCCCCTCCCCACTTACTCTCTCTCCCTCCATCTCTCTCTCTCTCTCTCTCTCTCTCTCAAAATAAATAAATAAACCATAAAAAATAAAAAATAAATAAAGTGAGAGAGAGGAAGAAAAGAAAACACCAATATTCAATGGTAAGGATACAAACCACAAGGAAGTGAATAATGCTTGGACGATGATGCTAACATAAGTGGGAGTAATGAAGCAAGAAATTAGGAAAGAAAAATTTAATATGAATATTAGAAATAGTTCCCTGGTGGACAATTACAGGGATATGCAAAAATAGCAAAAGAAATCCAATAATGCAAAGTGATTATTCAAAATTGACCCCAAAGAATGTGCCATAGAAATAAATGAAGCAGAAGCACCCAAGCTCATCTTTAGTTCCAATTTCCTAGACTTATCTAATAAGATGTTCCTAATAAATATACAGTATTACTTAACAACACTGAAACATGACAGCAGCTCAAGAATGGCTCAAGGTGACAATCATTACTGCTTAGTTCTAGAAACTTGGTGACAATGTTAAATGAGAAAGAAATATTTCAGTGACATTCCAATGAAAACACATTACAACTTCCCTCTCCTGATCGACAAAGTCATTATCTTGGCATTGGATATAAGAAAAAGCAAGTCATGGACCCACTCTGTGTTATTACTTGTAGGACAAGCATCCCAATTGCCCCTTCCTTTTCTGTTTCTTCGCATCTGTTCATCTCCAGAGACCGTCTTCACCTTCCCTTGCTTTGAGGACTCCTGCACTTATAATCTGGTATTTCATTTCTGACTTGAAAAAAGACATTTTTCAAACTGCTAGTGAATTTAGTACCCTTTTTTTTGTTTGTTTTGCATTGATAATCTCATTGATTGTCCAATTTAATTCTGGGTCCGTTAAAATTCTCCACAGAGATTTTCCCTGAAATTATGAAGTCATTATATCTCATAATATGACATTGGCTTGAAAAACTTTGATCATATTCCTCCAACCACAATTAGAGTTTCTGAGCGTGCATCCCCCATGTATGTCATTTATTTATAACACATAGACATGCACTATTAAACTAATCCATTAAGTATATTATACTACACAGCATTACAGAAATGTAAAATAATGGGGCAAAAGTAAACATAAACAGAAGTTTTGAAACTTTCATTATACAACCCCTTCCCAATATATGTACCCCACGTGGAGCAATTACCCTATACACTGAATTTTGAGGATCCTAATGAAAACACACAATTCTGTTGCCACTGCATTTCCTTCCTATTACAAGTTGAATTGTGTCTCCCCAAAAAGATATGTTAAAGTCCTAAGTTCTAGTATCTCAGAATGTGACCTTGTTTGGAAATGAGGTCATTGCTGATGTGATTAGTTAAGATGAGGTCATACAGGAGTAGGGTTGGCCCTTAATCCAGCATGATTGATGTCTTTATAAGAACAGAAGAGACAAAATCCTAATGCCCAGTGTGATGGTATTAGGAGGTAGGGCCTTTAAAAGTTGCTATAGTCATGAGAGTGAAGCTGTCATGAATTGGATTTGCACTCCTATTAAAACAGCTCCCTTGCCTCTTCCATCATGTGAGGACACAGCAAAAGGTGCCATCTATGAACCAGAAAATAGACCCTTAACAAACACAGAATCTTCTGGCACCATGATCTTGGATTTTCCAGCCTCGAGAACCATGAGAAATAAATTTCTGTTGTTTATAAGCTACCAGTCCATGGTATTTTCTTACAGAAGCCTGAACAGACTAAGACACACTTGCTGCAAAAGTCACTCCTCCCAGCACCAAGGTAAGGTTAGAGATTTATACCTAACAAAGCAATGGATTCAGCCTAATTAATTTTGATGTCTAGTGATTTCACAGTGCTATTTGCATGTGATATCATCTGGAAATGTATTTCTTATTTAACTATCTCCCCAAGGGCTATATCTTGTTCTGCTTTCTTTCTAGTAACAAATAACAGCTCATATTAGAAAATAAAGCTTTGTGTAGCATTGAAATGTACTAAATAGTTTTCTAAGGCATAACTGCCTTCTGTTGTAGCTTTTTCTGGATGGCCTAACACAATGGATAGAACTAACAAGAATTCATTCAGGTTTGATTTCATATATTCTTTTTTATATTAAAGGATAATGAGATGAGGAATATGATTAACCTGGTAATGGAAACTAGATAACTTTTAGTTGGTTTGGAAAAAAATCTGGTGTTATTCTGGTAACACTACTCTCTCCACTTTGTACTTTGGTACTTCAATTTTGTTCAATGATCAGAATATTTTTGTTTATAGCCAATTTTATTTGATTTATTTCCCACTTCACTTCTGGTGACTTTTGAATGGGGTAGTGGTTTCCCCTTTCTTTGCCACCAAGCCACATTCAGAAAAGGCTCTTTTAATCTTTTAAAGTTTCTCCACAGAGACCCCTTTTCTATTTTCTAATAGAATGGAGTGTTTGTTCCTGCATTTAGAATAATATATAGTTTACTCCACACACTTCAGTCCTTGAAATGAATTATTCCCAAATACCTATCAAAGTTTACTTGAGGAAAAGACTAATAACCATGTTGCAATGAGGTGTTATAACTTTCTCTACTCTTACTAAGCATATTTTAATCCTTAATGGACTGAATGGTGCCATTGCAATAATCCTGACTATTTCCCATCATGTTAAAATAACTGGAAACAATAGCACATTACAGGATAAGAGGAGTACAATGAGGAAAATTAGGTAAATTGAGATCACCTGGGAATTCCAACATAACTCAGGGGCTGTCAAGTTGTAAAGGAAAACTGAACTATGGTGCAGCCACAGAGGATCTGGACAGACACAGACATGTAATAAGCAGGTATCCTGGCAAAAGATTACAACACTTGCCTTGTGCTGATGAGCACCAAACACTGGCAACTGCACACATTGAGTGCATAATCTTAATAATTTGTTCTCTACCACCTGCTTAATGATAATAGCTTCTTTAATATAAGACAGATGCTTCTGATTTTGTTTTCCAGCTAGCTTCCACCTGGTCCTCAGGTCATCCCACAAGGCATCAAATCTTTCTGGAACATCTATAGGGCAGCAAAGATGATGATAGGGTGCATAGACCCAGATCTCAAAATTAAAAAAAAAAAAAAATCCTGTTCTTAGCACTCAGTATGTGCTCAAAATTAGTTTACACAAACGTATATAACAACAGCTATTGCTCCTTTAGGAGAACACCACACTTAAGTTTTAAAAGTTTCTAGAGAATTCATTAGAGACCTCAAGGACCAATCTATCCTGCTAAGACTTTAAGGCATAGGATCCCAAGTACTTTAGGTATAATGGGCAGCCAGAAAGACAAGCAAGTTACTGTTAGGGTTGGCTACTGAATAGCCTTGGGGATATGAAGTAAAGAGAGGTTAAGGACAGAGAAATGAAACTTGAGTTATAGGCAAGAAAATGTAAAAGAAAATCCCAAGGCAGGCAAAGGCTGAAGATGGTATTACAGGCTTAATCATGAAACCTCAAAATCCATACGTTGAAGTCCTAACACCCTAATTCCTCAGAATATGACTATATGTAGAGACAGGGTTTTAAAAGAGGTAATTCAATTAAAATGAGATCATTAGGGTGGGACTTAATCCAATATGACTGGTGTCCCTGTAAGAAGAGGAAATCAGGGCAGGGGCACACACAGAGAGAAGATGCGGTAAAGAATCAAGGAAACAACAGCCATCTACAAAACAAGGAAAGAGGCGTCCAATGAAAGCAACCCTCGTGACACCTTGATCTCAGACTTTTTAGCCTCCATAATGTGAGAAAGTAAATTTCTATTGGTTAAGCTACTCAGTTTGTTGTACTTTGGTATAGCAGCCTGAGAAAAGTAATACAGATGGCCTGACTTGAGAAAGATTGCTAGAAAAAACAACAATAAAAAAGAGCTCATATGAAACCTCAGTTGAAGATTCAACTGATCTATGAGTACAATAAAATTAGGACCAGACATTACTAGAAGTTGTTGAGGGTCTAATAAAGTCTCCTTATCAATAACCAGAAGTAACCTTCTAGAAATGTGACTGAGCCTTGAAGGCGGATCTTCCAGCCCCATCAATCCTCAGATGACTACAGTCCTGGCGAATACCTTGACTACAACCTCATGAGAGGCCCTGACCTGAGCTCAGGCACTCCTACATTCCTGACCCACAGAAACAAGATGATGTAATAAATGTTTATTGTTTTAAGCTGTTACGTTTTGGTGTCAGCTACTAGGAAACAATAGATAACTAATATACCTGATCAAATTAAGGAGGCACTGAGGGAATTTAAACACCACTAATCAAAGTGTAATCCTGAAATGTCATGTTAGCTAAAAGCAAGGTGGTAGGGTATGGTGGTTAAAATACATCTCTGAAGTCAGACTTATTAGATGGCATTTCCAGCTCTGTCCCTTTATTAATGTAAGATCTGGAACAACTTATTCAATCTTTTTGAGACTCAGTTTCCTTATGAGAAAATGTATATGGAGAAATAAATTAAAGCATTCCTAGGGCCTGATGCATTGTGATAAATGGTGACTATTATAATTAAGGAGGTAAAAGAACTCTAAAAGCTGAATGAAGGTTGTTCATGAGAATCAACTACTTTCTGGAAATAAAAGTAGTAGTCCCCAACTACCCCTTCCCAAGTGACCCTTCTTAAGGAGACAGCTCTTAATAAGGGTCAGTGAAAACGGCTCACCCTATCTAGAGACAAAAAAGACTGTCAAGTTTAATGAAGCCGATAATGGGGAAAAACAGAATCTGTTCATCAACCACAATCACCAGTGTGGTGAGGTCTGGCTCTTCCCAAAGCCTTAGTCCCAAAGTGTTAATGGAAGGTGCAGAGAAGAGTCAAACAAGATGCTATCTTGCAGACCTGATGAGATTGCAATTTGCAGACAACTGAGGCTTATCTCTGATGATGAACTAGGTGTCAGGGCTGAGAGAAAGGCGAGAAACCAGCCGCCTGGAGACCTTGGAAAGCTGGCAGCAGGGGATGTGAACAACACCTTCCAATTTCTGTGCAGACTAAATGAGCTTTCCGGATAAGATCATGGTGTTAATGAATAGCCATTAAAAACAGCCAAGCAGACAAACAACCTTGTATTAAATAACTATGTATTTACATCTACTTATCTACCTATCTATCTATACCTGAATCTCTGCCAAAGCCATCTAGAATTACCTTTTAAGTCAGAGTCTCTTTATAACTGAATATGTTAATGGGAGAAGGAACTATGTTAAAATGGCATTTGCCTTTAAATATGAAAACACAAAGTCCTGTTGGCTACTGTGAAGCAAGTGCCCAATGTCAAGAGCAAAGGGCATGGAAGAGGAGTCATAATGGAGAATAGAAAGGAATAGTTGTCAAAATGAGGAGGTGTTAACCAGAATGCCTGCACTGTCCCTAGAGGGAGTATACAGTCTGGTGTGGCTATGATGTCTTGTTTTGGATCCCCCAAATACAACAGCACTGATGTACACTAATCATTCTGGACAGAATTTCAGCTGACAAAACACTCCAGTCCTAGAGAAGCTCTGCACCGGTACAAAAATCTCCAGAGAAACAGCGAACAACTTAGGGTCAACACATGCAGATCATTTCAATGACGGACTCACATTTCACATCTTTGCCCAGCCTCCTGGTGCCTATTTCATGGTAGAACACAATGATCATTTCAGGAAGGAAGGAAGGAAGGAAGGAAGGAAGGAAGGAAGGAAGGAAGGAAGGAAGGAAGGGAGGGAAGGAAGGAAGGAAGGAAAGAATGGAGGGAGGAAGGAAAGAAGGGAAGAAGGGAGGGAGGGAGGAGGGAGGGAGGGAGGGAGGAAAGAAGGGAGGGAAGGAGGAAGAAAGGAGACTGTTTTTGAACTTTGCATAGATTTAGAGCAATATTCCAGTCCCACTGACAATAACATTCCACTCTGATCCCATCTTATTCATTAAGATGGTATCTCATCAGCACTGAGAGCCACCTACAGGTCCATGTACGTGAGCTTGCCTCATTAGAGACAGATGAGGAAACTAAGGACAGGGGAGGCAAAGATACTGGGTTTCTTAGGGCTACGTGGCTAACTTCTTTATCTTTTATAGTCAGTGGAATCCTTAAGATAATCACATAAACATGAGGATGGTGCTGGGTGAAGAGGAATAACTTAGAAATGACTGTGGGAGGATTTTTAAGCCCAAAGAAAAGTCTAATCACTGGAGTCCTAGCGCTCCTTCTGTTCCCAAGTGTACTGCTTTGACAAAGCCATTTACTTTCTATAAGGCTCCGTCCCTTATCTCCAAAATGTGTCTCTGGCCTAGATAACCTCTAAGATTCCTTCCATCTGTAAAATATCAGGAGACAAATTCTGCTTACCTCATTTAACTCTGTGTTTGTCAACAAGGTTTAAAAGACGAATTGGCTATGGAACCCCTGGGTTCTGGGAAAATTAAAAAAAAAAAAAAAAAAAGAAACACCTAAGAAGTAAGTAACTAGGATTCTGAAAATGTGTGAAGTCCATAGTGAAAAAGTCAGGTTTGCATGGGTATGCCTTAGCTTTTAGATCCTCACCAGAAACAGTTAAAAAGAAAATTATCCCCATTTTACAGGTGAGAAAAGGACTGGAATAAGGAACTTGCCCAAGGTTCCACAGCTAGCAAGTGGCTGAGCCAGAGGTCTGCCTCCCGAGCCCAACAAGCACTGCTGTGCTCCTGGCAGGCTGCAGGGGAGGTGAGCAGGGCCTGCAATGTGTTCCTACAGGTGTTTGTGGAAATGAGGATGCTTTAGGGCAGGGGGCTCATGCCCCTGTTTGCCTTTAGCACCAAGCAAAGGCCTCCAAGTGTTAAACAAATGTTTGTTGAATGGATGGTGTCAACAGGTCAGTTTTCATAACTACTCACTTACTGAGACCCAAAAAGGTGATGCACAGAGATGAAGAGCTCCCCTCAGACCACAATGTCCTAGATCAAGTCTCTCTTTTTTGGACAGTTTAAATGTAAAGCTCCTATGAATGATGGGATTAGCTGGCAAACATGTGTTTGGGGAACTCTGACATCCATCAGGCTGCTGAATGAACTATCCCCTAACGGGGCCAGGAGGCATGCACCTCTTTTCTCTGGGCATTTGCATCCTACATCCCCAATTTCTTTTTTTTTTTCTTTATAAAATGTTTATTCATTTTTGAGAGACAGAGCAGGAGTGGGGGAGGAGCAGAGAGAGAGGCACACACACAGAACCCGAAGTAGGCTCCAGGCTCTGGGCTCTCAGCACAGAGCCCAATGCAGGGCTCGAACTCAGGGACTGCAAGATCATGACCTGAAGTTGGACATCTAACCGACTGAGTCACCCAGAGGCCCCCACTTCCCCAATTTCTAGCACCAAATGCAGTGTATCTCATTCTCTGCTCATTGTCCCACACTCCTCATCTGCTGAGTCTCCCTTGTTTATGTAGTTCTTGAGCGGGGGTTAACAAGGGTTACGTGACAAGATAATAGTGAAAGGACTTTGTATATCCTAAAGCATGAAGCGAAAGTAAGAGAGGTTGTACTGTCGCTCCTGATGCCTCTACTGCTGTTATCAGTACCACCACCCCCTCTATTATGACGGCTATATTATTACTACGGGAGCATAAATCCCAAAGGATTGAGAGTGACATTACCCCAGGTCAGCCACACCTTTAATGGCATAAGGCAGGGGGCTAGCAAGCCAAACCCAGTCTTCCTTGTCTTTTGTAAATAAATTTGCATTGAATGCAGTCATGCCCATGCATTTCCATATAGTCTCTGGTCATTTTGCAGCTATAATGACAAAATTGAGTAGCTGTAACAGAAAAACCAAAAAATATTTACTAACTGAACTTTTACAGAAAAGGTCTGCCAACCTCTGGCCTAAGTTGATCACAAGTGAGTGGCTTTTACCTTATTTCTTGATATGACACCTGAAAAAGTAAATCCCACAAGAGATGTTCAATGCTGCAGAGGAGAAAGGGCAAGGAGCAGAGAAAAGGCCTTCTGTTCTGCTATTAACTACAACACCATGGTTGACCTGTCCAGACCTCATTTTCTGTGCAATGGAGCAACAGTGGCCGGAGAAGCCGTTAGACTACAGAATCACTAGGCAACCTAACAAGTCCCTTCTGATTCTAAAAGTTTTCACTGCCCATGATCTTTATTTTCTTTCCAATAACACTATTAGAATAGATAGCTGTTTCTTTTTTTAATGTTTATTTGTTTTTGAGAGAGACAGAGTGCCAGTGGGGAAGGAGCAGAGAGACAAAGGGACAGAGGATCCGAAGTGGGTTCTGCACTGACAGCACAGAGCCCAGATGTGGGGCTTGAACTCAAAAACCGTGAGATCATGACATGAGCCAATGTCAGATGCTCAACTGACCGAGCCACCCAGACACCCCCAGATAGCTGGCTTTTTGACCTGGTGTTAGCTGAGAAGACTTTCCAAAGATCTATACAAGAATTGAATTAAAAATCCCTTATAAATGGGGTGCCTGGGTGGCTCAGTTAAGTGTGTGACTTCAGCTCAGGTCATGATCTCTCAGTTCATTAGTTCAAGCCCTGTGTCAGCTCTGTGCTGACGGCTCAGAGCCCAGAGCCTGCTTCACATTCTGGGCCTCCATCTCTCTCTGCCCCTCCCCTGCTCATGTTCTGTCTCTCCCTATCTGTCAAAAATAAATACATGTTAAAAAAATTAAAAAAAAACCCTTATAAATGTTAATACCACTCAAATAGGGCATCCCCTCCCACCCCTTAAAGAGGCAGGGTAATACAATGGAAGGGTATGTATGGGCTTTGGGAAGCTCAGATCCCTACACTGTTACTTTCCAAGCTGTGTGTTCCTGGGTAAGGAACTTAACCATTCTGTGCCTTAGTTTCCTAGGGATATTGTTATCTTAAAAGAATTCTTTCATGGATCACAGCCACTATAATAATGCAGAGCACGTGGCACATGACAAGGGCTCAATAAATGGTAACTGCTACTATTATTATTACAACCCACAGGATGTGAGGTGTTGGACTGAAATACAAAGGAACCTCAGGAATGGAGAGAAATACTCATGGCAGGCTGCCATTTGAAATGCTTGATTGTCAGAAGAAAAGAATATTTTACTTGCCGCCCTTCAGCAAACATTTCCGGAGGAAAAGAGCTCAGAGCCAGAATCTAGAGGAAAAAATATTATTAGCCCACTCATTTCAAGATTCCCCTAATCAGGACGGGATCCTCTTCACAGTAAATTTCAGTTCCCCTGCTCCAACCCCCAGTCCACCCCTTACAAAGATAGCCAAGTCCAAGACTTCAAGTGAGGAATCACAGTTTCTCATCACACCTACACGTGTGAACACACACACACACACACACATACACACACACACACACCACAAATACACACACTTGTGCATGTGCTTGCATGTGGATATTAATTCCATATTGTCTTTTGGAAGCCTGGGAGATTTGCTTGAACCCTGCCTTAGAGAATCAGGTGCTGTCACCTTCAAGGGATGATGTGTAAGGGTTTGATTTGCAGCTAATAGAAAAATCTATTTCTTTCAGTTTCACTTCTGTCACACAATGACCGTTGTGTTCCCTACAGGAGATTCCTTCTCCTGTGCAATAACCACCAAGATGACAGATTTCAGGCGGCAACATGAGCTGCCTGGGTTGACTGGTGCCTATTAGTTTTATGACCACTGGTTCAGAATGGCCTTGCAGTGTCCACAGCCCAGCTTAATGAAGATGGGTAAGACAGCTGCCGATGAAATCAAATTTCTCCTTTTCCTTCCTTTCCATCTTAAAGTCCATCAAACTTTCATCCTCAAAACAGAACAGCTGCTGGGGCAAACAGTCAGCCAGTCAATCACCACGGACGGTCCAGATGATTGTCTTGGGGAAGTGAGCTGGGAATCTGCTTTCCTGCAAAGATGACACCAAATGGCAGAGAGGGAAGGAGGGAGTAGCTCTGCCCTCTTTCTCTGAATAATAAAATGAAACAAAACTATATGGCATATTTAATGTGATATAATAGAAATTAAAATCCTCTGAAATTTTAGAAAAATCATATATATGGAAACTACTCTTGTAATTATGTCCCTACAAATAATAATAGCAATTCCTTTGTTAGAGCAAAAGTAAGAGGAAATTTCCTAGATAGAATAGCCCAAGTGTGTGGACTCATTCTCATCTACAAACTAATGCTGTTCTTTATAATCTCTGCTCTGGGAAAGTTGACATTTTCCAAATTTTTATATTTCTGTTAAGAGCCAACTTGCAACTCTATTATTACTGGTGGCAGATTGTTTGCAAATGTGATGAGAGTTCCTCCCATCCTGAAAACTTTTGCATCCCCATCCTTTCGCAGTAGGACTTTGCCACGCCTCCCACTAGCAGGTGGGATTGATTTCCCTACCCACTGAACCTGGCCTGGCCCTAAGAATCGCTTTAACCAAGAGAACACAATGGAAGTGCTGTTGTGTGACTTCCAAGCTCTGGAAAGTTCTTGCTGTCCTTGTTACTGCTCTCTTAGAATGCAGCCCTGAGACCACCATGTGAAGAAGCCCAAGTTAGCCAAGATGGGGGGAAGAGATAATGTGGAACAGAGATAGCCACACCACCTAAGATCTCCTAAGACTAAAGACCAGAACCAACAGCTGGAATATTAGACCATCATCTCCAGTCAATCAGCCAGATGAGTACAATCACATGAGGGACCCCACGTGACACCTTCAAAACTATGCAGCTGGATCCAGCCAAAATGGCTGACCCACAGAATCTTGAGCAGATAGTGTGGCTGTTTTAAACACAACGTTTAAGAGTAGTGTGTTATGTAGCAATAGCTAACTGAACCATACTTCAAGAAGACAGTCTTCTTTAATGGCTGGTAGAAAGCATATTGTGCAATTAGAGAAACAAGTTCAAATCCTTGCTCCCATACTTGCAAATTCTGACCTTGAGCAGATTACTTAACTTTTGAGCCTTAGTGTCTGCAAGAATAAAAGACAGTAAGTTGAATTGTTGAGGGAATCATATAAGATAACATATACAGGCACCCAAACATAGGGCTTGGCACACATGAGACACTTAGACTATTTGTCACTTCTCACCTCAATAAAGCTATTTGGGTAAACAAAAGCTGCTAGATCTTCAAGGGCAAGAACTTCATTGATTTTTGAATCACTTGTAATATATAATACAGCATCTGATATATGGTTGATATTCAATGCATTCAGTTGAATCAATGCTCAAATATCCCCTAAGATAGAGTTTGGATTCATGCCGCCATATTACTGGCAATTCTCAAAGTAGTGATATGAACAGAATTGTGGGGAAACAGACTGCAGTAACCTTGGTTAAATCCCTATATTTCCTGTGTCCTTCATTTGAGGCCATCCTTTAAAAGGAAAAAAATGCCTATGTTCTCTAAGAATCCTTGCAAGTCCTAAAATTCATTTATTATAATTACAACAGTGGTTAACATTTACTGAACACTTATTTATGTGTCAGATTGTGTGCTAGTTTCTTTGTGTATACAGAAAATTTTAATCATAATAGTCTTGTAATACAAGTTTTATTATTGCCATTTTCAGATCAGGAAGCTGAAGTCTAGGGCAGGAGTCAGCAAACTTGGCCTGTTTTTGTAAATAAGGTTTTACTATGACACAGCCATACTCATCTGTGTGTATACTGTCTGTGGCTGCTTTCATACTACAATGGAAGACCTGAGTAGTTATGGTAGATGGAGAATATATTGGCCCAAAGCTGAAAATGTTTACTATCTGGTCCCTTAGAGGAGTTTGCTGACCCCTAGTCTAGAGTCATCTGCTGAGAGAGTGACCAGTCATACTCAGATGTGTGCAGCTGGAGTGCATGAGTTCTTTCCACTAAGCTATGCTGGCTTTCTATTGTTTCCAACACTTAATCATTCACTCATCACACCTGATCTTTAAAATAGTAGCTCCAAGGCAAGGATGTGCTGAGGAAAAATGTTCAAGACCTCTGCAAAAGCAGCTGAGGAAATGTCAACCATGGTTTCTGTGAATGCATCTAGTTAAGAACACACACTCATCTGGCCTCCTGTAGCTAGAGGCCATGGAGCTACACTCGGCACTAATTGAAAAATAAGAAATGAAAAGATTTGCTTTCAACACAAACTTGAATGACTAGAATTACATCTTTATTATCTGAAGTGGGACCTTGTGACTTGTCAACCTCCACCTGTTCTGGCATCAGGAAGAAATACCACAGAAATTAGCCTCTAGCTGGTCATCTCATTATAGGCCAGTTATAGCCTTTTTAGAAAAGTTGATGGATAAAAAATCCACCTGCTAATATAAATGCATCTGAGGTTTGTTATGCATAATATAAAATTACCCAGTGCTTCAGAAATAAAGGATTCAACATTGAGAAATATGGAGATTAAGGAAAAGGAATTCGTTAAGAATGCACAGAAATGGAGACAAACATCTCTGAACTAATAAACTGTATTGATTGGGATATGTAACTCAATTTGCAAGGGAAAGAGATAATTAAATGGCCATCTTTTCAGAAACAAGCCTCTCCTACAAAGGGGCACAAGGCAGAGCATGGAACAGTACTTTGAAAGTTGTGAAGCACTATATAAATGAGAGGGGTTATATTTATGCCTATCTTTATCGTTGTTTTGGTCCTGATCATGGTAATTTTAAATGGCCCTTTCCCTTACTCCTTAAGGTGTTAGTTTGCTACATAGTCACACTTGTGCAAATTCTGATCCCCACTTGGAAATGTTCCTCCTACACATTTCCATCTCTCTGGCCTCAATGCCACCATCCAATTTGAGCCTTTATTACCTTTACCTTTCAAGATTGTGACAATATGCTAATTAGTCCTCCCAAACTTAGTCTCTTGTCATATTATTTCATCCTACATGCCCCTTCCAAAATATTTTTTTAACCAATTTCATTTATTCATCAAACATTGGATGTGAATTGCACCTGTTCGTTGTACCCCCCAGTGATTGTGCTAGGAGCAAAAGCAGATGTGGTTGCTAAGTTTGGCAGATAAAACACATGATACCCAGTTAAATGTGGACTTCAGAAAACAACCAACAAAAAACACATTTCTTAGTATAAGTATGTCTCAAATATTGCATGGGACATACTTATACTTAAAGACAAAATGTTGGTTATCTGAATATCAAACTTGGGTGTCTTATGCTTTTACTTATTAAATCTTGCAACCTTATCTGACTCCAAAATAACTTTACAATCTACTCAGGGAAACAGATATTGATCAAATAATCTCACAACTAAATATAAAGTAGCAACTGTGTACAAAGGGGAGAGTTCCCGGAGGTTATGAGAACCTGTATTGGGGGAATTTGAATTTCTAAAAGAAGTGGAGGAGGGCTTCCTAGAGGAGTTGTTATACTAAAGCAGAAACCTCAGGTCAAAGTGTCAACAGAGAAAGAGCTTAAGTGGAATGAGCAAAGGCAAATTGCTAGAAGAAGAGTAGCAATAACCAACAGGAGGCCAGTGAGTGGGAACAGAAATGGAGGAAAGCTTTGGTGGGTGATGAGGCTAAAAACGCCAGCAATGGCGGGACCAGGCAGGGACTCCCAAATCACATCAAATAATTTTGTCTTTGTTTGAACGACTGTGGAAGCCTGTGAAGAAAGAGGTTTTTGTTTGTGTGCTTCTTCTTTTTCTTAAGTAAGGGAGTTACAAAACCAGAATTAAACATCAACTTCTCAGTCTTGACCCTTTTCCTCTCTTGTACATGATTTAAAAACACAAGGTCATTGAAAGGAATGAATCAGATAATGCTCATAGTATGAGTTTGCACACTATAAGATGCCAAAGGTGTTGACAGTTATCATGAATATTTCTCAATATCCTCCATCAAATAGCCAGTCTCCTCTGCCAATTCTTCTCTCAATGGTCCTCTACATGCCCATCACTCAGCAAAGTGGGCCACTGATCCCTGAATAACTTGTTTTTTTCCAAAATATACTCTCTACCCTCTTTCCTGCATGCCTATAGAAATCATTTTTCAAAACACAATAGAAAGTTTCCGTGTCCCACAGAGCACTTTTTAATGCCTAATGGGTTATAACATTTCCCCCTCTATATTCCCACAATAGTTTCTACCCATCTCATGATATTTGCCATACTATTCTGTATGTTAAAAAACTTTGTTTACCTCAATCTACTCCCTAGATTCTTCTGTTGATGAATACAATCAAGCACCTTTTATAAAACAAGAATGATGTTGCTCATGCTAAAGAATTCATTCATTACCCTTGAAGAAATCAGAGTCAAGTGAGAAAAAGAATCACTATTAACAAATAATAGCAATTCAGTACTGTATGTTTAATAAAATGAGTGAGATCTTTTACCAAATCATGAGCCTCTTGTAGGGCTAAATTGTACTTACCTTAACTATCTGGCACGTAGGACAGTGCCTAGAATGTACCAGAAGCCTTAATATGTGTTTAATAATTTTAACTATTCAACAAGAAAGCACTAAGGAGAACAACACAGGAATCTGAGAAATTCACTGTGTCAGTAGGAGGTAGGGAAATCTTTGAAGATCAGACACTATGGAGTGAGCTATAAGGTGAAAATGAGTAGGAGATTCACAATCAGTGGAGCAATATATTCTAAAGTCATGGAGTTTCATAAGACCCTCATGAGAAGCAAGGCTAAAGGCTGGGTGGCAGCTGTATTTGAAGGGGTATATATATCAATTATTCATATATCCATACATTCAGCAAATGTTTATGGTAACTTGCTCCTTGCTAGTCACTGTTATAGGCTGTGGATATAGAACCATGGACAAATAGATAAGGTCTCTGGTCTCAGAGCTTATATTCTAGCAAGCTGATGGAAGCAATGTGCACAAAAAGAACTTTCATGGAAGTATTTGTGCTATAAGGAAAAGAAAACAATTTTTCTTTTGTGCATTGTCCATAAACAATGTTATGCTGGACAGGGATTTGAAAGAATATTTTTAAGACTGAGCCATCAAGAAAGGGCTCTTGAGGAGATGACACAGAAGTTGAAGCCTGATGTTATGATAAGAGGAAATGGGCATATGGCAACCTGGATGAAAATGAAAACATTCCAGAGAAAAGGCACTGATAATATGAAGACCCTACGGTGAGAATACAATTGGCATGTTCAAGAAGAATAACAACAAAAAGAAGGCAACCAAGGTGGTCAAAGATCATGTTAGGAAATGAAGCTGGAGATAAGTGGGGCCCAGATCATAAAGGTACAAGGTTAGCTTTCATTCTAGGTACATGATCTGATAAGACTTTGTCCTATAGACCACAAGGAGCCTTTTAAAGAGTGACATTATCAGACTAGTACTTCAAATGGATGGCTCCAGTGGTGAGTGGTGGACAGGAAGGGCAATTGGAAGCTTAGGAAGGTCTGTTGAGGAGGTTGTTGCAACTGTCCATGTGACACGGTTGGGGATGATGTAGGGATGGAAACAATAGATCTAAGCATCAGTTTAAGACATCTATAACCATACTGCAAGCCTCTGAATATAGGGTCCATGTTTCAATGTTCACGTAGAACATAAGCCAGGATCTTGCACTATTCACCGTAAGTATTCAATAACTAAGGCACATCACTTTCTCTGTCCTAACCATTCTTTGATAAACACTGTCTTCTCTGCTATTCTCCTCCCCTTCCCATACTGGAAATCCCAGGAATTCTATACAAGATACTAAGTCATACAAAGCAATGTAGTGGAAAGAAACTTGGTATCAGTTTCTGCTGTCACTTAACACTTGAATGACTTTAGTTAAGTCATTTCTGCTTCTTTAGTTTTGATTACATCAGCTTAAAAAAATGGGATGGAGAACAACCATATCACTTGTCATTCTGCCGCAGAGAGCTGTAGCAAGGCTCAAAAAAAGATCATGAATTTTCTCTGCAAAACGATAAAGCATTCTACAAATACCAAGTAATTTTAGGGGATATACAAGACCTATGCCAACCACAGGAGAAATGGGCCAAAATTTTGAATAGTGATTTCAGGTGTAGTGTCCAATATGGAATGAACTGAAAACATTATTCTTTTACTACACAATATATAATTACCACAGTTATACACTACATATTTATTACATCATTAGCAAGAAAATGCACTAGCCACTTAGAGGAATTAAAGATAAAACATAGAGCACCTGGGTGGCTCAGTCGGTTGAGCATCCGACTTCTGCTCAGGTCATGATCTCACAGTTTGTGAGTTCGAGCCACTGTCTGTCTGTCTGTCTCTCTCTCTCTGCCCCTCCTCCACTCACGCTCTGTCTCTCTCTCCTTTGGAAATAAATAAACATTAAAAAATATATAAATAAAAAAATAAAACAGTCACAGAAAAACACATTTTCCTGCCCCTCAGCGTCATTCTCCTAAACGAAAGCACAACCTCTGGATACTTCCTTTTTTGGACAGATGGTACACTTTTCTTTTCATGACAAACCAACTTCAGTCAAGAGCTCCTTGGGTAGTTAATGGTGTCTTGTGATGATCCTTAAAACTCTTCTCTCATTTTACTCTTGATTAAAAAGAAAGAAAGTGCGGGATCTAAGTCCTTGACTGATTTACACTTCAATTTAATTTCTCCCTTTCTCTTTCCTCCTTCCTTTCGCGGGATGAAACCTTCCATGTAATTAGGCTCGAAAGCTCTCATCAAATGGTTTGATTGAACTGCAGCACACTGAATTTCTCTTCGAAGCTGCTGGGGCAGACAGAAAGTGGGACCCTGTGAGGGCATGACATTCCAGGGATGGAGTGGGAACCACATTCTGTGATGGCAATTAAGGGAAATGGAGTGAAGGTTTGAAATAACTTGGCTATCATGCTCTCTGATATCTCTGATTTATTACTCCACTTGTGCCAGAGACTATCATAATCCCTTTGTCCACAGTGGAATAGGTGGCCTGGAAAGCTTGAGTGCTAACATTGTGTGCAGCAAAAAGAGTACTAAGTCAAATCTAAAAATGTGTGTTTTAGCCGCAATATGCCTTTACCTTGAAAAGTATGATTTGAGAACAATTCACAAACTCCTAGGCTGTATGTTTCTTCATATGAAAAATAATTTGAGTGAAAAATTTCTCTAAAGATTCCTTCCAAGTTGAGTGTCTGAAAATTCCACAAATTCAAAGACAATTCCACAAATTCATAGCAGCTTTTGAGTACATGAGGGTCTTCCATCAGAGTATTCTTTCAGGGGCATCAACCCAGGGCCTGAGAAACTTCCTGCTCAGGTGGTGAGTCTATTTCAGTTACTATTATTGAGATACCTTGTACAAAAAAATAAAAATTCACTATTTCAGCATCATCTGAAAGAGTGTTCTTATATGATAGCTAGTCTAATAGGTCCTTAGTAACTGACAGATGATGGAGGTAGCAGGTGCATACTTACCAAACAGCCCCCTGACATGGTAAATCCTAAAAATATGAATCATCTGAAAGAGAGGGACTGGCCATAGAGGGCCAGGGTTCCAGGTTTACATTCTTATCTCACATTAAATATGCCCCCCTCTTAAATGATAATGGACGTACTAACACCCGTGACACAACGCGCTGACAAATGACATCAGAGCAGTGAGAAGCAGGTACTGAAACATCCCTACATCTGTAATGCATAGGTTTAACTCATATCTGACTTTGCATTCCAGGTCAGGAGTGAATTAGGTTGTTATAAAGGTTTTTATGCTACATTATTTTTTTTTCTGGCTCACACATTCATCCATTTATACATATACACACACATACCCAAACTGAAAACCACTGCCACTTTTGGATATTTGTTTCATTAGTTTTACCCTCTAAATTAATGGACTTCTGCCATATGTATAAAGGGCCAAAAATAAAAATAGATTCAAAGACGACCTAATAAGAGTGAAAAGATGTTTTAGAAATCATTAGCGTTTTGCCCGTCAGTACTGATAGAAAGATGAATACCAAACTTGCAAAGACAAAGGACATTTCAAGATCATCAATTGTAATTCCTTCATTTTGTAGGTAAGAGAACTAAAACCAGAAGTTTTGGAGGCTTGAGTAAAATTCTAATGTGAAGAGAAAGCCCACAGTAACTGTTGGAGGCTAAATTTCCTGATAAATGAGTTTCTTAGAGTGAATCCAAAATGAGGTGGATAAGTCATCAATGGGCTCCCTTATCAATGAAGGGGCCCCTCACTCTTCATTGAATATGTAACCATTCTTTGCCAGCTGACTCTGAAGCTTCTGAGAGTTTCCAAAGGCTGTTTCAGAAAGCACAGATAATTTCCTATAATATAATAGGATTTGTGACTATAGGGAAGTGTTCTGATCAGTTGCTCTCAATACCAGGAAATAGGTTGAGGTTTGTACAGATTGCCTGACCTGAAAGTTCAATAGATGCAAGGGGCTAAGTGCTTAGTACGTGGACGAACTTGAATGAACTGCCTAACTCTGAGTCTCCATTTCCTTTCTTGTTAAATTCCTAATAATAATAGCACCTATGTTGAAGGACGGTTGATAAAGATTAAATAAGGTAAGATAAAGCATTTGTTTTAACACCTAACTGTAGTATTACGACTTATAGAAATATTTATTAGGTAATTCAGATGACCAAAAATCTCCACAAAAACTCAAAAGAAGGACAGGGTTCAGAGAGAGTCCAGGTTGAACACATGGCAATTGGGGAGAACGAAGCACCTGGGAGAACATGGAAGGTGTGCACCCCTTCCCACACAATTTAGCCTCACATTTCTTCCAGCTGCCTTTTCCTGAGTTGTATCCTTTTATGATGAATCGATAATCTATAAGTAAATGGCTTTCCTGAGGTCTATGAGAGATGCTAGAAAATTAATTGAATGCAAAGACAGGGTTGTGGGAACCTCTGATTTAGAGCTCGTTGGTCAGAAGTACAGGTAACAACCTAGCCCAGTGACTGGCATCTGAAGCAGGGGTTGGGAGTAGGGGTGGCAGTCCTGTAGGACTGAACCCTTAACCTATGAAATCTGATTCTATCTCCAGGTAGACAGGCATCAGAATGGAATTGGATTGGTATTTGAGAGAATTGCTTGGTGTTGTGTGGGAAGCCCACTGCACAAACACACAGGCTGGAATTAGGTGCAGGAACCAGAAGACAAAAACGAAGTAAGTGCATACTGTTTGCTGTTAGGTTTAGTAAATATTCAAAGTCCTCATAATTAATCTTGGCTCTAGGCAGAACATAAAAAGACCTTCTAAAAAGAGACAGACACTGCATTTGAAAATACTACTTTGAGATTTGTTTTTCACACCATCTCAGGTAATACTGCATAAATATTTAAATATTAAGAACACAAGTCTAGATTCAGACTGCTTAGCTATCCTACCTGGCTCTGCCATGTATTATTTTCTGACTTGACTTTATGACTCAAACATTCCATGCCTCAGTGTTTGCATCTTTAAAATGAGAAAAGAACTATATCTACCTCATAGGAGAACTAAATAAGCTAAGAGTTTTAGAAGAGTGTCAGGCACATTGAAAGAACACACACAAAAGTGATATATTGTTATTATTAAGAGTAAGATAGGTATTATTATCATTCTTTTGAAAGCATAGAAGTGTCCTCTCATGGGTTTATTTTATCCAAGAAGATTGAATGGGATATAAGTGAACACATAATTCCCCATCCAATTATGCAGAAATAGTGGCTCATGGAAAGAGATATATGATAATTGGTTTAAGGAAAAAAATATATACAACAAAACCTTAACTGCCCAAATCACAGGACCCTCCTTTCACCCAAATTATTCTGGAGGCCAAATTTTTATCTGAGATTTAAGGCTTTAACCATCCTTTCAAACTTGTAAATTATCAGAATGGTGCTAACATTGACCCTAAGAATCCAAGTAGGTCTTGCTTTGTTTTATCTGTGATCTAGTTTTTCATGACAGCCTTTAAGCTTTCATTAAAACTGAGGGTCCAAATAAATTGCAGTTACTTTATTAGGTGTCATGTATAAAGAAGTCCCAAAGCCTTTCCTGCCTATTACTACTTGCTCATATGTCTGGGATTTGAGACAAGGCATTAAATGGACTGTGGAAGCACATTAAAAAGTTTTAACCAGGGGTGCTAAGAAGCTCAGTTGGTTAAGTATCTGACTCTTGATTCTGACTCAGGTCATGATCTCATGGTTCATGAGTTTGAGCCCCGCATGGGGCTCTGTACTGGCAGCGGAGAGCCTGCCTGGGATTCTTTCTCTCCCTCCCTCTCTCTCTCTGCCCTTTTCCTGCTCTCTCTCTCTGAATGAATGAATGAATGAATGAATGAATGAATCATTAAAAAAATTAAAAAGCTTTAACCTGAGTGATGGCCTTTTGCCTAGAACCACTGAAGCAAGGCCAAATCTGGGGGAAATAGTTCTTCTTTGCTAGTCATTGGCCCTAATCTAAAGATAAGTGTCTGCCCAAGTCCATGTCCCTGAAGCTGTCAGCCACACCTGTGCACTTCTATGACTCTTGTCTGCTTTCATAAAGACATCTCTGTGTGGCAAATTTCAAATTCTAAAATGTACTCATTCCACTTGGATGTGTGAAGTAGTTATTTCTTCTTCCTTGCTTGAATCTCTGAAGACAGCCTGGCCCTGCCTATGTCCTCCCCTTCCCCTTCCATGACAGCATCAGGTGACAAAGGTGCACACAAATGTGAAGTGAAACACCCAACACAGGGTGAATTCAACACAGTTGAATGCTGTGTTCTCTCAACCTGCTCTACCGCCTAGCAACTGAGGTGGCTCACCCCAAGTTCATTCTCATTTTATGTGCCATACAGAAAAGCAGCCTAAATATATACCCAGTTCTGAATCATATAATCTGTAAACTACAGGAACAGGCGGATCATTTCCATTCGTTTCTTATGTAGCAAAAACCACAATTTGCACCCAAAGCATGTAATTATATTCAAATGCTGAAAGACTGTCTCAGAAAGAATTGAAATTCATATTTTGGGGTAAAGTCATTCAGGAGTACACATAGTTATATTTTAATATGGGGGGGGTGACAGAAATATTTCAAGAAACATTGAAAAAAAAGGGAGAATGAGAACAGTAGCTCAGAAAATGTAGTTTGCTGGTTTCTAGGAGTTTTATGGTCATATAGCCACTTAAGAGCTAGTAAGCAAGAGGTGGGGACTGGGTTGGGGGACATGTCTTTGAACAACTCAGTTGTGCCTTCCAGATGGAAAACAGACAGGTGAGTACACAGACTATCACCCCCTGCTTTCTGGTGAGTGAGACCTTACCAGGACAGGCAGTGTCTCCCTGCACAGGGACCTGAATCTGAGTACTTTCCCACACTGCAGTCTCCTATACAGAGAGAGTCTTAGGAACACTCCAAGAAAGCCTGCCTCTTAGCACAAAGCTGGCACCTATTAGAAAAATTCACATGAAAAATTAATTATTACAGAAGCTCAAGAATGTCCTATGCTGGCAGAATGTATTCTTATAGGACTTAATCTGATTAAAGAGAGATCAGTCTGCAGAAAAAGAGATGGCCCACAAGGTTGCAGTTTGATAAGGGTCTTGAAGCAGTGAGAAGTTGGCCCTTCTACAGAACAGTGAAAGAAAGATGGTGGACTTGGAGTCATACTGCCCAATCACAACAGTCTCTGACACTGAGTGGATGTCTTCGGCCAAGTCCTCACTTTGCCCATCTAGAATATGAGAGGGTCAGATAATCCTTAAGATCTCTTTTAGCCCTGAGACTCTACAAACCTGTTGGTGTGCTTTTGAGAAATACATGACTTTCCCTGCCCTTTGCCTCTTCTATAAGCAACTATCACTACTACCCTAGTAAACAAAAACCAATCATGTGGCACCTCACTCACTCATTTACTTATTCCCTCAAAAAGCGTGTATCTGTGGGAATGTTTCATCCATCTGCTCCTTCTAATTAGTATCTCTTTGGGTCAGAATGGGTTCAGGCCGACTGATAAACATTCAAGTACTTATGAACTGGACATTCTTGTATTTGCTTTGGAAAGGTGTTCCTACATTAATCAGAATGCCTCATTAACCTGTGCAACCTATTCCTGACAAAAGAGGCTGCTGTGTTTGTTTCCTGTTTCTTGAGATAATGGACTATGCGGTAATGCAGAAAGACCAAGAGCTTTGTGCACAGAACTGAGTTTGAATCCTGGCTCTACTGCCACATTACTTTGGTCGAGGTACATAAGCTGAGTGTTATTTCTATTCATGAAGTGGTGGTAACCTCATTAATATCAAAGGATTGTGGAGATTAAATGGAATCATATATGCAAAGCACTGAAGAGTACCTGATACACAGTAGGTGAATATAATGTGAAGGTGTATGATCCAAGCAAGTATCTTAAAACTCTAACAGAGTAGAAATAAATACCACTTGCTCTTTATCAACTCAGTTACTATTCTGCCCTCTGCTCTGATATGACTAGACACAGCAGAGAATTTTAAACATAACACAGAACTACTTTCTAGTATTGATAAGATGTGTGTCAATGAAAGCTGTGTTCTTCCTGTGTCATCGTGACTCTGTGGCGAAGTTGGACAGCGGGCTTTATAACATCATGGTGTGCCACTCTTGTATGTGATGCTGCTTTTTTCAAAGGAGAAAAGAGAAAAACTGGTGGTGACTTTGGCATGTGTTATTAGTCTAGAAAACAGACCTATAAAATACTACAGACCTATGGAACTGAGACTAGTGTAGGATTTACAGTGGTATGTTTAAAGATGTATGAACTGCAGAAGCAGTCCTTGTGTCAAGAACCATGTGGAGAGATCATCTCATTCAACCCCCTCATTGTACAAATGAGGAAGAAATGAAAAAAACAATTTTACCCAACAGCAGTGTTAAGGCACATACACACTATGTGGCATACAGAAAACTACAGGTAAAAGAAATAGGATAGAAGATCAAGATATTCTGTATAGTACCTAAATTTTAAATGATTAATATAATTTAAAAACATAATGTCATATCCAAAGACACAGAGTTTGTCAGGAAGAAAACTAGGAGTGATGTCTATGGCCCGGAGTAAGGTTCTCTCCATTAAGAATTCTGGTTTAAATTTAGGCTCCACAAAGTCAACTCTAAGTGTTCCAGCACCTCCCATGCTCCCACCTCCTCTATACCTTTGAGTCCTGGTGGGTAAAAGCACTAGAAGTGACATTAAAAGAAGTTCTCCATTTCCAGATCTGAAAATAGTAGTCCTAAGAAGACCTGTCTTTTTCCTAGTATAAGCTAGATTAAAAATTCAAGGTTTCAATGGATGCTGAGCATCATATAGGAATGTTTAAATTCAGCAGTTTTTTAGAAACATGATCCAATTCTGTATTTCCAAAATGATCCAAGAATATTTCTTAGGAGCCTCTTCCCTTTTATTTCACCAGATCTCTTAGCTTCTAAACAGTTGGCTATTTGTTATTTTGGGCTAAATTTTGCCTAGCATGTTTTTTTTACATGTTATCAAAAAAGCACAAGCTAATCACGCATGCTATTTTCTTTTAGTGCCGTAAACAAGGAAATACATATTAAGGTTTTCTTCCCTTGGAGGCAAAAAGTGTTGCTGCAGATAAGAAAATAAGGGGAATCAGTAGATGCATGTTCTTTAACCTCCAACTACCAACCAGTAGACATTCAACACTGAAGCTTCACTTTGTACCAAAATTGAAAGAACATTACCATTAAAGTATTTCTCATAGACTATTTAACCCGTATACGGTAGTTGTAAGGTACAAGTTATTTAATGTCCCACACAATTCTGTGACATCTGTGTCCTATTGTTATTGCTATTCTCAGTTTGGAGATGAAGAAACTGACTCAGAGTCATGTCTCATGACTTATCCAAGATCAAAAAGTTCCTAAGTGACCGAAAAAAGACAAAGCACCACTTCTTCCAATCCTAAATCTTGCTGTTGACTGTTCCCAAGCCCACCTACCAACACACTGCCTACCAGAACTCCTTTATCATTCACCTGTCCTCCACATGAGCATATATTCTCAAAGTCATTTTTCAAAGTATCAGAATACAGAATACAAAAACAAAACCAAAGAACAACAACAAAAACAAAACACTCAATAAACTCCTTTCTTTCCCCGAAAAGAGTTGAATATCTTGCTTGGGATTTATACCAGCAAGGTGCTTTATAGTTATAAGACATTCTCTCACCCAAGGCTCATGATATGTCATGATGTGGACAGTGGACAGATTACTTCATATGTATGTGTGTGTGTGTGTGTGTATAATTTATTCATAAAGTACATATTTTTCAGCAGCAAAAAAAAAAGTGGGCATGTAATTTGCACTGATTTCACCTGTTTTTTCTTTTTTCTTTTTTTTTCCAATGGAGGATGAGATGTGAAGGGAGTTGGTGGTGTGTATCTCAGGAAAGGAAAAGAGTGAGCAACGGCAGTTCATAAAGGAGGTCACTAGGCAGGCAGGGAGGTCTGGCCTGGAATGGCAGCAGGTCTAAATCGAGAGAGTCCTGGAGTGTGGACACTGGAGTCTGTCTGCAGAGCACGTGGCTGTAGTCAAACAACACTAGTCTACATGTACATCAAGGCATAGACTGGGTCACACAAAATAAACTGAGAGGAAAGTAAACACAAGTTTTAACCAAACCTACTGGTATTGTTTTCTCCAAATAAACAGAATTTTTCCTCTTGAGGCACCACCTTATCAGTTTGTAAACTGTTACCAATGTCATGGAAGGTTTCATTTTTCCACCGTCAAAGTTTGAGTTCAGCAGATATTGACTGAATGGTACATTTTTACTTCTTTCCCAATGACTGGGTCCTAAAAGACGAGGAGTGTTAGGGGATGAATTGTGTCCTCCCCAAATTCATATGTTGAAGCCCTACACCCCAGTACTTTAGAATGTGACTGCATTTACAGATAGTACCTTTAAAAAGGTAATTAAGTTAAAATGAGACATGTGGGAGAGACTTAATCCAGTCAGGCCAGTGTCCTTACAAGAAGAGGATATTAGGACACACAAGGAAACACTGGGGGTGCATGAACACAGAAGAAAGACCATGTGATGACACAATGAGAAGGTAGCCATTTACTAGCTAAGAAGAGAGGCCTCAGAAGAAACAAAATCTGCCAACACCATGACCTTGGACTTCTAGCTTCCAGAGCTGTGCGAAAATACATTTCTGTTGTTTAAGCTACTTAGTCTGTGATTTCTTCTTTAATGGCAGCACTAACAAACTAATACAGGGAGGGAAGTATGGATAAGTGCAAGGTTTACCTTCAGAGATCTGCCTCCCTTTCAGATCACTCAGGGTCCTAGCAAGCAAGCCTTCAGAGATCTGCAAAATTTATTCACTAAAATGTAAAATGGAGTATGTTACCTCTTCTAGATTCAAAATCAGATAACAAAAGAATCAAGTTCTTACTGTGGAATTCCAGCCATCACCCAGTCTGGTGAAGGTTTTTGTTTCTTTCTTTGTTTCCTGAAGGCAACTGTTCCAATGATCTCAGCCCCTTTCCTTTGAGATGCAGCCCTCATCTCTACCCCGCTCAATGATCTGCATTGAAAGTCCTGAAGAAATTTACAGTAGGGTATTATAATCTTCCTTTGGTGATCTTTCAAGAACAAGTGAATCTCCAGACCTAGCACTTGCCAGCAAATTTTAGAGAAGAAAGATAATGCATCTAGAGGAGAGAGAGGAGAAGCCAATTTAATTAATTCATCACCAAGGCCAAAGACATATAAATCTTACAATTTTATCTGTCAACCAACACTATGAATTATTCAGTAAACTGAATCCCAAGAAAGAAGGGAGAGAGAATGTGGTTAGGAAGCAGCTGGCTGAGGAGAAGAAAGTGCTCAACAGATCAGAGTAATACAAGCCTCATGGCTGGAAAAACTTAAGAGATAGTTCTTTGTGACAACGAGTGAGGAGCACAGTTTCTTACAAGAAGGACTCCCGGCACACGTACCACTAGTGAGACCACCACCACTTCCGCCAAGATGATTCAAATAGGATTTTATTGCCTCCCCTACACACACACACACACACACACACACACACACACACACCACACACCCCTGATTTCTGAGCAAGACACTTTCCTCTAAATTGAGTTCTATGTTTTCAACTTGTTCCTCCAAATGCCCAGAGTCAGGAAGATCTGCTATTTTACAGAGGGTAAAATGTAAGTCATATTCTAAATCTAGATTCACAGAAAAGTCAATTTTCTTTTCTTTTTTTTTTTAAGTTTATCTATTTATTTTGCAAGAGAGGGAGAGAGCACGAGTGGGGCAGGGGCAAAGAGAGAGGGAGAGAGAAAGAATCCCAAGCAGGTTCCATGCTGTCAGCATGGAGCCCAAAGCAGGGCTCGAACTCACAAACCATGAGATCATGATCTGAGCTGAAACCAAGAGCCAGGCACCTAACTGACTGAGCCACCGAGCCGCCCCAGAAGTTGGTTTTCCTAACTATTAGGTATTAAGGAATTTTTTAGGCAGATGCTCACTGGAGTTCTTAAAGGTGGGAGAGGGGAAAAAATGTACAAACCTCCTTTATAAGACTGAAGGCTGGTAACAAATATATTTTAGTATTTATATTTCCATACCACTAAACTATCCAAGAGCTTTGATAAGCATGATACTTAAGTATGTGAATAAAGTTAAGGATGAAAAATACTTGTAGGAATATTCTGAATGACAGAAGAATGTACTTCTATATTTTATAAAGAATAGAAGAATTTACTTCTATATTTTATAAAGAATATAGAATACTTAAATTTCATATTAATTAATTTGGTTTGGTACCTGGATCCTCACCCCAACCCTCATATTTTTTTCCATTATAGAAGCACTTATCTCTCATAGATGATCATAATACTTCCAAAATTATCCCTAGCTGAACACAATGTTTATGTTTCCAGCATTAGCAAGGCACACACAACCTGACATATAGTAAATGCTCAATAAATTAACTGAATGACTACTAGTAGGTAAAAGCATGAAAGAAAGTGGGAAGCCTGAATGAGAGAAGGGACCAAACAATGGGAAAAAATGTACTAGATACCACTTAAGAGAGTTAATTTTCTCCCGAGACACAGTCCTAACCTGAGAGTATTTTGGGTGCCTAAGGTAGGTGTGGTCTTAGTCTCCTGAACTGATAAAGGAGCTCAGGCTTCCGTAGGCTGCCCTGGGATAAAGACTTCAGGCAAATCTATACATAATCGATTCTCTAAAGACAAGAACCAAGTATGGATAAAAGGACAGTTGTTGGGAAGGTTTCTCTTTCTTCATTTGTTTTAGTGTAAACATCACTACAGGGCAAGGTAGTTTGGACAGAATGGTGACCATAACTGATTAACAGGACAACTCTGAAGGCCTCCGGCTTCTTAGGAAATGGGAAAGGGGGAAAAAAGTAAAACAAACAAAAATCTCCAAGTTCAAGAAAGTTCTTGGACTCAAGGCTCTAGTTTTCATTTTATACCAGAATGAAGGGCATTTATTCCTTCACAAACAATACAGACTGCTGCTTTTAGCTCTGGAATGAGGTTGGCAGAAAACTATTAGTAACAACATTAGTCTCATGGTGCTGTGCCTCCTACAGCCTCCGTCCAAAAGATTTTTTAAAACAATTGCTCTTAGTGAAGCCTTTGTCTTGGACTAAGAGGAAGCAAGTGTACTCCAAGTAAAAATGAGAAGTGCATTAGCAAAGCACCTTGGGGTCTCCTGGTCTTCTCAGGACACAGAAGGTCGCAGCTTGGATGTGGGATTGGAGTCAGAGGATGGGTCATCTTGTTGATTGCCACTTCTCAGGTTTTCAAGCTCAAAAACATTAATTAAATATGCAAAGAGTCTACTTAATATAGATGCATTCACTCTCCAAGCCCCAAATCAATGAGATGGGACTTCAGAACTGAAAGAAGATACTCAAGAGTTGAATTCATGAGCTTTCTTATCTTAGCCATGGCAGACCTTAGGGTTCACTGCATTCTACAGCTCTGGTGGGTGAGGGCCTTTTCTGGGGTCTCTGGTCATTTACCTACTTAACGCTCCATTTCCATCACACTGACTCTTATCAGATACGGGTTAATGAGAAACCAGACTTGGAAGGAGTCAAAAAGATTCAGAAGTTACTAAACAACTGATCCTTGAACAAAGTAAACAGAAAAGAACTGTGTTTAATCTGTGCCAGGCTCAACCCCTGTAGCCCTTTTAGCTGAAAGAGAGAGAGAAAGAGAAACAGAGAGACTGACAGACTTAGAAACCTCCAGAAGTATGGCTCTGCAAGTACCATCACTTAACTAGCAGCTGCTTTTAACTGTTTACATCCTGAACAGAAAACACCAAGACTCTGCCAGCTCATAACCTCTAACTAATGCATAATATCCATCTCCCTGCTGATCATTTACACTAATTAGCAAAATTTAGCTAATTATCGTGAGCCTTTCCATGTTTAATTATGGCTATTAGTAATCGTCTGTCTGGCTTCCTCCATCTCCCACTCCCCTGCTTTTCTTTCCTACTCTTTACAAGCCCACCCCCATTCACGGTTCCTCCCCCCCCCTTAGGAGCTAACAGTTTCCATTTCAATGAAACTGCTTTTGCTTTTCTGGTGGTTGTAGTTCTTCCCTCTCCTTTTTTTTTTTTTTTTTAAAGAAAGCCTACCCCAGACCTAGCAGGAGTCACAGAGAAAACAGCAACCAGATCAGAATCAAGCATTCATTCCTTCCCACCACCCATCTCCACCAACCTTACAAGCTCTGAGCTGCTTGACAACTCCATCAAATAAAATTTAAAGAGAGAGCCAGAAAGAGCCAGAGTACGTGCTGGCATTTTCTCAATGTGCTTCCACTTAACAGTATAGACAGTACAGAGGAGCAGCCCACGGCTAGGAGGCAGTGGGAAGAACTGACATTCCGAAGGGGGTCTGCGTGCTGTAGGTCTTCAAAATACAAGCTAGGGCAGGGGACCTCTAGTGTGCTTCATTCGTGCAGCTCCCTGGAGGGCTGCTCCTGCTGCTGGGCTCTGTGATTCCTACTCTCCTCACCACTGGAGTAGACTGCATAGTAAACAAATATTGAAGATCCCTTCTTTAGAACAATTTACTATGGCAAGCTCCCACCTTGGTGGCAGACACTGCCCTTTACAGGCTGCCTACTCAGAGCTGAATATATTTTTAAGAGCCATAGATCTCTTCCTTCAATAGCTAGGCAAGGAGGGCTATAAAACATCTCATACCTGTGCTGTGTGAACAAGCCCACCAGTGCTGCCTCTAATTGAAATAACATTTGTATAAATGGTGGAATCAAAGTTACTAAGATTTACACTTGGGTAAATTATAAATGGACTTTGTCTTACCCATTTTATCACTTCCTACCCAGTAGGTAGCAATATTAGATGTGTAGTTTTTGAGATAGCTGCTCTTCCCATCAGATATGTGGACAAACATAAAGCTGCCCAAATGAACAATAATGGCTACTGGTTATTAATTACATTTTCTGCCTTCTTACACTCAGCTACTCTCCTCCCTGAGGCCACTTTACAGCAGTTCCATCAACTTCAGGCTGGGGACCAAAGGATCCCTGCTGTCTACTTCCCATGACTAGCTCCAACACAAGATCAGAGAGAAGAAGGGTGAAAGCAAGGTGAATGAATGGATATTCTCAAAGTACAAAACCTGAGACTTATTTGATAAGTTGCTTGCCATCACGGGGAAGGGGGATGAAGGGAGTAGAAGGTTCCAAAGGGGAAAATGTAGTGTTTGTGAAGCTATGAATAAGCAAGCTAAGGAGAGGACAACCCATCAGAGAAACTGGGGGGGGGGGGGGGGGGGGCGCGCTAGGGCAGAAAATACTAGCCTTTAAAGAGAAATTGAACATTTTCTTCTCTCATGCACATGCAATGCTTTTATCATTTTAAATTCAAATTTTTATTATCTTCCCACCCTTGACATTACCTGAAAGGCGAGTGGGTTAAGGAATCGCTATGCCCCATTAAAAGGATAAAGAGGAGAGAGACCCACCGTGCCCTCCTCGAAGGGAAACAGGGGAGCGATAGATAGAAATAGGCACTGAGTGATGCTTGCTGCCATGGAAATGGTGCTCGTGCTGAGAGTGAGACCCCGGCGAGGAAGAGGAGGAGGAGGAGGAGGAGGAGGAAGAAGCTACATTAGAGGAACTCCACACAGAGCTGACGATACATCCCCAGAAGAGGGACCAGATTCCAAGCGTCCAAGCCGGCCGGCGAGGAGGGCTGCGTCTCGCGTGGATTCTCAGGTGCATGGTCAACGCACTGGACCACTACAGATGGGCAGTTTGAATTCCGGCCAGTGAGGAATAATGAAGTTCATGATGCCCAGGGGCCCATCATAGCAGCAGGAATACTTGCCAGTATTTTGGAAAGAGGGAGGGAATAAACGCTTTCAAGACAGATGATGAATCAGTTAAGGTTGGGGGGTGGGGGGAGATAGAAGGCAAAAAAGCTTCTCTTTCCCAAGGCTGAAATTTAGAAAGCCGAAGTCCACCCAGGTATAGCAACCCTCCTAGGGAGCCCCGGAATGCCACACATGTCAGGGGAGGCCCGGCGCGGCTTCCTCCTTATCTCCAGGCGACTCAACTGCACACTCCAGGAAGCCACACAGAGGAAAGGTGGCAACGAAGCAAGAAAGGGAGGCAGCAAAAGACCCAAGAAGGTTCAGGTTAGTTTATCCCAACATCCAGGCAGTTTGAACATTTTTTTTTTCTTTTTCCACTTCCATGCGATGCAATGCAGAACTGCCAGGCAAAAGGGGGCTGCAGGTGGGAGAGTTTTTCGCGTGTTCCCGAAGTCTCGATGGAAGGGCGCGGAGGCTGTTAACCCTGCGCGTTCTGGAAGAGCGCCACGGAGCAACCGCCTGCGTCCTGGGTTTCCCAACTGGATGTAAAGCAGTGGCAGCAGAAGCAGCAGCAGCCGGAGGAAGAGAACAAGAAGGACCGGAGGGAAAGAGGCAAGGAGGGGGAAGCCAGTGCGGAGAAGCCACCCAAACCAACGTGGCCCTGGGCGGAGAGAGGTGGGTGGGCGAGCGCGGAGAACGTAGGAGGAGGTGCCCGGCAGGCGGCAGAGGTGGCCGGGAGGCGGGCGGGCGCCTGCAAAGTGCGCGGAACTGGGAGGCACAGGTGAAGTGAAGCGAGGAGTTGGGGAGCCAAATTCACAAATGGGCAAGTCATATGCAAATAGCGCACTCCCGAGAGCAAATCAGTGCAGCCCGAGCGCTCTGCCGAGGGACTGGCTGGCTCGGGAGGGAGGAGGGGCCCGAGCGACCCGGAATCCCGGCCCTCCCCATTCAACTACACGCTCCTTCGTCTACACCCGCTCGAGCCTCCTGCGCACACCGGCGCTGTCCCCGAGCTCCGCTTCCTCCCTTAAGAGTGAGCGTGTGTGAGCGCGTGGATAAGTGAGACCGACAGACCGACAGATGGACGCTGCTCCTTTTTTTTTACCACCCTTTCCTTTTTCTCTCCCAGGCGCATTAAGCCAAATTCGGATGATTAAGGCACCTTTTACAATTTGGGAAGAAAAATGCAGGCGGTGGCTAAGGCTGAAGTAGCCCCAGATAGAAATAAAAATAAACCCCTTGAGTCAGCAGGAGCGCTGGAGCGCCTGCACACTGTCGTGCCGCCCGCACGCTCCCCCTGGCCTGACGATCAGCACAGCGCGGCCACTCTCCCAGGACCCCACCCAGAGGGGGAAAGGCGGGAACCCGCGTCCTGACTCTATACGGTGAACGGAAGAGGTGGCCTGGGGACCCCGGAGGGTGAGGGGCTTGGCCGCTGGAGGCCCTTCGAGAAGGTAGCTTCGACCCCCGTAGTGGACAGGACACTCTTGGAAATTCAGGACCCAGAGGTTAGTGCCCACGCCCGCTGTCCTGGGCAAAGAACTTCAGAAGGGGTGAGGGCTGCTTCTGCCGGAGGAAGGCAGTGGCTGACTGTTCCTGACTGGCCTCAGTGCCACTGCCCCAGGTGGGTGAAGCCTCCGGGCCTCCAGGGCGTCGGGCACCAGAGAGCGTGGCTTTTACATCCAGGCTGAACCTGCAGGGGAGAGCGGGAGTGACAGGAAGAGGCTTGGCGCGCCTGTCCTGGCCATCTGTGCCTCTAGGAGGGAGCTGACCCAGGGCTCTGCCAGGGAACAGTGACATTCTGAAGGATGCAGCCTCCACCCCCGCCTCTCCATTCCCCCGCGCCCAGCATGATGAGTGCTGGAGGCATAAACCCAAAGGGCAGCACTCCTAAGCCTGGGGGAGGGGGAGGGAGGAGGGAGGTGTCTTGCTAGCTTTTATTTCTTCCTTCCTACTCACCTTGGTTAAAAGGCTTCGAGAGGAAGCAGAGGGAATAATACTTGATGGTTAAATCATATGTATACTATACACCTGCTGATTAAATCATGTATCTATCACAGATAATCATATATATGTTAAAGTATATATATATGTGTGTATCTGTATATATTTCAGATGTCTATATATATGGATATATCTATATGTCTCTTGATAGATGATAGAGTGATAGATAGATACAGTATTTAGGTGGCATTTGCTTTTTTAAAAGGATCTTATAGCACCTATTATACTCCTGATCTCAATGAGCATTTCAAACTCCCTGAGGAAAAAGAATAGGGATTAAGGCAGTCCTATTCATCGGACACCCCAAGGAGATGTTGAGAAGTTAGCATTATATGCATTTCTAACAGATAAACATAACAAATTCAAGGATGCTTCAGCTTCCAGGTCAAATATCAAGTCCATTTTAGAATGTATGTTGGTGATTGGTATTCTGGTTCTGAAATCAGTGTTCTAAAGGTCCATGTTGTCCCCTGGTAAATGGTGCACAGTCATCCCAGCTGCTTGGGCTCTCAGCTGTAAGGCTGATCTGGGACCCACAAACCTTGTCAAAGGAGGTGGCCATCTTTCAAGGTTTTTCATGCCCTTGGGTGATGATGGCCCACAGACATGTCCTAACTAGCAACATGTAGCTAGGAACACCACAGCAAGTAAGAGGGGTAGTTTATGGAGACTCAATTTAAACCTCAGTTTCCTCCTCCATAAAATGTAGATAATGCCTTCTCTCAAGAGGTTCTTGGGAATTTTAAATGGGATAATGCATACACAACATCCGGCAATAGCATTTGACAAGAGTTGCAGCGCTCAGTTCAGTAGAAAAAGTAGCTGAAATTCCGAGACAGTTAAGCATGATGTGGTTAGGGCCTTATGCTATTACTAGTAAAGTTAGAAAAAAAGAAAACTAACAAAAATACCTTCCGACCCTAAGCACCTTCCTTAAAGTAGATGATAATTCCCTTTCAATCCAACTGGTCATTAATTTGGTCCCCCAGATGGATTCTCACTCTACTCTGGATTTATTCACCTCTGCCATGGCCTTCAGTGGACCCAGATGACCTGGCCTAGTTCTCCAGCTCCACCTTCTGCCAGGTGACCCCTCACTCGCAGCTCTCCAGTCTCCCAGACCCTCCTTCTGTTCTTTGTGCCAAATTCTTTCCCAACCTGAAACCTTCATATTTGTTGCCCCTCTTGTAAGGAAGACTTTTTCCCAAGATTTTTCCGTGGTTGGCTCATTTCATGTCACCTCCCAGAGAACCTCTCTGGCCCTCGTCTAAAGTTAGCCACCGCCACCCCTGAGAGGCACTTTATCCCCTGACCTTGTTCTCTGTTTCCTTCACAGTACTATCCACTTTCTGAAATAATTTTATCTGTATTTTGTGTGTGTGTGTGTGTGTGTGTGTGTGTGTGTGTGTATTCTAGCTCCTTAAGAAAGATTAACTTCATTAAAAGGTGAGCCTTTGTCTTGTTTTCTCTATGTCCTCAGGGTGTGGAAGAGTAGGTTAGCTCATAGTAGGAACTCAGTAAATATTTGCTGGGTGAATGAATCCCATGAATCAACTGCCACTCTCCTATTCACACATTCTGTTTCACTGATGCAGTATCTGGCTTGGGTGCCATTGATCCCCAGAGACATGTATTTTCAAAGTTGACGAGCTGACCACCTACCCACTTAATGTTTTTTGACTTTTCTAAATTGGCACTGAGTGTTGGAGATTCTGTGTCTGACTTTCTTCCGAGGAAGCATGGGAATCTTAGATGGACCTTTCAATTAGCTCTCTAGGAAACAAAGTGAAAATAAATCCTTAATGCAGTACAAAATCTGGAAATGCTGCTGGTATGTCACAGCTGGAACTATTCATTTTACTTGTCATACTTATAATTTATTTATTTACTTTTTGCAAAATGTCAAAAGAAGTAGCTGTGGATTCTGGTAATGCCGATTCCATTTGGAGACCCAGTTGAATACTGAGGAGACTTAACTGAGGATGAAATCAAGACTGGTTTATTTTCCTTCTTCTAGTCCAAAGAGATAACCCAATTATCCTGATAAAATTCATGTCCTTCTCCAATTTAACACACTGTTGATTTTTTTCATGTTTTCTATCCCTCTCTTTGTCTAGTCTACACATTTCTGAGACTTCCCTTCTAATGCTCATGCTTCTCAAGGTTTGCTAGAGTTTACATTAGCTTGATCTATTAAATATGTAGTTTTCTTTTTTAGATTTTTAGCTCCAGTGATACATTCTAAACACTGCCGACAGCTAGAGTTCCAGCTGAAGGATTTATCACCACCTGTACTACCATCGAAAGCTCCCCTCTCTCCTGAATTGTCTTCTCTAGCAGGCTCCTTACATGAGGACATGCAGATGTACAATGAAGATCAGTACACTGACACAAAAGAAAAGAAAGGGATTTATAAATGTTATGCTCACCATTGATTTAAAGTTGAAAAGTACAAATGATTTCACAGGAACACCCACACTTTGGACAACCCCCCACAGAATCCTAAATAGACTTTGGGGAACCTTACATTTCTGAGTGGAGTGCAGCTTTTTCAAAAATTAACAAAACAAAACAAAACAAAACAAAACAAACAAACAACAACAACAAAACAGCCTTAGCTGGATCTGCTTGATTAATAGCTGGGTTTCTCTATTACTCCAGACTTCAGAATTTGTAACTATAGACTTCCTCTCCTTGTTCCAATCTCCCTGCTCCTTTTCACTTCCAGGACAGTCCCAGAACAAGGTGTGCCAACCCTTACCCAGCTCTTCATCTTGCTTTGGCCTGTACCTCAGCTATAAAATAGTCTGGGGAATCTTTGGCTTCTAAAATAAGCCTCGTGATAGTACTTCATCATGCCAGGTGCCAAGAACCTAATGTGAAGTTGCCCTGCTGGTCTCACAATACATTTTGTCTCTGCACATGTCTCTTCTCACTTGTATAGACTCTGACTTTCCACTTCACTGCCAGCAGGAGACACCTGTCAAGTTGTTTGTCGTGGGCATACCTTATATGACTCTACAGACACAGAGAATTACCAGAGCAGTCTATTTGTGCATGAGCCTGAAACTCTTAGGGAGGGCCCTCTTTTCCCAAATATGAAGAATAGAATTCCTTAAGTTCTCTCTCTACACAAAAGGTGAGTTTAGGAGGAGGGGAAAAAAACAAAAACAAAAACAACTAAACTCTCATAATGTGAAATGAAATAAAAGTCCTGAAAAAATACAGGTGGCTGTTAACATGCCTATAAATATAAACAAGGGTTCCAGTGACAACTGTAAAACAGTATAAGTCTGCTTTATTATGTCAGTAGATTTATTTATAGCCATATAATTCATCCCTCTGCTCATTTATTTGAGAAAGTGATCCTGCAAAAATGCAGATTTTGATTATATTTCCCATTTACGGGTATAAAATAGCAGCTTTATTCTTCTAAGCATCACTTGTATATGTATTTGATTTAAAAATACATTTTAAAATTATGCATCCTTGCATAATTTTATAGTTTAGAGAATGTATTTATTACTTCTCTTCCTTTTAACTTAGCCTTCTTGTAAACATCCACACTTATTCTCTTGTCCTCCTTGTGGCTGAAATGGGGATATCAGGAGTTTAGACATTAAAAATTTTTTCTCTAGGAAATTTTCCAAATTTCTTGAGTTTGGTCAATACTGCTGGGATATCTACTTCATTAGAATTTCACACATTTCTTCAAGGAGAAGAAAAATAGGAAATTCTCCTATGTAGCATCTCCCTTCAAAGTCCAAGTGAAATTATTTCATCATGGAAGCAAATTTTCCTTTTACTCCAGGACAGAATTCAATTAGTTGCTCATAGAGATTTGGGCATTTAAAACCTTATTAGTCTTCACTAAGCTTACAGTGGATATCAGAGATATAAATTTCATATCCTCAGCATCATGTAAATCTTTATCCAGTGTTAAGGACTCAAACAAAATGAATTATTGTTATACAATAACAGAATTAGTAAGATAATTTGTATGTTTATACAATAACTGCCAAGTTAAAGATTTACAGGGCACGCTGAGAGTGCACACAGCTTTAGATTTGGGCCCCTGGTGCTCAAGACTTCCTAGGTTCAAATCCTGATTCTGCTTTTTAGCTGCCGTGAAAATGTTGACAGGATCTTTACCCTCTTTGTATCTCAGCTTTTCCATCTGTACAATAGGAATAATCATACTATCTATTTAAAATGATTGCTGTGAGAATTCAGAAATATATGTAAAATGTGTATAAACAGTGCCTGGCACATAAACCAATAATCAATAAATGTGAACAAAATTATCTCTTTCTCCAAATGACTCCTTGAAAATCATCCCTGCAGATAGTTTTCTTCCTGATGCAAATCTCAGGAAGACTGGATAAACAAAAAGGCTCCCGTATAATTCCAAAATGTCGGAAGTCCCTCCTGTGTGTTGCCTGACTCATTGGATTCTCTTCGCCTATATTTCACAGAATGAAGAGTAGCTTAATCATGTCTTTTCTCACAAATATCCTTCGAGCCAACTCCGAAATAATAAAGCTCACCAGGGTCTCAGAGCCAGATAATATGAGCTACGGACACCCAGCATTGTTGTAAAAGGGATAATTTTCTAGAATAGGGTGGAATGCATAAAATCTCAGTCTGCTTGGGGGTCTTGAAGGTCTCTCTGGTTACTTCTCTCTCCCATTTCTTTTCCTACTTTTTTCCTCTCTAATAAATAGTACATTTTAATTATTTAGCCTCCCTCCCCCCAAAAAAGACATCCCCTCTAAATCTTATAATAATTTCCATTGGACTTATTTGGTATTCTTATTCAGTAAATGTTTTCTTTCAAATTACTGTGAATGTATCTCTGAACTAGGTTCTACTCACTATAGAAGGAAACAATTATATGGTGCATCAATTCATCTATTTCACAAACATTAAATTTATGCTAAGTATGGCTTAGGCATCAGGTAAAGTCCTGGGGACTCAGAGAAGATTTAAGGCCCTAAGAAGTGTATAACTTAGCAGAAATATTTTATATATATATATATTTATATAAAACAATAAACTCTATTCATATATACAGCCTTCCAAATACAATGTGATTTATGCTAGAATAAAGGTGCAAATGAAGTATACAAAAGAATGGAGAATTGAATTAATCCAATGTAGGGAGAGGAGGTACTATCAGAACGATCAGGAGGGATTCATACACAAGATGACATGTGAACTGAGTGTCAAAGGACTAGAGTTCAAATCCTGATCTACTACTTACTGGATGTGCGACCTTGGGCAAGTTCCTTTATACTCAGTAAGTATCTTCTCTTAATAGTAGTATAATTATGAATCTCTACCTCACAGGATTGTTTTGAGGGTTAAACAAGTAGATATATTTGAAAAGAATATTGCAAATATTCAGGTTCATTATTATTATGAACCCGGCCCTCAATAATTTCATATAGGTAGAGAAACAGGAATGCAAATTAAGGAGATTATCAATATGAGGTGGAATCATCCACGGAGGGCTTCCTATAGGAGTCAAACCCTAAGCTTAGCTTTCAGTTGTCACTTACATTGGTAAAGCCTGAGAATCTCAGAAAGGTGTCAACTTTTCTTTTGACTCAAAAAACAAACAAAACAAAACAAAACAGGTGCTTCATGGGATAAGGAAAGGCAACTAAAGTAAAAGGGAAGAAAGGAAGATAAATGGAAAGTGAGGGAAGGAAAACAAGGAAAAAGCAAAAGAAGGGAACGGGAGGGGAAACTCACATGTTGGAAGCTACATGCTTTATCTCTAATGACAGGCTGGCCATATTCAGAGGCGTTGAATAAACACCATATAAATAAAAAGTTAAATTGTAGCATAGCCAGTTTTCCTTTGTTCAATTTCTTCCATGAAATCATTTTTCAGATGCTAAAATACCCATTGGATCTGATTCGTAAGATGGCAGTTCATTCTGGGAACATCATAGTTCAAGCATTCATCGCATTCAAGTGTCTATGTCACTCACAATTTGAAGAAGGGCACATCTTCTAAGATGGGGGGACAGAGATCTAAAATAATTGACCACTTTCCCCTTGACACTATGTAGTCTTAAATTAGAGAAATCTTGGAGGGGAATAAGATGCATGTTCTCTGAACAGAAGGTACAGATTATTATCTAAGCAGCTCCAACAATGTTTACCAGGTGGGTAATAAGGGCATTTCTTAGTGATATTGAGAATTTAGCACTTTCCAAAACTGATGTTGAGGTCAGGAGGATACTGTGATGCAAGTTTATGCTATAGTAGGAGGAACAGACTATTCTTGAAATAGATAAAACAATATTGAGATAACAATATCTCAGCACTGATGATACCTAGGTCTTCAAGTTCTACCATTTCCAAATCTGGATAGGCAGTATTAGTTGTTCTTTCCTGTCTTCTGTTAACATTTGTCACATTCTTTTATAATCAGTTAGGTTTATATTTGGGTGCCTTACATGATTTAGAGAGGAATCATGCAGGGAGCAGGGTCCTGGTCCTAGGCTCAGACAACTTACTTTATAGAGGAAGACATCTTATATTCAAATCTCTGATCCATTCTTTACTAGATGTGTGACCTTAGGCAAGTTACCTAACCTTTGAAAACCTATTTTCTCATCAGTAAAAGGGAGATCACAACACTTCCTATCTCAAACCTGGCACAATACCAGGCCAATAAGAGACCTTCAATGAATGTGTGTGAAACTGTATTGAGACACCTTTAATTACTGTAGGTGAGAACATTTCTTCTGTATATAAAACGAAACAAAACACTCTGAAATATACAAGCATGTCATAATAAGGAAGAGACTTTCAACATGTGGAGCCATTACAAAATCAGAAGAGATGCCTCATGAGGCAGTGGGCTCTCCATCACAGGAAATGTTCAAACAGCAGAAGTCTTTTAGGGACACTGAGGTTGCTGTTTTTCAGTAAGAGAGAGGATAGAGTCATAACCTCTAAGTTTCTATTCAAATTTATATCTGACACTGATTAGATTTTCTTTATAAATTTTTCTTTGCCCTTTACTTCAGTATTTACTTGAATGTGATCTCTTGGCCTTATTTTGAGGCTCCGACATAATTCCTGTGTACTGCAAAAATCATAACACACACCTGTTTATTAAACCTCATACATGGTGGTGAGAAATCTTAAACTTCTGTAAAATGAAGCCAGAATTATTTCATTAGAACTTCATTTTCATTTTTGTATGCAGTACAAGTTGTCTATGGACACATTAACAATTTTACGTTTCTATTTTAAATACCAAAGATCATTGTTGTTGTTTTTCTCCAGTAGCAACACCTACATAGCTGCTGTTTCTGTGATATGAGAGGTCATTTTTCATTGGTGAAGAAATCATTGCTATGGGGAGAGTACACTGACTTTCTTGCCCTTTTGTCCTTTTACCACCCAGCAGGGAATCCTGGTAGACTGAACACAAGTAAAACCAAACCCCCTTTAATAAAGACATGAATCTTAAAAATCCTGGGACAAAAAGTAGAAGTACTCGGCCAAGACAGGGCCATTTCTCTTCAGTAGTTGGTATGGGCAAGAAAAAGAGAGTTAGGTACTCAGAAGAAACCTAAGAAAATTATAGAAACTAAGATACAGAGACATAGAATGACTTGTACAATATAACACAGCATTTCAAAGTCAGCATAAGCTGGCAAACTCCTCTAGAATAAAACTCTAGAGTCAGGAATGCTTGGCTCTTCTACCAACATCAATATAAACTAAGATTATAAAAATAAAATAATCCAGTAAGAAGATAACCCATTATGAGAGAGTTAATAGATAACAATGAGAGAATAGGAACCTAATAATGTGCGATAACAGGGCAATTAAAATTATGTAAAATAAATATAATTGAAATGATTAATGAAGAAATTATAGAAATCACAGAGGCAAAAAAGGTACTGTGGTAAATGACAAACATAAGAACTAAAATCTTGTGAAAATGCAACACAATATTTTTTTTTAGTCAGTGGCTTTATTATGTAAATGAAGCTGAAGAGAGAACTAATGAACTGGAAGACAAGACTGAGGAAACTTCCTAAAATACAGCGCAGAGATTAAAAGAGTTTTAGAAAATATAAAAGAAAGAAAAAAGAAAAGTAGCCACACGTTGGTTCATTATAGTGAAATCAAAGAACACACAACTAAGATAAAAATCTTAAAATCAACATATTACTTTTATGTAGAGCCTCCAAGAGAATGAATATAATAGCTTTTTGTTGAAAAAAATATACCTGTCAGTCTACATTTATATCCTTAATTATCTATGTATACAATAAAATATTACAGGGGTGCTTTTAGAAAGAGACCTGTGATCAAATTCTTTAATTTTCTTCTTTTTTACTATAAAAATGTTCATCAGAAGTTATCCAATATATGTCAAAATGTATACTCTACAATGAAATAAAGCAAATGGCATATAAATGATTATCTTGGAATGTTGTGCTATTTGATAATGTATACATCCCTTGTGCTCTCCTGTACAATACTTAAAGCAAAAAAAAAATCTATGTTTTTACATAAACAACTTGCAATTATATACATTAGAAATGAATGATACTTAAAACTCTGCATTAGATATTGATACTTATTACATGGTGCTTGGGCAATTTACACTTTAGAGATTAAAAATAGTTATGTTCACTATCTGAAAATGGGAAAGGCCACCCACAGTTACATTAAATTAGTGAACAATCCACAATACATTCCATACTTAGATAACTTATACCTATTCATAATATTATTATTAAATATTAATAAACGGGTTTACTGCCTGTGTTCCTGTCACAAACAAAAGCCAAGCTCTTTATCTCAGAAGTTTCTTCCTTCCCTTTGTAGGTCAGAGTGAGTCCCAAGAACATTTATACCATTATTGTAATTATTTTATGAAGAGGGAAGATGTTCATTTCCTGTGACTGCCAGTCTCTAGTCCAAAACTCAAGATCCTAACAAAATCAATTAGAAGTTTTTTAAAAGTACTGCTCAACCTGGAAACTAAATGCCAAGAAAATGCATCTGATGCTCCTTTTGGTACTATATGAGTAAAAATCCTGTAAATAACATTCCAAAAGAGAACTTTGATATGAGCAATATTATCAGTGACAACGATGAGTACAGAGCTTATTTTTAAGCTACAAAAGAAAGAAAAAATAGAAGACAAAAAGCATGTATATATAACTTGGAACCAGAGAATATCAGAAAGCTTTTAAACAGTTATACCAGAGAAAGGTCTATCTTTGTGCTTTTAAACAAAGTTTTAAACCAATAAAGAAGGGACCCCATTATGTATCATTTCCAATGATTTAATGTGGTATGGTTGAGAGAGATATTGTCACAGTGCTTTAGAAATGAAAGTATCTGGATTTTGATTCTTGGCTCTAACATTAATTGCCAGATACTAGGCAACTCACTTAACCATATACTGTCTCATGTAGAGTCTCAGTTTTTTTTTAATTTAAATTTTTATGATAGAAACTGAGGTGAATGAGATGTACAACTTTGGAATGATAATACCTGATAGCATGCTTGTACCTACTATTTATTTTCCCAGCTGTCTCTCACCCCTGCTTGGCTTGGCCAAGCACCTATTTTGTTAAATTCAAGTAAATGAATGTAGATAGCAAAGTATTTACTGTGAATTCCCTAGGAATCAAGAAAACAATTCACAAGGGAGTGGTGATAGAAGAGGGATGGGAAGGTAGAGTCTTCAGAAGCGTATATCTTAGCCCAGTTCAGGCAGAGAGTGAGCCATATCAACCAAGAGAGTGTATCTGTGTGGAAGTAAAGCATCCCTGAGGGAGTCATTGTGCTTCAGAGATGTAATTTTCTAAAATGTATATTTTGTTGGTGTGCAGAAGATGAACAGAGTTAAGGTCGGTGTGTCTAAAGAAAGAAGGACAACAGGATGGTGAGCTATTGGGTGGTGCTGAATATTTTTGGAGGGTCTGTAACTCCACTAAGGGACAGGTTTGATTCATCACTAAGTTAAACTGTCACACAGTTATGGTGAAGCTTTAGGAATAACAACATCTAGCAAATTTCCAAAGCCTCTTCTCCTTGAATGTCTCTCTTATTTGGCTCCTGCTGGGACCAGGGGAGTTAGGGGTGGGTGTAGAATGGTTGTTGCTTTGGGGAGTTACTCAGAGGATGGTGGTTACTAAATGTGATCCTGGGGGAGCAATAATAAATTTAAAAAATTACAAGAAACTCTTGGCCTTTTCTCTTCAGCCCCCACTCTCCCACCACTGATTAAAGGAAAATCAAGATTAGCATAAATAGTAACTTCCAACTGCCCCCACCCCCACTTACCAGATGTGGAAGAGACTTTTGGTTGCTTGATTTGTATCATATGAAGATGATTACATGCTGGCCCAAAAGGAAACAGAAACTAAAAATATTTATAAGTTATTACAATTTTTTCTCCCCTAATTCATTCCTATCCCCCGTATATACATTTTGACCAGGTCTCTTGAAGACCAATTCCAAACAACGTTTATTTTCTGTTTTTATAGCATCAAGTTGAAAAAAAATAATAATACAGTAGTCCTCCCTTATCCATGGTTTTGCTTTTTGCAGATTCAGTTGCCCATTATCAAAGTCCAGGAACAAATGACCCTCGTTCTGAGGTATCTCAAAAGATCAGTAGCAGTGTAATGCCAGGTCGTGATGCTTATGTCACTCACCTCACTTCGTCTCATCATGTGGACATCTCATATCATCACAGAAGAAGAGTGAGTATAGTACAAAAGAGACAGACATCACATTCACATAACTTTTATATTAGTATATTGTTATAATTATTCTGTCTAATTACTAGTTACGGTTACCTAATTATATGTGTGTATGTATGTGTAGGAAAAAACATAGTATACATATGGTTTGGTACCATCCATGGTTTTTCAGGCATCCACTGGAGGACTTGGAATATATCCCCCACAGATGGGGGTGGGGGGAATACTGTATTAAATAAACCTCTTTGAGAGTGTTCCCTTTAATAAGGACAGTTGCCAATAGATTTTATTATCAATTATAAATCCCCATTTTAAAAAACAGCATATTTCATTCTAATTTTTGATAGGTTTATTGGTGTGTTTTTCTGACATGCAGGGGATTTAGAAGATGTTCTTTCATCTTGGTTGTTAATTATTACTATCTGCAATGTGTTTATCAGTCTGGGCTTTGTTATGGACTGAACTATGTTACCCCAAATTCATAGGCTGAAGCCCTCACCCCTAATGTGACTATATTTGGAGAAAGAACTCTTAAAGATACACTTAAAGTTAAATGATGTCAAAAGGATAGGACCCTAATCCAATCATACTGGTGTCCTTATGAAGAGAAGAAAAAAACCCCAGGAGTATGTGAGCATGGAGAAAAAGGCCATGTGAGGATAAGAGGGAAGGTGGCCATCTGCAAGTCAAGGAGAGAGGCCTCAGGAGAAACCTAACCTACTGGAACCTGGATCTTGGACTTCCAATTCTAGAACCATGAGAAAATAAATTTTTATTGTAAACCACTCAGTCTATTGTATTGTGTTACGCAGCCTAGACTAATATTAAAGATTGTTATTGTTATTACAATGACATTTGTGGAATAAGAGACATTTAAATCCATAAAGAACTTTACATCTTGTTTGGCTCAAGAGTTCTTAAGCCAGAGCTCAGGAAACTGCTATAAAGAAGGACATCTCTTTGTACACCTCCAAAGGGGTGCCTTTTATACCTTACTCTATGTAAATTGTGCCCTTTGGAGTTCTGTAAGTCTATCTTACATAATTATTTAATGAATAATCTCTATGGATGTATATAACAGCCCTGAAAATGGTATATAAAGCTCCTTCCTGAAACTGCATTCAATTTCCTCTGGGAGTACATTTTCTCTCCCTCCCTCCCTCCCTCCCTCCCTCCCTCCCTTCCTTCCTCTTTTCTGTAAAGAAGGTCCAAAGATTTCTTCATATTTTCAAAATAAGTTTATAACCTTCAGATATTTGAGAACCACTGATTACGAAATTCCTCATTTTACAGGTGAAGACACTGAATCTTAGGAAGATACTGTGCTCAAAGACACATTAAAAACACTAGTAAAAATAAGATCCAAATCTCCTGCCTCCTAATTTGATTGTTAACGTGTTCCAGCTTATTCCTAGTTATTACTGAATAAGATACACATATATACTCTTTATAAAGATATCAAAACACGATTTCATAAGAGTTAAACATTTCACCTTAACTCAGGGTTAAGGTATGTGTGTGCACACACTTACACATACACCCATTTTAAGTGTGTTAGACTCTTAACCTCCAGCTGCAGAGGTCTTGCAGATTGAATCCCAGCAGCAATCTTATACACAGCCCTAAAAGCCAATAGAAGAAGTGGAGGCTGAGGGCTACAAGCCTCCACCCACACCTTGTACCTATCTGTGCTGATATGGACCCAGGAAACATCCACTTTCCCCAGACCTCTGTGAATGTCAGTAGCCATTTGCCTTCTGTGTAATGCAGAGCTCTCTCTCTCTGCTAGGGAGCTTCTTCATGTGTGCAGCCCTTGTAGTCAGTGTGGCTGCCTCTCTGTCTGCATGTGTCCTCTTTCCTAACTCCTGAAATAGAAATGGCCATTTCAACTTTTTAACAAAAACCTTATACCTTTGACAAATATTTGCAAAGATTCTTCTTCTTCTACTCCCTTCTTGCCATGTCTCTAAATTCAGTGATCAGAGAGCACCCCCGACCCTGGTTGGCATACTGCAGGGGTTTATGTACATGAAGAGAAATCTAAAAATTGGGCACTTCACTTAACCTTTTCATAAAAATTGTAGGCAAGAGAGCCCAAGCGAACGGAAACAGATTATTAGTTCATGAAAGACAGACTGATCCAGTCTTTCTTACAACCAACTTTATGCAATGTGTGAACCAGCATTCTGGGCCCTAACTATTTTCTCTAAAAATTCTCTTCCCCTGTGTTTCCCTGCTGCTGTTTGAAATACTTTGAGACATAATTTGAGATCCAAAACCATGCTTCTCTCCTCATTCTCACTTAATTGGCATCTGAGAGCCACACAAAGGACATTTGGGAGAGAGGAGAGTCAACTTGTAGGAAAAACAAACAAACAAAAACTCTCCTGACCTCTAGCCCCCAGCTGCCAGATTCTCAAAGCCCCCAATCCTCTCCTCACTACCCTTTCTCACCTTTACTCCTTCTACCCCACTATAGCTACAACGTACCCATGGGGCCAGGGTCTCTTTGGAGGCCAAAGAGAACACATGGTGCTGAAGGAGAAAATCCACTCCAGAAGGTAAAATCACTACTTGGAATCCTCTCCTCTCTAGGCACATCCTCATTCTCACCCCCACCTCCCCTGCAACTCCTCACCTTTGGACTTTGATCTTACCCACCTTCTTCCTGGACTGTGCTTATCCTTCTATCTTTAATTATTCCAGGGAATTGAAGTCCTCAGCCCCACCCCCCACATTTCCTCTTCCACAAAATGTTTCCCAATCCGTAAGTCAGAACAAATCTCTACTGGGGAACCTGGGTGGCTCTGTTGCTTAAGCGTGTGACTCTTGGTTTCAGCTCAGGCCATGGTCTCACAGTTTCATGAGTCCAAGCCCTGTGTTGGGCTCCATGGTGATAGTGCAGAGTCTGCTTGGGATTCTCTCTCTCCCTCTCTCTCAGCCCCTCCCCCACTTGTGCTCTCTTTGAAAATAAATAAACTTAAAAAAAAAAAGGAACAAATCTCTCCATCTTGCACTCTTACTGAATTTCTAACTGGGACCGAACAGATTCTCTCTGTGATGCTAATCTGCATATACTCCTCTCTCCTCTTTTTACGGGAGGTCTTGGGTATGGAGCTAGCATCTCACTCAACTTTGCTCACTTTCCGGTATATACAGAATTGGGTGCTCAAAAAAAAAAAAAACTTGAATTTAACTGAATTCTGTTCTGCTTTTTATTCTTTATTAACCACCAAAGCCCTTCTCCTTCCACTACTATCTCTTCTCCCTTCATCTCCCCATCTCTCCTATGCCTATTATTCCCCTCAAATACACCCAACTCTTTTTCACTCTGTCCTAGAACATCTCGTATCTTCTCCAGCTGGAGCCCTTTTCTTGTTCTTGAGTCTCCTCTTTACTCTGACCTTGACCCAGATACAAAAACCACCTGGACTGGAATCTTTGGAGACACAGGTTCATGGCTGGGTAGACCAGATCTTGTTATCAAATCTCCAGTGGCAAGGAATGTGTTCTAAACTAGAATTCCAAATACACTATCCCTTTAGAAAACACTTCCTATATGGCCAGGTACTTGACTATAGTAGCTCTAGACTGGGATACTTGGCAATGTTCTAAGTTAGCAGGTATCTGAATTCTGGAAACAGAACGTGTTGTATCTCTGAAAAAACAAAATCTGAGCTCTCATAATTCATCAAATAACTTTTGGAATACAACCCTTTTGAAAACTGAGGCCTGCCTGCTTTTCTGTTACGCTGTGGGCGGCAAGTGAGGTGATGGTATGACTATGATACGGAGCTTTCTATTTTTGTAATGTGGCAAGGATACTGAGGAATTCAGCCCTCAAACTGAGAAATGCAGAAGAGCACAAGATACTAAATCGTGCAGAGACAATATACACCTATGTTGTAGGTGGCTGTGGGGGTGGGGTGGGGGACTTGTCAGAAGTACTCTGGAACGTGGGTCTGTTTTCTGGTTTAGCCTAGTTCCATGGGCCTTAAATGAAGGAGAGTTTTCTTTTCCATTTTAATTTGTTATTAATCACTTGATTTTCACTGCTTTATTAAGATATGCCACCCTTCCTACCTGTCAGGACCCCAGGATTTGTCTTTTATGTTTCATTCTTACAACATTACTCAATTTTGGCTAGACCCTTATAAAAGAGAATGTGTAGAGATATGAATCTTCTTTAAATACATAGTATGTTATGTGTATTTATTTATGACAAACATGACTGGCAACTCTTTAAGGCAATAATAAGGTAGACATACACCTTTGCAGATCACAGATATTAGAAAAATATGAAATAGTAAATATATTTACAAGGCTTGAAGGAATTTCAGGGCAATCCACAAGTAGTGTCATTCATTCCACTGTACAAATTCATCAGCAACTGCCCTCTGGTACAGTTGACTGAATGGCACTCTGCATAGACTGAAGAGGAAAGGAGAAGGGTGGGGGAGGAGGAATCACAGAAATAAAATGGGCTTAAGGTTCTTACCAAGTTCTACCCCAAGTTCTCCCCATGTAATATACTGAATATAGCTCACTGCTCCTTCCAGAATATTCCAAATTATTAATCTTGGACTCAGTATTCATTCAAAGCTATGACTCCAAGTTGAAGAAGAAAAACTTGGTATAAATATGGGAAAAACTAAAGCATTACTCTAATGATACAAGAATCATGATGATGTTCCTTGCATAGAAGGGTCCTAGAAAAACACTAGAGAAGCTGTAACTTTTGACAACAGAACAAGTTCTTCATTCAAAAGACAGAAGTTTTCTTTATGAGACAATGTGAATCAGAAGGTAGGACAAAAAAAACTGGAAGAAGAGCTCAGAAGAAAAAACCAACAGCTCCCCTCCTGTAGCTGTGAACAGCAGATAAGGAAGTGGAGTCCTTCTGACACAGGGCGTTCTTCATTTAACATCATAAACAAAAGCTCACAGTCTCTCCTGCCCTATCAAGGGACTAACTAAAGATAGGATACCGGGACCGTTTTACAAGTAACCACACAGTGACTACACAGGTTGTGATTCTTCTCTGTTTGGTTGCCTCTTATCTCTTTCTGCAAATGTGTCAACTTGGGATGCCTCCAGAAGAACCCAGAAAAGGAAAGGCAAGGAAAAAAACAAAGAAACAAACATGCAAAAACAAACAAACAAACAAACAAACACAACCACAAACCATGACCACGGTGTCTCTCAAATTCGGTTTGTTTGAAGGGCATCTGATCCCACTGTGTCTGATATAACCAAATGATACCTCCATTTTGTTCAATTTCTCAAAGGGACAATGTGGGGTTTAAGAAACAGACCAGATTTTCTATTCTAGCAAGGCTACCTTCACCTAATCATACACTCCTTTTTTTTTTTGGCTACCCACTTTTTTTTTTACCCACCCCCTCCTCCCTCCGCCCTGAGGTGAGTGTTTTTATTTGGGTATCTGATTCACACAAAGCAATAGGATGAGTTGAACCCAATGTCATCTCCAAACAGAAAGGAAGGACTAGTTAAGTAAGTTTGTTACTGACAATAAGCCAGGAGCAGAAAGCTTGCTGGTTTCATTACCACACAGAACCTGAAGAACTAAGCCTCAGAGAAATTACAAAACAACAGCTTTTGGAATTCCTCTAGTTATTAAGAAACAGCACTGAGATTTGAATTAAGGAAAGGAACTGAGTCTGAATTTGTAGAAACCGAAGAACAGATTGTTTTAAAATTTTGTATGGTCCTCTGCAGAGAGTTTTAAGCATGAATGTGATAAGAAAACACCAAATGAGCTGGTGGAGGAGAGTGAGAATTTACTATGATAAAGATTAAGAAACTGATGCTACAAATTCTGAAAACTAGAAGCCGAAGTGACCCTACATTTTGGTCCCAATCGTTACTATCTTCAACAGGTCTTACAAGAAATCCTTAGCTGCTGAGATTCAAAACATTACAAAAGATTATCCTTTTGTATTTATTTTTTTCAGTCTGGTTTAGGGTAAATAATAGAGAACAGTTTAAAATTGAATTGGAATAATCATTAGTCTCATTATACTATTTCTTGGCTCCTTAGTCAATTTCTCAAAGATAATATGATAATTCTACAGGGAGTGAGGGTTCCTGATGTCCCTCTTGCTTCATACATTTAAAACTCAGATGTTACTTGCATTAAGTTTGATATGATGGCCTTCCCAAGTTATTAGGTCATTTCTTCTTCTAATTTTTCTTACTTCCCAAAGGCACAGATATATTCCAACATGCATTTGCTGTTGATAAAACTGCTTCACAATAGACATCCCCTTCCAATACTTGCCACCACCAGCATCCCCACCATCACCTTACTGCTACCAGGGATAAGTCCACAGCACTTCCAGCACGTGCCTCTTTAAATAGCTGACATCTGGAGGAACTATCTGATACTTGTTACTTACACTCCACTCAGCATGAACGGAGGTTGGCAGGGAATTTAGCAGCATGTCTTATTTTTAAAATCTCTCACACCTCCCCCTCGCCCTCCCTGCCTTCGGAGAGAGGTTTAAGCAATACGTTCTTATGTTCTGCTGCGTGAGCCTACCACCTTCTTCCCAGACATGCAAATGCTTTAAAACAGGACCCAAAGCTTTGATCTAATGCCAAGGTGGGCCACACAAATTAAATACAAATAACACAGGAGCCAAAATCTCTTCATTTCAGGGATAAACTAAGAAGTGAACTTCGTAAGCCTAAAGTCAGTCTCTACTGCTTGTTCTATCTCTGTCTCTCTCTCTCACACACACACAAGCTTTAAAAACATTGCCTAATAAAGGTCTGCCCACTCCTTTACTGCAATCATTCCAAAGGACAATCATTAGTAGATAAAAAGAATTAAGTTGAGTTGACAAAATTAATGGGATTTTTATACTCAACTGTGACCTGAGAGAAAGCCATCTGCTTTGCTTCTGTCAGATTAGGCTGTACAAAAACTCTCCTTGCCTATTCCAGCTGCTATGAGGTCAGATGAACAAGTATAAGCAGGTTAATGCTGAGCACTTAAGCTCTTCCAGAACCTAGATCCTTAAATGGTGAAAACTGCCCCTGATATTTAGTAGCTATTCTTGGGGGTCTTAGAGAACAAATTTAACTCAGAGGTGTGCGGAGGTGCTAGGGGGCGCTCTACTACAGGAAATGGCATTGGTGATTTAGCACAGAGCCTGCAGAACTGGGGAGTTCTGTGTAATTGCTAGCAATTCAATAAGGGTTATCACAGAAAGTGGTGATACCAATGTAGACTAATGACCACAGTAATTATTATTAGGAATAGTGCTAATAGAACACAACTCCAAGAGCTTGAGAATTTCACCCTGTCTTGGAACAATTCAAAATATTTTATGAGATCAATACTATAATTCTTCATAACTTTCCTTTAGGTACCTGAACTGTTCTTCTGGGAAGTGTGTGTGCGTGTGTGTGTGTGTGTGTGTGTGTGTGTGTGTGTGTGTGAAAGAGAGAGAGAGACAGACAGACAGACAGAGACAGAGACAGAGAGAGAAACCCAAAAAGAAAAAAAAAATGTGTTTAATATGGGAAGACAAAGTATTCACCCTCAAGCAGTCCCGAGACAAAGTTTTATCTTTTCCTTTTCCAAAAGTGAGTGTATTTATTATTCTGGTCTCTCTGGTTATGTGCCCTAGATTCCCTATAACAAATATTCAATCCTAGATTCCAAAGCTCAAGATTAGGGAAATCTGGTTGAATCATCCTCCGCTTCAAAAACAGAGAACACCAATCTAGAGCAGCACTGCCAATAAGCTTCTTGAGCGGACTTAAAATCCATTGTCTGGAGAAGAAAAATATGTGCCAAGCAATTATAATTATCATCTCATTGGGCTTCAACTATTAGTTCTACTGGGTATCAATTTCAAGGTCTATGATCCTTGCATATAATAGGGTGTTGAAAATTACATTGAAGCGTTTGGACATAAGCAAAGGATAGTAAAAAATAATTAACATTTTTTAACATGTCAAATATTATGATAATTATTCTATTTTTCATTGTCTCATTTAACCCTGACAACAACTTACAATAGCTACAATTATCCCCATTTTATTAAGGAAGAATTTGTGACTTAGAAAAGTTAAGCAACTCAGCTAAGGTCACATTGAGATTAAATAGCAGGATTTGAACCCCATGTCTCTGGCTCTGAAAGTCACACGGTTAATCTGTACCCTATACAGCCTTGTAATAATACTTGTGAAACTTCTAGGCAATCTGTATGGATTAGGTATCATTAGCTAGGATTATTCCCTCATGCTAGGATGATCTGGCTTATTGTGGAGAAGGCCCAGCGTACTTCTTGAATGCTGGGAAAAGTATCCTTTGCTGTATTACAGAAGCTGAAAATATGGTTGAACCAGATGGCCTGGGCCACTTCCCAACAGTGTGACTTTGTGTGACTTCCCAACAGGGTTCCTTTCTGTGCAAGAAGTTTAGGGGGATTAAAGAAGACAAGTTCCATTTCAAAATAGGGTCAGAAAATCTAGGAAAGCTTCTAGAAAGAAAAAATAACTGAGTTGTAGCTTTGAGTGAAGGACGCTATTCCCTTTCAATGAAATTGGCCTTACATCAACAGGGTCCTTCGGGGATATTTGGGAGTACAGGCACAATTGTCAAGCAGCAGGTGAAGTGAAAGAAGAGGTGGAACCAAAGAGACATCACTTTAAACAAACAAACAAAACAAGAACTATGCCTCCCAAAGCACTAGCAGGTTTTTTTCTTTTGTATTGTTTTGTTTGTTTTCTTAACTGGAATTACTGAAGACTGTAGTGTAACATAATTTTTTCCTCCTATACTTCTTTCTTTTCCTTTCAAATGATTGCAGCTAAAGGTCTGAAGCCAGCATGATAATGAACTTTGCCTGGGAAACAGGAGTCCCTGATCCAATGGTATGACAGCTTCCTCCTGGTCTGAATATGTGCTACTCACCTATTTAGCATCACTTCAGGAAACACACTTAATAGTTCCTCTTTCTTGAGCCTGTAAAGCACAGTGAGGAGATGAAATATTCCTTTTCAATGTATAAAACTGTCTCTGAAAAGTTACCAAGAAGCCTCATTAAGTAACAGTCTGCAAATGAGATGATTTTCCCCATTGCTTGAGACCAACTGATTTTATATTTTCCTTTTCTTTTAAAAGACAACAGATTTCTGAAAGCGACTTGGTGACACACAATCCTCAGGATCAGTGAGGCTAAATAAAACATTCTTAGGGCATCACTGCATACATGCATTCTTGCTGCTGTTATAGTAACATGGGCCATTCTGCTAACCTCTTCAATGAGTAGGGCTGAGGGCACTTTTGGAAGAGAATCTTCAGGTTGGGTGTCCTGGGTGTCCCGAGAGACACATATGGCTCTTAGAACTACCCCATCTTGCTTATAGGAAGACAGGTGGCCAAGAAAAACATAATTTATACCACTGGATACAAATGGTGAGGAGTGGATCCATTCATTTTACAGTTTTCTTATTTTGTTTTAGATGCCATCATGCTGACCAAATATGAGCAAGCCCATGCACTAAAATCATGAAGATATCAATATACCCTACTTAGAACTCTGTAATTTGCTGCAATGCTTCCAGCGCTCATCTGTTTGATTAGCAAAACATCTAGTCTTGCCCTAGGATCTCCTTCTCTACTTATTTTCTGTAGAGATTCCATAGTGGGAGAAGAGCTTCTTACAAGTATCAGGTCCCAATCCCATGCTCTGGAGGATGTACATGTACCTGAAAGCTTTTATTCTGTGCCCTCCCCCTAACCATGGAGTGGCAACCATCTAAACCACTGCCTTCTAGGGCCCTTGTCTCTCATAGCAAAAGTAAAACATCTTCCTCCTGTCGGAATGCAGTGCTTTCAGAGGTCTCTCCCACAGAAAAACAGTAAAGCTCCTAGTGGCACAGTTCTTTCCCTTGTAAATAATCTTTTCTCCAAAACAGACATGCAGGGAAAGAAGATCTAAGGATGTTTAGAACCAGCTTCAAACTTGACCTGGAAATACTTTCTTTCTTCAACATCCTAGTCTTACCACTTAGTTTTGCCTAAGCTCAGGTTGTAAATCGTTGGTGGTAAATCTCCCTAGGGACCTCACCTTATCTCCTTTTGGTCTAAGCTTCTTGGAGGCCTTCAGGTCTTTACACAGATCTCTATGTGACTGAACTCCATGGGTTCCATGTAAATCAATGCACGTGGCTGGACAACTCTTGCAGTGCATTCTGAACACTTCTTTGGCAATTAAAAAATTCTCCAAATGTTGTATGACAAGGAGGAGGTTCATCTTTGCAGAACACAGTGGGAAGGTATGTTCCAGCTCCACAAGTTTCCAGAATAGTCTTGTTTCTGAACTCATCAGCCCCTATTCCTCTAATGTGTTTTGGTTTGGAGCTCTCACTTACCTCTTTCAGTGCAATTCTTGCATTATCCTACTTTCAAATTCCCTCTGAAATCCAGTCAACTCTCTTAGATCTGAGAGTTCCTGAGGTATATTCCCAGTCACCTCCAACCCCCTCCCTCCCACCCTATCACACATTAAATATCCTGTTTCTATTCATCTATTCGACTCTTAACATCTAATGCCCTTCACATTAAGGAAACTGTATATACTGAAAGGAAATTCTGCTGCAGCTTAAATAATTAGTATGACGGGAAGAGATAAGGTATCAACCATGAAATCTCACAGAAATATGAAGGTTTCCATATAAATATCTCTGGTAATTAAAAAGGAAAAAAATGACAGAAATAGAGTGAAAAACAAATGAAAAGCAAACAGATTTCTTTTTTAAAACAGATAAGTCTGAAAGGTTTCCTCCTGAGAAGGATCATCTATTAAGATCTTGGAAGATAAATTCAACTTCTGGTTATTATGCATTAGTGTTATGCCAATCACTTTGACATCCAGATGTACTTCGTTGGAAAAAATGGAACTGGAGGCATCAGATTTACCTACTCTAATGGGCAATACCGTTGGTTAACACAATGGGATATGCAAGTACAGACTCAAGAAACAGTTCTTGTCTGGTGGAAGGAATTGGTTAGCCAGTATTATAAGTTCTGGATATGAGTATTGTCCAATAGGGGGGAAAATGAAAGTAATGGTGCAATGAACATGCCAATTTCTCATGTTCAAATTTTTGTCTGGTTTGTCCTCCATTACCTATCATTTAAAAAATGTGTTCCCATCAAATTTCTCTCCTTAATAATATAATTCCATATTCTCCCCCTTGATGACCTCATGTGAATCATCCCATGGATTCTGCAACTGCCTTTAAGTAGAGGACCCTAGATCTGTATCTCTAATCTCATCCAGTAATCTGAGCTATAACCACCTGCTAGATTTCTCTCCATAGATGACCCCAATTCACCATTTTCATTACTACTTTCTACCTCCCCACAATCTTACCCCAAACTTAATGTATGTTTCACACCTTAATGACATCACGATTTTTCCGTTTACTCAGGCTCAAAATTTTAAAGTCATTCTTTGGTAGGCTCCCTTCCCTCTTATCTAAACTTCTGTAAACTGCAGAATTGGCTATCTCCACATTCAGCTCTAGCCCCTCTTTCCCATTCCCAGAGCCTGATTCAGTCCCTCTATACCTCTTTGTCTGAGCAAATAGAAACACACTGATGCAGTTCTTAGTCATCAATTTTTTTTTTGAATAGGGCCTGCTGTACAGTATTCCCCAGAGAAATCTTTCTAATGCACAGTTCACATAATTGCACTCCTTTGCTTAAAATCCTTCAGAGATGCTCAATGCACATATGCAGAAAGTTCCAAATCTGCAGTATGGTATTCAAAACCCTCTGGATTGTGCATTATGGCTGGTATCTGGATGGGAGAATGAAACACATGTTGTTGGGAAGCAAGAGAGACAGCAGACCATGATGAGCCTTGTGAGTGATAAAGCATTTGTATTTCAATCTGAGGTCACTGAAGAGTCACCTGGAGGTTGTTAAGTGGGTATAGAAATTGATCATATGTGGTCTTTAGAAAGTTTACTCTGGGGCTGGGCTACTTTGTAAGCATTTAAAAACATCAAAAGCTATGACAGGGTGGGGTGGGTAACAAATGGTGAAACGTCAATGTAGAGTGTATCTCGTAAAGGCCAACACACACACACACACACACACACACACACAACTTAAGGCATTGTAATACAGAATAATAAAGGTAGAAGAATTCCCATGTTTTTCAACTGTTATGGACATAAGGCTAAAGAGCAATATAAATGCAAGTTAAAAAATGAAAAGCTTAGTGAGGTAAGCAAAATTTTGGAGAAAAATAAAACATGAAAAAAAAGTAGAGAATGGATCGAATAAAAATGAATAAAAACAACAAAGTATAAGGCAACCATCTAGCTTTTGACCATTTCCATTTTAAAATGAGACTGGAAGAAATTAGAAGGGAAAAATATTTATTTTTGAATTAGAAGAAAAAAATAAGATGAGGATTTTCTGCCAGGAAGAGTATGTGTGGGGAACCTTGGTCTTTCTTTGCAAAAAAAGACCTACTGTGGAAGGTTCTGTGGATTGAAGGGTTTGATTAGTTTGGGGAAAGTGGGCCTGTAAAGTGGAAACATGATTGTTTTACGATTTTCTACTATTGCTCTACTATTGCCTGTTAGTATGACAACAGACATTTTGCTATTTTTTTTCCTTAACCTCTTATTGATTTTAGTGACATTTAATGCCCTAAACAAGAAGTGAAACTGCAGGACTTAGAAGCAGAATTTTTCTCTGGCCCACAAGCTGAAAGTCTTTGATTATTCATCTTTCATTGGGAATAAAGATATTTATTTATCCCTGGGGGTGGGGGATGGGAAATGTAAGCAGAGAGTGAGGAAGAGAAGAAAAAGAGATACTCTAATGAAATAATATTATGTAACACGTCTAGTTTGGAATGTCCTTTTCCTCTCCTTTATACCATGGGCTACACCGTCAAATGACTCCAGAGGTGAAGCAGGCAAAGCAAATCCATTAAGTACATTTGACTTAGGAACTCTAATGTAGAGGCACTTGGATGACTCAGTTGGTTAAGTGTCCAACCTGTGATTCTGGCTCAGGTCTTGGGATCCAGTCCCACATTGGGGTCTGAGCTGACAGGGTAGAGCCTGCTTGAGATTCTCTCTCTGCCCCTCCCCCACTTGCTCACACTCTCTCTCAAAATAAATAAATAAATGAACTTAAAAAAAGAATTCTAGAGTTTAAGCATTTTCACATTTAGTTATTAGAACTGGCCACCGACTGTGGTGTTGGTGAGGTGATAGGAAACACTGGGGCTGCAGCCACCTGAAGAATGTCTAAACCCATTGCCACTGATCTCTTGAAAATTTCTGTGTCCTGGAAATGCAGCAGGACCAATATTGCAATGTTTTCTGATTCGCCAAGAGTAGCTAATGACTTTCATTTTTATTTGAAATATCCCATTTTTAAAATGCTATCTAAAGTTATTTTTCCACCTTGTTGCAACAAACAGAAGTCATCTGTAAGCCTCGCCCAGCTCTGCTTTATACTAATTGGTGCCACTAAACTGTAGAGCAGAGCAGAGGAAACCTTATCTTTCACTTTCTGAGATTTCTATTTCCTTTCAAAATTCCTAACCTCTAAAGGCCATAATGTGGTAAGAGACAGAAATGTGTGTGTCAAGAATGGCTGTTTGGGGGCGCCTGGGTGGCTCAGTCAGTTAAGCGTCCGACTTCAGCTCAGGTCACCATCTCGCGGTCCGCAAGTTTGAGCCCCACGTCGGGCTCTGGGCTGATGGCTCAGAGCCTGGAGCCTGCTTCCGATTCTGCACCTCCCTCTCTCTCTGCCCCTCCCCCGTTCGTGCTGTGTCTCTTTCTGTCTCAAAAATAAATAAACATTTAAAAAAAATTAAAAAAAAAGAATGACTGTTTGTATATTTGATGACTAACAAGGGAAGAGAGGTTTGTGTTGGGTAACAACATAGCTGTATTTAACCAGGTGGAGAGGAGGGGTGGGTACCTCAGCCACACAACATGGAAGCTGAGCTCTGAACAGAGTTGATAGCACCACCATTGACACCAAACACTCTCCCTAAGGGCATTTCATTTGGTTTCTTGAAACTACTCTGTCAAGAGAGAAGAAGGTGTGTGTAAAATTCTAGAACGGGGAATAGGCTAATCAGGCTGGATTAGAAATCTGAGCTTCCTTGGCCAAAATCACCCTTGGCTGGGCCACATCATTTCAGCTTATCAAGAATCAGAAGTCCTTCAACTCCCTTTGCAATGTTAGCTATTTGATCCAGCCATGGGAATATGCTACCTTGTGAAAAGTCTCCCTTAGAGAATCAATTCCTCCTATAGAAGAAAGGAACGGGAAAAAATACATTAAAATTCACACACGGCAATGTTTGAACATATTTTTTTTCTTTTCTTGCTCCTCTGGTCTTTGTGAAATGCTTTCAGAGCATTTCTGAGCATTTTCAGAGCAGAGCTATAGTTTTCAATAGAAATGACAACTTTATGAAAAAAAAGTCTGACCAGAACTTAGGTTGACTTGTTACCCCTGTGGTGTTTCCTGTGCTAGTTTTTCACATTGTGCAGCTACTTACACTTTACAAAGTATGTTACAGTATCATCCCTCACTCCTTCCTCCTCTCCCTCACTTTCTTTACTTTTTCTTCAAAAAAGTTTTTGAGCATTTCTGTGTGATTGATGCTATCCAGAGATGATAAAAAAAAAAAAAAACTATGGACTCCAACCTCATCACTGACTTGTAAAACAGGTAGAAACTGAAATGAACAAGGGAAATCAGAGAATGGAATCCAGAATACAACACATGCTAAAATCCTTGCAAAAGAAAATGAAACTCATCATCAGAAACAAGGATATTAGATTCCATGTATTACTAGTTTGCTATGCATGCACTGTGGAAAGCATAAAATATAAATCATCTCATTTAGTCATGAAAATAGTTAAGATCTGGGCTTTATAATTTTAATGTTTTACTGATAAGGAAGCTGAAGTTTAGAAAGGATGGATATCTTGACCAAAATTATGTGAGAACTCGTTCTCTTTTCTCTCTCTCTCTTCCTCCCTGCTTCTCTTTCCCTTTTCCACAGTCTCTTTCTCTGTCTTTGGATTCTCAAGAGTCAATGACTTACAGCATATACAGCGTGCTACATGGTGTGTGGCAACATCATAACTTCTCGATAATGGGGACTATCATTGCTTGGGTGCATCAGGGAAGGCTTTTCAGGGGAGGCAGTGCTTGAACTAGAAATTGAAAGATGCTCAGGTCAAGTAACTATGACATTTTTCATTTCATTTAATATTTATCAGGAACCCTGTGAGATGGGTATCATTAACCTCACCTTTCAAACGAGGAAACCAAAGCTCAGCAAGTTTAAGTAGCTGGCTCAGGGCCAGAGAGCTGGCAAGCTTGTGACCGGGACCCAACTATCCTAATTCAAAGGCTAACTTCCCACTATCACATCTCTGCCCTGTTAGCTTTTAGACCCAAGAGTTGAAACCCCTAATCCTTTAGTAAAAGCAGAGTGAAACACAGAACAGATACCAGCTTCTTGTTAATCCTTATTCCCTGAAGTATAGTCTTTCCCTTAGAGAGATAAAAGATACATACAAATGAGTAAAAATCATTGCCTATTCAGTAATGCTTCCAATATATGCTTGTATCTTCTCAAGTAACTGAAATAATTATATGAAAGAAAGGAAGGGGAAAGAAACCTGGTGCAAAGTGTGTGTTTGCAGGAAAGTCTTCTTAATGAGCTCTCTGCTCAGTACATTTTGTTGTCTGTAAAGGAAAGGTGTGAACAGAGAGCCAGTGCAGATCTGCTAAGAATTAGTCCAACTTGCTCCCATCAATTACACTGAATTTTCTGGCAAACCTCTCTCTGCTCATGGGAAATTTCCTGACAGGATGCTAATAAATCTACCTAACCTTGTCACCTACCTTCCTCCCCCCCCAACCCCCAACCGCCCTACCAGCATGCCAAATTTGGAGTATTCAAGATAAATAACATTCACGCATTGTAAGACTGAACTTGACTTCTCGAAATTTTCATAAGGCTCTGGCAGGTTAATGAGAGATTTTTCCTTTTATTTCCTTTCTTTTCTTTTCTCTTTCTTTTTTTTTCTTTTTCTTTTTTTCTTTTTGTCTCCAGAATATAAAGAAAATGCTTGTCTTCAGAAAAGCACCAAAGTGGCAGACAAATTCTTTTGCTGATGTGCCCATTTGAGATGCCAAGGAGCATGGGATTGACCGAGATCCTGCCATGGTCATGTGTAACCTGTATAATACAGTGCCATGTTGGAGAAATGTGAAGTGAATAATGTAGAACACTGGATAGATACACTTAAAAAAAAAAAAAAACTCCAATGCCTAGATCTTGCGACCCATCTGCCATTATCAAAGCTCATATCTGCAGGTTTATTTTCTACCCAACTTATTAACTTCCAGTTTCAAAAGGAAATTCATCAAAGCTAAAACTGAGCTTTTTGCCCAAGGGCAAGAGTGATTATTGGGTCCAAGAAGAACAAACAGCCTTCTTGGTGATGTTCCTATGTGATACACTATGGGTAATGATAGTGTAGCATCTTTGCTAAGACCTGAGCTCTGACGCCAGAGAATATGAGTTCAAAGCTCTGCTCTATTTCTTGCAAAGTTTATAGAGTGGTAGTAATAGCATACTTTCCACTGGGTTTTTTTAAGAATAGGATTCACTTGACAATGCATGCCCTTAGCACTTAGCACTCAATCAAACACACAGAACAATAAAGCATTTAGCACTCAAATACATAGCAAACTCTCAGAAATAAGATTAGTTACTTTTATGTAAACCATACTCTTTGTTAATACTCTGAGAGTAACACCCCACAAGAATCCCCCACCTTCTCAGGCCAGCTGAGCCAGTTGTCAATCTGCTCTATTCTCATGATACTGTGTGGATGCCTCAATCACCGCACTTAGCAAATTATATTATAAACCATGCCATTGTGTTTGCTTCCTCCAGGAGATTATAAAAAGCCTTAAGAATAACAAATCTGAATTTTTATATTGTATTTCATTGTATTTATCTCCCAGTTCCATACAGTATCTATTATATGGGTGGTTTATAAAAAATGTGTGCATACAATGTCTTACTTTGGTCATCTGAAACACAGAAAAGACTACTGTCTCAACTTCTAGGTTGAAAGAGCAACTGAATAAATTATTAATTGTGTTATATTAATCTCAAATAAGATTCTTCTGGTTTTTTTTTTCTCAGTAAAATTATGGGAAGAAGGAGCTCTTAAGTTCCTATATGTTAATAGTGGATGTAAAGCTATTACAATCCATTGCAAAATAACTCCAGTGTTATTGTAGAATAAGTTCATAACGAATGAACCACAAGTTCCTTCTTAGAAAGTTCTTCCTCCTAGGCAGATGCTGTAAGAGGTCATTTGGGAGAGATATACTGGCCCCCCTCCCCCGCTCTGCCATACTGGCTCTGCCTGATGAAACTGAAAGGGATTTCACCCTCAGATTTCCTGTCTCACACTTCCTAATGACCTCATCCAAAGACTGGACAAGGAAAAACACAGAACTAAAAGGAAATCCCATTAGAACGTTAGTCAAAATTGTAACTGTTCCTTACCTGGAGGTAACAACCCTTATTCAAGTTTAGGCCCAAAGTAGAGTAAATAAACTCCAGCAATAGAATCTAAACATATATACAATTAAAACATCTCATAGAGCTGCAACGGTTTATCTAAAAGATTCTGAACATTTAGCAGAAGTGGTGGACAGTAGATAGGTACCCTTCTAGGCTTAGAAACACGCCTCAGTGAATCAGCACCCGTGCTGATAGGCCTTACACATTTCTCCAGTGGATCTTCTAGGATCTGGGCCCTATCTTCCCATAAGCATACAGAATTCTGACCAGTTAAGAACCTAAGCTTTGTGGTCAGACAGACTTGGCTTGAATCACTGGATGTCACCTTGGATAAATTGCATGCCTTTTATGAGCCTTGTTATTCTCATCTGGTAAATAGGTAGTAACCAGTTATCTACTGCATCGGGTTGTTTTGAGGATTTAATTTTAAACATGAATGCGAAACATATTAAAACGTTTCTTAAATAAATCCTCAAGAAGTGTCACTTTTTGTTGTTGTTGTTCTTGCTGTTTTCATCACTATAGACTTTTGTATTATCAACCATTGTCTTGACCCATGTAAGAATGGTCCTCCAAATCTTCCCAAGTGATACCACCAACCACAAAAAATACTGGTCTGATAAAAGACAATTGTTTTTACTATAGGTTCTCTGGGATTTGTGCCATTTCTCCGAGATAAATATTTATAGAAAGAAGGACACACATGCGCACACACACACACACACACACACTTTTTAAATTTTATTGCACGAACCCAGTTGGAAGAAACAAGATTTCACTTTTATATTCTTCACCTGTATGGCATAGGTATAATGAAAATGCCTGTCAGGGAAAGTAATGTGTTTAATATCACACCAGTCTTAAACATCAGCAGGGATTTCTGTGTATCGCAAATAATTCCATCACCTGCCCATATTACATCGCTCTATGTTTTATCTGTGGTAGGATGATATCAATATGTCAAGCATGAGGAAAGGATGTTTTATGAGATTGATGTAGGGGAACACAACGACAAGTACATAAAAAGGGCAGCCAAAGATGGCACAAAGTTGTCAGAGGGAAAGGCCAGGATCACTCACTGGTATGCCCTGAGTTTATTCTTTTCTCACTAAGGGTCCAGAGACTGTCAAGACTTCCTGTGGCCTTGACCACTGATTTTAAAAAATATAAAACCACGTGGATTTAAAAAAGGTCTTTCAGGGGTGCATGAGTGGCTCAGTCAGTTAAGCCTCTGACTCTTAATTTCGGCTCAAGTCATGATCTCACAGTTCATGAGATTGAGCCCCACATGGGGCTCTGTGCTGATTGTGCAGCGCCTGCCTGGGATTCTCTCTTCCTCTCTCTCTGCCCCTCCCCTCACTCTCTCTCTCTCTCTCAAAACAAGTAAATAAACATTAAAACTTTTTTTTTAAAAAAAGGACTTTCAGCAACTACTTGGTGCATGGTTGGTGAACAGGTGAAGGCTATCAGGAAGCCTACGGGAAACAAGTATCAGAGTGTTTCAGGGTGAACAAGTGAGAAATTCCCAAGAGCCTGGTTTTACAAAGTACCATGGAAGGAAATTTCTTGTGGACCTGAGGCATGATTAGAGGGAGGAGGGTGGGTTTTTCTAGAGAGAAGGACTTTCTGAAAAAAGGTGATTTTCAATCTAGATGGATAGCATTCTAATTTTCTTAATTCTTACCCTGAGTGCCGTTTTTAGCCTTTGTCATCTCTTCATTTTCCTAATAGCCTCTAAATCATCACCTTACCTTTTATCTCTTCCTCTTTTATTTCATTCTGTATAACCAATGGTTCCCAATTGCCTTCTATAAAAGCCTTAGCTTCTATCACCAACATTCAAGACCCCAAACTATGTTCTCATTGTTATTATTTAGTATGCCTTTTTATATACTGTATACACGGTATCAGATTAACTAGTTTATATTTCTGGTGGTAATCCCACATCTTCTCACCATGAGTATTTGCCATGTTATTCCCATTATTTCAAATACTGTCTTTGTGTGTCTTTACCTATATGAATATACTCTTCAAAGAACAGATCAAATAGAATTCATCCATGAAGCCTTCTCTGATTACTTTAGATTGAAAAATTCCTTGCCTATGAAATTCCGTAACATTTGATCTATATCTCACAGATTCCTTTTTAATTTTTTATTAGAGTCATTACATGTAGGTATTGAAATACAAGGTCCTTGAGGGTAGGGTCTAAATCCTGAGGTCACAAAGTGAGCTGGCACAAAATGGTTCTTGGTAAATACTTGCTGAGTGAATTCTAGCACACATTTTTATCTACTATAGTAGTGTCTTGTACAGTGCATATAGGAGGTGCTCAAAAATAATTATTATTAAAATAGATACATCAAGTTAGGGAAGTTTCTAAAATGCTAAGAATAGCTTTATGTATAAAAAGAAGGATGAAAAAGAAGAGGAGAAAGGAGAAAAAGGAGGAGGGAAGGAATGAAGAGGAGAAGGGGAGAAGAAGATTTTGGGGGGGAGATTAAAAAAAAGAATAGAATTTCCAATGGGTATATTAAAATAATCTAAGTTAAAAAGCTTTAATTTTCAGAAAATGTGGGTCAAGACCTCTGATACAGCATGAATAGCTGTTTCCAAAATGTACTTGCCTCTAATTTGGTTAGCTGCATTGTGAACAATCTTACACATCCAAGAGGGACTGGACTGGATACACAATATATTGCTTGGTGAAGCCAATATCTTAGAGTGATTTTGAAGCAGGAATCAAATAACTCAGAGAAATGCTAGTTACAACATGATTTCTCTGGAACTGCTGCTAAAGAATACTTGAAAAAAAATCACCTAATTCTCCCAATTATACATAAATATTAGAAACACAGCATGAGTAATCCTTTCACTCAGTGATTGGAAACCATTCTGGAAAACACCTTCATCAGAAGCCCTTGGGGTAATTTTTCAAAAATGCAGATTCCTACCATATTCCAGACCTACTGATTACTTGCATTGCAAAATTTTGGAAAGGAAGAAAATAAGATATATTACTAATAGCTACCATTTATTTCATTTTACACACACACATACACACACACATATATATATATATACACACACACACACACATACACACACACACACACACACACACATATATATAGTTCTTGTCGTGGAATGTAACAGGCTTTCATTTACTGATATTTGTTACAGTTAAAAATGTCTTTTTTCAGGTTCACCTTCTTTCTTGGGCCACAGACCCAAACAGCAAACTTGCACCCTTCAAGTGCTTCATAGCCTAGTTACATAATATGTCAATATGAACAAATAGATGGAGAACTGTCAGGTGTATAAATAAATAACTTAGTGATTGATGTATTTGCAACGTAACTAATCTAAGCATTTATATACTCAATCTGTCTACAACTGAGACTTGCTATATAATTCATGAGGCCCAGTAAATGAAAATGTGCAAAATGTTCTTGCTTAATCCCCACATCATTCACTCTCAGGTGGTAGGAAGTAATAGTCATTTTAATTACACAATAGGGATCAGGGAGGTTACTTGTTGGTCCAAATCTCACAGCAAGACAAAGGGAAACAAAGGTTTCTGGACCCTTTTATCCAATTATTTTCCTCTTATTCCTATCCTTACTGTCACATAGTTTTTAATGGCTACTCAGAAGTAGCTTCCCCCCCTCCTCTTTTTACACAAATATAGGTATGTTATCTTTCTTGTAGTGTGAAAAATGCCCTGAAAAGTTGACTACAAACTGAGCTTTCATAAATCAAATTCTGAAGAGAAGAAATACTGGAAAGGAAGATAGGGTAGAAGTGGGGACTGGTACAGGCTGAATTTTTTTTTACAATGTGTTTATTATCTTTTCAAAACTGAATATCTTTTTAAATCACTTAAATGCTATTTTAATGCACTTGAAAAACTCACATTAAAAGGAACTCTGCATAAATAAAGTATAAGACAACTTACTAATGTAATTAAGCACTTGATCACTTAGCTGGATCCCCTCATCTTTGTGTGTGTGTGTGTATTTTTTTCAATATAGTATTTTCCAAATTGTGTTCCCAGGAGCCAGATATTATCAAGTATTATATCAATAACTCTCTCCCTTTGGACCCTGAGCCCTATCTATCTTTTTCTATCCAGCACTTTGCACATTGTTGACTCTCATCGGATGTTTGTTGGAGGGATAAACATAGATAATGACTTAGGGCTGAAAAAAAATTTTTTTCCACTAGAATGATGGTCTTTTTTTTATGTTTATTTATTTTTGGAGAGAGAGAGACAGAATGTGAGTGGAGGAGGGACAGAGAGAGAGAGGGAGACACAGAATATGAAGCAGTTTCCAGGCTCTGAGCTGTCAGCACAGAGTCCGATGTGGGGCTCGAACCCACAAACTGTGAGATCATGACATGAGCCGATGTCAGACACTTAACCGACTGAGCCACCCAGGAGCCCCCTAGAATGCTGGTTTTAAAAGTCAAATCTCTAATGAGATTTCAAGGTAATAAAGATTGCTAGGGTGCTATACAAACTTGATGCTATACAGACTTACTGGTTAGTAAAACTGACTGACCTGTTTTGTTTTTTTTTTTCCTAGAGAAATTTAACAGAATTTATGTGACAGAATATTTATGAGGATTAATGGTCTCGTTTGGGGAATGTACTTTGAGATTCCCGGAGGAAACATGAAAAGATTTTAAGTAGTTTATCTTTAATGAAGCACTATCTCAGTTATCTAAATAGAACTCTGTTTCAAATGCTAACAGTATTTATTTTGCTGCATATTAAATACTTATCCATGTATGACAACCATTCTACACAGCACATTATGTCACTGGTTCAGATTTTATACCACGTCCATAATGAAATTCTATAAGGAAGCTCTAGCATAGCAGAAAGTGGGATCCTGCGCAAGGCTTGTGTATCTGCAGGATGCTAATGGGGAAAATTCCTTCCTGGCCATCATAGGTAATCAGTTTATTCCCTGAAGCATGAGATCTGATTACCTTTATCTGTACTTTACACACATGCAGTTTATTGGATTTGTCAGCCTAACTGAAAGAAATTCTGATGTGGTACCCATGATTTCAAGAATTTCTCCAACTAGAAAGCAGGTGTCACTGAAAATGAGCAACCTGTAAGAGAACTGCAGAAGAGATGCACTCTAAGTTAACGTTGAGAAGTTCAACAGCCAAGAGATACGAAGCATTTTCCCACAGCATTCAAAAGAGACGAAAAAAATCAATGGGGGGCTGTGCAACTGATACGGATTTTCAGACTTTTAAGAATAAAGTCTTCTCTTTAATACAATTTCAAGATAGCAGATAACCTAAATGTCAACTCACTCATCCAACATTTTGTGTTTTGATGATGATTTTCACGTGTTTTTAAAAAAGAAAGACCAGATGAGAGGTGAAGATGAACGGAGAGGATGAAAACAAGTGGCGAGGGGTAGCAATCCCAGATTCTATAGGACACAAAGCTGACCAGTTCACCCTTCAGAGCTAATAGTCAAGTGAACCCATGCTCTCCTACCACATTCTCATGCCATGTGACCTGAGGCAATTTACTGAAACTTTTTCAGCCTTAGTTTTCACCTCACAGGATATAAAATACTTTCAATGCATCTTCCCTTTCCACTCACTTCCCTAGGTGTTCATGTTCTCTGTGACCAGTATGGAAGTAGCTGGTTTTTTTTTTTTAATGCTAAATATTTGTTGTTCTCTTCTTCATGTGGCTACTGAAATTTCAACTTCCCTCTCCTACCACCCCTCAGCCTCCACCTACCACAACCAGTTCAGCACTTTCTTTTCAATGGAACGGTAATTTTAGTTGTCCTGGTTAAAGCACTACCATTTCATCCACTAAAAGCCTACGAACGTGTGCTGTAAATGTGTTTATCTGTTCAGATGAAGGCTGGCTGCTGCTAGTAAGTAACAAAACTGAGCAAATACTCTTCTCTTTGGTAAATTCACAGAGAAGTCAGCACACATTGACTATTTAATCACTGAAAGCTTCGTGGCAGCCTTAGTTTTTAGTATGAGGGAAGCGTGTCAAAAGATACAAATCAGCACTGCCATCTTTCAACTAGCTGACAGCTGAGCACCAGACTATCTTTTTGAAACAGTGGGACAGTTTTATACCAAAATGGACTGTTACATGGATGGTGAGGTAGGGCATACGGAGAGTATTTGGTTTCTTCAATTATCAGCTTAACTATTTTTCCCACCAATCAAACTTCTCATGTTGGCTTTGACTAAAACCCATGACGAACAAATGCTATCTCAATGTTGTACATTTTCGAAACATATTAAGGGGATAAATGGCAACTGGTGTCTATTCATACCCCTGAAGTCATTTTAAAGAGCTCTCTTTAGCCTCAGGATAAATGTTTACCTAGCTCCCAGTTTTTCCCAGGGAAATAATGATGGGCAAAGCAAAGTCACAGAGTCTCAAGAGAGCATGACAGCATGATCCAGGAATCAAATTGTGTGCTCTTTCTTTTGAACACCCTCCTATAAAAGAAGGGGGACTAAGGAACAAGAAAGGTCTTGGGTATGATTAACCAGGAATCATAAGATATTCAAGAATATTTTAAAATAAAAATAAGATGGCTTGAATAAACATAGCTTACCATACAATGACTCATGGTAGTTTATCAAGCACTCTTAATATTTGTTGTATGCCAAGGAAGGGATAAAGTGCAGGGCAACTATTGGTCTCCCGATTTTATAGAGGAGTAAAATGAGACCCCAAAATATTGAACAAGAGCAGGAGGTCACATTACTCTGAGAACCCAATCTTCTGGTTCAGAGCTGAGTGTACTCTAGACTTCAGTACCTTGCCTTCATGTCTCAGGGAGAAAGTAGGCAGCAGAGGAATGAATCACAAAGACACTTATCCCATGAACTAAATTAATTAGGGTAATAATTCACCAAATAAGAAATCCCTTCTCAAAGATCACAGAGGCCATTTCAATGGAATGGCTTTGGGGCTGCTGCTGCTTCCACAGAGGATCTGAAATATAAACAAGACCAGAGAGCAATAACCAAGGTTTAGTTTCAACCTGTAGCCATTGCTTTATGCAGCTAATTCACACTGGTAGAAGGCAGATTCATGTCTCATTTACACCTATAGGAATATAGTGACCATTGCTTCAAACTTCCTCACCAATCTTCAGTCAATGGAGTGGAGATGCTGTGCTAGAATCCTTGGCCAGAACACCCTATAGCTTTAAAAAGACAGGCAGGGTCCATTGGGTTCGCTCAGCCCCCAAAAAAGGTAGGTATGTGTCTGTGGCTTGCTTATGCAAGACAGCAATGCCCACACCAAGCTTCTCTCTTATGCCAGGCTTCTTTCTTCAGAATTGTTACCCAAGAAATCTGTCCTAAATTCCCTTTGGAAAAAAAAATGAAATATTTCTAGTCTATTGTGTGGTTTTCCCCAGAGCCTTTTTCCTTTTCCAGATGCCAGTTTGAAATGCTCAGGCTCAAGTCCAGATACAAAGTGCAGCAGATTGCTTCATTTAGTTAGTCTGAGCCTCATTACGGCTCACCTCTGGGTATGTAATCAGGCTTTTATTCACCTAACAGGATCATTCTCTAATAAGGTGCTCATTTAAAGAGTTTTCCCCACAGGGTACACCTCTCTGAAAGTTCCTGGGAGTGCAGATAGGAAGACCTTGCAAGCTAAATATTCACTCATTGCATACATGTTCCCCTCTGTCCAGGTCTTTAGCTATTCTGAAGGCCCTTTGGCTGCATTAGATCACCACAGGCTTGTCGCTGGCAGCACAAAGGAGGGAAAATACAGAGACACACCAGGACAAGACGGACAGCTGGCAAATTATATCCAAGCAGGCTGCTGCCCACTGGGAGAGCCGTCCTGACTTCCTGGGGTAATCCATCTTCCTGACACATGCTCTTCCTGGGAGTTAGTTTTCTCCAACATACTTTCTGCTCCTGACAAGAGGATGGATCTGTCTTTACTCCTCCCTCCTACTGACAAGCTTAAGAAGTCACCCCTAGCCTGCCTTCAGCACTTCCCTTCTCTTGTGACACTGCTATTTATCTACCACCTAACTTATTGATAATTATCAGAAACCTCAAGGAATGTGGTGATTGGATAAACGCATCTAGCCAGAGTTGGCTGTCTGCCCTTTCAACCTCACTTTAAATCAAACAAATGGGGAATGACTAAGCTAAGCACCAACACAGAATGGACTTTTCAACCTGGAGAAGCATCACTGCTTGTTAAATTTTATTCTCATTAAACTATTTTAAAAGCGCAGAAATTTTACAAACTATCCTTAATTGCAATGAGAAAATATACTATCTTAGGTGACCTCTTAAGCCAAAAAAACAAAAAAACAAAACAAAAAAAAGGAAAGAAAAACAAAAAGAAATACTGTATAGTTAAAAAGTTTATTCAAAATGGGGTACCTTGGTGGTTCAGTCAGTTGGGCAGCTGATTTCGGCTCAGGTCATGATCTCATGGTCCATGAGTCCATGAGTTCGAGCCCTGCATCAGGCTCTAGGCTGACAGCTTGGAGCCTGGAGCCTGCTTCGAGTTCTGTGTCTCCTCTCACTGCACCTCCCCCACCTGCTCGCTTACTCTCTCTTCCTCTCACTCAAAAATAAATAAACATTAAAAAAATTTAAATGTTTATTCAAGCAACTATCATGTCAATGAGGCAAAGGGAAAAAATAAACACTATGCTGGCAATTAGATTAACCTGGCTCCCAGTCCTGGCCAGGCTCCAGGCTGCTAAATATTTAAGATTTTAAATCTCTTTTTTTAACCTCTCTGGGGCTCAGTTTGCTAATCTCTAAGAAGGCGGTTGTAATAGATAATCTCTTTGCTCCATTCAAGGAGTATCACTCCATCCGGGATCTCATTTCAAAGGTGATGTGCATGAAGAGTGTGATACACACACCATGACTGCTGACTTCTAAAAAAATTAAAAGGTGAACTTTAGCAAATGTGTAATCCAGAAAGAAATATGGTATATTTACATTTCCAAATGTCTACCTACTTTTGATGGGAAAGCTTTCAAAGCTTCTTAGGCTCAAACCTAATTGTAAATCTCCTCTCTTTGGAGACCTCAGGCAGGCACCAGGTGCAAATCAGTCAGCTAGAGCTAATGTATTTTGCTAATGAGCCCAAGGCACAAATGTACCCTTTCTCTCCATATATATGTAGAAAGGACTCAAGATATGTTGGATGTCTCTTCATTTTAATTCTCTTTGCCTACCAACTGACTCTTCTAAGACTTCTTTCAAGAGGCACAATTCAATATGCTCTGACAGTGGGATGAGAAGCTATTTCTGGTGAAGCAGTTAGGCATTAACCATTTGTTTTAGTCAAGTACGTGACACTGGAACATCAAACATTTTGTTGCTTAGTCATATACAAATTTAATACATTTTTTATATTTAACTGAGTTCCTCAAAATGGTTGCTAGTAAATTATTTTTTTTTAGATTTTAAACAACCAATTATTTAATATTCTAAAAAGGTCTTCCAACTGTTCATTTTTCCACTCCTCACATTCAATAATTCAAGTGCAGGAAGGCTTATCAGGGAGATTTGAACAGCCCCAAAAGGGATTTACTACACAGTTAACACTTGAGGGAAGGCATCTGCTGTCTCTCGAGAGCCACTCAAGGCCAGGGGGTCCCACTATCACCTCCAGGGAGGAGTCTCTCATCTAACAGGCAAACTAATTTGAAAAATTAAACATTAGGGCAGGCAAAGGAATTCAAATTCACAGGTCTTTCTGAAATAGATACTTTCTTTTTCCTTTAATCTGAGTATCCTGTTTGCTCTGACCTACTTAAATCATTATTTGAAAAATGGCCTTTCTGCTGCTTTAGGGTAAGGTGTCACTGGCATGTACTTAACTGTCACAATGGAGGTCAGGGCTGTCTCACCACTTGGGATATTAAGTGAATGGTTTCCAAAGAGGAAACAAACAAGCAAACAAAAAACCAGGGTGGGGGGCACCAGGAGGGTAAATAACAAAACATATATTGTCTTTAGTGGCCAGAGTAGGATGGCTGTAATTTCAGCAATGGAGAGTTTATTCATTTGTGCTACAATGCAACCCCTTGACAAACAGCAAATGCATACAGATCTATCACAATTAACCTTTTGCTGGCATTTTCTTAATCAGGTCCTTTCCAAGTACAGTTACTCAAAAGCTAAGCCATGAGTAATCAAGACCCGGATACGGAATTTGGATAAAAGAAAGGGTAAAAAAGATGTACAAATGCCAACATAAGGAAACAAAAATCTAAGTAAGCAAGGGTTACCATTAAGATTCTAGGGGAAGAGAAGACTGAATCAAAACAGGTGTGTATGAAGGCGATTCCCTCAACAGAGACCTTAAACATATGAATCACTGGATATTTCCAGTGCCTAGAACAATGCCTAATACATAACAGGTGTTTAATAATTATTATATGAATAAACTCTTTTCAAATAAGTTGTTAAGGTATATTTTTGTATTATTTAATTTTAGATGGATGTGAGAAGAGGAGGGATGCCAAAATATGCCTAAAACCTGTACTGGAAAACTAGAAAGGAGTATTTGCCCACATTTAGTGGTAAAGTCACTAAATGATTTAAAAAAAATTTTTAATGTTTATTTATTTTTGAGACAGAGAGAGACAGAGCTTGAGCAGGGGAGGGACAGAGAGAGAGAGAGGGAGACACAGAATCTGAAGCAGGCTCCAGGCTCTGAACTGTCAGGACAGAGCCTGACACAGGGCTCGAACTCGTGAACTGTGAGATCATGACTTGAGCTGAAGTCACCCACTCAACTGACTGAGCCACCCAGGCGCCCCTAAATGATTTTGAAACCCAAATGGTTTCAAATGTTTATCCATAATGTACCTCTTAGGACGTTTAAAAGGGTCAGGAAACTAGAAGATGATATATTCATGGTATAAAACATTGATGATTTGAATTCATTCTAATGGTAATCAGATGGAATTAAGCAAAGAAAATTTAAGGTAAAAAATAAGTTACCCTTTATTGGGATATACTGAGTTTGGAAGAACAATCAGATGAGAAACAAGTGGAGCCCACACTTAATGTGTTCAAAGTTAAGGCCAAAAAGGAGCTCTCAACATAGGCCACCAATAATTTCTAAAAATTTCCTATTTATACATATTGGATTATGTATAAAGTAACTTCTTCCCTGATAAGAAGGCAGTCCTATCAAAGATATGTCTGATGTTTTAAAAGTCAAATATTCTCCATTAAGTGTATTTAATTTTTAATTTTCAATTCAGCAAATTGGTAAAGATAGATTTTTTTAAATACCATGCTTATAATTCAGATTTGTTATGTTTTGATAAAGCTCTGTATCCCCCTTACCACTCCCGTGAGGAAGACAGGATGCTCAGCTGCAGATAATCTGTGGTAGGCAAAATAATGGCACCCTAAAGATGTCCATTCTCTAATCCCCAGAACCAGTGAACATGTTAGGTTACATAGCAAATGGGAATTAAAGCTGCAGATGGGATTGAGTTTGCTGATCACCTGAGCTGGAGAAAGGAAGACTATCCTGAATTATCAGGTAGGCTCAATGTAATTACACAAGTCTTTAAAATTGGATATAGAAGCAAACTAATGGGTTAGAAATATTTGATAGGAGAGAGACTTGACCAGCTGTTGCTGGCTTTGAAGATGGAGGAAAGGGGCCATGAGCCAATGAATGTATTAACTTCTAGGAGCTGGTAATGGTCTTCACATTATAGGCAGCAAAAAAGCAGGGATTTCAATCCTATAATCACAAGAAACTGAATCCTTTCAACAACCCAAATGAACAGGAAATGGATTTGCCCCTAGAAACCTCCTGAAAGGAATCAAGGTGTGTTGACACCTTGATTTCAGTCCAGTGTAACCCATACTGGACTCACCAGAAAAAAAAGTAAGATAATAGGGCTGTGTTGTTTTAAGCCATCAAAGTTGTGGTGATTTGTTACAGCAGCAACAGAAACTTAAAACGTGACCCTGGATTCTATTGTGAAAGACAGAGTAGGAAGAAAAGCCTCTAATAAAACTGTGTTAAAAGTACAGGAGATTATCTATAAACAAGGAAGGAAGCTATGTGATCAGGGACAATTTCTTCCTTTTCCATTGTAAAGCAAGATAATTAGGTTTCTGGTTATAACTTACTTCATGTTTAAGGGTTTATTCAAGCCAAAACTTGTCTAATCTATCTCAGTCCATTAAAGTGACTTGGGTAGTGAGCAGATAGAAATTGGCAGTGACACTGACATCTGGAACGGGTGATGGCCAAGAATTCTTTTGATGACTATTCCTCATTAGACTCCCTGGCTCTTGGATCCATGCCTGCATACCTGGCTTCCAAGATCTAGTTATGGACACTCCACTTCAGTGGCCTCTGTGGAAGTCCCTCAGTGGTCAACTTGGCTCAGCAGCCTCCTTGACTGCTGAGTTAGTTTGCTAGGACTGCCACAACAAAGTATCACAAACTGGTGGTTTAAAACAATCGAGATAAAAATTCTCATGGTTCTGGAAGCCAGCATTCTGAAGTCAAGATGTCAGCAGAGCTATGTTCTCCCTCCAGTGTCTGATGTTTGCCAGCGAATCTTGGTATTCTTTGGCTTGCCCCTGCCTCTTTCCAATCTCTGCCTTCATAGGTGACTTCTCTATGTGTGTCTGTGTCTTCATACCATGTTCTCCTCTCTGTGGGTGATTCTTTGTCTCTTCTCTTATTATAAGGACACCAATTATACTGGGTTAAGAATTTCCCCTACCCCAATATGACCTCATCTGAATCAACCGCATCTGCATGATGATTATTTACAAACAAGGTCAAATTCTGAGGTTGTAGAAAAGACATAAATTTTGAGGGGGCAATGTTCAACCCAGTGTAACTGCTAACTCTAAATAAGTCCTAGATTTTTGGCATTTCCTAAAGCTCAGGTGAGTGATTTCTTCCACCCGCTATCAGGTTGATCACTCAATAGTGCACTGCCTCTAAAATAGTAAGAATGTGTTGAGTATCATGTGTGAGAAACTGAACTGAACCTACATTTATTTTTTTGCATTAAAGCATATTATTAAACTTATAAATTATTTATATATCCCCAAGTAACTCACATGTATTATTTCATCTGTGCTTCATATTGACAATTATAGTACAAATCACATTATCTCCATTTTGTACAGTTAGTTAAGAACCTAAACTAACAGGCTAAAGAGGAGAGTTCCTCCTTTAGGTTCCAATTTCTGGGTATTCTTTTTACAATCATAACAGAAAAAAAAATAATAACCCTTGTTTCTATCCCCCACTGTTTAAAAAAGACTGTTCCTAAGAGTTAAAAAGGGCATAGCGATGATATATAGAATCTCTGATCACTGCTATGTGGTATCTACATGTCTTCTCTATGTTGCCCTATTGCCTATTAGTCCTTTCTTCTTTTTTCCCCTCCAGAATAAAATGAAATAGAAATTCAGTACTAATGTATAGTAACACCATTCTCTGTGTTCTGTCACATATAGAACATGCATGAGCATAATCTAATCACATGAGGTAATCTGTTACTAAAAACACAGTTTTTAAAAACAAAACAAAACAAAAACAGTCATATGAAAAGTTCAAACATATATGTTGCATATGACTCTGAGAGAAACATCCCTTTGTGTCCTAAAATAGCGTGTTACTATCATCATGCATAATGTTGATAATCTGTGACTCCTGCAGCGAAGTGCTAAAAAAAAAAGTGTAACCCATGGATTTCATTCTTGAAAGGGGGTAGGAAGCTCTTTATTCATCTCCATGATCTCAACAACTGCTAGTGGGTCAGCATCACCATTATTTCATATATATTTGGGGAAACACCTTTTTTTAAATTTTTATTTTTAATAAGAAATGTTAGTCTATAACATGGCATTCCTATTAAAAGTATTTAATTGCCCATGAAGATAAATCACCGCATTCTCATTAAACTGTCAAAAGAATTTCTAAAGGGAGGACAATGGCAAATCTCTAAAAGGTAAGAAAAGAGTAACAGGAACATGATAGGAGAGTATTACAACAAAAACTTAGGGGACTCCTGGGTGGCTCAGTTGGTTACACGTCTGACTTCAGTTCAGGTCATGATATGGTTTGTGAGTTGGAGCCCCGTGTTGAGCTCTGTGCTGACAGTTCAGAGCCTGGAGCATGCTTCAGATTCTGTGTCTTCCTCTCTCTGCCCCTACCCCACTCATACTCTCTCTCTGTCTCTCAAAACTAAATCAAAAAATTTAAAAAAATAAACAAACACAAGAACCAAGAAATGTCCAGCAGGAGCCCTATTTCAACAATCTAACCTAGATCATGGAAACATTTGTGTGGATGGGGGAAAAATCCATAATATAGATCCAGCAGAGTAATGAAGGATGTCCCCAGCTCCACAGTATAGCTAAAATAAACTGTTTACATACTTAGTTTCTGCCTTTCCTTCCCTTTAGGTAGAGAATTGGAATGCAAGTCTCATAGCCCTAACTACAAAGACAGTAAAAGGATAAGTGGTTACCAGATGAAGGTGTGAGAGGATAAAAAGGAGGAACACTAAGAATTTGGGGGGCAGTGAAACTACTTTATATGATACTACAATGGTGGATACATGTCATTATACATTTGTTAAAATCCATAGAATGCAAAACACCAAGAATGAACCCTAACTAATGTAAAGCATAGACTTTGGGTGATAATGATGTGTCAGTACAGGTTCGTCAATTTTGAAAAATGTACCACTCTGGTGAGGGATGTTGACAGTAGAGGAGGTTGTTATGCGTCTGAGAAGAGGGGGTATATAAAAAAATCTATATTTTCTGCTCAAGTTTGCTATGAAGCTAAAAGTTCTTTAAAAAATAAAGTCTTTCACCTGTTGGGAGGACATTTGGTAGAGGTCGTAGGGCCTCCCCATGGGGAAAATATACCAGCGGACCCAGGAGAACAGCCATATTTGCTGGTGTTGGAACAAAGAGGCCAGGGTGAAGCCCGGCACTATTTATGTGTTGTGATTTGCCATAGTCCTTAAACCACTGCTGCTACAAATCGCACAAACTTTTTCTAGGCCAGTCTGGCCCTCGAACTGAGTCTCTGGGCCTCTGTACAGCACAGCCATGAGAGCAATCACAGGGGCAAGCTGGCACTTGGCCACTGCTCAGTGAGACCCTTCCTCAGAGGGTCATAGCAGGCCAGGATGCAGAGTCCTCACAAGTGAGGGGATTGGAAACAAAGTCCCATCTGAGGGAAAACTCAGGAGAGAGGTGCCACCTGACAGGCTGACAACTTGGTTGTGGACAGTGTAGAAACAGGCAGTGGATGGAAGATGGAAACAAAGGAGGGTGGCCTGATGGCCAATGGGTGAGAGCAGAGAGTTCTGAGGCTAGAAACAGGGAAGCTGGATGACACCATTTTTACCACTCCACACCTGCACGTGTATGCTCACGTGCACTAAACCAATTCACCCCAATAAGCTAATCAGCGCCACCTAGTGGAGAATGGAGCCATTACACCAAGACCTGTCCAATTGCGCCGACCAAGCGATAAACGATGTCCACAAGTCTCTCTGTCTGTTTAGTGTATGGACTATAAAATGCTTCATAGTTTGACCTAAAGGGGAAATTGGATGTAATTTCATTTGGATTTCATTCTGTTCACTGGTCCATCTATTCATTTTTTTTCTTTTTCTTTTCTTCTTCTTAGATATAGAAAGAGAAAACAATTACTTTCATTTTCCATTTTTATAAATGCTTTTAAAATTTATTTTTACTGTATTTTTTATTTTTTATAATTTTTTACAAATCTAATTTACTTTGTTCATTTTATTCTATTTTATTATATGCATTTTTTTATTTTTTAAACATTTTCTTATTTTGTTTTCTTTTTTTTTTTCTTTTCTTTCCCTTTTTTCTCTATTCTGTCAGGCTTCTTTCAAAAAACAGATCAAAACAAACCTAGGAAATAGCTTCATTTCTTTGATTTTTGTGTTGTTTTTAATCTTTTAATTTTAATTTTTTATTTTATTAATTCTTTTTCTTCCTCTAAAATGACAAAAGGAAGGAATTCACCCCAAAAGCAAGAACAAGAAGAAATGACAACCGGGGACTTAATCAACATAAATATAAGCAAGATGTATGTTTAGAATCACAATAATAAAAACACTAGCTGGGGTTGAAAAAAGCACAGAATCCCTTTCTGCAGATATAAAAGAAGTAAAATCTAGCCAGTACAAAATTAAAAATGCTATAACTGAGATGCAAGCTCAAACAGATGCCATGACAACAAGGATGGATGAAGGAGAGCAGTGAATAAGTGATAAAGACAAAATTATGAGCATAATGAAGCAGAAAAAAGAGGGAAACTAAGGAAAAAGATCATGATATAAGAATTAGAGAACTCAGTGACTCATTAAAAAGCAATAGCATCCAAATAATAGCAGTTCCAAAAGATGAAGAGAGAGAAAAAGGGGTAGAACATTATGTGAGCAAATCATAGCAGAAAACTTCCCTAACCTGGGGAAAGACACAGACATCTAAATCCAGGAAGCATGAAGAACTCCCATTAGATTCAACAAAAACTGGCCATCAACAAGGCGTATCACAGTCAAATTCACAAAATACACACACAAGGAAAGAATTATGACAGCAGCAAGGGAAAAAAGTTCTTAACCTATAAGGGAAGACAGATCAGGTTTGCAGCAGACCTATCCACAGAAACTTGGCAGGCCAAAAAGGAGTGGCAGGATATATTCAATGTGCTGAATCAGAAAAATATGCAGCCAAGAATTCTTTTTCCAGCAAGGCTAACATTCAAAATGGAAGGAGAGATAAAAAGTTTCCCAAACAAAGACTAAAGGAGTTCATGACCACTAAACCAGCCCTGCAAGAAATTTTAAGGAGGACTCTCTGAGGGAAGAAAAGATGAAACAAAACAAAAAATACCAAAAGGAACAAAGGGTATAAAGGACCAGAGAACACCACAAGCAACTTGAACTCTACAAGCAACATGATTGCAATAAATTCATATCTTTCAGTACTTACTTTAAATGTCAATGGATTAAATGTTCCAATCAAAAGACAAAGGGTAACAGAATGGATAAGAAAACAAGATACATCTATATGCTGTTCACAAAAAAACACATTTTAGACCTAAAGACACCTTCAGAATGAAAGTAATGGCATGAAGAACTATCTATCATGTTAATGGCTGCCAAAAGAAAGCCAGAGTAGCCATACTTACATCAGAAAATCTGAATTTTAAAATAAAGACTATAACAAGAGATGAAGAAGGGCATTATATCATAATTAAAGGGTCTATCCACCAAGAAGATCTAAAAATTATAAACATGTATGCCCCAACATGAAGCACCCAAATATATAAAACAATCACAAACATAAAGAAACTCATCGACAATAACACCATAAAGTAGGAGACTTCAAAACCCCACTTACAACAATGGGAAGATCATCCAAACAGAAAATCAACAAGGGGACAATGCCTTTGAATGACACACTGGACCGGGTGGACTTAACAGATGTATTACTCTGAACATTTCATCCTAAAGCAGCAGAATACACCTTCTTCTTGAGTACACATGGAACATTCTCCAGAAAAGATCACATACTGTGACACACATCAGCCCTCAAGAAGTACAAAAAGTTTGAGATCATGCTGTGCATATTTTCATACCACAATGCTATGAAACTTGAAATCAACCACAAGAAAACATTTGGAAAGATAACAAATACTTAGAGATTAAAGAACATCCTACTAAAGAATGAATGGGTTAACCAGGAAGTTAAAGACGAAATTAAATAGTACAAGGAAGGCAATGAAAATGATAACACTACGGCCCCAAACCTCTGGGATGCACCAAAGGCAGTCATAAGAGGGAAGTATACAGCAATCCAGGCCTTCCTAAAAAAGGAAGAAAGGTCTTAGATACACAATCTAACCTCACATTTTAAAAAGCTGGAAAAACAACAGCAAATAAAACCCAAAACCAGCTGAGTATGGGAAATAATAAAGATTAGAGCAGAAATAAATGCTATCAAAACAAAACAAAACAAAACAAACAAATAGAACTGATCAATGAAAGCAGGAGCTTATTCTTTGAAAGAATTAACAAAATTGATAAACCTCTAGTCAGTTTGAGCAAACAGAAAAAGTAAAGGATCCAAATAAATAAAATCAAAAATTAAAGAGGAGAGATCACAACCAACACTGCACAAATGCAAACAATCGTAAGAGAATATTATGAGCAATCATATGCCAACAAATTGGGCAATCTGGAAAAAAATGGACAAATTCCTACAAACATATAAACTACCAAAACTGAAACAGGAAGAAATAGAGAATGAGCAGACACATAACCAGTAAAGAAACTGAATTAGTAATCAAAAATCTCCCCAGAAAACAAGAGTCCAGGGCCAGATGGCTTTCCAGGGGAATTCTATCAAACATTTAAAGAAGAGTTAACACCTATTCTCTTGAAGCTATTCTAAAAAAACAGAAGTAGAAGGAAAAATTCCAAACTCATTCTATGAGACCAGCATTACCTTGATTCCAAAACCAGACAAAGACCCCACTAAAAAGGAGAAATATACACCAATTTCCCAGATGAACATGGAAGCAAAAACTCTCAACAATATACTAGCCAATTGGATCCAACAATATATTAAAAGAATTATTCACTACCATCAAGTGGGATTTATACCTGGGATGCAGGGCTGGTTCAATATCTGCAAAACAATCAATGTCATACACCAAATTAATATAAGAAAAGACAAGAACCACATAATCCTCTCAATAGATGCAGAGAAAGCGTTTGACAAAATATAGCATCCTTTCTTGATAAAAACCCTCAACAGAGTAGGGATAAAAGGATAATACCTGAAGACCATAAAAGTCATATATGGAAGACCTACCACTAATAACATCCTCAATGGAGAAAAACTTAGAGATTTTCCCCAAAGGCCAGGGACAAGATAGGGATGTCCACTCTTGCCAGTGTTATTCAGCCAGTATTGGAAGTCCTAGCCTCAGCAATCAGACAACACAAAGAAATAAAAGGCATCCAAATGAGCAAGGAGGAAGCAAAGTTCCACTCTTTGCAGATAACATGATACTCTATATGGAAAACCCAAAAGATTCCACCAAAAACCTGCTAGAACTGATCCATGAATTCAGCAAAGTCAGAGAATATAAAATCAGTGCACAGAAACCGGCTGCATTTCTATACACAAATAATGAAGCAACAGAAAGATAAATCAAGAAATTGATCTCATTTACAGTTGCACCAAAAACCATAAAATACCTAGGAATAAACCTAACCAAAGAGGTGAAAAATCTATACAATGAAAACTATAGAAATCTTATGAAAGAAATTGAAGAAGACAAAAAAATGGAAAAGTATTCCATGCACATAGATTGGAAGAACAAATATTGGTAAAATGTCAATACTACCCAAAGCAATCTAGACATTCAATGCAATCCCTATCAAAACAACACCAGCATTTTTCAGAGCTAGAACAAATGATCCTAAAATTTCTGCGGAACCAGAAAATACCCCAAACAGCCAAAGCAATCCTGAAAAAGAAAACCAAAGCTGAGACATCACAATTCCGGGCTTCAAGATGTATTACAAAGCTGTAATCATTAAGACAGTATCGTACTGGCACAAAAACAGACAGATCAATGGAACAGAATAGAGAACCCAGAAATGGACCCACAAACGTATAGCTAACTAATCTTTGAAAAAGTAGGAAAGAATATCCAAAGGAATAAAGATAGTCTCTTCAGCAAGTGGTGCTGGGAAAACTGGACAGCAACATGCAGAAGAATGAACCTGGACCACTTTCTTACACCATACATAAAAATAAACTCAAAATGGATAAAAGACCTAAATGTAAGATAGGAAGCCATCAAAATCCTAATGTAGAAAGCAGGCAAAAACCTCTTTAACCTCAGCCACAGCAATTTCTTACTTCACATGTTTCCAGAGGCGAGGTAAACAAAAGCAAAAATGAACTAACAGGACCTCATCAAAATAAAAAGCTTCTGCACGGTGAAGGAAACAATCAGCAAAACTAAAAGGCAACCAATGGAATAGGAGAAGATATTTGTAAATGACAAATCAGATGAAGGGTTAGTATCCAAAATCTATAAAGAACTTATCAAACTCAACACTGAAAAAGCAAACAATCCAGTGAAGAAATGGGCAAGAGACATGAGTAGACAGTTTTCCAAAAAAGACATCTAGATGGCTGACAGACACATGAAAAAATGCTCAACATCACTCATTATCAATTAAATACAAACCAAAACCATAATGAGATACCACCTCACACTAGTCAGACCCCATATACCCAGAAGCAGAGATAAACCATCGCCATAGCACCCTGTCCATATTCCTGCCCCACAGAATCTGTGAGATCATAAAAGAATTGTTACTTATAACCTACTGCATTTGGGATTGCTTGTTATGCAGCAAAAAATAAACAGAACAATCTCAAGACAGTCACATTAGAAAAGGCATCATAGAAAACGTCTGTTTCATTCTTTCACTATTTTGGTCTTTCAACTTCACAAAATGTTTTTCTAACATTTACTTCTATGACTGGCACCATTCGGATTCCTTTAGGTATGCACACATAAAACCCACATCTCCATTCTCCATCTCTATTATTTCTAATAGTTGTTGCATTTATTTAATCATTTAACAAATATTATTTGAGTAAGGATACATAAAGAGTGCTTAAATGGACCAACAACACTGGAGATAAATATCTCTAGGAAAGCTCAGGTTCTTTATCACCCAGAAAATGGGATAGCCTTCCTTCATGTGACAGTGGAAGCCCTTCCAGGTGACCAGAGAACTGTCCTCATAACCACCTTTTCTCTAGATGTGCTTTGAGAACAGTGACACTCAGAAAACAACAGTGTAATGCATGTATTTCTTTCTTGGATATTCAACAAGTTGTGTGTGATTTTTTTTAAACTGAGAACCTCATGAAAAATTGATACTATGACTGAGCCCAACATAGGAGATATGTAGTTATGGCTATACTGAGTCTAACAATAAAGCTTTTTCATTTCAGCTTGCTATTTTTTAAGAAATTAATTGACTTAGAAAGGAATAAAAACATTTCTTTATGCTTGATCTTAAAACCAAATAGCAAAATATTCCAAGAATATAAATGCTATGTGGTCCTGTGAGTACATTATGGCAGTCACAATGACCAATCTCTCCTGGCCAGTCTTTCAGTTCTGCTACAGTGAGGTAATGAGCTGGGACAGGAATATTGACATCTTCAGGGAAGGTACTGACTTCTATCATGATTAGAATCTCCTTTGAAGAATTTTTCTTTGCTTTTCATTGATAATGTGTGTTAAGAATATTATATTTAAAAATTACATTGTAAATTTACTACGTTATGTTTGACTCTAACATTTATGTTGACTCCATGAGCCTGACCAATTTCTGCCAACAGAAAAGCAAAGCCACTTGAAAAATGTACACCAAGAGAAATTCCAGGGTATGTTTATTTTTTATACAATTTCTTGACTTCTAATTAATAAAGCCCATCCACAGATTACTTGCATACTGTATAATTAACACACCAATCCACCTACAGTGGCATGTACCTCTACCACCAAGTTAGCTTTCTTCCATTTAGGTATACTTAATGGCATTGTAAGAACAGAAGGAAAATCGAGGTGGGTAGAGGAAAACTGAGTAGTCACTGAGATAATGCTCTTGTACAATCTTTTTAGAACTACAATTTCCAGTAGTTAGTATAAAAACACACTTGCAACATGAAAAATTATACATAAAACATTTTCACTTGAACTAACAACCCAATTAAGAGCAACAAGATAAGTTTGCAAACTAATTACAAAATTGTAATGAAAATGATCAAGTCCAATGCTCTCCTAAGTGTGTTCAATAGAACATTAGTCTCTAAGCTGCTCCTATAAAAAAGCATTTTGAGATCAAATAAAGTTGAAAAATGTTGCATACTATATATCCCTTCTAGAGAGATTCATAATTTGTGTGATGTTTTTTAAGGCTCTGACAAGGTCTGCAGCAAACAGACTTGTAATTTTCTTCCCCCCGGTATTCCTCACACTTATTTGGGCACAAAACCATTTGTGTGTTTGTGTGTGCATGTGTGTTCTTTTGAAGGGGATATGGGAAGACAAGTAAAATATTCATTATACCCACATAGTGAAAAATAACTGGTCTCATTTATAACAACAGGTACAAAGCATTGTTATTAACAGACCCCATTTCCTATAAAGGACTTCCTAGGAGCAGAGGGGAACAGAGAGGAAGAGGCAGTGGTTGAGATTTTTTGAGATCCTTTTCATCTAGGTTTTTGTAACACCTTCATCCATCTTGCCTGTCCTTTTCCCCCCAGGCAAGTTAATGGATTAACCTAAGAACATAAAGTATCAGAGGCCAAAACTCTGCACCTGAGAATACATTGTAGCTTCACATGTACAGAGGAATAAATCATTTCACAGTCTCTCTCCAATGAAACCCAGAAAGAAAAATCACAGACAGGGGGATTTGTCCTTTAGATGGTTATTACCCATAGCAGGTGGCAGAAATGCCAACAGTAAAAACTGCACTTTGGCAACCAAAGCTGCAGCCCAAACACAATGATGTTCACAGGGGCTCTGTCTGCTTTGCTGGCTGCTGAGGTGCTATATTAACATCCAAATAGTGGCAGACAAATTACTGTGCTTGTTTCCTTTGCTCCAGATTCCTGAACATGCACAGAAAGTTGTCCTTCAAGCCAATATTGGAGAAAGAAAAAGTAGAATGGAGGGAAGAGAAAAATGCCAGAAACAACAGTAACTGCAATAAAACAAAACAAAAAATTATCTCTCGACAAATCTAGCCTCAAGTGTATTAATTCTTTTAATGCTCAGAGCAACACCACAGAAAGTTACATCATTAATGTAATAACAGAGGGAGAGGCATTTTAGCTCAAGATCTTTAAAAGTTATTTATCTAGTTTGGGATTACACTGATGGAGTTTATAAAAATCTTATGTTTTGGGGATTCAGACTGGCTTGAAAGTGATCAATGAAAAAACTGTGAAAGATTCCTCTGGAATAGCCATTCAAATTTAGCTATAATAAAAGACTAAGATTGAATGAAAGAAGATTGGAGATGCGACAAGGCATAATACTCATAAGGATAGGTTTTGAAGTCTGATGGCACTGAATTCAAATCTAAACTTCACCATTTACAAGTTATTTAACCTTAGGCAAAGTACTCAATCTTCAAAATTTCCAGTTTTCTCATTGGTAGTATGGAATAAAAATAACTGTTTCAATGTGTTATCAGATTTAAACCACATAAGGAATACAAAGCACCCAGTTCAGTATCTGGCACATAGTGGATGTGTTATAAATGCTACTGCAATTATCATCATCATTATCTTAGAGTTGGAATATGCTAGTGGTTCTTTCCTTAACTCCAGACAAGTAAGTGTGTATATCCTTTTCCAATAAAAACAATATAACATTGAAAACTTGTAATATGCCAGTCATTTGGGGGAGACCTGAGCCTCCTTAGAGAACCAGGGAAGTCCGTAGGCATTCTTCCCAATATGACAAATAATATTCTCATAAATTCAAGCCAGTTAAATCTCCACTGAAATAATTTCTACTGCCCACACTCAGCAGTTCAACTTAGATGATAAGCAAGTGAGAGCCAGTCACACAGATTCTCAACGCTCAAAGGAATTACCTACAACACATAATAGATCCCAATTGGATTTCTTGATAGGTAGGAAAGATATTATCTTGTTCACTTATTCAACAGTTTTTGGAATGCTTCCTATGCCCCAGTCATTGTGCAAGAGCTGGGTATACCACGGGGAACCTCATAGATTCTGTACCTGTCCGAGTGAAACAAACATATTCTCCTAGTTAAGGTGCATGGCAAGTTATTAAGATACTCTCAAAACAGTAACTCTCAGGACACCCTTTATTGGACAAAAAAATCTTAAGAGAAGTTGACATTAGGATCTTTAATAGTTCTGCAAAAGCTTTATCCCCATGGCAGACAGGGACTGAGAAAATTGATTAAAACAGCTACCCAAAGGGCACAGCCGTTAAGGAAGCAAAGAGAAAAGTACAGCCGAATTTATCTATAACAAAAGCCCTAGACCATTAAAAAGCAACTCATAGGATAAATCCAAAGGGAAATTAACTCACATTTGTAACCAAAGGGCCAATGCTATTGATGCTTTAATAATTAGTCCTCTCCTGCTTATCTTCATCTACAAGGCTGAATATCTCAGATGAGTCACAAAGGATACTTTGCCCTGTATGCATATTTTGTCCCTTAACAGTGTTGTACTGCAGACTTCACAGCTGTGCATGAATAGCGAATGGTGAACTTAGTAAGGATTTAAAAGACTGCATCCATTCATTCACTCATTAATTCATTCACATCATATATGAATACCTTCTATGTGTCAAGCACTATTTTAGGTTCCAGCAGTAAGATGACCGGTACAGGAAGGGTCTCTTGACTCCCAGAAGCTCACAAGCAATATTGTAATGAGGAGAGAGGCAGTAAGGTAATAAACAAATAGTACGAACTACTATAAAAAAAAAAGACAGAATAATGGGGTAGAGTGATGGTAGGTTAGAGAGACTATTTTAGAAAGGGTGGTGGGAAAAGATTCTCTGTAAAGGTGACATTTGAACCGAGACCTGAATGACCTAATTGACAACAGGGAATAAAAGTCTCTCAGGTACCAAGAGTTTTCCTTATTTCTTTAGAATTTATAACACTGTACCCCTCTGTGACTTTTAGAGACACTTCCTTAGAACTTACACAGCAGTTTATTAGACAGACTGAAACATAGCTTTGATTCTCTTTTCCAAGGAAACAGGTAATTTGACATCTGGTTGTTGATAAAGACTGCTAGATGGCTAAAAAAGAACTCACAGGTTGTCGATTTGCAATTCATTTCCTTTAAACTTTTTCTTCTTACTATTTTTTGTAATTTTAGAGAGAGTGTGTGCACCCCAGAGCAGGGGCAGGGGGGACAGGGTATAGGCGAAGGGGAGGGTGTGGGGTACGGAGAGGGGAGAGGGAGAGAGAGAAAATCTTAAGCAGGCTCCACACTCAGTACACAGCCAACCTGAGGCTCAATCTCAGGACCCTGACTAAGATCATGACCTGAGCCGAAATCAGGAGTCAGAAGCCCAACTGAATGTGCCACCCAGGTGCCCCTCCTTCAAACCTTTTATAAAAATCTTCATATTTTGTTGGTAGGTAGAAATACAAACTGTGGCAACATTCCTGGCAGGAAATCTTAAAAAAAAATATGCTAAAAACTTGAAAATACACAATTTGACACTGGCAATTCTACTTCTTAAAATGCATCCTAAGGATATGATTACAAACATTTTACATAACCTAGCTATAGATATGATTTCTGCAACATGGATTATAATAGCAAAAACTGGAAAATGACCGTAATGACCAATAACACTGAATTAATCAAAGTAAACTATACTATTTCATATAATGGAATATGGGTAAAACACCTGGAACAGTGATCATCCAATGATCAAAAACAAAACAAATCAAAACAAATCAAAAACAAAAGAAAACAACAGGGGAGGGGGCGCCTGGGTGGCTCAGTCACTTAAGCGTCCAACTTTAGCTCAGGTCATGATCTCACAGTTTGTGGGTTCGAGCCCCATGTCAGGCTCTGTGCTGACAGCTCAGAGCCTGGAGCCTGGTTTGGATCCTGTGTCTCCCTCTCTCTCCCCGCCTCCCCCACTCCCACTGTCTCTCTATATCTCTCTCTCTTTCTCTCTTTCTCCTTCAAAAATAAACATAAAAAAACAAAAAAAGAAGCACTCCTAGTAGTTAACTAGTTGGCTAACAACTCAGAAAACTACACTGGATGTTAATGACAACAACTTAGAAAAGGGGGATGAAAGGTGAGGTCACAACAGAGGATGGAAACAGTTAACATTGCTAGAGCATGGATGACTTTCCAGGCTAGCCTTTACACACTGGTAGATTTTAGCTCATGTAATCCTCATCACTACCCTGGGAGGTTAGCATTGGTCAGATCCACAGTTGTCATTCACAGTCAGAGAGAGAAAGACATTTGTCACTTATACAGCTCATAAGTGGCAAGGACAGACTTTGAACCCATGTGGTATGGTTCTAGACCTACTTCTTTACAAATCAGTGAGCAGCTTCCTTCAGATGAACCTTCTTTTCTAGAACATGGGTATATGACATTATTTGCCTCAAAAAACCACTGTGATATTAATACATGCAAATTCCTTAAAAGAGTGTCTGGCATAATAAGTACCATATATATGCTACTGCTCTCATTCATTATTATTAATTATTAATGACCAATGTAATTTGGACCAATGTAACTAGAATAATTTATATAATAGTAATTGTGATGATTTCTATTTATAATCACATTCCCTTAGATAGTAACATAACAAAAACAGAGGCAAAATAATGAATTCTTTTTATGAGCAAAGAGTGGGATATTCCTTAAAATGTATTCTTCTAGGCCACCTTTATCAGAAACATCTGCTTGTCAAAAACAAACGAAACAACAAACAAACAAACAAAACATAGAGATTCCAAAAGCCCCACCCAGAGACCTGCTATGATGAGATCCCCAAATATGCATATTTAGCAAAGGTCTTCTTCTGACCATGAAAGTTCAAGATTCCTTGATACAGAGGCAAAATTAAAACAAGAGTAAATCGAAGAAAAATCAGAAGAAATAGTAGTTAAAATACCTTTAAGGCTTATATAGCGAGTCCTTTCAGGAGGTGGTATTTCTGGATTTCTGTCACAGGATTAAATGATTTTTGACTTGATAAAGTTTGCGCTTGTAATTAAATAATTTCCATACCATTATGCTCTGTTAGGACTGCATTAATCCAAGCAATAAAAATACAGTGATAATGGTGATGGATAATGGCGTATAAAGACGGATGATGATGACAATTATGAGGTGTTTGATGTTTTACATCAAAATTATACAGTCTTATTCTCATTAACTTTGTGCTGAACTGTGGTGACAATAGTGACTAACCAACTTTTTAAACAGCAATTCAGGAGGAAGTCCACTTGATCTGTTTCACTTGTGAAGTATTCCTGTATATCTCTACTCACCTTTGCTTTATTTATATGGTGGGACTCTTTACCTTAAAAATTACACCGCTAAGGTGTATGTTAAAATATCTCCACATTAATATACACTAAAAAAATAAAAACTGATAAATGGACAATAAAACACCCCAAAAGTAGAGTCACTTGTAAAATTAGGTTTCTAACCTAGAGCACATCCTATTTTCAAGTATGATAAAATGGCTAAGGAAAAGTTACTATTAATGAGACTTATGTATCCTAATTCCCTGTCCAGTTTCCACCTGGCTATTTCCACTTCCCCAAATGAACAGCCAAGTGTCAAGGAAGAAAAGTTTTCCATCTCTGAAGTATAAAAGGAATCACTGCTGATAACAATCTACAATGCCCAAATATTTACTAAACACAAAGGAAAATCTCAGTTGGTCGTGCTGTTCAAAGAGAAGAATTTGATTCTACCTGCCAAAGGACTGCCAGAAGGAAGTGGCCACAAATAAATACGACACTGTGTGTGTATCTATACCAAGTCTCAGCTGTGTCATGCTTTGAGGACTGTCCAAAAAGCAGTGCTTTCTAAGGAGACAGCTAGGGAAGAACCTGGATGCATGCCCTTCATTTCCTTCCCTGTGCTTAAATATCTCCACCTGTGCCAGGAGAAGAACTTGGGAGGGTAGCATTCAGAGCGCTTTTCTCCAATATCTACCCAACAGCTGCTTGGTTTTGGTTTTTGCTGACTGCCACTGGAGGCAGCCCGCATGAAATGTGCCTGCAACTCTGTAATCGATGATGACTTAAAGTACGAAAATGAACATATTCAGACATTTCTCCTTAGAAAGAAAGAATAAATAGCCAATATTAAACAAATCCATTTCTCTTATGCCAAGATGCTGATGGTGGTTTCTTTGGGCAGGCAAATGTTTCTTTTTACAACCAGCTCTTAGCTGAACAGTATGTATTGATAAAACATGGGCATTTGCATTCATTTTTCTAACTGAACCTTGGAATTTTTCATAAGATCCTTCACTTTCCTTGGTAACTGTTGCCATATAAAGCATTGTGTTGGAAGAGGGAGGTAGAGAGGGAGGGTGAGACAGAGATAAAGAAAGGGGGAAAAAAAGCAAGCTAATTTAGAAAAAGTAACTGGACCCTCCATACCAGAAGAAGCAAAAGATTCACCATCATAAATGCAACTAAAATCATCACCTCTCTTTTTCAGGCAGCATCAGTATCTGATGGGAATTCCTTGCAATGGAATTGTTTTTTTCTGCATACCTTTTTACTCATTTATGAATGCTACAAATATACACTGTGGCTGGGGGTGGGAGTGGTGTTTAGGCACACATAGGGACATGCTGGATCAGGCTTGCACTGGCTCCCAAGAGCCGCTAGATTGTCCATATTGCTTCCCAGCTCTGTGTTCAGTGATACAGGTTTGCTGGGGGGTACTCTCACCCCAGAACTCAGCAAATATCACTAACTAGAGCTTTTTTTTTTTTTTTTTTACTTTTCCACATAAAGCTAATCATATGCATATATATGTGTGTGTGTGTGTGTGTGTATTTTTTTTTTTTTTTACCAGACTCTACTGGCCACCCAAAGCCTTCTTGACATGTATCTGGAATCCTAATTAAGCATCTACTATGTGTGAACGCTGGTACCTGTTATTGTATTTAATCCTCAAAACTATCCTTAAGGAGGGGCAAAATACCCATGGTTATCCCTGCTAGACAGTGAGACTAAAAGCTCAAAGATTAAGTAAATCTCCCAATTTTCTCAAGCTTTCACTAAGATATATTTTGAGTGCAAAATCCACTTTTGTATCACTATACAATGCTGTCTTCCAAGGTTAATGGGTGAGTAGATACTGGAGAAAAAATACTGTCCAAGGAACTCTTGATATAAACACACCAGTCAACAACACTGTACGGAGGATGCAGCCTAGAGTTTGAGAAGGCCTGGGTGGGTGCGGGGAGTATCTAGAGACACATGCTGCAGGAATCTATACTCTTTACTCTCCTAATCTGTTTATCTAGACCTCAAATACAGACACAAAAGCCTTGCTTATCAAATCTGTTTATGCTACAAAACTTGGAAGGATATATTATCTCAGTATCTACTATGTATGTTTGTATGACCCATCTAATATCCTTTTTGGAATAAGGCAAATTTTATAAATAAAACAAATGTCATAGATAAGCAGTTAAGAGAGGATGACATGAATCTTGAGAAGATTTCTGGAGGAGTTTGAAAGCTGTCTTCAGCTTCTGAAGAAAGATACTCTTCCATCTTTCTCCAAGGAGTGAAATTCAACCAATAAAACAGAGGTATGACAAGGAAGATTCCATTTCAACAGGAGTTGGTATTTTTATTTTATTATTTTTTTTAATATATGAAATTTATTGTCAAATTGGTTTCCATACAACACCCAGTGCTCATCCCAAAAGATGCCCTCTTCAATGCCTATCACCTACCCTTCTCCTCCCTCCCACCCCCCATCAACCCTCAGTTTGTTCTCAGGTTTTAAGAGTCTCTTATGCTTTGGCTCTCTCCCACTCTAACCTCTTTTTTTTTTTTTTCCTTCCCCTCCCCCGTGGGTTTCTGTTAAGTTTCTCAGGATCCACATAAGAGTGAACACATATGGTATCTGTCTTTCTCTGTATGGCTTATTTCACTTAGCATCACACTCTCCAGTTCCATCCACGTTGCTACAAAGGGCCATATTTCATTCTTTCTCATTGCCACATAGTACGCCATTATATATATAAACCACTATTTCTTTATACATTCATCAGCTGATGGACATTTAGGCTTTTTCCACAATTTGGCTATTGTTGAGAGTGCTGCTATAAACATTGGGGTACAAGTGGCCCTATGCAAGGAGTTAGAATTTTTAAGTACAAGGTGGTGCACTGCTCACTTCTCAATTTACTCAAGCAGAGCATTGAAGGTATCTCTCATGGAGTAATGATTAAGTGTACAGGATATGGAGCCAGATGACCCCGGTTAAAATCCTAGCTCTGTTGTTTACCAGCTATATGATCTTAGGCAAGCCTTACCAATTTTCTCATCTGTAAAATGAAGACAGTAATAGCACAGACTTCAATGGGTTGTTTAAATATAAAAAGAAATAGTGTATATCATTATATAGAAAGTGCTAGAAGAGTGACTAGCACAAGGTCTGACCTATGTAAACATTCACCCTTGTTATGATGTCAAGAAAATACCTGCTTTGAGATAAATTAGAAACTTTATCAACTTAAATAGTCTGAGATTTTTTGTTTATTTAACTTTCCCCTGGAACACAGTGACAAAATCTTGGTTGGCCTATAACAAGTACTTTTTGATGAATTGAGACCCATAGTCCTTCAATGATTTTTAATGAGACTTCCATGAAAAATATTACGGTACATAAATTCTAGAGAGGAAGTAGAGGCAACATTCATTAACATTCATTCTTACCAATCTCAGAGCTTATAACACTTGTTTCTGAATATATTAAAATAAATAAAGTATCATATTCCTAAGAAACAGCCCAACAGACTAGCCTTGACTTTTAGCAACTTAAAAAAAAATCATATTCTTGGGGCGCCTGGGTGGCTCAGTCAGTTAAGTCAGCTTCAGCTCAGGTCATGATTTCACGGATCATGGGTTTGAGCACTGCTTCGGGCTCTGTGCTGACAGCTAGGAGCCTGGAGCCTGCTTCAAATTCTGTGTCTCCCTCTTTCTCTGCCCCTCCCAACTCGTGCTCTGTCTCTCAAAAACAAGTAAACATTAAAAATGATTTTTAATAAATAAAATCACATTCATAATTTTACATCTTAGTGCATGTTTTTAATCTTTGCTTTCATTCAAATATGTAATGAGTTGATATATGGTAGTCATTGGAAATGCAAGATAAAAGCTACGTTTCTTCCCCTTTTTCCCCAAGTTTTATTCTTTGAAAGATTTACTGTGTACCAATTAATTTTGATGAGTGCTCTAAGGATACAAAAGATGCACAGAGAATTGTTCCCAAAAGGTGCCATCATCATTTCACTCTTGAATTTTTACCTACTAGGCAAGTTTGACTCCACTGTTGCTCACTGATACAAACCAGTGACTTCCATATAAATTTCCACCAAACCTGAGGAGCTAAGTTTGACTCAGTCTAAGCCACTGTCCTGGGAAGAAATGCCCATAAGAAAGATAAACTAGTTAGTGTTATTTAGCCTGAAGAATGGCAGGCTAGAAAGAAAAAAAAAAAATCTTGTGTATTACCTATTTCAAAAATATGAATATTATTACTTGAGAGATAGTTGCCATATGTTCTTCATGTCCCCTGAGGATAAACAAAAGCAAGCCAGAAAAAAAATTCACTTCAAATGAGAGCAATGGGAATTTTGGATAATGATTTTAAAAAGAACCCTGGGATAACAAGTGCCATTGAGTATCAGAACAGGTTAGCAAAAGACAGTGTGAAATCTTTTTCTCCAGGAGTGTTAGTTGTGTGTACATTGTTTTCTAATTTGTTTTACCACCTGTTTTTTATGGTTTTTTTTTCCTATTTGTATTAATGAAGAATGAATAAGAAAAAGCTAACCCATTCCTTCCCAGGGATGTAACTCTGCAGACAAGCAAATGATCGCTACAAAAGACCTCTGAGACTCCTTAGATTCTTCATCCCAGGTAATCCTCATTTTTACCCTCTTGGTCTCATGATAACCCAGTTGGCCCTACAGTTCCACATCCCCCTTGGTTCTGAGACTCTCATTATTCCAAGCACCAGTCGGGTTCTCCTGTTCTTCTAATGGCCACTTATTCCCTCACTGTTCCTCACTCTACTACACACTCATCATGAATATGCCAAACCTTCTGACAACACTTCTTTCATGGAAAATATCATCCATTTTCATGGATTCAACCACCATCTTTGGGTGGCTAACACAAATCCACAGCCTTAGCTTGATACTCTCTCCCAAATTCTAGTCCAGGATCTCCTTACTGATAAATGGATGTTCTCACTTGGCTATTTCTTAAGTCATCAAAACCTCAAAACTATCACCTCCACTCCTTCTCTGGACTTTTTAGTATTTTTCATGGATGCCTCCATTTACTTTATTGGGCTAGCCTTCAAAATGCATCCCTTTTGACCCTTCTCTAATCTAGGTACCTCCCTATCTAACTCTCCCAGGGCCTGATCAGTGAACTGGCCTCTCAATTCTTGTTCTATTATATTGCTCACATCTTTCTTTCCCATGGTTACTAGCAATGGTTTTCAAGCACATCCTGAATAGGCTCCAAACTCTCCACCCTGGCATTCATGGACTTGTAGAAGCTGACCCCAAGTTACTTTCCCACAATTTTTCCATCATTTAAAATCTGTCTACTTGAACCAAACCTATCAAGAGCTGCCTCTGATCCTTTGCTTACACTTAGTCCCAGTTGTGGTTTATCTGTTTGAGTCTTATATACAGTGTTGCCCCAAATCCAGCTCAAGGCCCACCTTTCGTGGATCATCCCCAGTCAACAATGATGATCTCCTCTTCCACTTCTAACTGTAACAGTTAATTTGCTCTTAACACATATTCTCTTAAACTTTTGTTGCTTTTTTCCCTCATGTATCTGTTTCAGTACATAACTTTTTCAACTTTAAATTGATTGCAAACTATTTAACAGCATGAACTTTTATATATCTTTATATCTTCTCCCTTAAGAAATGCATGTTAATGAATATTGATTTAATTAATCTTGCTCATCTTTAATTCTGAGTGTTGCTTCTTTTTCTGTGCCATCAGAATAATCAAAAACAATGCCCAACACATTTGATTTTGTCCTTCTCATAAGACTGGTAGCCTTTAATCAATCATTCCTCTCGAAGGGCCTATCTAATCCCTGATATGAAAATTGGAAGAAGCAAGGGGGGAAGTATAAGCTAAAGTTAGAGAAGAAGGAAGTGGAGAAGAGGAATATAAGGAAAGAAAGCCCTATGGTTTTGTTTCCTCTAAGTTTGACAACTCAGAAATCACTCATGATCCTTCTCACAGTTCAATCCCCATTCTGGAAAGTCAGTCAGGAAGATTATAGCTCATATCAGTTATTCTCTGGAGTCCTTTCCTCAGTCCCAAGGCTTCTACATAAAAGAGCTAGCAGCTCCAGGTCTCTTAACATGAAGCAAGTTCCTGATCCATTCGACTAACCTGTTTGAATGGAATTACTGCCATTCAGTTTCTAAGCTGAATTTCCCTCTGTTGATTCTAGGAATACTACCTCTTTGGATACCTTAACTTTTTCCATCATTACACTTTCTTCTTTTTAGCACTGAGTAAAGAGTAATGGATACCCTTCTGCTATGGCACTGTTGTTAAGTGAAGCAAATTATATCTTTCTCACTAAATCCATCAAATTGAAATACCAAAAATGAATTCCTCCTGGTGGCATAAACAAACTGGTCTTTAATATGCAGAATATCATAACAGATTGTCCTTGGCTGTTCACTATACTGTATGTTCTGACACTTGTTGGTGTATTTACAGTGTTTCTACTAAAAAAAGATTTGATCAAGGAAAAACAGCCAAGTTCAGAATGTTTTAAATCTCAATTACATACTGTCAAAATAACTTTTAAATATATGTGAAAGTGAATATTTGCAATTCAAAACAAGAGCACATAAGGGAGAAATAGAAAATACTTCCCTTTCATATAAATTATATTAGGAAGAAGTTATTTGAATCATCCATTTTCTACCAGACTCATGGAGAAATGGATGGCAGGGTAGAACAGTATCTCTCTCCCAAACATTGCCCTTACAATGGAAAGTAATGGTCTCTAGAGAGATAAGGACTAAGTATGAAATGTTGATTAGGAGATGTGATAATTCAGAGAATGGTGACAGATAATTTTCTGATATTATAATCATCCTTTTGATACTCTAATAAGGACTCTAGAATCAGATAACAAATTTGTGTTAAGCATCTACTATGTGATTGGCATTGTCCTGGTTCTTGGGAAACATAAACAAGGCACAAGATTACGTATCTTCAAAATAGCTGATAATGGAATAGCTCATGTGGCTTCATAAAGGAGTCATGGAGAATATGGGGCCTTCAGGAATCAGTGCACTTTGCCTGAGTGATCAGAATAGGCAAGAGAACATTTTCAATGAGAAACTTCAAGAAAAGTCATGGAGACAGGATTGATGGGGCAGGGGACAGTAGAGAGAGCCACCCTGATTGGAGAAGTGGCTTGGGTATTGTACAGTAGAGAAAAATCAGTGTTGATAATCCAACTTTGGATGATCTTGAAGATAGAAACCTGAAAGAGCATTGCATGTTGAAAGGCTACTAATGGGATGTCTGGCTTGGATCTTTGTGGAGCCAGCAACAACAAAGGGATGAAAAATCGGAGTTCATTCAAGCATTCTTTGAGATTTCCACTAAATGATGAAATGAGGGGAAAGAAACCCAGAAAGTACAAATGTAACAAGAAAATAGAAAAATAAGAAAGAAAGAAAGAAAGAAAGAAAGAAAGAAAGAAAGAAAGAAAGAAAGAAAGAAAGAAAGAAGGAAAGAAAAAGAAAAAGAAAGAAAGAGAGAGAGAGGGAGTGGGATGGAGGAAGGGAGGAAGGAAAGAAGGAAAGCTCTGAACAAATCAACCAAAGGTCTTCCTTTTAAGAATCATGTTCAGGGGTGCCTGGGTGGCTCATTTGATTAAGCATCCAACTTTGACTCAGGTCATGATCTCATGGTTTGTGAGTTGGAGCCCTGTCTTGTGCTCTGTGCTGAAAGCTCAGAGCCTGGAGGCTGCTTCAGATGTGTCTTCTCTCTCTGCCCCTCTCCCACTCGTACTCTGTCTCTCTCTCAAAAATAAACATAAAAAAAATCATGTTCAAATGACTAAATTCATCAGTTTACTGTAAAGAATCTTGTTCTGTGTAAGCAATAACTGAGGATAATCCCCTCATTATCTCCACTTACAACAAAATTAACTAACTCAAATAATGAATATGTCATTAATGTGGTACATGACTATTTTTGTCTTTTGCCCATTCTTTCATTTTTCATATGGTTACAGTAAGCCTAGGCAGTTGACTTTGCCTAATATGACCACAGCTCCTGGCTAGGAAGTTCTTTCCCCAGGAGATACTTGGGGAAGACAGTCTGGTTGTTTTCTTAAATAGGTATGAGGGACAAACCTGCGAAAAAGAATTGCCATATATAGATAGCTATTTGTACCAGGAAGCAGCAAAGACTAATCTGCAAAAATAGAGAGGAAAATGCCCAAGTTAGTCAGCTACACATGAAGAGGATGCAAGATGTGTAGTTACCGCTGACCTGCCCCAGCTGAGCAACACCCACATCACTGAATGCCACCTGACCCCCAAGACCATGAGTGAGCCCAGCTGAGATCAGCAGAGTCACTCAGCTAACCCCTACCTTCAACAGCTGACCCTCAACCAACCCACAGCTCCCCAAGAAATAAATATTTGTTGTCCTATGCTGCTGAGATATTGTGGTTGCAGGTTATATAGCATGTTGTGGAATTAGCTAATTGAATTCAATTAATAACATCTCTGACCTAATTTGAGTTTCTCACGATCTGTATATTTCCTTTTTGCATAAATCAGTTCAAGCAACCAAACGACACCTGACCAATACACTAAAACACACTAAAAGAAACACGAAAATCACCACAACATTTATTGTAACTATATTTTAAGTATTTTATTTAACTCTATTTAACTATATACTAAGACAAATATTTTATTTAACTATAATGTGGGATTTCCTGTGCAAATGACAGATTGATATGATCTAAGTCACCAAGTCATCTACTCCATTCAGTTAGCCTAACACCTCACTTCAGTTCTCCATCATTCCTCCACTCTCCTGCCCCCATCCTGCCCCTCGACAGTGTGGTGATCTTTTCTTAGAAATAAATTTCTCTTCCAACCCATCTCAACTTATCTATTCTATTCCTCACTCCTGGGGTCATGCTGCCCACTAATGACCTCCACTGTGAATGGATTTGCTAAAACTGTAGGAGGGTATGATTGATTAAGTCATATTACATCATCCTTTCTGCCTAGAATCACTGCTATTTCATGTGGCTTCTTGAAGATGCAACATCTTAATCCAAAGGCATGATCTCTTATAGAGTTTCAGGCATGCAATGAATGGGGACGTTTTCTCCCTCATCTTAATTAAATAAAAAAACAGACTGGGTTCTACAGTGTCCAAAGATGTAAACCAATCATATATTGAAAGGGTGATCTGTAAAACTTTTTTACAGAGCATGTTTGCTTTTGTTCCCTGGAAACACTTAGAAAAAACAAAACTGCAGAAAGAACAGAGAGTATGAGTATGCCTGCATGTGTGCTTATGGGTTGGTAGGTGAAAGGAAACCTGTGTATGAAAACCTTGGGAAAAACTCAATACTCATCACTTTACAGCACTATTGCAAAGGCATCCCCAGATTTCTCATAGTGCTAAAACCTAGGTCAATGTAAGAAGTGCAATGCAGGGATGAAAACTTATTTTTTTTTCCTTTTTGTTTCTGCTTCTCCCAAAGGCCTCCCGACATAGAGAGATGGATGGTGGCCAATGACAAGGATCAGGAAGTCCACCCCTTGTTGCCTAGGCTACAGGAATTTTATTTTTCATTCCTAGTGCTTTCCCCTCAGTGGGAACTACTTGTCATGGGGCCTGGCTTGAGTTCTCCAAGGACAAGGAGCCAGGGCAGGGGAGGAGAGACATCATTCTTCATTGTTCAGGCAGGCAAGGGAAGGATAAGAAGAGGAGGGAAAAGGGGCCATCCTAGACTGAGTCTTGATTAATTACGAGTCTTGACAATGACAGCAATGTGAAAAACAGAGCAGAAACGTAAAAAAATATATATATTAAAATTAAAGTGACTTTACAGCCTCCTACACAGAAAATAATTGTATCTTAAATTAGAAAGAATCAGTTAATCACATCATATGTCTTAGAGGCAGAATCTGAAATTTTGGAAACATTAAATAAACAGAGCTCAAGACCTGCATTTTCTGGAGGTCCCAGCACAACCAGGAGAACTAAAGATATAGGAGACAATCTCTGAAAACCAAACTCAGGTTTCTGCACATATGTTTCACTATTATCTAGTGTGCCTTGTTTCTGTACTAATGACAAAAAGCAACTCTAGCCAACACACAGAGACAGGGAGACCTGTGGGGGTCTTACTGTCTGTCCCTTCTGGGAATGTGAGACAGAAGGGAGATGATTCGTTTTCAGAAATACCAAATAAAAGCTGTGCTGTCTAGCTAACAATAGATTTACAACCTACTGGAAATATGTATGAACCCCACCCCCCCCCAAAATGGTGTCCCAAAGCCTTAGACATTTCACTTCCTAGTTCTTCCCCTCTCTTTTGGCAGGTTTATTTTCATGGGCTTTGTGATGAGCATGTGCCAAAGAACTGAAGTCTCTGCCTCACTTCAAGGAAGGTAAGTTTGTTCCAGTCCAACTACTTTTTGCCTTACATGGGCATAGGTGAATTCCGGGTAAGGCTGCAAACTCCTTAGTACTCAGCCAATGAGGAATCAGGGGAGGGACTTGCATGCTAAGATACAAATTGTCTAATGTACCTGCCAAAGTGCACTTGTCCATCAGACACCTGCTCTTGCAAGAATGTTGATTAAAGCCTCGCTTCACCTGTGTTCCTAGTCTTCGTGTTCCACCTTTGATTGAGTCAGTAGGCTTATTTATCACAGGAATGAGACTCCATAACTCCTGCTTTCTTTTGTAGGAGTCTTCCAAAGTATATCTTTGTCTTTGCCTTACTTTCTTCCACAGCATTGGCTGGCCTCCAAACTACCCAGACAAAAATGCCCTCCAGCTACCTTCTGGTGTGCTAGAAATTCCCAGAAGTAGCACTGTTTCTTTAGGTGAAAGAATCTCATTCCTGGGAGGCCTCAGTGAACCACCAAATACGTTCACTTGGAAGTTCCCAAAACAAACTGTCAGCTTCACAATTTAGCCCAAGGCTAGGAAGTTCCTAGTTCTCTCAGGAACTGAGGGAAGATAAAGATGGTCTGGCACTTGCATGTCAAAGGAAGTAAATGTGTGTCATCAGTTACAATAATCTGAGCAATTGCTGGAAACAGCCCAAGGTTAAGGTAAGAGGAATTCTGGGAAAATGGGGGGGGGGGGTCTCAGTCAAATGAAAATTATCTTTATTCAAGGAGCCTAGAAACCTCTCCTACAAAGTTCCTTTTTCTCCAATGGAAATATTGTTGATATAAACATATCCTCTTAAAATTGCACTAATCACCTTAAACTAAATTGTATCATTGTTTAAGTATTTGAAGAAATTTAAAGTTTAAAACACTTCTAATTAAAATTTTGTAGGGGTACCTGGGTACCCCTGGGTGGCTCAGTTGATTGGGCATCCGACTTCAGCTCAGGTCATGATCTCACAGTTCATGAGTTCAAGGACCACATCAGGCTCTGTGCTGACAGCTTGTAGCCTGGAGCTTGCTTCAAGTTCTCTCTCTCTCTCTCTCTCTCTCTCTCTCTCTCTCTCTGTGTGTGTGTGTGTGTGTGTGTGTGTGTGTCTGCCCCTCCCCAACTCATGCTCTGTCTCTCTCTCTCTCTCAAAAATAAACATTAAAAAAGTAAAATAAATTAAAAAAATAAAATTTGTAAATAGTTATTTCTGTTAATATATTAATGAGATTACCTTGTTTTGGATTACATTAATTAAATTTGCATTCTGAAAGATCTAGTCCTCATAGAATTAATCCACATCTCCAGATAACAAACATGTTATGAGGCACTGTTACTCAGGGATAACAATAGGTTGCTTTTTTTTTTTTTTTTGGTAGTAATTGTACAATATTCTCATACAAGGAACATACAAGGAACACACGTTCGAAAACTATTTACTCATTCAGGGCTCTCCTCCAACGTATGCTCTCCATCTCTCTTATTTATTCATTTTCTATACCGATCTCCACAAGATGTTTCCATATAACTGTGATTAAAATGAGTGTCTAAACAGATTTTTCCCCACCTACTAATTACCTTGGCCACTTGGAAGCTCAATTTCATTTGAGAAGGGTCTACCCAATGGTTAAAAAAATGCTCAGAGCTTATAAAATGTTTTTGAAAAACACTGCTAAAAATTGGCAAAATCAAAAATAGACTGTAACATGTACTTAAAGTACTTGGAACTACGATTTATTGAAACATTAATGCAATAGCAATATAATCTAAATTTAAATAAATTAAATTCCAAGACACTCTCTTGCTTATTCACATTTCTCTCCCTCTTTCTTTTCACCACATCTCTTGCTCTAACGCTGCTAACACACTAGTAAAGGTTGAAATAAATCTCTCTGACCAATCCCTTGCTGGTGCAATTTAAAAAAAAGTCAGACCCAGAGGGTGAAATCCATCTCTCTTTTCCCTTTAGTGCTTTCTTTAATTTATGTTTCTTTAAACAAACCATTCTTATTTAGAGGCTATGGCATATCTCTATTACCACCATTCTTCCCAGAAGTTCAACTCTTTGAATATCTTTTTATTATCTTCAAAACCCTTCTCTGACAAAGCCAAAGGATAGGATTATAATTTTGGCTAATTCTATAGCTGAGTGATAGGTCTTTTTACATACTGCTTCTCTGAGTTTATCAACCTGTTCTTCCCAGTGATAAACTCTGAGCATAATAGGTGCTTAACAAAGTTAGTCACCAATCTCAGAGCTGGAAGGGACCTTCAGGAACATTTAAGTAGTGGTCTGAGAATAAAGGAGACAAACCAGTTTACCTATTAATGTGTTTTCACTATGCTGGATTAGATGTTGAATAACACTGGTTTGGTAAATACTGTATATGTGTATTTGAAAAGTTGCTTAACCCATCCCTGAATACTTCCTGCTGGGTTCCATTGACCACAAAAGATGTCCTGCTTCAAAGCTACATATGGCCAATACCCACTGCTTAATTCTTTGGTGAAGCAATAATGGTGAAAATGATTAAGAGCATATATTGAATGTTTACCACGTATCAAGCACAGTGTCTTAATCTTGACAACTCTAACGGGGGTACCGTTATTATCTCTGGATTATCACAGTTGATAGAATGAGAATCATATACCAGAGAGGCTCAGTATTGTGCAAGTTGCACAGCTAGTAAATAGAAGAAACAAGATCCTAATCCAGTTCTGACTCTAATGCCCATGTTCCTACTCACTGTATTTATATGGCAAAAAGCGTCCAGGATCTAGTGAGCACTATTCTTTCTGGGATCTCTTTGGTTTCTACTGCTGCTTGAACACTTCTATTTGACATTGTTCTCAGAGTTGACTTTTCTGTCAAGTGTGAAGACAGGCTTACCCACTGACAGTAGAATATTTATTTGTAGCTTATTTATATCTAACACAGTAGAAAATTCAGAGACTTTGAACTGGGACAAATTAGCAGTCAAATCCATGTTCTACCAATTCTCTGCTGTGTGGTTTTACACAAACTTGATTTTTTGAGTGTCAGTAGGATGTTCCAAGAGTGAGTTGCAACAAGGTTTCAAATTCTTATGTCAAATGCATTGCAAATAGGACACTGTCAATAAACAGTCTCTATTATTATTGTCGCTCAATGAAGAGTTCTTATATTTGCCTATCTCTGCCATCAAGATGCAAATTTGGGGCATTTTCTATTTTCTTTCCCTATCTCTGCCATGAAGATGCAAATTTGGGGCATTTTCTATTTTCTTTCCATTAGAGGACAAATTATGTCAAGACAGCAATGTAAGTGGATACATGGTGATTCTGGAAGTCAGAACCTGGATAGATCCACAGGCATAAAGGTTTATGGCGTCTTTAAAATTCATCAGGAGACCCCAGGACACCTTGGCCCATCACCATCAAAAAGCTGCCTCCCTACAGAGCAGCCATTAGACCAAACTGGTTACACCAGTTGTCTTTACCTATCAAGAATGTCTGACTTGCCCCTGATCAGGCTATTGGCTATGCCTTTGTATTTCAGCTTGCTCTCTCTACTTGCATGATTTATTTGATCTGGTGTCTGACCTGTTTTTTCATGTCAGTTTCTCTTGTGAAACCGTAAGTGCTAACTTCTCCATAGTTCATGTATCTTATGTGATGGATACAGCACTAACTTTAGAATACCATTCCAGCTGATGCTGACATTCAGGCCCTCACTCAGTTCAGAAGAGAGTCATTTATGCTGGGAAATTCTCAGCTGATCCCTTTTGGCTTTTTTTTTCTTCTCTATACCCAAGGCAAAAAGTAACCCTGCCTCACTGGAGATGGGAGGATCTATGGGGTATCATGCATGTGCAAGTTTGATCCAGGATGACCCTTGCTGTTATCCTGTTTTAGTTAGATGCGAATTGGATAAGGGAAAACTCTGAAGACTTTAAAGACTCCTGCTATGGCATAATTCCTTCATAATGCCTGTGTGTACTTATTCTCAATAATTCTTAAATGACTCAATAGAAGGTTAAGATGAAAATGAAGAGGTTTTGAATAAACCAGGTCAAGTTTCTCTTTCTCCCTCCACGTATCTCCACCAACGTTTTCAGAATTCCAGAGAACCTCTAGAATAATTTGCTTTTTCAAGGATTCTCTGCATTAGAACTAGAATGGCTATGGCCTCTTTGGATCTGTAACCTTGGAGAATTGAGAGAAATCAAACACTCTTAGAGTTTATACATTTAGCTTCACAGCAAAACAAGGCCATGAAAATTGAAGATATCCAAATGCCAACAATGACTTGAACAGATCCTGTGTTCCAGAAAATAACAACTAAGTGCCCATTAAAGAATGACAAATTGTTAACCTTATATTAAAAAAAAAAAAAAGACTAAGGCCTTTAAAATAAAGAAAAAGGTTATGTTTTTTTACAAGTAAGTATAAGTTAAACTTGACTTCAATTCACTTTTTCAATGAGTTATTGAATACTTACTATGCATCGTGAGCACTGGGGAGATAATGGATATAGAAGGGAAAGAAAGAAAAAGGAGAGGAATATGTCAGTTAAATTGGGAAAAGCTGATACTTTACTGACTGTCAAGAATAGTATGATGACAATAAAGAAAATTTTCAATAAGAATTGTGGACCTTTTCAAACTTAATCTGAAAATGTCTCCATGGTAAGAATACTTCCCTCTCCCTTTTGATGCAATATCTAATCTTTACAGACTGCTGGCAATAACCATCACTGAAAATTATAAGGAAATCTGAGCAAATAAGTAGATGAAACATTATTTCCCTTTAGAGGATCTTTGAAGAAACATCCAATACAGCCCAACTCCAAAATGTAATGTGCCTCCTAGTCAGAACATATATTCAAGTATAATATAAACCCCAGCCCCTATTATAAATATCGTCTTCAGGGAAATCTTTCTCAAGGAAGAGAAAAATCACAGTATAATATATTTGGATAGACACAACAAACCTGTCTCCTTTTTGATGAATTGATAAATATGTTTTTATTATTACTATGAAATAGGTTATATATGTATATAGTTATATGACTTTTTTTGTGCATGACATACTATGGGATTGCATTCACCATGGATTGACTTACAGTTTTCACTGTTGTGTGTCACTACAGAAAGTTATATTCATAGGCCTACATTGTATATATCTTATTAGGAAGGAACTCCAGAGAAAAAGTCTTTACTATGAAAGCAACAGCCATACTCCTCTCTAGATGACTTGAATTTTGCTGTGGAAAGCCTCCATTCCATTTTTTAGGTTCTTAAAACTGCTGCTTAGTACCTCCCTTTTATGTCTTTCTTTCCCCTTGTCCTATCCCTCTTTTCACTATGCAACTCAAGAAAAATCACATGACCCCTCAGCAAAGACCAAGAGACATGACCTAAATATTTATTTACCTCAGCCAACTGGAACATAATAACCAACTGTAGCCATTCAAAAGTGTGGTAGATTTAAGGGTGGCTGGTGCTCCCCCTAGGAAGTCTGAAGTTATCTGACTCTATTGCCTTAATAGCTTTGTTTAGGCCAAGAAATTATCATTTAATGGAGACCCTATGTCCATAAATATGTCTCTGAAGGCTATTCCCCAGAAAGATCTCTACTACAGATTTCATCACTGAGATCTCATCTGAGATTTCCTCAGATGAGGAAAAGAAACATCATGTGCTGTATAGGCTAAAGGTCTAGTGGCAACATACATTTGCTTCAAACAACCATATCTTCTTTCACATATTTTGAGGTGTCTGAAATAGGAGACTTGGAAATCCTAACGTTTGGCCATAGTGTTTGGAAAGAGGTTCACAACCACCACCTTCATCACCAATTTTACAATAAAGATTCACCTTGAATTTGTTACCCAAAGTACTGAATTCAATAAATCCATGCTACTTTTTCACTTAATGCAATGTCTTGTAAAAGTGACTCAAAGCTTTTTATAGGCATTTTCTTCTCACTGTTGAATGAAGGAGCCAGGAAAACATGTATAATTCCCTCTGTGTTAACATGACAGAAATTCTAGCTGACTTATTATGGTAAAACCTTATGTCTACCAAAGGCAAACAAAACCTACCAATGTTTCACCAAGATAAAACCTGCTGAGGGGCACCTGGATGGCTCAGTCGGTTAAGTGTCCGACTTTGGCTCAGGTCATGATCTCACCATTTGTGAGTTCGAGCCCCGTGTCAGGCTCTGTGCTGACAGCTCAGAGCCTGGAGCCTGCTTCAGATTCTGGGTCTCCCTCTCTCTCTGCCCCTCCCCCACTTGTGCACGTGCACATACGCGTGCTTTCTCGCTTTTTCTCTCAAAAATAAATAATTATTTAAAAAAAAGATAAAACCTGCTGGATTATAAAGTTTGGTATTTATCCATATGCTCAACAAATACTTCCTGAGTTCCTGCTTATGGAAAGCACCCTACTAAGAAGTATGGGCAATGGTATATACACAGGGCATGGACCCATGCTCTCAAGCAGAAACCATCTAATAACCCAGTTGAAATGATTTTCAGTCCCATTCAGTTAGGGTTCAGTGTTGAAAATCTAAAAAGGATCTTGCTATAACAATATATTAGCCATTAAAATCTATTGTGATCCTGAAGAACAACATATGCTACTTTCCCCCATGTTTACATACCCTTTAGAATAAATAATTGTTGGAAACAGAATTATCAGTCAATAGGGTAAATTCTTATGCTGGGCACTGAATTATTCTAGAGGGCAATATGACATTTAGTCAGAACCTAAGGGAAAGGATCATTTAATCTGTTTTCATTCCAATGCTGCTTCAATAAAATGAAGATACTAATACTTCTTACTTCACTGGTACACTGTGAAGATTAAATAGGATAATGAATTTGAACCACTTAGACCCATTCTTGAAAATAAAAGTTAGCCCTTAACAACAATAAAAATGACAATATAGTGTCCTGCCACCTATGAAAACTGCTAAGTGGTTCTAGAAATTTATTTACCTGCTTTAAAGAGGCATTCCAATTCTGCTCACTGGTCTTGAATTGTTCAAAAATAAATTATTTACATGCTTGAAAAGTACAAACACCACACTGGTGCTCTGGATGGCATCCTCAATTTTAGAATGTTTCTAGGTGAATGAAACTCATGGCCTTAGTTACTACCAAAGCAGAACAAATGGTGAGAAGGAAACTCGACAGGAAGTAATCTGTCCAGATGTTTATTTCCCTTCATTTAGGTCTGTAAGACATATAGATCAAATGTTCAAAGCTATTAGGAGCAGAGGAAAATGCCAGAATCGATGCTGCAACACATTTTGTGCTTACCCTGAATTAATGCCTCTATACAAGTGTTCCCGATCTAAGTTTTTGTCAATGGTCTTAAACGTTTGATCTATATCTTTTTGCCAGCTCCAATACAGAAAAATCTACATCATGGATTCCCCATAGGGTCACAAGGAAAGTAATCTGCAATGCCAACAGAGACAGTTAGGAGCTGTGCTAGATTTGAATGACCCTTCCCTTCTTAGGAGGTGATTATTACAGAGAAACCCGAGGCCCATACATCACAAAACACAACTACCATCAAAGTGGGAGCCTTCACTCCTCACCAATAATTGAAGGGGAGGTTCCTTTTAAAGAATGAAAAAGTTTTAGAGACTGGATTCCCTTTCCTGTTATCTGCCTTAAGACAATTTCAATAAAATAACGTGGGAAGCATGGAAAGATCTGGCAACAACTCTGAGGTCTTCAGTAATAGATCTTATCATGACTGGACCATTGCTTTCCCAACTGAATTCACTGGAGATGTGATAAAATAATATAGAGAAACATGTAATATTAGCTATAATGCATATGCACAATGTATATTTGTATATTAAAAGGTCAAAGTCCCACAGTGAAGCAGAATTTTGAGATTTGTATGCCACCATGTATTTACCAAGTGTATTTAAGTAAAAAACACTTTTTTTTCTTTTTCTTTTCAGGTACATCCTGATAGAAGTGATTACTGGCAAGTCTATTGATTTTATGTTAAACCACTGAAATGGAATAGGATAAAACAGAATAGCTAACATTTACTAAGTGCTTAATACATACCAGCCAAATATTATTCTAAGTACTTTGCACGTAGTAGCACATTTTATCCTCCCAGAAACTCTTGAGGTAGGTCCTATTACTATCTCACTCTACAGAGGCACCAAGAGGCTAAATACCTTCTCCAGGTCAGGTGGATGCCAGTTTTTGACCCATTCATCTGGCTCCAGGATATCCCAAACTAGCACACAGGTAGAAAACTGCTAGAGACCATTTTATAATATCTTGGGAGAAAATAAAAAGTGTTTGGTTTGTTTGTTTGTTTGCTTGTTTTTCATCTAGAAAACAGAATCCCAATGGGGTGCGTGGGTGGCTCAGTCGGTTAAGCATCCAACTCTTGATTTCAGCTCAGGTCGTGATTTCACAGTTCATGATGTCAAGTCCAGCATCTGCCAGCACAGAGCAAGCTTGGGATTCTCTGTCTCCCTCTCTCTGCCCTTCCCGCCCCATGCACTCCCCCTCTCTTGAGAAGGGAAGCCAGCAAAAGTGAGAAGGAAATCTGGCAAGGGCAAATAAAAAAGAGGGGGCCAGCCAGATATATATGAGACCGAATACTCCCCTTGCATGTTTTTGGCTTGTGGAATCTTGCTCGCCTCCTGCATCCACCAACTGCCAGCATAGGACCATTGATAAACGTCCCCTCCTCCCGTTTTTCTTTTTTCCTCTAGAGCTCCTACAATGCCAGCCATAAAAGAAGGCCAACGCCAAGGTTGGGGCTCAGCCTTTGGAGATGACTCCACCGGGCCATCACTGGTGCAGAATAAACATTCTTTTCTAATTCCCTGAGTGCGTGTTGCTTGTCTCTTCCTGGGCGTCAAATATTTGCTGTAACATTTTTGGTGCAGGGGCCAGTAAGCCAACAAGCCATGCTGGCCCCTTGAGTCACTGTCGTTGGAGGCCAGTGGAGAGGCTATTCATATTGGGTCCCTGGGATGGAAAGGAAGGTGCGTCACTGGTGATTTCACTGGACCCTGGCTCTTGCTGGGCCTGACAATAGTTGGCCACCGCTGGGCTTGAACGGACTTCCAGGGGAATCAGAAAATTCTGCCAGGACATGACCTCAGATCAGGTAAATGGTCCTGGGGACCCAGTACCAATTCAGGCCTACCCTAGAGGCAGAAGGGTAACCTGATCACCTCCCAGGTGACATGGTCCTGGGGACCCAGTACCAATTCAGGACCACCCTAGAGGCAGAAGGGTAGCTTGATCACCTCCCAGACAACATAGTTGCCACATAGAACAGGGAAGTCCTGGGTGGAAGTCTGCAATCTGTCTGAATGTGTGTGTGAGTGCTTATGCTCCGTGGTTTTGGTTAAGGACCCCGAGTGGGTCCTACACTGCGATTCTGTGATGATCTCATATGACTGAAGGCAGAATCAGGTCTGTTGAGACCTGATGGAGTCAGGGGTTTATACTGACCTGCCAGTGCTAAAAGGCATCTAAACACCCACGAGGGGAGCAGCCAGGCGGAGGAAACAACCTCTTCCCGCATGTTTGTCCTGCAACACCGTGCACTGGGAGGGGCCCATCTAGGATACCAGGTTGGGGGGAATTCCTCAAAACCAACTGTTAGAGCCAACTGTCTCTGGTTAGTCTACCTCAGAATGGGGACTTTAAGAAATATTTCCAAGAAACTGATGAAACTCCCTTTGCTTGTGGGAAATTCCCTTTCTTCTCTGGATTCACATGGACTGCATAATTCCACTAGGGGAAAACAAAACAAAAGCCTGGAGTCTGCTCCTCTGTCTGAACTGACAAGATTTAAAACTGGGAATTCTCTTTCTCTGTCTTCTGCTGGCACCTCCCCTCTTCTGCCTTCTCTTCCCCATCCTGTGGTTTCTGCACCAGCTGAGATGTCGCCTGCCTAACTGGCTGCTCAATGCCTCAGGCACCATCAGCTCCTCCTCCCTGCCTAGAGGTCTGGGAGCAAACACCACCCACTTCAGATTTCCTCATCAATGTTCCAGGTAAAAATTAACCAAGGAGAACAAACTGTCGTCAGTGGACCCAAGTAAAACATATTCAATGTTTAAACTAAAAGTTTGTTGGTTTAAGATAGACCTGTTTATCGGGGCGCCTGGGTGGCTCAGTTGGTTGAGCGTCCGACTTTGGCTCAGGTCATGATCTCACGGTCTGTGAGTTCGAGCCCTGAGTCAGGCTCTGTGCTGACAGCTCAGAGGAGCCTGGAGCCTGCCTCGGACTCTGTGTCTCCCCCTCTCTCTGACCCTCCCCCGTTCATGCTCTGTCTCTCTCTGTCTCAAAAAATAAATAAACATTAAAAAAAATCTTTAAAAAAAAAGATAGACCTGTTTATCAACATTAGGTAAAAGAAACAAAATTTTATCGTACCTAGATTTGCTAAAGGTTAAATAAGCTCATGTCATTGCTGTCCCAATTTATTAGCAAAAGACTGACTTAAATAATGGTTAACTTTGTGTGTCTCATAGTTTTCATGGGTAATTGTTAAGATAGCTTTCAAAATCTTTGGTAGCCTAAAATGTTAAAGTTTTGCTTGCATGATAAATTGGGATTGAATTCATTGGATATCTAAGGAGATAAGAGACAAAAGTATTAATTACTAGATGTAGGTTTGTGTTTTTAACTTGTTGCAGAGAAACTAAGGATATTTAGATCTGTTGAAAAACATGATTTGTGCTTAACTGATTCACAAGTTTGCCATCTAAGGAATTCTGGTGTTAACAGACAGTTCACAATTGGTTACTACTTAGTTTTCACTAGAGACCAAGGTTTCTAAGAGTTAAAATTCTGCTAAATGTAGTTAAGACTGATGGAAATAAACTCTAAATATAGAAAAGTAGATATGTGAAAAAGATATAAGGAATGGAAATACATTTTTGTTAAAAGTAAAAGAGAGTAATTTTGTCCTAGATGAGATTGGTTATTTGGAGATAAATGACTTGGGACAAAATTTGAATGCAAAGGAAAGTTGTAGAAGGTTTGTGAAGGAAAACCTTTGAAAAGAAATTTTAGAAACAGTCAGAATGGACTAAGGTTAAAATAAATGGATTTTAAAAGTACACTGGTTTAAGATTTTTAAAAAATCAAGATATATGTAAGCAAGATAAGGTGGATCCTGATTTAATGGCTATCCTTTCTGAAGTCCAGCAATCAGGAGGGCAGACAATTAAGGGCTCCTTACCAATATCTAAAGCAGACCCAGAGAAGGAGGAAGGGAAGTCTTACACCCCAACCTCCTCCTCCTTAGGTCCTCAGTCTATATAGAAAGTGCCCCCTTTTTCTTTTTTACCTCTCAAGCCCCTACAATCCCAGCCACAAAAGAAAGCCAACGCCAAGGTTTGGGGCTCAGCTTTTGGAGATGACTTCACTGGGCCAGCATCACTGCAGAATAAACAGGCTTTTCTGATTCCCTGAGTGTGTGCTGTTTGTCTCTTCCTGGGTGCCAAGCATTTTCTGTAACATTCTCTCAAAATAAATAAACAAAACAAAACAAAAACCCAGAATGCTAACAAGAAGGAAGGAATAATATCATCATATATATAATAGGATTCAAAAAAAAAATAAATAAATTAGCTATAGGAAAAATCCCCAAAATAAAACTGCTGAAATAATAGAGAAAGTACAGGTTGCAGAATTGCTTTCTCTATGAATCTCTTAAAATAAAAATGTTTGCCATGAACACCTCTTGGAACAGTCTTTATTAAAATGAATTTGATTGATAATCCCTAAATACTTGTGAAACTGCAAATATCCAGAATTTTACTTTGGTAGAAGACCCCTAGTGAGTGTGAGGTGACTTTCCTGGATGATAAGTGAGCCAGTCCACAGCAAATCTCCTATGTGTTAATATTTCCACCTGAGAAATGAGCCTGTTAGAACCACGATAAAATCGATGCTTAAAAGGCACAAATAATAATTTAATCACATCTTAAGATGACGACATCCTTTATAAGCACAAGTTGACTGTGTGAGCTGAACCTCTGTAAAGTATCCTGAAATGGCAAGATTTGTGGCAAAAATACAGGACCATTAAATTACCACTGATACGACAAAAACTTGAGAGTATGTAGAGTTAGGCTAGGCCAAAATATTTGTTCAGCATCCTTAACTATCCATATTATCTTTTCATACAGAAATATTACAAATAAAAGGCTAGAGGAACTGAGGAGTGATATCCATTAAGAATGGTCAATGAAGGGTTGTCTCTGATAGAAAACCAAAACAGACAAAAACACCATGTTATAGCATCAACAGTGAAGTCTCAAGTACATTTTCTTTCCATAGAATATGGCTCCTGGCCATTAGTGAGATAGGTCCTGCATTATTCAGATCTTCTCTTTTATTGTCCTCCGGAGAACTCAGGCTAGCATGTGTAAGGGAATGTTCCTTAAGTGAATATCCATGATGAGATACATACAAATACACTGGTTTGAGGAATACTTGTATTGAATTGGTAAATACTGTATTGGTACAGTGCCAAATTTTATAAAGGTAAAAATGACACAGGTTTCCTGAAATACTTCCTGAAAAGGATAATGGAAACCAAAAGCTACTATCTATATCTGGCAGATGTTATCATGGAATCTTTTCTCCTCCTATCTTTTTTTAAGTAGATAAGCATAAATCATCTCCTCATGCTATTTCCTTTCCTCGTCCCTTTTTTATTACAAAGTTAAAAAGTATTGGACAGTATCCTAAAACACTACAGATTTCATATCTTGTTTTGGCTAATTACATCATCTACCCAGCCAAAATGGTTTCATCAATGAGCTTGCATTGCAGGAGCTCTTCTAATCAATTCTTTGACACTTAATTAAGAATTCTGTCTGTCTGTGAGGGATCTGGAGCCTGAAACAAGTAGGGACTTCTGTGTGGGGAAGGTAGGTTGTCAGAGCTCCTGGCAAACCTAAGCTCACATCTCTCACCACCTCTGGTATTCCTGTTGCTTTGATATTACTTTGAAGTTATGGACACACCCTCTTTAATCCTCAAGCCTCAATTTTCTTCTTGGTTACTATCATCTAAGACCTACTGGTGATAATGGTTTCAAAACCACTTGAAGGTTCCCGATTTTTCATGGACAAATGTGCTAGGCTACATTATGGAAGTCAACTTAGAGGCTTAGAAACTGAGTTGGAATCTCTGAATGAAGTTGAATGGAGAGGGTCTGTGAGACAGGAAAAGAAAAATAGGTTAAGAAACAGGGTGACGCTGCAGGCAGTGGTTCGAACTTGAGTGGTGAAAGGCATAGTCATTATGTGAGATTAGAGCAAGAAAAAACCAAACCAAACCAAAACAAAACATTGTGATTATAGACTAGAATCGGCCCGAGTGAGAACTCTGATGGAATTTTTAAAAGTTTCACCTTTCTGGATGTCAGGTTTACTAATTTAAATAAGTAGATATTGTTTAAAGGGATATAATCAGATTCCCCATTGCAAATGTTTACTGAGCATCCATGGGATGCGTGGCATTTGACCTGTTGCTATGGGCTTCAGAGAGTATTTGGACCTTCTTTTCAATTATCTTGCAACTTGAATGAAGACATATTCCATATTTCCATACATACGGAAAGTAAGTCCATATACCATATAGAGAACCACTGAAGTATGTAACGATCGAGGCAAGAATGGAAGAGAGAAGATATGGTTGGGCTGACCTAGCAAATTCTACTATAAATCTTGCAATAACACATGGGGAAAACTGAAGTATAGGGGAACTACTGTTTTATGTTTACTAATGAGTTTTTCCTAATAATTTCAAGGACTTAAACCCAAATGAATATATGGATTTTAAAGTATAATAAAATCCAAAAGGATCAGAATTAAGAGCATTAAAAAAGTGTGTTTAAAGCAAACAATGATCAGATCTTAGAACTATATATATATCCTTAAAAAACCCAATCCATAGCAGAATTCAAATGTAGACTTTTTTTTATAGTATATAGTCTTAGTGCCTAGCAATATTTCTCTTTGTTTAATATATCTCAGATTTTTCTTTATGCTTTTTATTTGTGGTGAATATGTTTTTCAAAGTCACTTCCTGCATAACAATTCATTTAATCAATGATGCTGGATTTCAATGATGAGTAAATTATTTAATAACACTAAAGAATTTTGCAGTAAATTTTGGGGGGACCTCTTGTAGAATCTATTATTTCTCCTCATCATAACTGAAATTAAATAATTTGTTGTGTGATTACTTGTCTAATGTGCCTCAAGCCTACTAGACTCTAAGTTCTGTGGTGGTAGTGACGATGTCCATCTCCTTTAAACTTTGTCTTAACACTTAGCATATTTTTGCCTTTACAAATGGTAGATACTCAATAATTATTAATAAGTGAATAAAAAACATTACATCAACCATTTTGTCAATATCATACTTACAGGGAAAACCGTGATTATGTACGGGTAACAGCAAAGATTGAAAATACCAAATAATGGATCTTTTCTTTTATATCACAGTCATACCAACCAAGAGATGTCTCCATATTCTTTGCAAAAGAGCCATTAAATTTCCTTCTAAGTCACATTACCCTTACTAAAAGCTGAACTTTGGAATTCACGATTGAAATGCTTTTCACATAAGATACCCCAGCACTATGTACACCACCAATTGACAGTAAGGGAAAAGGAGGTTGGAGCCATCTAGCTATGATTTCAAGTTTTCAAGAAGAAACTAGGGGGAAATAAAATTAGAAGAGGATTACTTTTTTAAAAAGATATCGGGGGCACCTGGGTGGCTCAGCTGGTTAAGCGTCAGACTTCAGCTCAGGTCATGATCTCGTGTTTGGGGGTTGGAGCCCCGCTTCAGATCCCCTGGGCCCCCCCCCTTTGCCCCTCCCCCCCTTTCTCAAATAAGTAAACATTTAAAACATCTTTATAAAATGAATAAAAAGATACCAGATTAGGAAAATGAAATACTAGTTAAAGGTGAAAAGATCAAAGTTGAATCCAGAATTGACCCATTTTTCTAGAGACATGTTCATTAGTTTTAGATCAAATTTATATATGAATGTATGTACATACTTACGTATGTACTATGTATGTGTATATAGAGTTTGGGACTTCATGACTGTAACTTTTTTTTTTTAAATTACTACCTTGTTCTCCTTCACCTGGAGAGTTGTTTGCTTTGTTTTCCATTTTAGATTTCTATCCCATTTGGAACGTCTGCTGACACAGAAGCCATTCATTCCTGACTACACTTCTCCATGTCCTCCCCGCCTCTACTAAATGGAGCATTATGGACTATGCATGAGTGTGGTATGTAATTGCACTACCACATAAATATTATTAGATCAAAGGCACAGCAGAAGAGGTACTGGCATAGAACTGGGGCCTTATGTGGCTAAATGTTTATTACTATTGTCAATTTGTTCAATTATGTAAAAGTTTCCATGGTGCTCTACGATGCTAATTTTAAAATAGGACATTTGCTGTGAGATTTTAGAGATAAACTAAACTCAACATAAATCCATTAGAGATTGTTAAGTAATATATACCATGAGGGATAGTCTGTTAAGATGAGGGACTTGGAAACATAAATAAATAGCAGTTAATTAAGAATGCAAAAATATAAGAGCTGATTCAATTTTTATTCAGCATTATGTCACTTTTCAAATGTGTCTGGTATTCATAAAATGCTGGAAAACATACTCGCAAAAACCTTGATATTTACTTTTAAGAGAATACTCAAATATTTCTCATTTGTACTTATTTTTTCTGTGTGGGGGAGGGGGGAGATGGGGAGAGAGTGCCTTTATTTCTTCCTAGAGACTATGATTTCAAATTTCAATTAAAATGGAATAAGCAGAGCTATTATCGCTATAGAGCAGGCTGTGGGTAGCAGCACTAGACCTCCTTTCATTGCTATGGCAACTGGACAGCATTGTCACGGCTACCTTGGCGCTACATGTAATTGTCAGTGTGTGAGCTAAACTGATAATGCACAATCAATACCCCATAAGCTGCAAACCACATTTTGAGCCTGAAAGAAAATCTAGAGAAAGAGAGGTAATTTATTATTATTTTTATAATTGTGGTCTGAGACAGACATAGGCTATTGTAGCTATCTACAAGTTTTGCTAGAATGGAAGGGAAACAAACTTGTACTGCACTATCTGTATGAAATATTTTATACTATTAGGGAGGAAAAGCCTTAAATGGTCAGGGGCACTGATTGAACATGAAGCAAAATAGAATGCAGTGGCAGTTCTGACCGGGGGCTTGGGAGAAACACTGGCTCTCTTCCTGAAGGGAATTACCCATGCAGGAGTGCAGAATAAAGTCTCCTGGTCTGTGGGGGTTCAGCAAATACAGTATGTGTGCACAATACGCTCTGGGTCTCCTCTTCACCACTGCCAAGCTTCTAGGTATTTGCAGCCACCAAATAAAAGAATCCCATGCAGACATCAATTTCAGTCGGGGATACATGAATAGCAAACATAAAGAGGACTAGACTTCTGTTTTCCACCCAGTCCTGTCATTCTTTCCAAATCCTTAAACTGATGGTTCTGAAACAAGCTGTACATGAGAACCACCTGGGGACTTGTTAAAATGCAAATTGCTAGGCCCCTCCCTCAGAGTTTCCGACTCCACAGGCCTGAGAGGGTCCTGAGAATTTGCTAATGCTCTTGGTTCTGGGACCATACTTTCAGAACCATAGCTTGCCACTAATCTCAGCAGATACTTCATTTTTTTTTAATGTTTATTTATTTATTTTGACAGAGAGAGACAAAGGGAGAGAGCATGGCTGCACACATGTGCACAAGCAGGGGAGGGACAGAAAGAGAGAGAGAGGGAAAGAGAGAATCCCAAGCATTGGATTGCTGTGCTCTGGCAGCATAGAGCACGATGCAGGGCTCGACCTCATGAATGGTGAGATCATGACCTGAGCCGAAATCAATAGTTGAATGCTTAACCAACTGAGCCACTCAGGTGTCCCTCAGAAGATATTTCATTTAAAAACATAATAGTAATCTCTCCTCAAATAAGGTAACAATATAACTCAAATCTACATACTTCAAAAGGGAACAAGAAAGGCAGTGAAACAGTTGCATTAACACTATAACCCTGGTCAAGTATTATTCCTTACTCCCAAGAAAGACCACGGAGGATATCCCCCCCAACCCCGCTTGCCTTTTGTCTATGTCTCATGGAGGAGCTTGAGATACAATGAATATCTTTCAAGGTGAGTAAAGAATGAATAGCATCAGGTATGCCAGAATAAAACTTACTGAAATCATTGAGAAATATGTCCTTTAGGTATGAAGATAGGCATGAGAAATAAGAAGCAGAATCAGCAGATGAAAGAAGGAAAGAAACCCTACAGGTAGGGCTCTTTACCTGGTAACTCTTACCACTGTCCTCATTTTGAAAGTCGCTGCTAAGAGAAAGCCTTACTTTCTAGAGAGAGTAAGCAGAAGAAGCCGAAGACTCTGTAGGAAGGCTCCTTCACTGATGAAAAATGCTGAGCAGTAAGAAATCTCTGAAGTAGTTTGGGCCTGAACAGCGATTAATGATTTGGCAGAAAGCTGCTGACTTATGACATTCACAGCACAGAATGAAGTCATTTTATCTCTTGGTATCCAAAGTGTGGTATGGTCAAAACATGTTTTGTTTTTTTTTTTAAGATTTTATTTTTAAGTAATCTCTATATCCGAAATGAGGCTTGAACTCACAACCCCAAGACCAAGAGTCACACATTCTACTGACTGAGCCAGCTGGATGCCCCAAAGCATGTGTTTTGGAGAGATATTGATTAAAGATGTGACCTTGAATGTGTGCATGGCCATAGGAGATTGTGCTGTTTTATGGCTTTTCTGCTATCTTTACTGGATCCCGAAGGACAGAATATGACAGCATCTATTTAAATCAGGTTTTATCTATTCAGATTTACTCCCAGTCTGATACATGGAGAAAAATTGCAGGAGTGTATTTCAAATAATAGCGATAAATTTGTTACAAAAACTACAACTCAGTCAAGATACTAGACAACAATTTTATGAAAGTTAATGTTGTTTTTCTATTCCTTTGAAACATCTGTCCCAGGTTGTCTGGGTAGCTCAGTCAGTTAAGTGTCTGACTCTTGATTTTGGCTCAGGTCATGATCTCCTCCACACTGGACGCCATGTTGAGCTCCATGCTGGGCATGGAACCTGCGTAAGATTCTCTCTCTCTTTCTCCCTCTGCCTCTGTCTCTCTCTCTACCTCAAAAAAACAAAAAATACAAACAAACAAACAAAAACAAAAAATAAAATGTCTGTCCCATGGTGTCTCAGAAAATGTATGGCAGTTAACAGTAACAACATTAGAATTTCAACCTTCACAGTAGTAAGTTAACAAAATGTTATTTTAAAATATTAATTAAAAAAAGAAAAGAAAGAAAAACTCACTAAAGACTCTTAAGGTTTATAAAATGAGCCCAGCATTTAACCACAGCTGGCCATTACAGCATTTTTTTTTCTTTAGCCTTATCTAAGTATTGTAACTGAACAGTGGTTCCCAAAATGTGGTCCTGGGCCAGAAGTATCCATTTCACCTGGGAACTTGCTAGAAACACAAACTCTCCTGCCCTGCTGACATTTACCTCGTCGGGAACTCTGGGAGTGGGGCCCAGGAATGCGGGCTGTACCAAGCCCACAATGTGATGCCGATAGACCGAGAGAGCTCAGAACCACTTTTATACAGGGCCCTCTCTCTTTGTCTCTATTCTCAATTGCTGGCTTTGTATGACACATTTTTCCCTGCACAACCAAACAGCCATGGTTTGTTTGTTTGTTTGTTTGTTTGTGTGTTTGCATAGTTTCTGGAAATGATGGGTATTCTTTAAACTTATTAGTGATACACAATAACGAAGATCCCTGTCATCCTTTATCTTTTATTATGATCTTCTTCTCTGTTCATACTCAATTCAATCTTGATATGCATAAAGAACCCAGAATAACAATGATAAAAAGCCCATTTACCACAAACTTGAAAGCAAACAGCTAACTATACTCTTTTCCTCTCATTTTTGTTGTTAAAATTTAGCAATTTAAGATCCAAGTATCTTTTCCCAGAATTCACCCACTCCTCAAGTGCTACAAGATCACTTTTCAAATGTAAATGTAACAGAAGGAAAAAACACCTGTGAGAGCTTCTTTTCCCCAGTGAAACAATTTGCTCACCGATTAGGTTTAAATAATCCCTCAGAAACCTTAGATTGTGGCATTGGGTACTTAAGCTGTTTTAAAAGATATCCCCCCCCTCATTAAAAATAATTTGTGCATTTTATGACACAAAAACTTATCAAAGCGTCTTAACTGTGAAACTAACTAAATAAATATCCCAGCATTCCCCACATTTAAAGAGATTATTTATTTTCTCTGAGGGTTGATAAAAGTTCTGATGGCACATTTTCTAATTTTAAAACCATTTTCATTTCACACTTCTGAAAAACTTGAAGTCAGGAGTGAGCTGGTGGGTCTGTTTGAAGTGTGATTCACACTTTATGCTCTCTTCCCCAACAGCTCATGAATATTTATAATGCCAACCAGACTTCAGGTTTTAAACATGCCAAAGAAAGGGACTATTTTAGAGGATAATAAATAAATGCACGGTAGTTATGTAGCACTTTCTGTCCAAAATATCCACCCTGTTTACAAATTTTAACTCACAATTTCCAAAGATAAAAAAATAGAGAAGTCGTCCTTATCTTCATTTTATCCTACAAAAGTCTTAACAAAAAATATTTTTCTCTAGAGCTATACCAACAGTAACCTTCCTTTTGTCAGGTCTATAATATTCCCAATTTCACTTAGTGATTCATTCATTCATTCATTCATTCATTCATTCATTCATCAGCCAGACCATCTATCTACCTACCCATCTAACAATGCATCTATCTGTTAGTCAACAAACACCATTACAGAGATCCTCTGAGAAAGCCAAGGATGGGCCAATGGGATACAAGCAGAGTACCCCATCTTTCTCAATCAAGAGTCACATATGTGAACACGTTATTATATCCATATGAAAAGTGCCACAATTTATAAATAGATCAAATATTAAAGAAGCAAATACTTAACTTTAACTTTTTCTAGACTTGTTTTTTAAAAAAAGGCATCATAAAGACAGTGGTATCTAACTGAACGTGAAAGGCTAAGGTGCAGTTCACTAGGTTCTTGGGGCAGAGTAAGCAATTCAGTACAAAGAGGCAGCATGAGCAAAGCTTCAGAAGACTGGAGGAGCACAGTCTGTTCAGGAAAGCAAATAACCAGTATGGCACATGTACTGGTGTACTGGTGGCACATGGCAAAATGGTGGTGCTCAAGATTGAAATAACAAGCAAAGGGCAAAGTGGAAAGGCTCTGCTACACCATATCAAGGAGTCTGAATGAGGGTATAGTTGAGGGACTGCTCACCCAACTCCATGGGCAAGGGTATTCCTGTGGGAAAACTAGAGAGTGTCTCATGAAAAGGCATTCTAATTCACAGTATATTTAAAGCATCATGCAGGCTCAGGAAAGCATACTTCCAGGTTCAGATTCAGTGCTTCTTTCTGATTCCTAAAGCTATTTGGAAACCAGAGGGAAAAAATTAAGGGAGTCATATTATCATATTTGCATTTGGCTGGATGGAAGACAGATTCTAGTGAAGTGAGGCAGAAGGCAAAAGTATCAATTAAGAACTGCTCTACCAGTGCAGTTTCTGTTAATATGTTTATTCATTCATTCAACTGATACTACTGAATACTTAAAATGTGCAAAGCCCTGAGCTAAGCTCAGAATCAAATCATGTAACTGTCTTAATGGAAAGTCTACTGGGTTACTTTGTACTTGGTTGTTTTGTTTTTGTCTTTCTCTAGTTAGTAAACTTCTTAAAGGCAGCAACACCTCTTTTAAATGTAATCATATGCTTGCCTAGAGTGCTACTACAGTGTTGTGCATGCTCTGTGCATGCCACAAATGTGTGCTGATGACATTCAGTTTCACGACTACAACATTGTTTTGTAACTTAGCCAGGAAACAGAGAAGTGCTGTGATTTAAACACGCCATCCCACTTCCTCACTGCCAACAACACAGCCCAGAAGCCAAAACTCTGGGCTTGGGAATCAGATGGCTGGGAAAATTCTGGGACTCAGTTAAAAGCAGAGCTGTCTCCTACTCTAAAGTAGCCTACACTTTTCAAGTATGCAAGTCGTGCATCGGAGTGATGCAATATCACACAGTCCTCTCGTATCCCTCTGTTGGCGATAGGATTTATTTTAAGTGAGAAAATTCACAAAATTACCACTTCTTAAAGGAGAACTCTATACAGTTTACTATTTGGATTTACATTCAACAGAATATAAAAGACATACAGTGAATTCTTTACTAGTTTATAAATTATCCTCTTATTTTTTTTTTTAATTTTTATTTTTGAGAGAGAGAGAAAAAGAGAGAGCGAGCATGAATGGGGGGAGGAGCAGAGAGAGAGGAAGACACAGAATCCAAAGCAGGCTCAAGACTCTCAGCTGTCTGTCTAGAGCCTGACATGGGGCTTGAATTCACAAACCATGAGATCATGACCTGAGTCAAAGTCAGATGCTTAACCAACTGAGCCACTCAGGTGCCCCTGTAACTTACCCTGAGGGGAAGGAAAGAAAAAAAAAAAAGTTAGGGAGGGACCCAAACCATAAGAGACTCTTAAAAACTGAGAATAAACTGAGGGTTGATGGGGGGGTGGGAGGGAGGGAAAAGTGGGTGATGGGCATTGAGCAGGGAACCTGTTGCAATGAGCACTGGGTGTTGTATGGAAATCAATTTGACAAAAAATTTCATATTAAAAATAAATAAATAAATAAATAAATTATTTATTTGGGGAAAAAAGAATTGATAATAATATCTAATCAAGCATAGCTCCAAGTGAATTTTTGATCTTCTGTTTTTTATCCCACGCTGGCCTTGTTGGACTCAGTTTGTGTGGTGTGATTTCTCTTCTTTAGTCTGGCTCTTTTTTAAAAAGTTGAATTCTAAGTTATTTCAGTTATGCATGTATCTAAAATTTTGTTTCTTCTCCTTCTCCTGCGCAAAATGCCTTACTGCTTCCCCTCCTCCCTCCAAATCTTGGCAACCCAGATTAACAATGTGTATCATTCTTATCTTTCTCTATTAGTATCTTGTTTCCTCACTTAAAATGCATTGTGAAAATTACTCTAAATCATAAGGTTTAGATCAAGACAGATTAAGTTCATCCTCCTAAATGACTGCTTAACAGTCCCTGGTAGGGATTTATTATAATTTACTCAACAGTTCCATTTCCCTATTTGTGAACATTTACTTAACATTTCCTTTTTTTTTAACTATTATAAAAAAACATAGCAATGAAATCCTTGAGTGTATATACTTTGACACTGGGATTTTTATTTCTATGAGGTAGATTGTCATAATTGGCGTTTCTGAGTCAAAAAGTAGAGTATATTCATTTCAACAGACATTGCCATGCAAAAGTTGATCTTTAGTTTTAAAAAATCTTTAACAAGTGGGGCTCAAGCAGTTGAGCATCAGATTCTTGGTTTTGGCTCAGACTCAGGCCATGATCTTATGGTTCCTGAATTAAAGCCTCATGTTGAACTCTCCACTGACAGCACAGAGCCTTCCTGGGATTCTGTCTCCCTCCCTCTCTGCCCTTCCCTTGCTCACTCTCTATCTCTTTCTCTCAAACACAAGTAAATAAGCTTAAAAAGAATTAAAACAAGTCAAACTTTTTCTGTATCTTAAACAGCAGTAGGAGTCACCACACTTTTAAATTTGTGCCCATTGGTTGAATATGAAGTGATACCTCACTGTTACTTAAATTTACAATTAGTTGATCACTAAGCAGATTAGACATATTTTCATCAGTTTAAAGGCTATCAGAATGTCTTCTTCTGTAAACTGTTTATTCATGTCAATCACCCATTCTTCTATTGGGCTGTTTTCTTTAGTTAATCAACTTGCCAAAATTCTATGTATAGTCCACTTTCATTTGTTTGTGGGAGGCATTGCCAGTAACCTATCAAGAATTAGTATCACCCTTCTCTCCATAAAAGAAGTCTAATGCTAAGGTTAAAATATGCCCAGATTAAAGAGAGGGAAAAAAAAAAAAAGAAATTGCATTAACCAGCCTCCTTTTCAGCTGGGATAGACACAGTAATGGCAAAGGAATATAAACAAACACCACGGGATGAGACTTTCAGGTAATTTCTTTTAAAAGGTACAAATGTAGCTGGCGAGTACTTTTGGCTTTTACTCTTCCTACTGTTCCTTCCAGTAATTTGGATCTAATACTGAACATGGGGTAGTCTTTTAGTGAACACAAAGTGAAAAACATGTGGAAGCAAGACCCTTGTGGGAAAGGATACTGGGATTACTGAATGGGGTTGCTGTATGAGCTCTGGCTTGCTTACCTTCTGACTTCTTGTTATGTGATGGAAATTAACACCCCTAAATCAACACCCAGTTACTTGGGTTCTCAGTTACAACTCCTTGCAATCCTGATGAACATATTTAATGATAACATTCCCAAATATATTATTTACATATTGAAAATGCTAATGGTATCTTTTACTATGTATTTTTTTCTTAAAAAATTTATATGTTGACTATTTTCTTTTTATATTATAGCATCTGGGATTCCTGTTTTTTGTTTTTTTTTTAAGGTTTATTCATTTTTCAGAGATAGAGACAAAGCATGAGTGGGGGAGAGGCAGAGAGAAAGGGAGACACAGAATCCAAAGCAGGCTCCAGGCCCGGAGCTCCAAGCTGTCAGCACAGAGCCAGATGCGGGGCTTGAACTCACAAACTGTGAGATCATGACCTGAGCTGAAGCCGGACACTTAACCGACTGAGCCACCCAGGCGCCCCATGGGATTCCTGTTTTGATTAGAAATGTTTTAACCAATTACTAGGTTGTACATAGAGCCCAAATTTTCTTCCAATATTTTTGGTACTTTTTTTTCTTTTAATTTTTACATCTTTAATTCATTTAGAACTTGTTTTGCTTATAAATATAGATACCTAACATTATCTTCTTCCATATGGATGGTAGGCTGCCCTATAGTTTGTCAAATAAAGCTTTCCATCTCTCTACTAAATTATGATAACAGTATTGTAAACAATTAAATTCCCATTTATGCTCGGGACTGTTTCTTCTTTTCCTTTAATCTGTTTTCCCATTTCTATGCCAGGACATGCATTTTTTTTATTATGATGGTTTTATATTAGAATTTTCAAGTATAGTCCTTCTTCAAAATCTCCTTTCTTGTATTTCTTGTGGCTAGTCTCAGACATTAATTCTTTCATATAAACTTTAAGATTACTCTGGGTTGTGGACAAAAAGTTAAGAGATTTTACTTAGAATTATAGTGGAGAATCACTGAGTAAGAAATCATTCATCCAAGGCCTTAGTCCCTTTGTCATTTGGCCAGATATTGTTTATTTATTTTTATGATTTAAAAAATATATATGGGTTCTTATATCTTGTTGAATAGCTCTAGGTATTTAAGACATTTGTTTTCCTATTGTGAATTGTCTATAGCTAGTGTCCCAGACAAGAATAACAAATACCTACCTTTTTTTTCTCCTTGTCTCCCTTTCTTCCTTCCTTTTTCTCTTACCTTCTCTTTTGTAGATATTCAACATTGTTAAAAGTAAATGCAATGCGATGAAGAAAAGATACATAGACCAGAATAAATATGAGGGGAAAAAGATAAATTTTTCTCTTTTTATGACACCTTGAGGGCATTTATTTTTCTCTTTGCTTTAGAGATAAAGGCAACTGTAGCTCAAAGTCAGAGGTCTGGTCAGTATCACAGCCAAGATTCAAACATGGGGCTGCATGCTTCTGGAGCTTTTACCTTTTTCCTCTCATGTTATTGCTTTTCTATGGCAATTTTCCCCAAATATTTATTCATTTAATACTTTTTTCCTACCTAGAGGTACTAAGAACAATTAACTCAGGGGCACCTAGTGGCTCAGTCAGTTAAGCATCCAACTTCAACTCAGGTCATGATCTCACGGCTTGTGAGTTCAAGCCCCACATCAGACTCTGTGCTGACAGCTCGGAGCCTGGAACCTGTTTCAGATTCTGAGTCTCCATCTCTTTCTGTCTGCAACCCCCCACCCCACTCTCTATCTCTCTCAAAAATAAAAAAAAATATTAAAAATTTTTAAAAATAATAACTCAAATATTAAAGGTAGAAAGATATTTTGAAATATGCACATCAATAAGAGAGGTCTTTCCTGTGTTCACCATGTCATATTTAGAACATGTCCTCTGATTTTTAGGATTGTTGTGACATGAAGTTAAACATTTCTTCCTAGTTTTAGATATATTGAGATATGCCATTTATCTTCCTTTTATTCTTAAAAGTTACAGTTGCCCACAGCAAAGCCTGTTGAATTTTACCCCAATTGGGAATTATTTTCTCAATGAATCAATGAAAATAAATAAAGCAAAGACACAAAGAACTTCCTCTGAAGAACAGAAACTCAAAATTCAGATGCAGGGCTAGCTCCCCTGGCTGTAATTGTTTATATACATTTTCAACAACTGCCAAAGGAAGGGACTTGGAAGAACCAAAAAGTCTGACACATCTGCACAGGTATATATTTAAAAGCTTCATCTACCTTTAAATGTAAGATCAGTTATCATTTGGTCCCCCCCACCACACACACACACACATCGTATTCTACAGAGGGGATGATGTCCACATCACATCACTAGGCACAATACTGAAATAGTTACAGGAGTAATTGTTGCCCATGTTTGTACATGGGACTTTCAAGGACTTTGGGTGTGTTAAGTGCAAGACAATGCTATGAGACTCTGGTGAGAGGCAGAAAAGAAACTAAAATGATTTCTCATTCAAACTACTGTATACAACTACTGCTCTAATAACTCCCTCTGACTTTGCTCCAATTCCCCCCTGTTCCAAAAAGGAAGGGAGAAAATTTGGGGTATACTACTCTCAAGGAAGAAAGAAGAGTAAATGTACATCATGTCCTTCCCTCTACCCGCCCTGTGTTCAGTGGAGAGCAAAATAAAAAGCTTGTGTAAAGGTTTAATTAAGGTCAGAATTAAAACACGGATCCTGCTTCTGTGCCTGGGGGAAGTAAATGCCTGTTTTTTGAAGTCTAATTTCAAGGGCAGAGTAGAACCTTGTAGACTGGGTTTTTCCTACTAATTGGGCCCTAAGTGAGGAGCCTATGTGTTTAAACTTCTCCTGAAAGGGTTATTTGCATTCCCCTCCTCCTCAGAAATATACTTGAAAGAAGAAATAATCCTCTTCTTGAAAAAGTATTATTTTGAGATTTGACAGTCCTTGATTTGTGACAGGGCCAGACTAGTGATCCAGGGAGCACTGATTGATGTCCGAACTCAAGATCTTCTGTACAATGAGGCATCAAGAAAGCATAATCATCTCTTGAAATTGTAACTACCTCAACTTCCTATAGGGATTGTATCGCACAGAACATTAATTCTTTTGAAATACCTGGGATGACTAAAACAGCTAGATTCTGAAAATGGAGAAACAAATGTACAGAGACAGGGAAAATCTGGATTGGGAAAAAGGCAAGGCTTCTTGGTAAACCTTTCTTGGTGAACCTTTCCCCAGAAAAACAAAACAAAACAAAACAAAACAAAACAAAACAAAACAAAACAACACACCTAGGTGGTGCATTCTCTTTGTACCTTTGCCCATGCTTTAGTGACAGAGAATGATTTTTCTATCCCTTTCAGGTTCAGCTCAAATTTCAACACTTCCGTGAATACTTATCCACCCCAGTTTCCAGACAGCTTTCTCTTTTCTGCATATATGCATGATATATTATGGATAGCACCCATGTGACATAAATATGCCAACATGAATGCTCACTTTACTTGGAGTTCTGGAATCACAAGAAAACTAGAGGACCAATTTTAATCCCACATTTTGCATATGAAAAATCTCTACTTCTTGGAGATATTAAATAATTTGTTTAATTCACACTGACAACTCTTAACTGAGTATCTCTTCCCCCCAGCTATACTGCAGACTCCTAGAATGCAGAATAAAGGTCTTATACTTCCCAGCCCAGCTCAGTAACTTTCCCAGCCAGTAACTTTCACATAATAGATGCTCAATATATATAATTTTATCGAGGGATTAGCATAAAGCTTGTAGTAAATTTAATTTAATCCAGTGCAACAGAAAAAAATATCTACTAAATATGTAGTATAAAAGTGCTGTGCAATGTGAAAAAAAAAACTGTTCTCAGAGAGCTTGCAATCTTGCATAACTGATATGACATACCAGCTTACACCTACCCCAGCTAAAGTCACAGATGACTTATATACATTTAGGACTAGTTTCTACTGGTTATCAAGCCAATTCTAACCAAGGAAGGGTGGACTCTTAAATCTCAGTCTCACCAATTGGTAGACCAACAATGACTGTATTTTGGGACACTCTGGCAACCCCACCCCCACCCCCAGTGTGTTTTCCCTATCACTGTTTCCTTACCTGGACCTTAACTTTATTTCTGGGACTGGAGCCTTCCATGAAACCCACAATGATTAGATTAAGCCTTGAAAAATTCTTTTCAATCTCTACATTTTACATATTCTTGCAAACAATGGGAATGCGCATTCAGAATAAAATATCAGTAGCTAAATTCCAGATGAGAGGACATCTGAAGGCCATACAGATAGGTTAACTTGCAAAGGGTCAGGGCAACACTTTTTCCAGACCCACGTGAGATGGAAGTGACAAAGGGTGAGGGTAATCAATTCTGAGACAAGGAAAGGAGAAAAAAAATATCAGATTGAAATATTTTCATAATTTAAGTAAAAGAGGCTGTAAGTGATGGGCATTGGTTAGGTATATGGACACTAAAGGGAATGGAAAATTTTTACACAAGTTACTATGGAAATTAGATATTAAACTATTAAGCTTATAAAAACACTAATAAAAGAATTGTTGAAGTGCACTGAGACTGTACGTAAGTTCTTGTGTGACTTTCTCAATTCATGAAGTTGTATATTCTGTGGCCAAAGCAGAGTGACAAGAGTTGAAAAACTGAGATGGAATGTAGGGTTCCAATGAGAACTTATGATCCCAATGAGTAGGATGAAGGCTTTGAGAGACAGAGAGTGAACAGACAAAAGGGAAAGGAAGTGATGAGGTATGGACTAGGGAGTGCCTGAAGGGAGGCCACTGGCATGGAGGACATAGAGGAACCATGATGCTTTAAAAGTGCCTTCTGCATGAATGCCAAGGGTGGAATGTCAAAGTCAAGGAGCCAAAGTACTGATGTCACTGTGGAGAAGAGATATGTATTCCTCCAAATTTAGTTTAGACAAAGAACACACATGGTCAAAGGGTCAATAGCAATTTTCACTCCTTTAGACTAAAACAAAAAGACTAAATGAAACAAACAAAATGAGCATTTTCAACACACACAAGGTGAGATTCTACCTTAATTTCTCAGTTATCATGTTCAAAATATCACGGCCATTAATTCTAATAAATTTCCATTTTCTACAGATAAACTTTTGTGTGACTCACAATAAACTTTGGGAAATTTGCCCATTTTATTTTTTATTTAAAAAAAATTTAATGTTTATTTTTAAGAGAGAGAGAGAGAGAGACAGACAGAGCATGAGCAGGGGAGGGGAAGAGATAGGGACACAGGAAGCAGGCTTCAGGCTCTGAGCTGTCAGCACAGAGCCTAATGTGGGGCTCAAACTCACGAACCATGAGATCATGACCTGAGCTGAAGTCAGATGCTTAACCAACTGAGCCACCCAGGTGCCCCTAATTTGCCCATTTTAATGAATGCAGCAATAATAATGAAGAGGAAAAGAAGGATCAGGGTGGACATGTCAGTGATTAAATTATGTTTAACCCTCAAACTGAGAATGAGCCATCTTGATGAAAGACCATTTGTACTAGCTCTTAGCTGTTCCACATTTCTAGGTAGTTTTTCCTTCCCACTACAAGGAAGAAGTTTTCACAACACCCAAAGCAGTAACACATCCCTTCAATTCTACCCAGATACACATAATTTAGAAGGAACTATTGTAAACTCATATGTGACCAAAACAAAACACAAAACAACAAAAAGTAAACCAGTATTTGGACTTAAAGACAACTACAAAAGAAACTGTAGAAGGGCATGCGTTTTTAATATTGCAGTAATAGAACATTCTCTCCCTGATCCCCAGTTGCATTGCAACGGCCATTTGTAAATCATTTTTAATTGTCTTATTAAGCAGCTTAGAGTGCAGCAATCAAAAGCTTGTGGCGATGTGAGACCTGGCACAGCCATCAGGCACGGATAAGCAGTCAGGATAATAGAAGATGCAGGATTATATAACCAGTTATGGTCAGCAGGGAAGGTGATTTGGAGAGAAAGTGGTACATGGTTGGTTCTGAAGAGATGCTGATCTCAGACAATATGAAACCTGACATTATGGTTCCAGGGGATGGAGACCCCTCCCCACACATGCACACACATCAGCCGTGTGTAGTCTGATGACTGCATTGGGAAAAGCCAAATGTCAAAAACAGTGATCTCTTTTCAAAGAGAAATTTCTCATGCAGTGTGGTGAATCATGACATAAAGGCTATTTGTAAAACAGGCCCCAAAGGTTGGGGGAAGAAGGGAGGAAGGGAATGGAAGGGAGAGAGGAAGAGAGAGTGTATGTCTGTGTATGTAAATTCCCTGAAACTAGCTCAGGAAGTTGGATTCTTGCTTTAATGAGTACATACAAAAGTGCATAAGAGTCAAATCTTTCCTTGAGACAAGATGCAATTGCAATTCTCTGAAGACAATTTTCTGAGGTGAGTGTATCATGTCACAACTTTGTGATTCACAGTTATGACATCTGTAGACTCAAAATAGATCAAGGATTATTTCTCATTCCTCTATAGACTTAATTGTCTTACATTGACCTAAAGTGTCCCATGAAAGAGCAGCAAACTTCTGAATTATTTATTATGCCACTTCAGGTAGTAGCAAGAGCCAACAGTCTGTGGTCATCTGAAGAGAGTCTGGCAAGCACATGCAAAGTTTTTGAGGGATCCAATGAAATATGCTATTCTTCATAAACCACTTTTCACTATATAATAACCATTTTCAACTCAACCACCAAGAGACTGGCCAAAATTGAGGAATTTTCAAAGAAGGAATTTATGTAATTAATGACAAGGCACTGGTAAGCACTTTAAGAGAATTATGTTCTAATACAACATTAGTGGGGAAAATGTCTGCTCTCCTCGATTTATAGTTCCCAAATTATGTGCTAAAACATAAATAATATATAGTTTTGATTTTTTTCTCTTGATTTCCTAGCCATGGTCAAAAACATTTTAAATCTTTTTTCATATGTATTTGGCCTTATCCAGAGAAATAAACCATAAAAATTTTTGTAAGGACAGTGTTGGCTAAATGTTGCAACAGTCTTAGAAAAGTCATGATTACCATGTGTTTTTTTTTTTGAGCAATGACCCATTAATGTCTTTTAGCTTGAGATTCTGATATAAAGTTAATCAAAAACACGTAATGTAAATAATCTCATTTGTGGGAAATAAGCATGGATAAAGAGGGAAGGGTGAGAAGAATTTTTCATATAAGAATTCTTTCTCATTTCCATAAGGGATAACCTCTTTTCCCCAAACACTCCTCTCTAGGTTTGACCATGGGTATAGCATTTCAGAAACATTTTGGTAAAATGTCCCAGACGTTTCTCCATGGAAATTATGAAGATTCCACAAGCGGCATATTCTATAACTTTTCCAAAAGTGATTCAATTAAATAAAGTACAATTTAAATCATTTAACCAGACACATAAACCAAAATAATGAAATATTTGCCTTTACAATGAAAACAGAGGAAACATAAAAGGATATATATGAGCACAGAGGTCACATTTTTATTGTTGGGAATTGTCCACATCCTCCTTAAGAGTCCAGGATGATCTCAGCTTGTTGGCTACAGGCTAGGTATAGCATCCTTGAGCCTGGTTTTGCTTTATCAGAGGTATATAGCTACATTAAAGGTCCAAAGGGTTCACAGAGCAGACATATAAATTACGGTTGAAAGGTGAAGCTTAAAAAAGAAAAAGTGATAAGTGACAAATCTAAAAAGCGAGGCAAGGCATTATACAGAAAATTTAGCCATAAACTAGTAATCAGAAAAATCAGAAGTAACCTGAAGCAAGGAGAGAGCTAGTCAAGTCAGTAAATTGTTCAGGACTAGGCTGAGAACAGTCTGTAGGTTTAAGAGAAGTATTTTATGTAGTTCTGGCTGGACAGGACCAGAATGTCTTAACAGTTTAAAGGAGCCATAGAGGACCAGACAAGGATAACAGTATTGGTATTGCTGCTCTTGTTGTTATTATTATTTTATATTACAACAATTATTTTTAGACCCAGAGTACTCTTTAAAAGAATGGGAAAGGGGCATGATTTTATCCTTGTTGTGCCATTTTGTTCAGTTCATTAAGTAAAAGAAATTGATTTGGCAGAGCTAATTTTGTAATTAAAAAGCTTATCATGGCTTTCTGTAATGAGTTAAGTAAACACACAGTAATTCAGTTATAATATTTACATAGCTCATACCAGGGGATGTCTGCTTACTAAATTAAATAATACGGGGAATGAGGAAGAGACCAGTTAAAATGGAGGTGAAGAGAATATACCAAGGACAAGAAGGAATTCAGACAGAACAGGTCATCACTGTATTTCTTATACTGGCTCCAGGGCAGGAAGTTAGCTATTTGTATCTACCCTTGGAGAAAAAACACAGTGCCTAGTGACTTCATTAGATGGGGATTTCCATGAACTCTGGCTCATCTCTCTTTAGAGAGCAGGTAAATAATTTATTTGAAAATTAAGAGACCAGATTTTTCCATTCTCATAAAAGGAATCGCTTTCTTTATACCAAGGGATTCCTTTGAAATCTCTATTCACCTACACTTAAAGAAGAGCATAGTACCTGCTTCATGGAGAACACATAATGAGGGAGGAATGAGGATGGTAGTTGAGGAAATAGTTGAAAACCTATCAAGCCTCTGTAGACTATAACTGCTCAAATGGAAGTCTCCAAAAGTCCTGATAAGTCTATTTTTGTAAAAGATGTCAAAGTAACTATAAGTTCCACCACTGATCAGGATCTCTATTTGAAATGTCCTCTGCAAGAGGAAACCCATAAAGACTTACATCCCTGAATTAACCAAATTTGAATGTAATTAAGAGACAGACATGGAGAGAGTCAGGGAAGGGAAGGAAAGAGAAAGGAAGAGAGGGGGTAAAAATGGGTAGGAAGGGGAAAGGGAAAAGAAAGGCAGGGGAGAGAAGAGAAAAAGAGAAGGGTGGTGAGGCAAGGTGAGGTGACGATGGAAGAGGAAAGAGAGAGAAGAGAAAAGAGGAGAGGAAAGAATCCACAGCTTCAGTACCACAGCACCTGGTTTTGTCATTGTATTTGGTAACTCAAGTAATGATGAGGCCCAAACCTGTTTGCCTTAAAAAAAATGGGCAAACTCATTGCCTCAGGTAATCTAGCTGCAGTTAGAAAAACTATTCAAAGCCCCTCGTAAAAATTACTGCTTTGGGATAAACTACAGGGCTCTAATTTTATATTTGAACATACAGTTTAGATGCTGTTGGGTTTTGAACTGTAGTTTGGGCTACCCTTTGCCACATATCTCTACTCTTATTTTGCTAAATTTCATGGGATCCCATTATTCCAGTGCCTTGATTACTAAAGTCAGTGCAGGTCAAGGGATTCCAGACACTTTCCTTGGCACCCTGGGTCAATACTTACTAAAGCTTAACCAATTCAGTACCACAGACAGCTCCCTGTCTCCAAACCAAAGAAGGTCTCTGGACCCGAAGGTTCAGCTCTGCCATTCTAATCACACATGGAGTCCACCCGGGAGCAAAGCAAATAATCACCTTCATTCAACTGAGAGGTTTTCAGCAGTGAGTGAATGGTATCACCCACATCCTTGGAATTTAAAAGATACTTCAAAACACATACCTTACCGAAAACCGCCCAGCCATATTTGTCCTTTCAATCATTCTAAAACCATTCTAAGAAGAACATTCTTAAAAATTAATTTGAATAATCACTATGTGTCAAAGATATGCCCTGTAGGGATATTTCTGTCTAGTAATCTACGTTGGAAAATGCTGATTGAAGCAACCAGATGCCAAATGTCTCCTACCTTTAGCATGAAGTTGACAGAAGCAAATTCTCTGAAATTCTAGAATGCAGAATTTTCTAGACTCTGGGATTAAGAAGGATTTACAAACTCTTGTCAGTATCAACTTTACAAATATTTCCTAAAAACCCATTATGTTTCATGTCACAGCTGAACAGGAATATGTCTCAAGGAAAATAAAGTTTTAAGAAATGCTCCAATTAGACCTCTTTGCTCCCCCATCCCCAGGATAAATTATGGTGCCATTTAAAAGAGGATAGTTAATTTCCAGATATAGATATCCAATTATACGCATTATACAAAAAGAAGGAATAAGAATGTTGCAGTGAGTAAGCACTGCAAGGTATAGGGCTTAAAATTAAACATTAGGCTAGTCCCCTTCCTTACTAACAGGCAAAAGAGAAGGCCCCTTGCATCATTATTTATAGGTCCTCTCTCTACAGACCTACTGTAAAGTGTTACTGAGTACATCCATAAACTGACCATTTGGAGAATATAGGAAATAACTACGTCTGGTTACAGAATGGTCATGACATTTTACAAAGCTCTTCTATACCACTGTCTACTTGGCTCTGCCTTCCCTTCTTGTGCTGCACCAGCCTACCACCATGTACCATCTGTCAGCTTTTTCCTATAACACGTGAAGCCTCTTAAGTATCTGAGTATCATTTTGGATCCTACTTTTCAGGTTAAAAGCAGTAAACTGCAGATGGCAAGTGTTTTTTTTTTTAATTTTTTCATTATTTATTTTTTTATTTGTTCTCCCCCCACCTCTTTCTCTCTTTCCTTGACATTACTGAAAGCTGGGGTAATTCTGTCGTGAGTCACATTAAAAAAAGAACAAGTGATGTTATACAGCACCTACTCAACATGAATATGTGCAAAGAACAGCCATCCACCCAACCATCCATTAAGCAAAGGAAGGAGGGATTTTGCTTTGCCTTAGGAGATAGATTTTGGAGTGAGAAGATGTGTGTAGTTCAGTGTGCCCTGTAAGCACAATCAGAAACCATGCAAGGATGCACGTGAAAAAAAGCAACTGATGAAGCACCTACAATGTGCTGAATTGTGCCAGGCACAACATAGAATGGATTCATTTAAAAAGCTGAGAAAAGTGAGACCCACTCCAGGTCAGAGATAGAGCTAAAATTATGGCATGACAATTTCACTTACAGACTAAACTAAGATTAAGAGTTTGTGCAAAGAGGTACAAGGTATTTTCCCCTTTTATAAGTTTATTTCAAATTTCTAAGCTTAAACACTCCAGCTTCAACTTAACTATTGATATTTAAGAAGCCCCTGAAATAACTTTCATTGTTTGAAATAAGGCTATTTGTAAGCAACCCTGAAGGAGTAGTGTTGTAGCAAAGGTTAAGACTGACAAGGAGAAGTTGTAGGTAACGCTGGAGCCCAGAAGGAAGAGGTTGTCCCAACTTCTAGCCAGCTGTGAGAATTCCCTCCAAGTCAGTTCACTTCAAAGAGTCTCAACAGGATCTAAAGAGGTCTGGGTTGATAACACTTGATTCCTGATAGCATTATATCCTATAACCCATCTCTTTTTAAGGGATTTTAATTTGAAGCTCTCAGTAGATGACATTTGGAAGTTTCTCCAGCTTTGAACTCTCTGACTCACTTTAAATTACCCATGAATGATGATTCCTCACTGGAGTCAACCTGTGTCCTCAATTCCTGCTGTAACTTTTCGAACACAGTGTAAGACATAAATGTAGACAAATAAACCTATTTAATTATGCTGCTACCTTCAAAGGTGGACACTGATGAATGATGAATCAACATATCTAAGACACAGAAACAATTAATGGTAGTAAAGAAGTATGTAGGTGAAAGAAGTTAAGTTTTAATAGATAATAGCATTAAACAAAGTATCCCAACAAATATTTCTTTATTCGGGCTGCACCAGTAAAAGCTTAGATAAGCTTCATTCACCATAAAAATAGGTTACTTGTGAGATTCTCAAAAAATTTCTACCCTAAAGTTATTCCACATTAGTCAATTCATTAATGTCACTATTAAATATGCAAGAGTAGTGCCTTAAAGCATCAATATATCAATTAGTAATTACTTCTTTGTTTTGGAAAGGTGCAAGGTACCTTATCAGACCCTGTCCTACACAACTTGAATTGAACATTGGCTTTGATTGTAGAGAAGTAGAAAAAAATACTTCCTAGAGGGAGTAAATATAGAGGGAAGTTTCCAGGCATAAAGGAGAGGAATAAACTAACCTTGCATCTGAGTAAGAGTGAAGTAAAGAGCTGAAAATGGGAGGATATGATGGAAACAGAGACAAAAATTAGCATCTTTCTTTGTAACCCAAAGTACAACTTACAAAAGAGGACCTGCTTTCAAGAGTGCATCTTTACTCAACTGCAACCCCCATCTCATCCTAACCTTAGTGCAGTGGCATTTCAGAACAAAAACCAAAAAACACTATTCTAATAGGTAATTTCCCAATTTCCATGTGGCAATAGGTGAAAAGTTGTGCTTGCTAAGGTCCATCACAAACACCATTCTTTTATAAAGTCTTTCTTGAGCCCAAAGTATTTCTCAAGACTTTTATTCCAAGTCCTCCTTTATTTTCATTCCCCTCTCCTCCATTATCCTTCACAACAAAGTACCCTGAGTTCCTTTACCAGTCTCATAGGAAAGAATTTGAAATAGTTATTGATGTGAATTTTGAGTCACGCGCTTGTCAAACAATGACACTTATCTCTGGGGACTCCAAAAGGTTTCAGAAGTGTTTCCCTAAGTAATGATAGGGCAACTATTCCAATCTAGATAGAAAAGTATGAACTCTTCTGGCTCATGTCACTACATCACACGCCAAGATAAGGATTTGCTGCTTTCTTTAACTGTGCAAACACAAAAGTAAGATGCCAGACCAGGTTACGCTGGTAGAGAAACAAAACAAAACAAAACAAAACAACAACAAAAATACAACAACCTGGAATCCTGGAACTCTGGAAACCTAGATTAGCCAAAAAGCAATCCCAGTGTTATCCATTTCTTTTCTGGTTTCCACAGTGATCCCAGGACAACTCAGACTAGTAAGGCTCCCATCTACTGCTAGAAGTCACTGTGCTTGATTAGAACCTTCAGAAAATACCCTCTTTAAGAAGACAACCTGACAGACATTTAGATTCAGTTCTGGAATCAAAGTAAAAACATTCAGATATATATGCTAATAATGCCATCATTGTTCCACCTTGCTGTACACCTTGAAAAGCGAGAGATTTCATTAAGACCTAAAACGTTCTAAGTATGTCCTCTAAGCAGAGAAAGAACCTTTACTAAAGGAAAAAGCATCAATGACAATAACACCAGCAAGAATAGCAGGTATCAATTAATAGCAAAATAAACAGAAAAGTATCACAAACTTAGATAATCCCTAGCCATGGTTCCTTTGTCTGGTAAGGACATTCCTTTTGCAATGTCTGGTAAAATTTTTGATTGTCACAACTGGGGAGATGCTGCCGGTCTCTAGTGGGGGGAAAACCCAGGAATGCGCCTATGTATTCAACAAAGCACAAGACAGTCATTTACAATCAAGGATTATCTGGCCCACAAGGTTAATAGTATGAGGTTAACACTCTGCCATAAGAAAAGTGGAAATAGGAATGAGGTAATGATAGAAGGGCATGGAATGAAATACCAGTGGGAGTCATTGCTGCCAATTTTAAATAAAGTTTGCTTTACCTAGATTCTGTTGGCTTCTGAAATTTTTACTTTTCCCTAGCTCTGTGAATTCCCTGAGAATCTTGCTCCCAAATTTGTCTTCACAATCTTGTTAATAAAATAACATAATGTTAAGGAATTTAAATAAAGCACTACAAAAGGAAGGAAGGAAGAAGGGAAAGAAGGAAGGAAGGAGGGAGAGAAAGAAGGGAAAGGAGGGAGGGAGAAAAGAGTTATCACACTCATTTGAAAAAAAAGCAAAACAAAACTGAATGGTTGATAACTTCAAATAGAACTTCAAATTATAAAATTGATCTTCTAAAGGTACAATTTCAGAATGTCAATCTTAATTTCAGTATTGTAGACTGTTAACATACTTTCCAAAAAAAAATGAAATACGGTCTCTTAACACACTTACTAATTTTTTGTTTGTTTTCAAGCAGTAAGATTATTTTAGGAAGGGTTAAGATTACAGGCTCCGGAATCAGACTGTTTGATCTAACTAGCTATGTGATCGTGGCAAACTAATAAATTCCATGTAAGCTTTATTTTCCACATATGTAAAATGGGTAGTTTAATAGCATTTATTTTTTAGAGCTGTTGCAATGATTGAATTAAAATATCCATGTAAAGTACTTCCGCTGGTACCTGAATAAGTAATCATTTAGTACTTTCTTGTCTTGGCATCCATATTAATATCTGTAGTGAAGACTTTGTCTTAAAGAAATAAAGTCCCTTACTCCTGTAATGAAAAAATAAAGCAAGGAGGAATTTTTTTCTTATCAACTTTTATATATATATATATATATATATATATATATATATATATATATATATATAAACTTTAAAAATACAACTTCCCTGGGGCACCTGGGTGGCTCAGTCGGTTAAGCATCCAGCTTCGGCTCAGGTCATGCTCTCATGGTTTGTGAGTTCAAGCCCTGCATCAGGCTCTGTGCTGAGAGCTCAGAGCCTGGAGCCCGCTTTGGATTCTGTGTCTCCCTCTCTCTCTGCTCCTGTCCTGCTTACACTCTGTCTCTGTCTCTCAAAAAGTGAATAAACATTAAAAAAAATATTTAAAAAAATACGACTTCCCAGAAATGTAGGGCACATCACTGAAAACATCCATGGATGAAAGTAAAATCTCCACATTCCATCAGAAAAGATGAATACCCAATGTTTGTGACTGTGTTTGATGTTAAATCATGTTATAATGAAGAAAATACTGAATACCAAATCATACCAATCACACATATGCAAAATCATTAAGTTTTAATTTTTCTTTCAATTTTCATTTCCTCATAGAGAAAATGGTGCTTACAGGTCTTTAAGAGTTTTTTAAGACTTGTCAATTTCCTTTATTCTCTTTGTTTCTTCCCTCCCTCCCTGCTTCCCCACACTTCCCTCTCTCCTCCCCTGCCTCCCTTTCTTCCTTCCTTCCTTCTTTCCCTCCCAATAAAGAGAAGGTAACAGTTTTTGGTAGACTACAAAACATAGCTAATATATAATAATATGTTTTCTTATTGCTTTTATTTTTACTATTGTCTTTTACTTAGGAGAAGTGTTATTGATTTTCTATTTGCCTTATAGTTATACATTTTGCTTTTAAAGTGAATATATTTAAGTAAAATAAGTCAGCTTAAAGAAGACAAGTAAAAAATAATACAGGTGACAAGTGGGTATTAACAAAAATGGTGAAGGTGGTATTCAAATGGCACAGGAATTAAAAATACTGCACAACTGGGGTGCCTGGGTGGCGCAGTCGGTTAAGCGTCCGATTTCGGCCAGGTCACGATCTCGCGGTCCGTGAGTTCGAGCCCCGCGTCGGGCTCTGGGCTGATGGCTCAGAGCCTGGAGCCTGCTTCCGATTCTGTGTCTCCCTCTTTCTCTGCCCCTCCCCCGTTCATGCTCTGTCTCTCTCTGTCCCAAAAATAAAAATAAACGTTGAAAAAAAAAATACTGCACCACTTTTTTGTTCATCTTTGAATGAGTATTAAATCACATAATTCCAGGGGCTTTTGTGTTGTTTATATTTTGTCTATAAATTTGCATAATATTTTACCAAAGAATATAGGAAATATTCATGGTCTTCAAAAGCTAAATATATTTTTTAGGTGTGGAAGTGTCTTGTTTTGGATCAATCCGTTTTAAAATACAGTTTTAGATTTCTATTCTCCGGTTTTAGGGAGATGCTCACCCCAGAGGAAGCGTGGGTCAAGGGTGAAGAAAGGATGCTCCATGTGACACCAATTTTCTGTGATGAGGAGGAAAAAGTCCAGAACTTCACAATGAATAGGATGCCACCACCTCTTGAATGAAAGGTAACCTCTGAGGTGGCCCCGCGATCTTTGTACACTCACAAGAAATCCACAGGGGAATATAAAGAGAATGGAAACGTGTGCAGCAATCTGACATTCTGCAGGTTTTAGGTTTTAGGCTGGTCTGCCTATCAGTCAAAGAATGAAAATTCAGTTTTATAAGATGCAAGTCAAGAGATTTTATTTGCATTTACTAAGTTGAATTTGATCACATTTCCATACCATCAAAATAATACTCATAACACTATTAATTTAATGGTAGTATACTCTATTATGTTGCACTTTATAATCTCTGCAGTCTAACAGTCTTCTTGCCTGCATTACCTCTTTGGATCATCAGAAGGTTTCATGATGTAGGCAGGGCAGGTATGATGGCAATTTTACAGATGAGAAAACTGCAGTCTAGAGAGGTTAAATGAGGTCCAGAAAGGCCAAGCCACATATCAAACTTCCTATGGCAGCCTGACAGGTTATCATAAATGTGTGAATAAGCTTGCCATAATAAAACATGGAGTGATGGGGCTTGAGACAAAAGCTGAGTCCATATGACCCACCAGAAAACATTAATAATTTCAAATGTTTAAAAAAAAAAAACATGTTGCCAAACAGTACATGTTTGTGGGGAAGATTTTACTCCTGGGAAACCAGTTCACTCCTTCTGGTTGTCAGTAGAGCTGGGGCTACATAGTTTGTGCTTGCATACCACTAGAAGAGCCATTCATTTTCATATTAACTAAATTCAATTATGAAATACACAACTACACAATTATCTCTAAACTATCCTAGTTCATAAGTATATAAGAAAATATATAAAAATCAAGTGAGGTGAGAGGCACAGGCAAATACGAAGGCCTAGAGGATCCACATGGGAAAGACTTTGCAGGTTACTCGTGACTGCCATGCTCTCTGCATAATAACTAACTCTGCCTGCCCACAGTCCTGTTCAGAGAGGCCCAGACAATGCAGGCAGTGTCATTCAGACTTCATCTGTGAGGCTGCTGTTTCTTCCAGGTCTAGATTTTCAGCTTCACAGTGATTAGGTCTTATATCTTCCCTTCAGGGTTTCTGCTAGGCTTGGGCTTCTGCACTTCAAACACAAAATAAACTAAAATATGCACTGAGAAGATCAAATTGGTCATGGGGGGCAAATCTCTAATAAATTACCAGTGCGTAGTTTATCACAATATCCTTAAGAAGAAAAAGTGATGGATAGGTCTTCTGAGGAGAAATGTTAGCGATCTTTTAGCTGCATGCCCTTGCAGCCCAGGAATCAGTGAGCTAACCTGGGTTTAGATTTTCCTCACGGTAACATTTCAGTAAAAGTCATTGAGGTACTTCAGTTGAAAGTTCCCAAGACAGGGATCTCACTGACATACTATTAAGCATTTACACAATAGCTCAATGGGTAGAATAAATGCAAAGTTAGGGATTTCCTGCTCTGACTGGCTGGAAACTTGATCTCTCTCTGCCTCTCTGCAATAATAGTGGCAATAGTAACAACAACAACAACCACCACAACAAAATAATAACAGTTTATCTCCGAAGCTTGCTTGGAAGTCCGCTCTCTTCTTTAAATGCATGCGTGATCGTGTTTCTAAATTTGCCACTTTTTCCAAACAAAGGAAGAAAATCTCGTTTAGATTTCAAAAGTCATTTTATGAAGATAGAGAAATGTTTTGAAAATGGTTGCATTTAAATGGCATTAGATAGATATACTGAAGTTAGGGTGTGATGAGCCAGTTGTCAGGCGGAATGTCAGGAAGATAATCGGTTTCTTGGGATCCCAGATGGTTGTTACCGGTCTCCAACTAGTTGACTACAAATAAAGTTTAAAAGCATTTTCTCTGTGCTCCTAGTGTTAGCACAAGAACTGATTATTAAGTGAAAGAAAGAGGAAGAACAAAAGTGTCTGCCGAAATCCCTGTTCAAAATAGCAAGTGGCTCATAGTTGAAAATAGACCCAAATACATAATACAGGAAAATAAAAGTAGCTAGAGAAAAGAAAAAATTGGGAATGAAATATGCCTAATTACAAGCACAGTTGTTTTAGGAGGATGGAAGCAATTACTTTTTTTTTTTTTACTTTTCTTTATTTCCAACTTTAAAAATATAATGAGAACATGTTACTTTCATTGTATGAAAACATAAAACAATATTTTTGAAATGAAAATAAAGTATATTGGCTTCTAAAAGTTGTGAGTTAGAAAAGTAATGTGGCATAAATTCATTGACAAAATAATGAAACAACCTAAGTTGAGTCTATGCACTCTGGGCCAGTCTTCTCGGCCACCAGAAGGCTTTTGGACACATGTGTGGTGGCTGGATCTGCCCTTGAAGGACTCACACACAGGTGAGTTTCCCATCTCTCAGAGACTGGCTTCTATGAGGCCCTGCATACCGGAGCTCCTAATCTGAACTAGCCATTGGTTAGGACTATTTGATAAAATATTTTAACAAATACATATCTTCTGTTAACAGAAGACGTGTCGAAGCATGACCATATTTTTAAACCAAAGAACTTTCAGAAGAATATTTTTCCCTTTTCATGGAGGCAGGTGATCCCTCCAAAACAAGTTGCATTTCATTCTGTATTTGCATGAAACGTCACTTGTCAACCTTGTCACTGCACTGGAACCTTGAACTTCTGTTGATTTACTGGCTCACACAGTGACCATCATGTGGCAAATGCCTTCATTTAAGTGCCCGGTTGTTTCAAATGATTTTGATTTTTGACTGAAATTGTAAATTTGTGTAACAAATTTAGTTTGCCTTATTGAAGTTTGTGCCGCTTGTATTTAACGAGGCTATAATTTCCTTTATGTCTTTTTTGCTCTAATTCAGTTAACGGCATCTGCAGACAAAACAGCAGCCTTTATTTTTAGCTCATGTGGTGGGTCTCTTGGGAGATGGCTGCATCTTCTTGGTAACCAGGTCAGATAGCAGCGTGCATGGAAGGTGGAGAATTGGACAAAAGCTGGGGTGTGAAGTGGTAACTTTGGTTAGATGCAAGGAACTCCTGCCCCTTTCTCTGGATGTCACTCTGTGTGGGAACACGTCTAAGAATTAGTTGAGGGTGACAGATCTTCTCTCACCCTTATTTGCCCAGTGCCAAAGCGGGCTTAAGAGAAATGCTGAACGCTTCTGCACCTCCCAACACAAACCTCTCTTTCTGCACCTCACCTCCCAACACAACACACTGTAGTACTGCTGATTGAGGTGGTTGGGAAAGAGGGTGGGTACATGAGGCTACTAGTGACAAGCACCAGAGTGAAAAATACATATTTTTCATTCTTCATTCCATTTTAAGAATTGGACAGAGTTTCATTATTGAAGCTGATCAGTATTGAAACTGATCTCCATAACCAGGCAGTAGGACCCAGCAAGAAAATTAAGGAGTGATCATCAGCAGTCTACATGAACACACTAGAACCCATGGTTTGTGATGTGGATTACTCCACAGTCATTTCAACCATTTGCAAGGGCAAGATTCAGAATATTCATGCTCAGCCTGCTCGTCTTTTCCTCATGTGAGTACAACATTGTTAACAACAACAACAACAACAACAAAATAGTGATATATCATTGTAGAGCACCCTATTTCTTCTGGAAAAGGGATTCTAGAAATAACTGATCACCTCTGCCTGAGGTCATTCTCCTCCCTCCAAACAAATCAAAATTCTAAGAAAGCTGGTGCTAAGACTCACGTTTTCTTACCTTTCCACTAGCCATAGTACTAAGACTTTTTAAAAGATCCTTTTTTCCCTACCCAAGATATTGACACCAACAAATAGCTACGGCACAGTGATAGCAGACTGTAGGTGGGTGCAGACTGGACTTGAGCTTTGGGACTCTGGAAGTCCCATGACCTCTCTGAGCTCCAGCTTGTCTGTTTATACAGTGTCTTGCCAATTTATGACCTGCTGATCTCCCAAGGTTTTTATGAGAATCACATGAAATGATATTTACAGAAACACTTGTAAAATTTGTAGTGCATTATCATAAAATATACATGTAAGGTTTTCATGTGCTAATGCAGTGAGGGCAGGGAAAACACCGAGCAGGATGTGGGAGCTGAAAAGAAGAATTTTAGGATTCTCATGTTATACTTTTAAGGTAGTTAACTTCTGTACATCTTCTAATAAAGAGGAGGTGACACCTGGACAGCAAAGGTGCCTCCCTCTCTGCACCCATCCCAGGTCATATCAAAAAGAATGTCACTGGTTCCTATCTCCTGAAGATGGACAGTGGAAAACATCTGACACAAAACAGTATATGCCTCTGCATCTGAAGACTTGCAAGCAACTTCAAGAAGCTTTTCTCTTGATTCTGTTGGAAAAGGATTCATTAACCAAGTGATAAAGAAGATTCAGAATAACTCTTCACCAGAAACCAGGTTCATAAGGCATAGAAGCTTATTTCCTCCTGTATAAAATGAGGCAAAATTAAATAGGGTGATGTGGAAATGAGGCTTTCCCAAGAGCTCCCACTTCCCAGTGTCAATCTCCACAACCTGCAAGATGCTACTTCCTCTCTTGCAAAGTGATGGAATGCAGTCACTTGACTATTAAGATGTTCCTCATTTGTCAATAGAAAAGCAGCTAAATTGCCACTCTGAGCAAATTTACATAGAAATTACTAAAGATACTCAGCAAACAGGAAGGGAATTACAACAGAGAGGAGCATAAACATCTAACTTCAGCTCCCCCACCCCTGAGCTGTTGGTTTCTGAGCACCACAGTCTGTGAGGGATAACTGGGAAGGGAGAAGAAACTGTAACTGGCAATCAGGAAAATTAGTCCGTGCCCCCAATCGCTGCTCCCACCCTCTTACACTCATTTGGACAGATTTTAAATCTAGCTTGCTAACACACTGATCCTTCCTTGCCTAGCTTTCACTCCCTCAGCTGCCTCATACGTTTTTCTGCAGTTCCCCCTCCCACATAATGGAAGACACTTTGCTCTTAATTAGAGTTTCACACCCCTCACCAAAGGTTAATTGCTCACTTGTCTGCTCCCCTTGGTCCAGGCCATTGCTGGTTGCTGATGCTCACTGGCATTCACTTAAATGTGTTGGGAGGAAACCTCCCCCAGAGTTCCTAAGGGCTGGAGGAACTCCTCCTCCTTCCACTACAAATGTCCTTCTTCTGCTCTCTTCCCTGGCATTTAGATGAGCTCTCTGAGTTCAGACAGACCTTTCTTTCTTGAGGCTTTGTCCAAAGAGATGGTTCCTACTTTGCTGTTCTGAATTTCTCTCTCCTTCCATGGTTAGACAGCAGCCTCACCTTACCTGGGCGGATGGTTCTATCTGTTGAGGGTTTGCAATGCACACTCTCTTCTCTTCAAAGGTCTTCAAAGCTTGTCCTCCAAAGTCTTTCAGACCCCATGGTTGTAGCCCTCCCCACAATCTACTCCTACCAACTAACTGCAGACTCCAGGAAACTAAGGTCCTTTCCTTCTCAGTATTATTATATTAGGTATTATAACTCTACAAAGAATGAAAATAAAATAAAATGGAATGCCCATGCCATTCCCATGTCTCTGGATTTGTCATTTTGTCCCCCCACAGCTAGAATATACTCTCTTTCACCCCTACACAGATCAAAGTCCAGATCATTCTTCAAGAGCTATGTCAATCTTTTCTCCTGTGTTGGTGTTGTCTGGCCATCTAGACCCTAGTGCCACAAGGCAGAGCCATGCTTTGTAATTCCATAATTTTCTGTAGTGGTTAACAGCATGGGTCTTCAGTTTGGTTGCCTGAGTTCAAATCTTAAATCTACCACTTACCAACACTGAGACAACAGATGAGTTACTTGATCTCTCTGAGTCACAGTTTCTTCATCAGCAAAAATCAGGACAGTAATTACATTACAAGGCTATGAAGAATAGAGTCTTGCAATGTAATAAGCAAAATAATGCATGTAAGATAATTAAAACGATAAAACTCAGTATTAAATGTCTTAGTTGTTACTTTGCATCATTCACAGTGCCTAGCTGAATGATAGACAGACACACGCTCCCAGAAATGACCAGATAAATTCCTAACTCTCTTTAATCCAAAAGAATGCCTCTGTAAAATGGGAGTGTAACACAAACAGTTGCTGCTCAGATCTGAATAGGTAACATAAATGAAAATCTGGTCAAAAGAGCATAATACTCTAGAAACATGAGACATGTATATGTGAGAACAACCCATCTGCTGCACCTGGTAAGTATGCCCCACTTGGGAGGGGAGCTGCAAGGTTTACATGAGATAATGAGGCAGTTGCTGTGAAAAAAACTGCTTTTTCATAAAGAGCTGGACTGGAATCACTATTTCATCATTTATTAGTTGTGCACTTGCACCAGCTAAGTAACTGTTCTGTACCTCAGTTTCTTAATCTGTGACATTTGGAGAAGACTTCACTAGTTTATTGAGATAACTACCGTCATGTAGGTATAAATAAACCTTGGCTGACTTCCCCTTTCCCTCCTGCTACATAATGTCAAGAGAAAATTTGGGACTATAAAGAGAATGACACCCATTAATGCTTAATTACAATGCAATGAATATGTAAGTACATAGGTAATCCTGTCTAATACCAAAGAGCCCCCTTTTAATTTCTTCTTATTGCAAGGAACACCAAAGAATTAATTGAGAGTTGCCCTTTACAAGATAAGAGAATTGTGAGCAGATTTAACAAGTACCATAGGACACTCAGCAAAGGTAAAGATGCTAGATCTTCCTTGTGAGGAAGACACATCTGGCTTTTTCTAAAGTCATTGGAGGCTGGTTATAAAAACAATTTAGCATGTAAATGTGTTCCTACAGGCCTTACAGTGACCCATTAAAAACTCCACAGTACCATGTAGGAATTACAGCATTAATAATATTCCATCACTTTGGGGGTGAAATATAGCACAATCCCTATTTCACTATGCTGTGTATCAACACTGACTAGGGATTGTAGAACCAAAGGGGGTAGGGATTTTGGTCTCTGATACTGAAGTTAGGTCTGAGGTCTTCCACTAAAAAGTTTCAAGATAAAAAGGAATAGGAGAGGTTATTTTTAAATGGCCCAAGGGAAATTTTGGAAAGAGATCGGAAGATACAAAACTGCAGTTATACCCTTTACCCAAATAACCACATATGAATCAAGACTTCAGATAGATTAAGGCACATGGTTGCCTTATGTATCTCAATGACTGTATTAAGTGTGCATGAAATACTCAGGAGAACTCTAAAATCGTGCCCCTTGATGAGCAGACAGGGCTTTCAATTTAAATGATTCATCTAAAAAGAGTCTCCCACACAGGAAATTGCAGGAGACTTAATTCATTTACCTAAAAAGGATAAAGGATTGACTCAAGCCAAGGAGAATTCAAACATCAATTCTCTAGGCTGTATGACAGAAATTTCTAATAACCTAATTTTTAGATCATGAGTCCATTAACTCTTGATAAGACTTTCAAAGGAAAAGAAGAGATGGGGTGGGGTGGGTAGGGAGAAAGAAAGAGAAGATGAGGAAAGAATAGAGAGAAAGGGGGAAGAAAAAACAAAATAAGGAGATAAGATATCCCTACCTCAGGAGAAAAAGCCAAGTCATTTGCACTAAAGGGGTCATGAAAGAGCTGTGCTTCCAATACTGGCTCTTTTTGTTTGTTTGTTTGTTTTTGTTTTTTTCCAGAAAAACCATATTGGCTTTGTACCATATCAGCATCTTTACTGGCTAGGCCTGAACCAAATGTCTTTGTACCATAAGTCTTCTTGTAGAGCAAGAGCTACCTGTATGGCAGCACTGATGGTTCAGAGTGGCATGGGGATGGAGAATATATTGGCAAGCATCTTATTTTTGATAAGACTTCAGCAACTTCTAAACTGACTTGGGGAGACAATCTAGGAGTGCCTTAACTTACTTGAGAATGCTTCCGACTTGTTCACTCTCCGGAGCCACATTTCTGACTCCATTGCCAAGTAGGAACCCACCTTCCATCAAAGCACAGAGTTGCTTTGAAAACCTTTAGCAAGACAGTCAGATTCAATGCTTCTGGGAGCTAGGTGGACAAATGCATGAAGCAGGCCAGGCATTATACAATAAGGGTGATGGGACTTGTGTTGAACTAGATAGGGCATGCCCCAACCTAATGTCATTTAAGTGTTGGTAAAACATGCAATTTCAGGGCTAGATTTTGCCCTAGGAGATACTGGTTTGAAATTTCTGCAAGAGAAAATGAATCTAACCTTTGTCAACTGAAAGAATGAGTGTCTTACAATGCAGAGATCTTATGGGCTTCTTCTAAATGATCAGGAAATGATTTCTACCACCAGAAGCATCAAGTAGCCATTATTCTACCTTTTTTCCTTCAAACTACTTTTGGGAGTTCAAAATCATTTTATTTCAACACAGAAAACACCAAAAAAAAAAAAAAGTGATAGTTAAGGCCTTAGTAGAAAAATTTAAAAATACCTGCTTATCCCCTGTCTGGAGGATTATACACTTCAGTAGAAACACACAACTACATACAGAAACATTTGCATGAGTTTTCCTACACTTAGGTTTAGTTAATACAAATAACCACATAGGGAGAAAAAATATGACTCTTTGAAATGTAATTAATAACGTTTGTATCAAAAGTCTCTAAAATTGAAGGATATCTCCCTGAAAAAGTGAGCAAAACTATCATGACTCCTCTAGACTTCTAGATCTTAAAGCAATCAGCCAGCTAATATTTATTCTACAATATAGACAAAAGTCTACCTTCTGTCAAGGGGAAGAGAATGAATTGTTTTCCCATAATGGTGTTTTCTTTTCAATCAATTTCCCTTCAAGCTTGATTTAAGAAGGTACCATGTCAGAACCTTAGCCTGGTGGATGAAATCTGGGACAGTTCCCCATCAAAGGTGAAAATTATGAGAAGCAAACCCACGAAGTTCAATCTAGATGCTGCAATGCCCCGTCCTCTTTCTCACTCACTCTCTTTTTTATCTTTCTTGTAAACTAGAAGTGTTTGCAGCAATGGAAAAAGCTCATAGGAGCCAAAATGAAAAGGCTGAGATTAACCAAAGAATTAGAACAGAGACTAGAAAATTCTCTAAGCATTTTTCCCTATTGCCAAAAGTACATTTAAATTTGATCCAATTTATCAAACGTGTTGAGTTCTGCTCTGTGTCAGGTACTAAGGTGCTGGGCATTTAATGACATATATTTGACTGCCTTTGCCCTCAAGGAGCTCACAATCTAGTAAGATAAACTACTAAAATATGGTGGTAGGATCATTGTAACTACCTTACAATGGTATTCATAGGAAAATACCAGAACTATTACTATACCAAAGATGACAGATGAAGAGATTATATTCTTATAACTAAATGAAATCTTTCTTGGCAAAAAAGGTACCTGATAATACTTCTTTAACTTGGTTATGGTAACACTTACCTACTCATCTATCTAAGCTAGTTTTCTGTTTCCTCCATGCCACTTACTCTGTATATCCCATCAGGTGTTAAACCCAGCTGAGTATATCTGCAACATTTTTTCTGACATTAGTCTCCCCTTCCTCACCTCCAGGGCCATTTCCTTAGTCTCAATCCTCATCATCTCTTGCTCTATAATATCTTTCCTCAAATGGCTTCTCTTAGTCTGAAAGGCCTATTGCTTCTGTATACCTATTGTTTCTGTCTACCCTTCTCCACTGGACAAATGTATAGCCATCATTTAATACCTAATTCAAATGGGGCATTCCCTGAGTTTCCGGGGTGGGAGGGGGGCAGGAGATTTCTTTGCTTCTTCATACATGCTCACATAGTTCTTTATATGTACTTTATCATATGATGTTATAAGTATTTTAATTGCTGAAATTCTCAATAGATATCAGCTAAAAATTAAGTCAGAGTTACTGATTTTTTTTATGACACTTTATACGGTTGTACTTGATGCAATATACTGAATATATACAGCAGTTTGAGGGTACCAATAGAAATTATTGAGACCTGCACATTGTCTGTCAGTTCAGGTAAAAAGCATTCAACATTATTAAGTAAGTGCAAGGCCTTTAAGAGAAGGCATGAGTTTGAAATCAGGGAGAAGATACAAGACAGAACAGACATATTCTTTATTTTCTTGAGAGTAGTTCAGAAAGAAAAAGAATCTCAGTGTTTTAAAAGTGTGATACAGAAGAACAAGCTCTGGCCTAAACGGCTGCTATTCTTAGTTCAAGTTCCTATAATGCTGTTCACTAATCCCGAGACCTAAGACCAGTCAGCTAACCTCCTCACCTCCATTAGTCTCATCTTTCTGTTAAGAAAATGAGGATTAAATTATTTGCCCTTTTTAAAAAACATTAAGGGGATGTGGAAAGGATCAAAGTGTAATAATGATAGTAGCTTATATTTACTGAGTGCTCACAAGGAGCCAGAAGCAGTGCTAAGTGCATTCCATAAATAATCTCATTTATTAGTGATACTCAGGAAGGTAGGCAACAGCAAGATGGGAATACGGGGACAATTATTGATAGGAGAGGAGGAGAGGAAAACAAAGGCTGTTGGGGAAAGCAGGTGTTATCTACTTCCAAATCAACAGAGAGAGCCTCACTCCTCTTGGGCACCAACTGGTTGCAAAATTCCATCACTGGCGTTGAGTTCTGCTGCCATATCATTTACTATGCAGCCCACCACACTGCAGAAAGACTGTTCTGGAAGACAGTTGGAAGGCTTCAGCTGAAGTTGAAAAATATGCCTATTACATTTTGAAAAGGTAAGTTTGTTACATTTTACACAAGTTCATTTATTTTTCTTTTACCATTCAAGGCTTCCTTTATTTTAATCTATTTTTTTTAATATGCGCATAAATGTATGTGTGTACGCACATATGAAATATATAAATCTCTGTGTGTGTGTTTTGTTTATGTGTCTGTGGGTTTGCCTTTTTATTCTGGACATACAAAAACACAGCTGTTGAAATGCTAAACAACAAGGACAACTTAAGACACTCTAAAAATGGTAGTAACAACAACAGTTTCATTTACTGAAATTAGCTGTCCAAGGTAGAGTTACAGAAGAGAAAGAGCCGTATATCAACTTTTCTGTTTTCCTGTATATTTTCTATAGATGTGGCTCCTTCTTGTGTAGCAGTGTTCTTTGTTTAGGTGACTTCTGTTCACATTGCTTTCTTTGGCAATAAACCAGAACTCAGGATCACTTACCTTCAAACACACACACATACAGACACAGACACACACAGATACACACACACAGGTGTGATAGTAACAGTAGCAGCATGGCACCTTATGGAAAAAGACAATTATTAACCACTTATTATATTCAGGACTTATAGGGGGCGTGATCCAACATTAAGAACGTCCTTAGTGGCAATGACTATTCCCACATCATTAGAATACATTCTTTTGGGATTATAGGGGCAAATAACATTTATCTCCATTTGTCCACAAAAAACAAGAAAAATACCATATTTTCTAAATCTTTCAAACCCCACATACCCATCCCTCAAACATACATAGGTAAGGACAGTGTGTTAAAACTTAAGCTAGCTCAAAGCTTTTCTCGTACACATAAGCACTATATGTGCAACCCATGCATCTATCATTAATTTCTCAATTCTGCTAGAGACCACACAAGAATTATTTTCCCATGGCATTTTTTATAGCCCATTGGTTTCCTCTGTCTCCAGTCCAAGCAGTGTGAAAAGAAAGAAACTAATAGATAATGGAACAAATGGATTTGGTTTGAATGACAAACAATTTTACTGTCTTTTTAAAGATGACAATGAATATAGCTTCTAACTATGAACAAAAGGAGGTTTTTTTCACATTATTTCCTGTGTTTCTGTTGTCAATTATATCTATATTCATATGGCATTTGCACAGCCATATTTCCAAGAAAGCCTCTGAGTATGCAACCTGGGAAGATTAATTTTACAGGTGGATTTAGATTCAGATTATGACTTGAAATCATAATAATATTGATTTTTTTATTTTGATTTTGGAGGCTACACAGATTTTATCAAAAAAATCTCAGGACATTTGGCATTTATTACTGGTAGTTCTTATAAATTTAATTACCAATTAAAAACTTTCAAAAATAATGTGAAATTTGCTATAATCTAGACATAAAGATGCATACAGCTAGCGATAGCACACTAGAGATTTTTTTTTAATATTAATTTGATATTTGTGAAGTTATGGAACAAGAATAACACTATAACCTTTTTTTATACTCAGCATGACATGAGAATAAAATATTACGTGTAAATTTAATTTAATTGATACAAGTGAAATCTATAAAACCCACATGTGGAATGTGGATGGTATTATTTACTATGACTCTCTTTCTTTACTTAATATGAAATACATAAATGATGACAAATGACCAGAAAGATTCATACAGGCAGAGCTAGATGCATAGATCTCATTGCCTTGCTGAGCAAGGGAACTCCCCAAGTGTTCTCTGACAAGACAGTGTTCATTCTTAAAAAGCCAAATGAAACTATGTCTTCAGATTTTTGGAAGTCATTGGATGACCCCATGCATGCAGAATAGTGGTCACACACCTAACACTCAAACTAGATCCACAAGCAAAGGTTATTAGACAGTTTTATTTTAAAGGCTTTAATGTTCTCATTTGAATTCTGTCATTTCTTACTCAAAGGCACAATTCAGGCAGCACTGGCAAAGTCATTGGCCATGAAAGTGAGAAAGAATTCTGAAATTGAAGAGTTAGAAAGAACTTTGAGAATAAAGTGTTTTTGCCTACAAATATTCCATTAATTAATTTCTCACAACCCGATGCTCTCTCCTATAGACATTCATACCTTTGATGGCTTTGTGTAATTTCTTCTGACATGGGGGCAATTCAGTGGCTTTGCTCATTCTCACCATTTGTATATTGTTTTGCAAAGGAAATAAAAAATCAGTGAGTTTAGATTGCCCTTTTGGAATGCCAACCTTGCTTCATTTTTCAGTCCATTTTCATACATCTAGAACCATTTTTGTACTGATATTTCAAACAGGTTCTAATGACAGTCATTACCTTCTGCCTCCTTAAATTCCCTGACGGTCTTAACTGGATACACAGTCATTCACCTTCTGTCCAACAAAACAGTAATTTAAGACTTTGGTTGGGTGTTGGTCCTATAAATCCCAATTAGGCAATGACCTTATAATTTAGCCTACAAAGTCTCATACATCTGCCATACCTGATCGTTCAAGAATCACTCTATTTCACAGCAACTTTTTTTTTTTTTTTCCCCACAGCAACTTTCCAATGAGCCTAGTACCTTCTGGAATATAGGATCATGATACTTAGAAAACAAAACAGTGCCATGTATCCAAGCTCTATTCCCTTTCTCATTGTTTTTTGTTTTTTAAGAAAGAGAGAGAGAGTGAGCAGGAGCAGGGCAGAGAGAGAGGGCGAGACAGACAATCCCAAGCAGGTTCCATGCTCAGTGCAGAGCCTGATGCAGGGCTTGATCTCACTACCACCACCTGAGCTCATATCAAGTGTCAGACACTTAAATGACTGAGCCACCCAGGTGGCCCCCCTCTATTTTCATTTTATTCAGAGAATATAGTTTAAAGAATATCATCAAAAGAATCATTTACAAGGATTTTCTTAAATTTTCAAGGTATCCTAACTTAGGAAAGTTTTGGTTTTGAGAACTGCTAGCTCAACTGCTTTCTACAGAATAGTCAAGGGGACATTCTCCTTGCACAAGACATGCCATGGGGATAGAATGGCCTTCCCCAATGACAATGAAATACAAAAGTGCATGTCTCCTAAGGGAAACATTTTCGTGGTCCCTCTTGACTTAAACTTTTGAAAGACTTTAGGTATCTCTTTTCTTATTCTATACCTCAGTATCACAGGAAAGAATATACTTCAAAACAGGGATAGCAGGGAAAAATCCTGTAATTTGAAACATGAATTTAATATTTCTGCCTTTTCTTAGGCTTTGAAATCCTGGACAAAACAGCTGAGCTTGACTTTCTTTTTCTAAGAAATGTGTAATAAGTAAATATTCTATAAGGTATTTGTAGAAGGCCAGGAGAAAAGAAATATGAAAGCTGTATTGTGAATCTGTAAAGTAGCATAGAAATCTGAATTATCTTATTAGAGCCAGTTTATATAACCCTAAATTTCTGTTATTACTCACTCTTCACAAGTGACTGAATTTTAACATTATTTGAAGTACTCTGTATGAGTGTTCACAACTCTAGACATTTGTGTTATGTCTCAGGTTTTCCAGTGGGGAGAGTGTATGTGCAGGGGTGGTTTGCATCATTATTCATAACTGAGTCACACCAAAATGCTAACTTTCAGGAGGCAGAGCAATGTAGGCAGTAGCTGTTTCAACAGTACACACTCTGATGACAAGCAAACGTTTTACAGGAACAGAATGCTTTCTGTCACCTTCCTCCAGACGAAGGCCGAGATACTCCAGAAATAACAGATGAAGAGAAGCCAGGACCTAACAGAAGATCCACCTATTGAGACAGCAGCAAATGCTCAAAACTTCAGTTAGACCCTCCTCTCCAACTAGGCAGAGTGCAGAACCCATGATGTATGGAAACAGGAGTTCTTACTTAAGTAGGGGAATATTTTCCATCCACTCCGGTGATTTCATGTCCCCAAATGCCCCTAAGAGGTAAATGCAGATTAAGCAGTCTTGATCTTAAGGCTGTGAGAACACAGCCCTGCCAACGATTTTCTAACATGGTCTTTGGTCCTTGGATCACTCCTGTGATCTCTGAGAACTTTTCCACATCCCGATTCTTGGCATTTCACAAAAGTATTAGTGACCAAGCTTGGGAAGTAAGACTCTAAAGCTAGTTTAATTGTTTTGGTTTGTGTTTTACAGTGTTCATTTTTGCTTTTATATCCTTATATTCTTTATATCCTTAAGAATTCCCTTATCCAACCATCACATTGTATACTTCAATATCTTACAATTTGATCTGTCCCTTATACTTCAATAAAGCTGGGAAAAAAATCTGTTTTCTAATCTTGCTAAATGAAGCACGGGCAGTCCCTAGGAAATACACTATTGACTCCAAAGTCTGTATTTATGAAGCTCATTTTCTCATTTTCTCTGCTCCTACCGAATGCTTTGCAATGCCTCCCATACTTTGGCCCTGACAGGAAAGGAGCAGGCCTGGACTCAGCAATCATAACAACAGGGAATGTAATGAATTTACTTGTGAGTCACTCAGTCCTGTTCTCCAAATCCTATTATCTTTTAATCCATTCAGCTTCTCTTAATGGATTTCCCCTTCTTTTTTGCAAATTACCACAGGAAGCTGAGGAGTCTGGGAGAAGAACGAAATCTATCACTTACTCATTTTAAGTGCTTATAAAGTTGGTTGTTAAAGAGGAAAAAAAAAAAAGAAAAAGGGAAACAGGAGACACTGCAGATTATTTCTAGCTTAGAAGCAACATGGTCTGTAGAAAACGTTTTAGGTATGGGCTGAAAGACCTTGATCTATGGCCTGGTCCTGTTTGGTAGGTTTCTGGGAAAGTGCAGCCTGTTCTAGAGAGCATGAACTCATGTGTCTAAGGATTAAAGAATAAATTACGCATTTAGGGAGTATCACAGAGGCCACTGAAGTAACCACAGACACCATCCTTCAGTGATTTTATATGGGATATTACTAATTTCTAAAATTTATGCTTCTGGAAACCCAGCCAATTGGCTTGGAAACAGAGACTTTTATCCTGCTTCACAGCTATAATTCAACTCTGGACAGGAGTTGGTGAATGTACCCTTGGAGGAAAAGAGAGACAAAGACAATCAGATACTAACTGATAAAAAGAGTAAACAAGAAAAAGGAAGAGGAGGAGGAGAAGGGTGAAGAGGGAGAGAGGGGAGTGGTGCAGGGTAATTACTAGGAGGCAGAGTAGTGCAGTATCTTGGAAATGACTCTAACTTTGAACATAATACAGCTCTGGTTTCATATCAAGGTTCAGTCAACAATGAGCTGTGTGATCCTGGGGAATTGACTCAACTTCTCTGAAACCCTGTTTCAGTATCCATAACATACCTACTTCACAGGAATTAAATAATTTATATAGGGCACCCATATAATTGAAATGTCTCTGCAAATGATATCTAATGTGTATTTAGATAATTGCTCCCTGAATTTGACAACTGTTTATTTGGTTTCATAATTCAAATGCAGGTCACCGTCTTCTTGATATTAAAAAATGGTTTCTTTTTTATAGAGGGAGGGAAATACTATAGACTGTCAGAAAACCCTTCTTAATCTTCTTTGTTACTCCTGTATGTCAGCAATCTGGATACTGACATCAAAGTCAGCCTCAAAGTTACCTTAGGAAATTGTTTTGGCAAGCCCCTAGAGGACAGGGATAATCATACCACTTTTCATTTATATCGTGTTATCTTTCTTAATACCTATGACTTTATCTCCCAAATCTCCCTAGGGAGATCAATAGGATAGTAAGTAATTATTATCTTCATCATATATATATATATATATATATATATATATATATATATATATATGTATATAGATATATATGTATATATGTATATATCTTCATCATATATATTATATATATATATATATATATATATATATATATATATATATAAAGGGAGGGTGGGGAGAGAGAGAGAGAACTATAGGAGAGATTTTATGACTTTGCCGAAGTAAAAAAATACTGGAGATTAGAGGAAAAGTCAGATCGCTTTTTTCCAGGTTGTGAGTGTTTTCATAGGCTGCATATACATCATACCACACAAATCGATAAATCTTTGGATAACCATGATAAAGGGCAAATTTGTTCTAAACTCCATCAGTGCTGAAACATTTTCCTCAAGATGAGTCTTATTACATATCATGTACCTCCCACATTCCTTTCTACTTTGTCTCAATTACTCACACATATCCAAGATGGACTGAAAATTAGCAGTGGTGTTTTAGCCTAAGTAGCCAAAAATATCCTGTAGGCATTCTGAATAAAACATTTTTATATCAGTTCTAACCTTGATCAGTAGTACAATGCAGGGATTCAATAAATGCTAGGGAAATAAATGAACTTCCAAATTTCTCAAATATACACAAATATGTGATATTTCATTAGCAGCCAAAGAGAAGCTACAAGAGAGAACAGGTCTCAAAAAGACAGAAAGATTTTGTTCTCATTTCTGCTAATGGATACCACAAAGCAAGACAACAAACCTCACTGAAACTCAGTTTAATTATCTCTGAAATGGAGATGATGAGAGTATTCTCTTATGTCTCCCTCAAAAGGATAATTTGAAAATGGGGAAAGAAATTGATAAAGTGCCTGGAATTTTCTGGGTGCCAAAACAGAGAATCCAAGTCACTGCTGCTTCGCTAAGGCCTCACAGCAGCTGCATTTTCCCTGGGAATTAGGAGAACAGCATTCATTATATAACACCGCAACTGTCCTGATGGTCCATTTCTAAAAAGAGCCCCACTGAAGTACCCAGCTAGCCTTGTTCCAAAACATTGGCAAGTCTTTGTTCTTCCTTTTAACTGAAATTAAACTGCTGTCTGAAGAACTAAAAATATATTTAGAAGACAGTCTCTCCTTTTTTTTTTTTTTTTTTTTTGGTCTTCTTTAAAGCTTCCTAATTGAGAATCATATTCTGTAAAATTACACAGCAGTGTAAAGAATTGGAGAAATAGGAAGACTATATGGGGGGATGTCTTAATCTTTCTGACCTTTTCCATATTTTCTCTCCACAACAAATATAGAGCTGATCTTTTCTACTTACTGACAGCATGTGTCCTTCATTCCATTCAGCTAGTATCTTTCAAATCAACTACAAGTAATCTTTTTTAATCTCAAAAACATGCAACATAACTTCAAATTTTATACCCAAGATTCCAACAAAGTGTTAATGGAGTCTTCCACTTTTCATTTCTTCACTGTCAAATGATGAGAAGGAAATATCAGGGATATGGTGGCACACAAGCTTTCACTGAGAATGTTGATATAGAATAAGGACACTGTTGATTATCACACATTTATTCTCTCAGTAAATAATGTATTTGTTAGGCCGCTCTTTGAACAAGGCTTTAAGGAGATCATAAACAAACAAACAAACAAATAAAATACACACATATACAACCCATCTTTAAGGAGATAACTAACAAGTGGCAATAAGAATTAGACAAATACAAAAGTTCCTCTTCTTATAAACTCTCATGGATGAGAATAAAGTTTGACCTATGTTGTCTGCCACAAATAAGGATATTAAGTGTGATCACCAATCATGACTGGGTTCAAGTCCATTTAGTCTGGGCTTATAAACTAACCATAAATGTCCAGAGGGGTCAGGCAGGCAATGAAGCAAGAGTGAAGCCAGAGATGAGTCAAGAGAAAGAGAGGATCAATGAGAAACACACAAATCAAACTATGGCCTAAGAAGACAGACTTAGTTTCAGCTACAAATGGGTGTTAGCCAATGCATCTGGTTTACAACAAAGAAAGTAGAAAAAAAAAAAAAAAGACACTCTGATGTGCTGCTCAGTTCTCCTTGCAACTGACCACATGTTGCCCCTCCAGGGTTAGCCTCAGCTACAGAGAAACACCTAACCTCTGTGGTCATGCTTTCCCCAGGGGAAGCTGCATTTGATGACTTACAGATGCAGGAAGATGAGGCTGGGCCATCTTGGCCCCATTCAGGAAAGTATGGAAGGCCATTTTAGCTCTAGAGCTCCTTGTGGGGTTGGAGGAGGCTATTGTGGGGCCTGCATAAGAGCTCAACTTCTCTTTCTGCACAATTCGCCTCCCTTCCCCTCTTTTTTTGCAGGGGGTTACCCCCTGGGATCTCCAAAAAATCACATGACACACTAACCTCCATCTCAGAGTCGACCCCTGGGTAGGCCAACCTGTGACTATTGGCAACTGATGGTTTCTTGTTTTTATTTTTTTATTATGATTAACCATTGTCAATTTAAATTACCTGGCCTAAACTAACCGTCTAAACTAGAGCTAGCTGATGGGAATATAATGCAAAGAAAATATATAATTTGTAAATTTTCTAGTAGCTTCATTAACAAAAACAAGAATAGGGAAAAAATAATTTAATAGCATATATTATTTAACCTAATATATTAAAAGTATAAATTTCAAAATGTACTCAAAATTTCAAACTATTAATGAGATATTTTACATTCTATTCTCCATATTAAGTCTTCAAAACCTTGTCTATATTTTATACTTACAGTATATCACAATTCAGAGGCTAACGTTTTGTTGTTGCTGTTTTTGTTTTTGTTTCTTGTGTTTTTGTTGTTGTTGGGTTTTTTTGTTTTTTAGAAATGTGTGATATGTATAGAAATTTCATGAAATTTATAATTAGAAAAGTAGATTCACATGCCCAACTTGTTCCACACATAAGTGTTTTCCAATGACTGAATGTGACAGGAGTCAGTGAGTCACTTAGTTATGGTGGCTAGGAAAGGCTCCTCTGACAATGGTACATTGCACTGAGATCTACAAGATGAAAAGAGGCAGGCAGATGAGGATCTAGGGGGACAGTGCACCAAGTAGTGCTTTATTTGCAATAATTTAAGTACTTACCTAAAAATTTAAGTACTGATTAATCAAATGTAAAGCTGTCCTTGTACATCTGTGTTTTAGCCTGGATTGCAATATTTTCTTGAATAAGGTCATTATAGCTAGCTAGTTGGCTTTCTAGGAACTGCATGTGATTTCTGATATCTCCACAGGAGTGTACTATTCTTGTGTGTCTCCACAAAAATTTTAGGGGACCATTGCTCAAATTTAAAGTTTCACCAAACTTACAAACTTATGGGCTGACAAAGTGACTAGTTCCCTGGAGTCTGAGCTTACTTCCTGGGTCATTCTCCATTGTATTATTTGTATTTCTCCTTGGAAATTTTCCTTCAGACAAATCTCATGTTAAGATGATCATATATGCTCTAAGAGTCACTACTGGGGGTGTCTCACTGTGTGCCTGTTATGCAGGCATGATTATTTGCAATGTCCTCTTACTCCATCCAAAATGTCCTGGTTTGGAGATACACTGTATGGTCACTGGAAATGCCCCTCCCCCCAACTGCCACCACACGCACCTCTAATTATACTGGGGGATAAAGGTTAATTCTCCTAGTGGATCTCTGGTGAGCAATTACAAATAGGAGCATTCTGTATCCTTGTGTGCTCCTAGCCAGTTCTCATCTGCCAGAGATTACAGATAAATAATGAAGACTATAAGCAGAAAGTGTGATCTATATACTAAGCACCATAACTTGCTCTCACGCAGAGCACCATATTGTCTCTGAGCATGCTCATTCTGCCTCGCCTCCCTCACTGACCTTACCAGCAAAGAGAACTTCTTGATTTAATGATGCCTGACAGCAAGCCCTGAAGACTCCTGGCTTTTTTTATTCTACATTTTTCCCTTCATTTCATTTAGTTTGGTTTTACTTTTTGTTCCCGACCTAAAGCAACCAGCAGGACCCATCAGGAATTCTGTTTAGAGCTGAAGCAATCAATACTAGATTCAAGTAACGTGGAAAAGCCCCCAGACCTACATCAGAGCTGTAAGCAGGACTTTGACTGGAACTAGACACTGTCTTTTTCAGAAGCCAAGATGTGTTGCTTAGACAGTAATGTGATATGGGGGTAGGGCTGGGTGGGTATAAAGCCATCCCATCACATACTGATTAGATCCTTAGGGCACACATTAGAAATAGTTAAAAATCAAAAGAGAAATTAGCATAGGGTGCTAAGGATGAGGGGAAAAAACCTTTCAAAGGAGCAAAAAACTCCCCAAAACAACAACAACAAACAAAAAACATTGCTGGCTAGAATCCACCTTTCTCCATCAACAACTTTGCTTACCTGGCCTGTTCTGCTTCTTCATTTTCTATACACTTGAAGCAAAATTTCCACTGAAACACCTTTCCTGACTCACATCCCAGTCTCTGAGGTGATTTCCACAGCCCCAAGGACATTCTATTATAAGTTAGAGCAAACATGGTCAATTGTGTATTTACACATCTGTCTCTTTCTAGATATCAAGCTACCTGAGAGGAGATACTTCCTTATTCATCTCAATGGTCTCACTCTAGCAGCTTGCATGCAGCAGTCACTCAATAATTGTCTTCTGAATTTAACTGAAATCCACACATACTGATGCATTTTAGGTCCTACTGTTGAGAAAAGGACTAAGTAACTGGGTGAATTATAGCACTATTATATGGCTGTTTTATTATACTGCTATTTCCTAGCAGACAGACCAACTCTAAACTCTATATGAGAGATGCAATTTGGGGGAAACAATGGAAAATTGGAAAACTCATCTTGACAGTAAACACTGAGGTGAATAATGGACAAAGTGTGTGGGCTTTTCATTCCTAGGTGTGTGTGTGCATGCGTACAACCATAAAGCTAATTTAGTTACAGCCCCATATGAAAAGAGAGGAGTAGACCAGAGTGCTTTTTCCATGAGGACTCTACCCTCTAACTGGCATCCCAAATAAAGGTAAATTATTGCGCTCATTGTTTCTGTACTTGGTGGGGTGATGGCAAAACTTGAAGATAAATGAAAAGTACTCTCTTGGTAGTTGTAAAGTTTATCACTAAAAATTATATTTCTATTACTTCCATGAAATTATATTATACTCTCTTCTGGATTTCAAACAAAAAAATGTGTGTTTTTATACCTGTAGATAGCCTTTTGAACCAGGTGTATGTGTGTTTTTGAATAAATTTTAGAAGCCTAAGAATCTCACAGGTGAGAAACTTAAAGAGGTAACATGATTTGACCCTGACTGCATAAAGCCTGACTGCATAAAGTCTGGTACATGACCACTTGTCTTGGTACTTGGTAAATACCTGTAAGAAAATAAATGAATGCACTGCCTGGGTGGCTCATTGATTGAGCGTCCAACTCTTGATTTCAGCACAGGTCATGATCTCAGGGTCCTGGGATAGAGACCCGCATGATGTTCCGTGCTGAGCATGGAACATGCTTAATAATCTCTCCCTCCCTCCCTCGGCCTCTTTCCCCCACTCATGTTGTCTCTCCTTCTCTCTTTCTCTTTCTCAAATAAAAAATAAAATACAGGCATGAATAAATGAATGATGGAACACAGCTCATAACTACCAGGGCTGTGAGTTAAACTAAGTGCTGCATATTCCAAGTAGCAGATTATTTCCACTCTTATATTCCATACTTATACTAATACTAAGTCTAACCATGTTAAAAAAAAAGATATTCATCTTCTTAAATTTTCAAAGAATATTAAAATCTCTCTTCAAAAAGTCACTCTCAATCCTTCTACGTACATATCTCATTTAATAACTGGAAATGGGAATGCTAACTGAATCAGCATTACATGGAACCATCTCATCATAGCATAGTTCCCATGGGAGGAACATCTTTCAATATTTGCACATTGTTAATGCTGGCCATTTTCTCCAAGTCATCCAAAGTCAGAATATGCCTCTGGCCACTTTCTTCCAGCCAAGCATCCCTCAGGATGCAGAGATGTGTACAGGTATTCCTCAAAATGTCAGAAAACTCCCGTCAATCCCTGTCTGCTACTCATTATTCTATTTCCTCTGCCAGCACCCCAAGCCATTGGCCTGCATGCCAACAATCAGAGTGAAATTTTCTTTTTGCTTCTGTGTATGGTCACTTGCATGCATTTGTCAGCCATTTGGGGTCAAAACTTCTCCCCAGCACACAGAACACACTGCAGGACAAAGAGTCACAATAGAATACACTGGCCAACAGAGATAAAAATAAACGATACTTCTCTTAGAACACACTAACCTAGCGTTATAAGGCATTAGGGTTGTGGCATGATGTGCTGAAACTACAAAGTAAAAAATACTAAATACACACATACACACAGGTCCTCATTTTGCCTGGTTTTTATATGCTTGAATTTCACTTACCATGATTTAATCACCAAGTCCAGTATCCTAACAACAGGGTCTAAACTCTAGTTCCTACGATAATTAACTAGGAGTATTTGCATGAGAGGTAACCTTTGCTGCTCGTTCTTCAGTCTTCAATCACTGCATAAGTTACAGATATAGCCCATGATCCATAGCCAGACACATCAGTTCTTTCAAAGTCTTTCAGTGAATGGTCACTAAGCACCCTGCTATTAGGTTCACCCACAGATAGCAAAACATGTAGGGTGATGCCTCCTTGTCTCTCAGTGGTAACACCCATGTGACACTTTATAAAATGGAATAATCACACCAGAGAATTGGCCAAGAAAGAAACCAGAAGTGCGAATGCTAAAAATAAGATTTAAGTTGGGCAGAAATGGAATTATAGAAGAAATAGCGGACCATAAACATGTTGAAACAGTCACCACTGAAGAAAGGTTGCAAGTTCTGCATGTGGCTAGGAAGCGTTTCCTAAAATCCCAATCTGATTCTTCATTTATAAGTAAGTACTCACGCCTCTATCCTTTAGACCAGCAAAGAGGCATGTTTCTTTCTTCATGTATATCTCATCAATAGGCTCATGATCCCATGATTTATGACACAAACGTCAACGTGGCTGAAGGAGGACTAGGAGCAGACTCTCAGTTGTCTTAAAAATCCACTTGGAATATAGTCCTGCTTCTCACTCCTGAATTCAATGCTCTTACAATGAGGACTCTAAAGCAGTTAAAAGCATCACTTGCTATAGCAATCATGAGAAAGCTTTTCTTCTAACACTGTTCTGAAAGATCTATGAGCCCATATTCCCCTGGAATTGTATCTCCTCTTTGCTGCATTGTACCTATAATGCTCACAGTAGAGAAGCCATGAATAGAAGTCAAGTGACAAGTCTTTTGCTGTTAACTTCCCCCCAAGAGAGCAATGCAATGAAGTAGAAATATGATACAATAAGATTATCTAGAATCCTCCTCACTCTAAAGGGAAAGCATGGACACAAAAAGCAAAATATCACCTCGTTATGAAATGTATGCAACTTTTGAGTTTCCTGAATATGCTGTGTATGTAAGATTCAGTGTGTTTGCTGGACAATATGTAGAGCTATTTCTTGCTGGAAATTTTTCTTTCATTATTTAAAGAAAACTTAACATATTTGCATTCTCATTGTGAAAATAAGATACGCTCAAAAAAGAAGAGCTAGATTATATAAAAAATTTGAAAAAGCACAGTGAGGAGGATACATCAATTTTAGAGTAGATCCTTTCAGGCTTTTCTTCAGGGCATTTAGTGAATGTAGTCTCATGCTCTATCTGCTTTGCTCTAGTCTGATTTTTCTATATTCCTCTCTTATGAAAATTTCCCGATATTTACAGTGTACTGATCATCGGGATGAAAATTTTAAGTGGGAAACAGCAACCAGTTAGAGAGAAATTACCTAAAGTTACGCACTTACAAAAAAAAAAATTCAGTATGAACTCGTGACCTTAGGAAGAAATATATTTTTTCAGCTTTGTTATTAAAGTACCGAGAATAGGGGCACTCATGCCCATTATCAACTCATGTGTACAAGAGTCTCTGCAGTTCTGTTGATTTCATGTCTTGGGATAGGAAATAATTTCCATGAGTCTAAAACTTCTACTGCTGCCACAACACAAGTATGTGTACAAAAAAATCTCACAACAAGTGTTAAAAGGACAAAGAACCCTTTTAAAGGAGATCCTACTGGCCAATGGTGATAATTTAAAGACTAAATAAATTGACAACAACAAAATTACTCATGATTTTCACTGTTGATTAAAACAAGCTAAATCTATGAAAGTTCACAGTGACGTTAAAAAAAGGTTAATATAAATTACGCGTAGTTGTAATATAAAGGAAGTATGAACATAATAAATCACATTTAACTGTAATTGACTTGAATAAGTAGGGAAGTGCTTAAATATGTTTTAAGTGCACATATGTTTTACTCTAACTTTTACTTAGGTGCCTGTTCATAAAGTATTGGTGAGGTCATGCTACTACTGGATATATAGAGAATGGGGAATAAAAGTAACAGGAAATACATCAAACACACTTGGGGAAAAACAAAACCTAACAAAACAAGGAGGTTTACCAAGAGCAGGCAAACTTTGAACTTCACACCTCATAAGCCAGTAGAAAAGGATTCAGCAAGTCACTCATTCTAGGGTGACATATTAATCTAACCCGCTAAGGAGAAATACTCAGATTCACCCTCATCTATTGGGAGACAAAACCTCCAAATGGTCCTCGACCTTTAGTAAGTTTTTGTAAGAATGTATGTTTTCAATAGTACTAAATAAAGGACAGTATTCAATAACTAACATGGTTCAGATGTCACCAAGTGGAACCTTTAAAAATATATAATTTTTAGAGATAACAATTGAACAAAAAAATTCATACTTTTGTGAAGGCAGTTATGTCTTGAAACAACACTTAATTTAATGATTAAAAACATAATAATCTCAGCTTGCTGATCATCAGTTCAGGTTTGATTCATCTTGAGAAGCAAGAACTACTTAATACATGAGCTGGGTATTAATGACAAATAAATCAAATTCATGATTTATTAAGATTTAAGTTTAAGAGTAGAAATTTAAGTGTAAAAAATGTATGTTTTAAGGTATTTAAGGTATGTCTTTGAGGAAAATGAACCCTGCAGATAGGGATGTAAGTACCACTGGTGGTAGTTTGGGTTGTGAGCAGGGGTTTATAACATTGTCTAAATGCTTTGACTCTATTCACTAAGGAAAATAAAATGCCTTATATTTATACCCAACAAAATGTGTCCATGAACACATATTATAAAGAATAGGAAAGAGAGAACTCTAGAGAGTCTCCTATCAACATTTCAATGCTTGGCCTTGAAGGGACACACATTACTCCCCTTCAAAGATCATTGGCCAGAAATGATTACATGACCCATGTCAAGGCAGGAAGTTCTAGGAAGTGCAGGCGTACTATGTGCCCAGAGCATGGAAGACCAGAAATATTTGATGAACTTTATTTTTTGCTGGAACTTTCATGAATAAAATAAGACTATAAAACCACCTATGTCGCTGAAAAAAAATGACACGAAGTTCAAAGATAAGGACATGGTTTCGTTACGAAAAAGTCATTTTATATATAGATATAGAATTTTTTTCCACACTGGTGTCTGAGGATAACTCGTGCTTCCTGCTGGGGTGGGATTCAATACTTCTTTACTGAACTGCCAAAGTCTCAGCACCAGCCAGCCCTACTTCCTCTCAGTAAAATGTGTTCCCTGCATCTTTGAAATGGTTTTGCTTCTTTGCTCAAGCAAACTCAAAGAGAGGTTTCTTTATTGACTGCCATCACTTTGTCCACATCCCTGCTCCAACACCTAGAATCTCCTGCCCTCCAAGCACACACTCAGGTGTTAGTATCACCAGGCTCAGCCCAGACCCCGGTGGAATCATTTCTCTGTCAGCCCTAACAATGATTTTTTTTCACATTTTTTTTTCCTTTTCTTAAGGGCTCACTTTGAGAGTTAAATGTCCCCTTCAATCTGTCTAATGCTGACAGGTTAATAGCTGGAATCTGACAAATGCTGGAACAGACAGAAGTGTTGCCCAAGGCCTGAAACACTTTCTTTTTCTTGCCACTAGCCCTTCCCTACCCCCACCCACAGCTACCTCCACCCTTCACATCTGTGCGTTTTGTTAAAAATAGTCTTAAAAATTTACTGCTACACATGCTTTCAGAGGACACTTCTCGAAAAAGTCTACCATTTCAGGAAATACAATAAAATCCTTTAGGGACAGCTAATGATCACTTTGTTTGAAGTATCTAGAACCCAGCCATGTCCATGTGTCCATAGTTCTTTTTACCAACTTTGTTGTGAAATATAAATATGTTCTGATTGGCAATATCATTCCTATTTTTGCAATTACATTAAAAGGAAAGACATTCTGCATGTAAATTTTAGTGGTTACCTTCTTACCACCTAAGGCCTTCCCTCCATGTAGACTGTCATAGACAAAAAGTGTATTTATATATCGAAATTTTTAATGAAATGTGTGAAACAGTGGTGATAAATGTATGGTAAAATAGAAAATATATGATAAATCTATAAATGATATATGAAATATGGTATAGGGGTGCCTGGGTGGCTCAGTCGGTTTAGCATCAACTCATATCATATCATATCTCACAGGCTGGTGAGTTCAAGCACTGCATCAGGCTCTGTGCTGACAGGGCAGAGTCTGCTTGGGATTCTGTCTCTCTCTCTTTCTCTCTCTCTCTATGCCCCTACCTCACTCGTGTTCTCTCTCTAAATAAGTAAATAAACTTTTAAAAAATATGGTATATATGAGATATTATGTGTGTGTGTGTATGTGTGTATTAAAAAGCAAACTTTTATAAACACACATGGCTAGTTTCTGACAAATAGTCCTAGAATGTAAACTCTAGGGCAGGGATCACATTTGTCTTGTCCCTAATATATCTCCAGTGCCTAGAAAAGTACTTAGAACAGAGTAAACACACAGTATTTTTGACTGAGTGGATATCAGAATCTTCCAGTAAAGATGTAAAAATGATTACCCAAAGCCAATTTGTTCATATTCTCCAATAGGGATTACTATGAGGTCTGGTGGAGTGGGGATTTGCAGAGGCTATGAAAAGGCATGGAGGAGAAAGGAAGGGAAACTGAGGATAACAAAATGTGAGAATCACTACTGCCCACAACTCTTATCTTCCTAGTAACCATTGTATTTCCATCCTGGTACATCTTTTGCAGTATCTTTATAAAGTATTATGAAGACAAAGGGATGTCAGAGTGAAAATGAAGTCTCCCCAAACTTCTTCTATGACTATTGTTTGTCAATTGATAATTTCCTGATATCTCTAACCTAACATTCCTTTAGAGACCCTTCACACACCAGGGAAACATCATTCAGGGGGGAATAACTAGGGATTACTCCATCAGCATCAGTGACCAAAACAATATCCACTCCAGAAAGGAGGCAGGTTTTCTCATTTTTAAAATGAAGTATCCCTTCTTTCTGTAACTGTGGCCAAGCCTACACCTCCAGAAAGTGGGCAGTGAGAAGGTGGAGGCAGGCACCAAAGACTACTTTTCTAAGAAGTTAGTCGTGATGTGAAGAGAGAAAATATAGCAATTTTAAACCTTTGAATTGTCAAGAGACATTCTGATTTGCTCTATGCTAAAGGATATGATCAACCCCATGGTCAGGGGAAAGAAAACGGTGAAAAGTTAAAGGCAGAAGATATAAAGGCTAGAGGGGATAATCGTTGAAGGATCATTGTTGTGCTGGGCAATTGAATACTCTGTTTCCTTATTCTTTGCTCACATGGTTGGGACATTCAAAAGTTCCAGTGAACAATGAGGCCTTCCTCAGCCATGCTAGGCTGCCCCATCATACTAATATGGATTTGATACAAAGAACAAATATTTTTACTATAAAAGTATAGGACTTACTTCTACTCAATACAGGCCATGTCTTAACCTACTAATGATTCTCATTCAGGGATGAGTTCTTCCTCCCTCCCTCCCCCAAGACATCAAGCAATGTCTGGTGACTTTTTTTTTTTTTTTCACAAATGGACAGAGATACTATTAGCATCTCATGGACACAGGTCAAGGATTTCACTGAAGATCCTTCAATGCACAGGACAGCCTCTCACAGCAAAGAATTACTGGACTCAAAGTGTCGGTAGTACCAAAGTTGAGAAACCCTGGTCTACTATGAACAACTCATTTTATCACTTTGTTATACTATGTAAATCCTATGCAAGTATGCCTAACCTCTCCAGGTGGGAAATTTGTATCTTGGCTCTAACTTTTGCCTAATCTTTCTCATCACTGACATTCTACTACAAAGAGAGGTTCACCTTGTTTGGTGGTAAGTCCCATAATATTTCAGCTCAAGAAATTTACTTTTAACTCTATTCTTCACCCTATATTTGGTCCATATAACAGATATGCAACACTACATGCAATTGCTCATATTTTATTCACTTTGGGTCAATAGGATATCTTTAACCTAAAAAGTAAATTTTACAGAGTCCAGAGACTAGTTTAACTTTTCTAAGGCACTATATTTACATTGGTTAAATTCTAAAAACCCAGATACATGCAGACAATACTTCTGAAAGTGCTTGTTTTGCTTTTCTATGTATACATAGTCTATTGAGTAAGTCAACAAAGATGCCAGTTCTCTACGTTAATACCATGCCCTAGTTTATTCATTCAATGTTTCAAGAACCCAGACATATTACAGAGAACTCTGCCAAAAATTACAGAAGGAAGGAACAGACAACAGTCTATTTGTTTGAAAGATCCATTTTCTACATATTGCTGCCAACAAGGCTTCAAGACTCATGTACAACTGAATGAAAAATGCATCCTTCCTCCTCCCTCCAGTCCACTCCTACATGCTGCGATACTCATAACTGCAAGGTGACAAGTAAGATAAAATAAAAGGAAGAAGAGAGGCCTGCAAGCTTCAGAAAGAAGTACTAGTTCTGCAAAGGGCTGCTTTTTAAGCATCTTCTCTTGGAACATTGAAGATTAATGGCTATGCGTAGGAAGAAAGAATCCGTTGATATTTTAGTCATTTTTATGTACTCAGTGTATTTTTTTAAATTAAAATGATAAAATACCATAATTAAATGATTACTCAGAAGTGGACTATATTGGGTTTTGTTGATATTGCTTAAAATGGACTATAACTTCTTTGAGATTCTGGTTTGGAAAGTTTTAAGTAGATAACTTAGTCATGCACACACTGGACTCCACCACTTCTGAAGAACAAGTTCTTGAGAACATGCTGAAGACAGATGAACTTAAAAGCATTTATTCCCTTCACAAAATGATTCTCATGGCTAACCATTTTCTCTCTCCAGGGACCTCCTTGTTTCCTTTCTTTTTTTTCTAATGTTTATTTATTTTTGAGAGAGAGAGGGAGAGACACAGAGAGAGAGAGAGAGAGAGAAGCAGAAAGAGAGGGAGACACAGGATCCAAAGCAGGTTCCAGGCTCCAAGCTGTCAGCGCAGAGCCTGACATGGGGCTCGAACTCACTAACCCTAAGATTATGACCTGAGTCAAAGTCGGATGCTTAATCAACTGAGTCACCCAGATGCCTCTTGGGATCTCCTTTTTTTCTAATGTTCTTTTGAGCATTGTGATTAGACAAGAAATTATTCAATTAGGTTCTCATATCTCAACACTTGTGGATTCAACTTTAAGCAGAGAGTGTAGCTCTAGAATTCAGGACTGTGTGCAGTTAGAACCATCAACAATCAGGAGCCAAGAAAAGTGGCCCAGGTGAAAGATAGCAAATGATGAAATTTCATGGTGGACAGTATTTGAGAGTTTAAGTCAAGATTCTGCTGATGGATTCAAGAATACTTAGATTAACAGCCAAATTCTATTTATCCCTGTAGAAACAAATTACTTGCAGTTTTATCAGTTCTTTCTTCCTCTTTTAGCCATACTTGCATTCCTGCACTGTTCCAGAGTTAATGGTTCTCATCCTTTCATATCTTTACTCCTTTATTCTTCCATTCTCACTTTCCCACATGGCCTTTTTTTAAAGATAATTTCCAATTTAAAGAAAAGTTGTAAAAATAGTACAGAGTTCGCAGACATCCTTCATTCATCTTCCCCATATGTTAGCATTTTGCAAAATCAGAGAACAGTGATCAAAAACAGGAAGTTGACCTTAGCAACGCTATTAACTAAACTACAGACCATACCACTTGTCGTGAAAACAACATATTTCCAATTCATTCATACATTTAGCAAATATGTATGAAGTTCCTACTATTATTCACCATTCTAAGTATTTGAAATGAATCAGTAAAGAAGGTAAAAGCATTGGTGACCTCATAGAACTTATATTCTAGCTGGTAGATGGTGGTTCAGTCATCCTGAAGGCAACATTGTTACTAAACATCATTATAGATAATGCAAGAATGGATTCAGAGGGTGCACAGGACACTCCCAGTTTAAAGTTGGCTCATACCTTCACATGAGTTATCCCCCACACATTCTTTGCAGTTCTGTATTTGTGTTCCTTTAACTCTCTTGGAACTTTCAAAGTATTTATCCTCCTGTCTGTGTTTGTTCAAGAAAAGAGACGCTTTCATAATATTTATTATTTTTTCTGAATTTCTTTTCCAATTATAACAAAAGCTGTGTAAATTAGAAAATGTAACATTATACAGTATTTGTCTACTACAAGCACAATATTCTTTAAATCAACCCACAAACATAATGCCAAATGAAAGAATGGTAGGAAAATTTTATTTTATGCATCTTATTAGCCATGCTGCCTGACTTTCAACAGCCTTTTATACCTTATTTTCTATAGAAAACTATACACTCATAGAAATTTGGCTTAGAATGCTTTTTTGGTAGGCACTGAGAATGTGAGCCAATGTTTATTTTCAAGATCAAGTTAACACATACATGTCCAACTTGTGAACACATCTAATAAGTTCTTTAAACCCTCCTCAGAAAAAACTAAGGCTACATGGTTTAATATTAAAAATATCAGGTACATCCTAATCCCCTCCCACCTCCCCCCAAAAAATATATCAGATACAATTGCTAAAACTGAAAAATACATAACATATGAAAGAGAGAAAGACAGAGAAAGAAATTCTCAACAAATCTAGGCAGGGCTCTAAAGCTAGCAAGATCTCAACACAGATTGAACAAGGAGTTGCCAAATCCCCACAAGCTTGAGGAAAATCTATTTAAATTGTCATTTCTTTCATGCATGACATTAAAAGGAAGCTCTGCCAATATTCTGATCCTGAGTTATTCCTTGCCAAGTTTCTAAACCTTTCTGCTTCTGCTGAAGACTTTTCCTTTATTTCCCCAGGCTTTTGGGGAAAATTATTCCCAAACCTTTGCCTATAGAACATATGTAAAGAAAGAAATACATCAGAAAGAGACACAGTTACCAAGTTATTGTAAGTTTGGCTAATAAGTCATCCTCTCCAGGTAAACTGAAAAGGTTAATTTTCTGAATCTACAAACCTCATGGCAACCCCAAATCCAGTTTAAATGTGCCACTTAACAGGGGTGCCTGGGTGGTTCAGTCAGTTAAGCACCTGATTTCAGCTCTGGTCATGATCTCACTGTTTGTGGGTTCGAGCCCGCATTGGGCTCTGTGCCGACAGCTCAGAGCCTGGAGCCTGCTTCAGACTCTGTGTCTCTCTCTCTGCTCCTCCCCCACTCACACTCTGTCTCTCTCTCTCTCTCTCTCTCTCTCAAAAATAAATAAACATTTAAAAATTTAAAAAAAATGTACCACTGAACAGATTCTATTAGGCTCAGATGAAGCCACCATCCAGTCTACACTGTTGTTAATACACAACAGAAAGACTGGGAAATAAGCAACCAACAGAGAAGTGCCCATTAAAATCAACATAACATTCACTGAATATCTAACATGTAAAAGAATAATGACCTTACACATTGGAATAGTATATTCTACCTGAAGACAAATTGTCATGTTGCCCATCCTAGCCAGTAGCTCATTTTTGACAGTGATTACAAGAGAAACAAGGGTGCCTCAATAGCGTTAATCTCAAAAACTCAGAGATCTAGTCTGTGTTTTTATTTATCCTAATAATAAAGTCTCCACGTTAGTTCTGTCATTTCAGGGTAAAGAATTCTACCATTTCTCATTCCCATGTCCTCAATCACAAATTACCTCCCTTTCCCCAAAGTAGGATATAAAAGTTGGCTTTTCCCCCACTTTAAGTGATTATATACATTTTATATAATTATATATTTATCTAATTATAATTTATATTTATATAATTATACAATTATATATATTATAATATTCTGTTATTTTATGTAGTATTATATATAATTATTGTGAATGGATTCATCCTAGGGAAATTTTTCTCTCATTTGGTGCCATTCAAAAACACACTGTATTGCAATGTGACTATCATGAATGTGGAAAGTTTAAGATTACCGTTTATTAGTTTTGATTTCAAGTTTCCGACATACCTCCTTAATGTTTAGGACTACAAGAGCAACTGTTCCCTTTGTATCTATTATATAACGTCTCAGTTTGCTGTCCTACATATGTGGCTAATATATGGTTCTTTACTGTATCTATCAGATACCAAAGTCTGATACCACCATGGATAAATATATTTTTAAAGTCCCTAAAATATTTACTGATGATAAATGCATAACAAGACAATTTTAAATCTAGGCAAAAGAGACTTAATTTGTCTATAATTCCATGAATATGCATATAAATTAGTGTTCTTAAAAATGGTTTGGAAAAAAATATATGTATCACCACACACGTGCACACACACTCACCTCTCACAATACAGTGACCTATATCCACTATCATTTCCATATTCACATATTCTAACACCCCACATACAGTTCCCAAGATGGCCTTCAACTACCATGAAAATTAAATTATTGTTTTGTTTGCAATACAGGAAGAAGGTATCATCCATATTTCATGATTTTCTTTGGCATGTTCATATTGGTTCTGACCAAAATAAAATATATTTGGCTCCAGGTGAGACTTAATATTTTGTGATTTGGATTAGACAATCCAAATAAAATATAAATGATAGTATAATAAAACACATTTCTGTTTCTACTCTAGTC